>NC_047086.1:274975619-275582119 GCF_902459505.1 Geotrypetes seraphini
ACGGATGCTAGAATATATGTGTGTGTGTCTGTCTTTATTTTTTTTTTCTCTCTCCTTAGCCGCTTTCTGTATTTCTGTCTGTCTTTTTTTTTTTTTTTCCTTGGCTGTCCACTACCACCCCTTGCCTGCTCCCCCTGTCCATTCTCTCTTCCTTTTACCTCCCCTGTGTCCTCCACCACCCCATCACTGCTCACCTTATCCAGCAGAAGCCCTTCTCCCTTTGTTTTACCTCCCCCTGTCCATCATCACTTCCTTCCTGCTCCCCCTGTCCAGCAGTAGGCCTGTCTTCATTTTTCTGCCCCACTCCCTGTTCATCAGCACCTCTTCCCCTGTCCATCAACCCCTTTTCTGCCCCTCCATTTCCGTGTGTTGCAG
The DNA here is from genome assembly GCF_902459505.1 of Geotrypetes seraphini. Lineage (NCBI taxonomy): Eukaryota > Metazoa > Chordata > Amphibia > Gymnophiona > Dermophiidae > Geotrypetes > Geotrypetes seraphini. The sequence goes on from NC_047086.1 coordinate 274,975,995, forward strand.
CATTTCCCTCCCACCCCACTTCCCTGTGCAGTATTTTCCTCCCCCCCATACCTTCCTCCTGAACTCAATGCCCTACTTATGTTAAAATGCTTTCCGGGTTTGGCTGCCGCGGCCTACAGCCACCGCGGCCGACATCCGACTCGGGCTGCCGCGGTCGACATCCGCCTCGGGGGGGGGAAGGAAGAGAGAGAGAGAGCTTCGGGCGGCCAGCAGCCGTCGCGGCCGACATCCGCCTCGGCCGACATCCACCTCGGGGGGGGGAGGAAGAGAGAGAGCTTCGCGCGCATGCGTACTCCTATCTGCGGTGCCCTACAGCTCACAGAAAACCGGCGCACGCAGATGGGAGTGCGCATGCGCGGCCTAGCGTTTTATTATATTATATATATATATATTTATAGAACACACAATAAGCAAACTGTTCCTTGAAAGATAGGGGTGGGAGCAATAGGTGACAGGTTTAGAGACTAGGACACACTGGCTACATAGCGATAAGTACTGGGGGGGTTATCACCTATGCAGGGTGTCACGTATTCGTGACCAGGCCCTCATGACATCAGTAGGACATGTGCCAGGACAACTAATAGATAAAGAGTGCTATACAACTAGCAAGTCGTCCAGCGGATCGCGGCAAAAATAGTTGTACGTCTTGTTTGGACGATTGCCATTTTAGTAGGTAAACTTGGACGTTTCAGTATAGCGCGTGTTTATGTTGGACGTCTTTCGTGCCGATAATCGAATGACTTGGACATCTTTCCATTATCGACACATTTCCCTGGACGTCTTACACCGCTGACACATAGAGCTTTTATACAACCTATTGATTATGCCCCTCCATGCCTATCCCGTTAGGCGCAGCCTTTGAATGTCTTAACTTCCAATTATTGCTTCTTAAAATCGTTAATTGGGCTTATTCACTTTCAGCCTCTTTTACAAAGCTGCACAAGCGGCTGCCACATGGCAACAGCCCCAAAGCCCTTTAAATCTCTATGGGCTTCGGGGCCGTTAGCACGGCTTTGTAAAAGAGGCCATTTATTTGGACACCTATGTCAGTGGACGTCCACATTGTGGACACCTATAGTTAGACATCCTTTACAGAATCTGCCCCTACATGTCCACAATGCTCCTCAAAAGCTAATCTCCTTGACATGCCCTCCACTCAAGAAATCCACCTTGAAGAACACAGGAACTCTATCTCTTACATTAATAATAATAATAATTTTCTTCTTATATACTGCCAAAACCATGATAGTTTGAGGCGGTTTACAACAAGATGTGCTGGACAATCAGCGAAGTGGTCACAATATAGAGTTATCGAATACAAGCCATGATAGTCACAATGAAAGGTGCTGGGCCAACAGCGAAGTGGTCACAATACAAAGTCATCGAATATAAGTTTACAGAGTGGAAGAAGTGGAAAACTATAAAATTCTTAGGTTACAAATTGATTAAACAAATTCGTTTTTACAGATTTTCTAAAATTGAAGTATAATGAGGAATGCATGATAATGTTACCCAGCCAATTGTTCCGTTTACCTGCCTGGAAGGCGAGAGTTCTGTCCAGGAATCTTTTGTAGTGGCAGGCCTTTATTGTCGGATAGGTGAACAGATGAATTCTACGTGTGGGCCTAATAGAACTATCCAGATTAAAGGGCCTCGGTGGTAGAACCAGCTCCCAGAACAAATTCGATTGCTAAACCTCACTAAAAACCCATCTGTTTAAAGATGCTTGTTTATCCTGTAGGGTCATGAAATGGTTAACTGTTGTTTAAAATATTGCTCTGGCCTACATAGCTGAAGAAAGTGTACAATCTATTGACTTCATCTGCCTAAAATGTATGTCCCTACCTTACCACATTGTAAGCTAAATAGATAAGAGTTTGAGCCATGATGTACCCTGCCCTTCTGTACATTTAACTGTAAGAGTTAGATAAGTGTCCTGCTAGTGACCTGCTAGTGTGAGCTTAGAACCAATGAGTGTTAAGAAAAGTAACACGTGAAAAGCTTTTTCTAGAATTCAGTTGTATAGCCAGAAAAATGAATAAATATCTCTGTAACTTCCTGGTTTCGGCACTTCTGAGCCAGCTTGGAGCTCAGGGGTCCAGCATGCATGCTGTGAATAAAACTCTTGTACTTTCTTCACGCCTCTGACTTTGTGTGTCCAAGTGACCTTTCAATCCCACCTGCTAATATGTGATAGAATATCATGTAGCAGAACTGAATAATAATATAATAATAATAATAACTTTATTTTTCTATACCGCCATAGTCAGGCGACTTCTAGGCGGTTTACATTGTAAGAAGGCTGGACATTCAGCGAATAACAAGAGGTCTTAGTACAAAACGATAAGTCTACATACAATACAATACAATACAGTACAGAACAATACAGTGAGTCTAAATACAATACAATACAATAAGACTAGATACAATACCATACAATGTGTCTAATACAGTATAATATTCTAATGGGAAACTAACGTGCTAAATGGAGTTCTAGGGGTAATGAATACCTGAATACTTTAGAGCTTACATATGAGTAGGAGTTCTATGAGTAGAGGATATCTGAATGGATGAGGAGCTTCTTGAGAGGAAGAAAGGCGTTTACGGGGAGGGGAGTCCTAGTGAGGGAGGGTCTTAGTGAGGAGGGGGACCGTTTTAGTCAACGAATTTTGCAAATAGGGCGGTTTTGATCGATTTACGGAATGTACTGTAAGACAGATTGGGTTCGTTTATGTAGTTTTTCAGCCAAACTTGCTGTCTGCTTGCTTGGAACTTAAAGGTTCTATCCAGGAATGACTTGTATCTGCAGCCTGTAATCTTTGGGTATGCAAAGATGTTTTTGTTTCTGGTTGCTCGTGTGGGGTTGTGCAGGATGAAGTGAGTTTGCAGGTATGAAGGTGCTAGTCCCCAGGCTTGCCTGAAACATGTGCAAGCAAATTTGAATAGTATTCGCGCTTCTATTGGAAGCCAATGCAGTTTTTTGTAGTAGGGGCTGATGTGATCGTTTTTTCTTAGTCCGAAAATTAGGCGAACGGCGGTGTTTTGTATTAATCTCAGTTTTTTTATTGTTTTTTGTGGGATGCCCAGGTAGATGGTGTTGCAATAGTCAAGAATGGATAGGATCAGTGCCTGTACCAGCAACCTGAATGAAGTTGGGTCAAAGTATTTTTTTATGGTCCTTAGTTTCCATAGCGTGTAAAATCATTTTTTCACTAGTGAGTTTGTGTGGTCAGTCATAGTTAGATGAGTGTCTAGAGTGATACCGAGTATTTTTATGTTTTTGGAAATTGGGTATTCGTGATTGTTTATTTTTATCGATGTTTTCGTAATTTTGTCATTAGGACTAGCCAGAAAGACTTTTGTTTTCTCTGCGTTTAGTTTTAATTTAGTGGTCCATTTATCAATTTCGGTCATTATGTTTGAGAGGTTGTCTACAATTTCTTTTGTGATGTCGTTTATGGCGATTAGAATGGATATGTCGTCTGCGTAAATGTAGTGTATTAAGTTGAGTTTTTGTAGGAGGAGACCTAAGGAGGCAATGTAGATATTGAAAAGGGTGGGCGATAGGGGGGAACCTTGAGGTACGCCTGAAGGGTTTTTCCATGGTTTGGAGTAGTTTTCGTTGCTGATTACTTGGTAGGATCTGTTTATTAGGAATTCCTGGAACCATTTCTTTGCCTTTCCAGAAATTCCCATTACTTCAAGGCACAGCAGCATGATTTCATGGTCTACCAAGTCGAACGCGCTGCTGAGGTCTAATTGTAGGATCAGTGCACTTTTGCCTTTGCTAAAGAGATCATAAAGGTGATTTAGTAAGGAGGCTAGGACAGTTTCTGTGTTGTATCCTTTCCTGAATCCTGATTGGTATTCACTGAGGATGTTAAATTTGTCCAGGTAGTTTACTAGTTGAAGGTTGACCAATCCTTCCTGTATCTTTGTGAAGAGAGGAATGCTTGCTATGGGTCTGAAATTGGATGTCAGAGCTGAAGAGGTTTTCTGATCTTTGGGGATTGGAGTGATTAGTATGTGACCCATTGTTTTGTTTAATGTTCCGTTTGTAAGGGCGGATGTTAGCCATGCAAATAGTTCCTTTTTAAATTCTGGAGGGGCAACTGTCATGATTTTTGGGGGACATGCGTCAAGTAGGCAGTTAGATTTGGTGTACTTGTTGAATAAGTTTAGGAACTGATGCCAGTCTGGGTAATCGAGGTGGTCCCATATCATGTCTACTCTGGTGTCTTGGTCATGGGGTTCGAGGTATTGAAGAGCATTTGTTGTGGTTGTGGGTAGAGTTGCTCTTAACTCCGCGATTTTATTTTGAAAGTAGTTGGCTAGGGTTTGTGCCGATGGAGTGGGCTCATTGTCCTTTTTCAGTATTTGTGTTGTATCGGTTATTGTTTTTACTAGTTTGAACAATTCTTTGCTGTTTATTTTTGAGGTACCAATTTTTTTCGCATAATGCTTAGTGCGTTTTTCTTTGATCAGATTTTTGTATATTTTCATTTTTTGTTTCCAGTTTGTCTTGTCTGATTCTTTGTTTGTTTTTAGCCAGATTCTCTCCAGTTTTCTTGGTTCCTGTTTGGTGGTTAGTAGTTCACTGTCAAACCATTCATTTGGCGGTCTATTTCTCTTTTTGTATGTTTTGTATGGTGCTATTTGGCCTAGGAGTTCTTTGCTGTAAGTTTCCCATCTTGTAGGGAAATTCTGAATTTCATTGGTTATGGAATGTAACTCATAGTGGGTCCAGAATTCGATTGGGTTAATAATGCCCCGGCTGGTTATTGTGTTCATTTTGACGTTTTTGTGTTTTTGCTGTGTATTCTGTTTTAGCCAGTGCAGTACAATTTGCCAATGTAATGGTCTGACCAGATGCATTTTTCCCAGGGTCCTGGGTAATATTGTATTTTGGGATCTATTGTTTCTTTGTGGGAGAAGGTGATTAAGTCTAGTTTGTGTCCTTTTTCATGGGTTATTTCTGCGTCTGGGTTTGGAAAGTCCAGCGACATTAGGAAGTTGGCGATTTCAGTTATTTCTGTTTTAGTCTTTTGTTCTAGGTGAGTGTTGATGTCTCCCAGAAGCAGGTTGTATGATCCTTTTAGGGTGGATAAGGTAAGGAATTTGGTGAATTCCTCTTTAGCGTTTGACCATTTTTTGGGTGGGATATAGAACAAAGTTGTAATTAATGATTCTTCTAACTGTGCGTTAGTGATTTTGCAAGTTAGTATTTCAAGGTTTTCTGACGATTTGGAGTCGGTCTTGATGTAGTTGAAGTGTTCTTTTAGGATGATCGCTAGTCCTCCTCCTTTTTTCCAGTTTCTTGATAGTGGGATGATTTTGTATCCCTGAGGTAGGATTTCTTTCATGATAGTGTCAGTGTCGGAGTTCATCCATGTTTCAGTCAGAAACAGGAGATCCGGCTTTGTTTGTAGTATCCAATCATATATTATGTGGGCTTTGTTTCTCACAGAACGGGTATTTAGGTAGTATCCCTTGATGTTTTCGTAACTGTTTGATGTAGGGATTTCAGAATATGTTAGTTTTTTTGTGTTTCTGTTGTAGATCTTGTTCCTGTGTGGTTTGCGGTGTTTGCGGGTGGTGTTTAGAACTGTGATTTGATGAAGGTCTTGTTTTGGCTGGTTGTGTGGGAGTTGGAGAGGGTTGGAGGGCTTAGTTAGTTCGACTGGTCTGAGCCAGGAGATAGGGTAGGTGTACATAGGTTGGGGGGGTTGTCTTCATCGCCCCAGCATTTAGAGCATAATAGGTATAGTATCCCTAATAGTAGTTGCCATGTTGTGTGATAGGGTGTGCGGTTTGGGTTGTGAGGAGTGCCTGACTGGGTGAGGCAGTCAGCGAACAATAGAAATGGGTAAAGGTAGAAAGAAACTGGTTGTGTAGACAGTGTATGAGTGTGAGGAACTGAGTTGCAATGCGGGAGCAGGTTATGTATGGGGATAACTTGCGGTGTGTAAGTGGTTAAAGCTTATATCTGGGGTAGGAGGGTAATCATATGGTATATAGTGGAAACAGGTTAAGTATAGGGGGTAAGACAGCTGTGGCTGGGTGTGCAAGTAGTACCAGGTCATACAGTAACAGACAGTACAGTAATTGGTTGTGCAGTAAAATAGACAGTGATTGGTCGTGCAATAATTGGTCATGCATTAACTGCAGGCTATTCATGCAATAGTCGGTTACAACATGCGATTACATATTATACCTAATGAACATGCGGTATCTGGCTGTACATGCTGGCAATACGTACTGAATCGGCAATATATGATTGTATATATAGGCTAAACATGCAGATTCTAACTGTAAGGAGTACTTATCGTTTGTTCCGGATTTGGGCTTTTCGCTCAGGTGCTTCGCAAAGGTGCTGGCGCGCTGAACGGCTGCGCGCCGTTCTCTCATGCAAGAAGAATGGTATCGCCGAGGGGGGGGCGGAGCTGGCTCACACGCCCGGGTTAGAGGGGGCGGTTTCACTGTAGGCTCCGTGGAGGAGCCTGCCCCGAGTCAAACTTTGCTGCCGATTGCAGCCGTGGGTGTCCCCGAGAGTCTGAGTAGAAGCGGCTCGAACGAAACTGAAAAAAGACTCTGCTGACTGCAGGCTCAGTTCTGGGCGCGCCGTTCTCTCAGGCAAGAAGAATGGTATCGCCGAGGGGGGGCGGAGCTGGCTCACACGCCCGGGTTAAAAGGGGCGGTTTCACTGTAGGCTCCGTGGAGGAGCCTGCCCCGAGTCAAACTTTGCTGCCGATTGCAGCCGTGGGTGTCCCCGAGGGTCTGAGTAGAAGCGGCCCGAACGAAACTGAAAAAAGGCATTCAGATGAACTAGAACCTGAACGTTTCTGTAAATGATGCTGAGATAAATGCACAAATCCATTTTGTCTAGTTGACTAACATGATTGTATACTTGTAACTTACTCCCCCCCCCTGTAATTGTTACCCCTGAAAATTGTGTTATCCCAGGACAAGCAGGCAGGTATTCTCACTAATTGGTGACGTGATCCAACGGAGCCCCGATGCGGACGCTTCTTTGAAGAAAAACTCAAGTTTCTAGTCGCCCGCACTGCGCATGCGCGAGTGCCTTCCCGCCCAGACCAGGGCGCGTCTCCTCAGTTCTTACTTTTCCGCAGAGCCGAGAAGTCCGTCTTCGATTCTCTGCGCAAAGTTTTCTTCACTTGTGCCTTCTAAGTCCGCGGTTTTGGTTTTATTTGATCCTAATCACTGATTTTCGTTGTGTTTTATTGTTTAAAAAAAAAAAAAATTTAATCGTTCCGTTCGACCGGGCAGGCCATGTGGCCGCAGCCCCGCGGCTTCGATCTTGCGGCGGAGCTTTTCCGGCCTATGTCCCAGCCTATCACCGGTTTTAAAAAGTGTGACAAGTGCCAGCGTGCGATTTCGCTAACGGACCCTCATCGACGCTGTGTTCGGTGTCTCGGGTCTGAACATCTTCCAAAATCGTGCCAGCCTTGCTCCACACTTACCGCATGTGCTTTCAAGCGCCGTTGCGTCTTGTGGGAATCGCTGTTCATGGAGTCCTCAACGGAGCCATCGACAACGAAGGGACCTTCGCCTTCGACATCATCCGCAACTCCACAGCCTACCACCTCTGCGGCGCCGAGTCTCATCAAGCCCGCCTCGTTTGTCCCGGCTCAGACTCCGGCGCCTTCCTCAACCTCCTCAGGTCAGGTAGCTCAGCAACCCATTCCCCCAGTAGTGTTAAAAGTGCCCAAGGCCAAGTCCAAGCACTCACACACTGCTCCGAGGGAACGCGAGGCCCGCGCAGGTGGTCTCATTTCAGATGCGGATCCATCCTTGCCGGCCTTGTTCCAGACCATGCTACAGAAGCAATTCATCGAGCTCTTTACCACGATGGGGCCTCAGCTTCTTTCCCAAATCCAGCCTGGGCACGTGGAGGCCTCCCGCGGGGTCGAGCCCCCTCCAGTGCTTCAGCGGGGAACACACTCTCAACAGGGAGCAGAGTCTCTGCGAGTGTCTGGTCTGGCAACAACGCATGCATCGCAAGGAGCAGAGTCTTTGCCCATGCCTCCATTGGAACCGATACACCCGATGCAAGGAGCAGAGTCTTTGCGAGTGCCTCCGTTGGAACCGATACACTCGATGCAAGGAGCCGAGTCTTTGCGAGTGCCTCCGTTGGAACCAATTCACTCGATGCAAGGAGCAGAGTCTTTACGAGTGCCTCCATTGGAGCTGATTCACTCGATGCAAGGAGCAGAATCTTTGCAAATGTCTCCATTGGAGCCGATCACCCCAACGGGGTTCAAGCCTCTACAGCACCCATCCCTGCTTCGATCGACCGCTTCCAGCCCCATCCACTACCTGGGGGCCTCAGTGAAGACCTACTCACCTCGCCCATCGAGGCCGACCTCTCAACACAGTCCGCATCACCGATCAAGGCACTCCTCGAGGCACTCGTCGCCTCATCGGAAGCAAGCATACCTGGAGTATTTGCCACCGACTACTACTCCCCCACCGATGCCAGAGCTCGAGGACACGATGGGATCTCTCTCACCTTCTCTATCCCTGTCCCCAATGGATCCGGAGGCCTCGACCTCATCGAGCCCGTCCCGGGGCCCTGCAACAGCCGACCAATTGTCCTTCTCCTCTTTCCTTCGACAGATGGCTGATGACATGAACATCTCCCTGGATACGGGGTCCAAATTCTCGAAAGAATACCTCGAGACTATGCGCCTCCCTCAATCACCTGCGGAATCCCTCAAGCTTCCCTTAGACAAGCTGCTGGACCAAACCTTCGCACTGTGCCTCGAGACACCTTATTCGATCCCCGCAGTGCCGAGTAAATTGTCCATCGTAAGGGGTTCAACGGCTCGCAGCTCTCCCACCAATCCCTTTTGGTGGAGTCCTCACTGAAGCGGTCCCACCCCTCCCAGGTCTACGCCTCCGTCCCACCTGGTAGAGAGGGAAAGACCATGGACCGGTTCGGCAGGAGAGTTTACCAGAACTCCATGATGGCTTCGAGAGTTCTGAATTACAACTTCCACTTCACAACATATTTGGAGTTTCTTTTGTCCGTACTACAGAAGTTTATGCCCTACGTGGATCCTAGGGCTCAGTTTGAGTACCAGGAGGCGCTGGCCTCGTTATCCCAACTTCGGGTACAGCTTATGCAATCCTCCTACGATGCCTTCGAGCTGGCGGCTCGGGCCGCAGCATGTTCTGTGGCTATGCGCCGGCTGGCATGGCTGCGGACCATCGACATGGACCCCAACTCCAGGACAGGCTTGCCAATGTTCCTTGCGCTGGCTCCGACCTCTTTGATGAGTCCATCGAGGCGGTAACCAAGACGCTCTCGGACCATGAGAAGTCCTTCCAGTCCATCCTGCGTCCGAAGCCCAGGCCTGCTCCTCCTCGTCAATCACACCCACCGTTGATCTACCAGCGGCGTTACCCCCCGAAACAGGCTCTCCCCATCCGACAGCCTGTGAAGAGGCAACACCTGCAGAAACATCAGCAAAAGCCTCAACCATCTGCTGTCCCTAAGGCTCCTCAGCCCTTTTGACTGTCTCAAAGAGGGCATAACCTCTGTCGCTCTGACATTTTCAGTGATTCCACCTATCAGAGGTCGCATCCATCATTTTTTCCATCGATGGACGTCTGTCACCTCCGATCTCTGGGTCCTCTCCATCGTTAAGGAGGGATACTCCCTTCAATTCCACCAGGTTCCTCCGGAACATCCTCCAAGAGAGTATCCTTCCAACTTGACACAGACCGCCCTTCTTCAGGAAGCCCAGGCCTTGCTGCAGCTTGGGGCTGTCGAGCCGGTCCCTTGGGACCAACAGAACAAGGGATTTTACTCCCGGTACTTCCTTGTTCCGAAGAAAACGGGCGATCTGCGACCCATCTAGGACCTCAGGGTGCTCTACAAATTTCTGGTCAAAGAAAAGTTTTGCATGTTGACCCTGGCATCCCTGTACCCCTTCATCGAGCAGAATGATTGGTTATGCTTTCTGGATCTGAAGGAGGCCTACACTCACATCTCCATTCATCCGGCCTCCCGCCAATTTCTCAGATTCCGAGTGGGAAATCTTCATCTGCAATACCGAGTGCTCCCCTTCGGCCTGGCCTCATCCCCCAGAGTCTTCACCAAGTGCCTAGTAGTGGTAGCCGCTGCACTCAGGAACCACGGCCTCCAGGTGTTCCCATACCTGGACGACTGGCTCATCAAGGATTCCAGGTCTCAAGGAGTCACCCTCGCAACTCAGAAGACGATTTGGTTACTACAACATCTGGGTTTCGAGATAAACTTTCCAAAATCCCATCTACAGCCTTCCTAGACTCTCCCCTTCATCGGGGCGATTCTGGATACTACCAAGCTCCGAGCATTCCTCCCTCCCCCTCGCATGGAGGCTCTGCTTCATCTCTGCCACTTAGTGTCCTCTCGCCCGTCCATCCCGGCGAGACAGATGATGGTCCTGCTAGGCCACATGGCCTCTACAGTACATGTGATTCCGTTTGCCAGACTTCACCTCAGGACTCTTCAGTGGACCTTGGCGTCTCAGTGGTCCCAGACGTCCGACCCTCTGACTCAACATATCCAGGTCACTCCTGCTCTGCAACAGTCTCTTCGCTGGTGAATGCTTTCCTCCAATCTCTCCAGAGGTTTGTTGTTCCAAACCCCCCACCATCAGAAAGTCCTCATGACCGACTCGTCGACTTATGCCTGGGGGGCTCATCTGGACGGCCTCCGCACCCATGGTTACTGGACCAGCGTGGACCGCCAGTGCTACATCAATCTCCTGGAACTCAGGGCGATCTTCAACGCTCTCTAGACCTTTCAACCTCTCCTTCACAACCAGGTTGTCCTCATTCGCACAGACAACCAGGTCGCCATGTACTATGTGAACAAGCAGGGAGGCACGGGATCGGCCTCCCTCTGCCAGGAAGCTCTGAAGGTGTGGGATTGGGCGACTCGCAACAACACTTTCCTCAGAGCGGTCTACGTTCAGGGGGCGTACAATGCCTTAGCAGACAACTTGAGCCATCTCCTGCAACCTCACGAGTGGACTCTCAACTCCACGCCCCTTCATCACATCTTCTCCCTGTGGGGAACGCCTCAGATAGACCTCTTTGCAGCCCTCCACAACTTCAAACTGCCTCACTTCTGCTCCAGGATCTACACCCCTCATCGCCTCGAGGCAGATGCATTCCTCCTGGACTGGACGAATCGCTTTCTATATGCGTTTCCTCCATTTCCTCTCATTCAAAAGACTCTGGTCAAGCTGAAGTCAGACCATGCCACCATGATCCTGATTGCCCCACGGTGGCCCAGGCAACCTTGGTACTCCCTTCTACTCCAACTCAGCAGCAGGGAGCCGTACCTCCTGCCAGTTTTTCCATCTCTGCTTACACAGCATCAGGGATCTCTGCTTCACCCCAACCTGCAGTCTCTACACCTGACAGTTTGGTTCCTCTCAATGTAACCCCTCTACAGTTTTCCCTACCAGTGAGGGATGTCCTGGAAGCTTCACAGAAGCCCGCTACTAGACAATGCTAACACCAGAAATGGACTAGATTCTCTATTTGGTGTGTCTCTCAGCACCAGGAGCCTCAACACTCCTCCTTGTCTTCGGTTCTGGACTATCTTTTGCACCTGTCTCATTCTGGCCTCAAGTCTTCTTTGATACGAGCCAATCTCAGTGCAGTCGCTGCTTTCCATCAGCCTCTTCAAGGGAAACCTCTACTTGCTCATCCTGTGGTTTCCAGATTCATGAAAGGACTGTTCCATGTCAATCCTCCCCTCAAACCGCCTCCAGTGGTTTGGGACCTCAATGTTGTTCTTTCACAACTTATGAAGCCTCCATTTGAACCTCTTCACAAGGCTCACCTGAAGTATCTCACTTGGAAAGTGGTGTTTCTTTTTATTTTTTTATTTGTTTATAATTTTACAGATTGTTAGACAACAATGTAATAGAAATAAACATTTAAGAAGAAACATAACATAAATTATAAATCAAAAATTTCACAAATTTAATTAAGTTCATAGTCCACAAACTAGGGAGAGAGAATCCTACACCTCCAAGGGAAATTGGTTTTTCAAGAAATGTTCATTCAAATTAAATTAGGAGATCAAACAGTTGGATTAAATTAAATTATCATCCTGGTTAATAGAAAAGGCATGGAGGGGATTGGAGCTTAACCAGCTGCTTTACCCTCAAGAAAAAATTTCAACTGATCAGGTTCATAAAATATATATCTATTATTCTGATAGGTAATACAGCATTTACAGGGAAAACGTAACTGAAAAGTTGCTCCTATACTCAAAATTGGCTGACGATAAATTAAAAATTTATTTTGTCTATCTTGGGTCCATTTTGATACATCAGGAAAAATTGAGACTTTTGAACCATGAAATTCTGAATTATCAGTTTTATAGAATAGACGAAGAACTGCTTCCTTATCTTGTTGAAAAACAAAGGTTACCAATAAAGTTGCTCTTCCCATAATTTCTTCTTGTTGAGATGTTTCCAGGATAGCTGTGAGATCTAAATCTCCTGCTACGGTTCCTTTTCCTTTATCCTCTTTAGGAATATTTAAATAATAAAGTTTATGTACCGGTGGTAAATTATTTTCAGGAAATTTAAGTACTAGTCTCAAGAAGGAATGAAACAGTTCTCTTCCCGGTTGGAATTTGGAAATAGGAAAATTTAAAAGTCTAAGATTCAAACTCCTGTTAGCATTTTCCAAATTTTCCAATTTTCTAACAAGTAAATTTTTATCCTTCAGTTGTAAATTAATTGAAGCTTTCGCTTCAGTCATAGATTTTTCCAATTTGTCTATTCCTTAGCAAAGCAGCAGATGAATCCAGAGACCAATGGGATAGCTCACTTCTACCAGCAGGTGGAGATAGAGAAACTGATTAACAGGTGTACTTATTTTGCTGGCACTCCTCCTGTCTCATCAGTATTCTCTATCTCCAAGCAGGTGGAAGTCGCTATTCAACTAGCTCCTGGATTCTGGCTGTGGCTGGAACTTTATTACCTCCTGTTGAGATTTTCTCTTCAGTGAGACTGCCATTCTGTTTCTCCTGTTGAGTTTTTTCTCTTCAGTGAGACAGGGGTGTCCGGCTAATCGGTGCCGGCTTTAGAGGTTACACTTGGGCCCCCCCTTGTCCCTGCCTCACCCTCCCTCCAATGATAGAGGGTCTGCCCTGGTCCCTATTTTTCTTCTTTCCCATTTAAAAAAAAAAAAAAGGGGGGCCTACACAGCTGACTTTTTTGCCCTGCTCGTGCTGGGCAGCAGGTGTTGCCGGCGTCTACCGGCACTATCCAGTAGATTGTGAGTATGTGTTTTATTCTACTGGTCTCTGAGCTTTGTGGTTGTGTGAGAGCTGTGGGTTTTTGACTATGGCAGTTTTGTTTTGTGGTGGAATATGTTTTGGTATGAGCTTGCTTCAGTGAGGTAGGTGGCCTCTGTATTCCTGTGCATAACTAAGGAGCGCTTCTTTTTCTTACCCTAGCGCTTGTGCTGTGGGGTTGGTAGTTTCTGGGACATTGTTTCTTGATACTGCCACGACCCGTGGGTAAATGTAACTGTGTGGCTCTCGATATGGCCGCAAATTGTGAGGGCGGCTCCGGGTGTGTTATACATTATCTGAACTGGAGCTGAATCGTTCTATAACGCGGGTGGTGCGAGCTTGTGCTCCCCTACTGTTGGGAGCCATGCGCCTTTTCCCCTTTCCTCCCTGAGGTGTGTTTTGCATTTTTTATGCGCTTCGGTTATGGGCTCCGAGCCGGTGTGAGCGGCAATGTTCTAGGAGCCAGCCTATTTTGGCGCGAAACGGTCCGAGTTTGGGTCGCCAGCACTGCAATACTCGGGGAGTTATTCTGGGCGGCTGCCTTTCTCAGCGCGGGCCTCGCCGTCTGCTTTGCGGAGCGGTGTGCTGCGGTTTTGGCTATGAGCTCCCGGTCTGTTTTGTACAGCGCTGTTGGGGGAGCCAGCCGGTTTTGATTCTGGCAGGAAAGTGCCCGCGCTTGGGCCCCCAGCGCCGCGAGGTTCATTGACTCATGTCCTACAGCTAACTTAAGCGTGTACCGCGGCTTATTTTTGTTTGAAATCAGCTGTGCCCCGTATTGCAGTGCTCCATTTGCTGTGGTGTTGTCCACATGCTTCTCTTAACAAGAAAAAAAAAAAAAGAGGTTGTTGTTGGGGGCTGTCCATTTATATACCTAGGCACTTCCACATTAAGTTTCTGCCCTGAGTTTGGCTGCCTACGCTTGGTTTTGCTGCCTTATGGGTTAGCGAACAGCAAGGTGGAGTAGGTGTCAAGGGCGTGCCAATGTATCATTCGTGTGGTTCATTTCTTCACTCGGGGTTCCGATAACGTGCGGCGATGTTGGAGGTTTCCTTAGGCCTTCTGCCTGGGTGCTGCGTCTGCCTGCTTGGGCTCTTGACTTGTTTCTGCGGGGTAGTTGCAGGAATTCCGAGTGGAGGGTCTCTCTTGAGGCCTGATGGTTCTTTTCTTCTTGCTGTGGGCCAGCTTGTCTGTGAAAACCTGGTGGCGCAAGGGTTGTGTGCTGGGTTAGTAACAAGGAGCTGAGGTTCAAGCCCCAGCTAAGGAGTAGAGCTGATATGGCTCCAAAAGAAGAGGCGAAGGTTCAAGTCTATTTAAAAAAATTAAAAAGCTAGACGGCCTTCCGCTCTAGAAGCATGGTCTAGTGGCGGCTGATCCCTAAGGGCAAGATCCTCTGCTTGCGAGGTCGTAGGGTAGCTGGCACTGTATGCCCAATGAATTCTCCCCTTACGCTCTCTTTTGGAGTGGAAACCTGGTCTGTTTTCGGCCAGGTACAGCTCGTTTCTCTGGAGAGGCGTATGCTGCTTCTGGATTACGCCTGGTGCGCCTTGTCTTTCCTTTGCTTGCGTAAAGCTCAGGCAGGTTGCTGAATGTCATCATGCTCCCCTTCACATCACAAGACGGTGTTCTTTTTCCAGGTTGACAGTTTTCTCATGAAGGAGTAGTCGCTTTACTGTCAGGTCAGGGAGCTGTGAACTTTTTTCAGGATGCTTGCACCTTTGCATCCTCCTCACGTTTCCAGAGTCTCTCTGTTTTGCGTTTCTCTTTGAAGTGTGGCTGGTCCTCGGGACAGTTCTTGTAGTTCTTAGGGTACCACTTATTAGTGGGTGGCCAAGATGGGGGCTTTGGGCAGGCTGGATTCCATTCGGCTGCATTAGTTTCTCAGGGTTACCCATTTCTGCAGTCAACCTGGGAAGATATTTACATTTTCTCTATGGACTCTGAGTCTGCACTAGGTTGGCCTGCCTCTCTCGGAGCAGCGCTTTCGGTTTGGGGCACATTCCATTTCACCTACCCAAGGGTTCGGTGGCACTGCCAGGCGATTTGTCTGATTTATGCTTGACTGCCTGCTTGATTCGGACGACTTCCAGTCGGGTCTTTTGACTGACACGAAGCGGGTGGTTTCTTTTCCTCAATTCTTTACATCTTCATATTTGCATCTTCATATTTGCAGTGCTCTTTTTTCCTATACTAGTTATAGGTATATCGGGTTGAGGCGGTTATTCTTATAGGAGAGACTTGTAATTCTTTCCAGAGCCTTGAGTGTGGAGTCTCGATCTCAGATTGGCGTTCTTCGCTTACCATGGCTAAGAGTATGGGATTCTGTTCAGGTTCTAGCATCCATATTGCTGACCCCTCTGGGAACCTCGGCTTGCTTTCCCTTCTAACGCTCAGCAGCCGCTTTTATTCCAGTGGTTCTCGGTATCTCTGGGCTCCTATTAGTTGCTAGGCTTCTCCTGCATAGCTTTGTATGATTTAGGGGCTCAGAAAGATTATCTTTCCAGGGCATGCCTCGGTCTTTCCTGGACTAGCTTATGACCACCGACTATTCCGGACTGTCGGGTTGGGGGGCTCGGTGGCTTCCATCCTCAGCTTCAGGAGTCTGGTCTTCAGAGGCGACTAAGTTCTGGTTCCTTCTTCTACTCTTGAGCATGGTCAGGCTTCCTTTCTGGAGCTTCAGACCATTCTTCCGGAATGCCGCTGAGGGCCCTTTCAGTCAGTATGATGATGGGGGTGTTTCTCTGCAGCTTGGGCAGTAGGTGATGTACTCAGTTGCCAGGTACAGTGGTTGTTCTACTTCGATGGGTGGACCCTCATCTTTCTATTCGGTTGACCGATCATTTTTCAGGTCAGGAAAAGAGTTTGGTTAGTCTTTCTCTCTGCGAAATCTGAGCATAGCTCATTTATTGGATGTTACTGTGTACAGCACTGCGTACGCTCTAGAAGTGTAGACGTTAGTTATAGTGATATCTTCTACATCCTGGTTATTGGGAATTTTGGCTCAGGTGTTCCACTTTTCTTGTGGTGGAAATAAGATCTCCTGGAACTTGACCTCATGGCCTCGTCTCACAATTCCATGCTTCCTAGCTTCTTAGGCGGGCACAGGAAGTGGGAGTTAAAGGGGGTAACAGTGTGGCTTCTTTCTTACAGCCATACCACCCTGAATGTGCCCGATCCCGTCTGATCTCAGAAGCCAACCAGGATAGGGCCTGTTTAGTACCTGGATGGGTGACCACCTGGGAATACCAGGTGCTGTAGGCTTGGAAAAAAAAAAAAAAAAAAATCCTCTGGTTTCTCTTTTTCACTGTTTTCCCCTGGCTGATGATAGCTTGGATTTGCCATCTCAAGCTCGCTTTAGGGGCACAGTATTGGTACAATCTCTGGCTTGGCTGCGCCATCCTTGCTATGTGGATCTGTTGAGCCTTTCGACAGCCGGACTAAGAAGTTTCCTTTTATCTCCGACTTTGCTCTCCTTGATTGAGATCAACATGGATATTCATACTACTTTGGTATTACGACCTAGCTTTTGAGCAGTCTTGACTGGCGTGTGACGGTAATGCGAAGCAGGTTGTTTCTTCTCTTATCCAGGCGCTACAGATGTCTTCTCCTGTGGCTTCTGCTTCCTTTTGGAGGTGTTTCCTTTCTTGAATACTTCTCAATAGTTGCACCCTTCCTGAGTTCCTTTTTAGCACAGGTATATTGCCGATGGCATAGCGTTCAATTCCCTTCAGCTTCAATTACCATTCTTGGCTTGTTACAGGAACTAGGTATATGGCCCTTCGCTGACTTCTCAGCTTCCTGTAGTTCAGTTCCTGAAGAGAAGGCGGTATATTCATGCACCTCTTAGAAAGCCCGGTTTGGTGTAATTCATTCACGTACTTCTTCTAAGTTACCGATGGCTTCATTTTAGCCTTGTCCTTTGGGGCTCTAAAGAGCTGTGCGGTTGTCCATGGGATTCCTTGTGGTCATGGCTTCAGCTTTGCAGTTGCGATGTTGCAGGCCTTGTTCAACGGGGATTCCTATTCCTTATTTCCGTCATATGGGGTGTCAGTTCGGATGGTACCACTATTTCTTTCTAGGGGGGTGTCATCCTTTCTTTTACATCATGCTCGCTTTTCCTTCCTTCTTCCTGGAAGGAGATAGTGGAAGCAGTACTTTTATTCACTGCATTTTTTGAAACGTATGTAGCGTTCTCCGCGAGATCGGTTTCTAACAACTGTTAGTGGTTTATATCTCCTTTTTGGGATTCTTCAAGGAACGCCTCAGGCGTATGGCGGCATCCGATGCCTACCTCGCTCAATGGTCCAGGAGGACATTCTTTATACTTGCCTGCTGGCAGGGGAGCGGGTGGCGATTGAACTTCATGACCATTCCGCTGGAGCGATGGCTGCTTCTTGGGCTCGGCCCAGAGGGGTTTTGCCTTGGAGGAGATTTCTCTCCGCGTCTCTGCATGGATGTGCGGGCACATGCGATAGGGGTTTTTTGATGCTTCGGTCGTTGCGAAGGCGGCGTTTGCTTCCCACCCAAATTAAGGATTGCTTTGCTACATCCCATTGGTCTCTGGATTCATCTGCTGCTTTGCTAAGGAAGGTAAAATTATGTTCTTACCTGTTAATTTTCTTTCCTTTAGAAGCAGCAGATGAATCCAGAGCCCCACCCTTTCTGGCATCTGGTTGTCAGTTTTTCGTGTACGGCTTTTAGTGATTGGGTGTTGTTCATGATTGTATTCTGTATCGTTGCTGTTCGCGAAGTGTTCTGGGAAAGAAGTTTTTTACATGCTATACCTACTGATGATTAAATGTGCTTGGGCAAGGAGCTATACTGATGAGACAGGAGGAGTGCCAGCAAATAAGTACACCTGTTAATCAGTTTCTCTATCTCCACCTGCTGGTAGAAGTGAGCTATCCCATTGGTCTCTGGATTCATCTGCTGCTTCTAAAGGAAAGAAAATTAACAGGTAAGAACATAATTTTACCTTCTATCGGTAGGTAGTTTCTCATCAAAAGTGCTTTAGAAGTTTCTCATCAAAAGTCTTAAACTGTATGTTGGTACTCTGGGCTGAAGTGACGAATTGAGAGCATACCTTATACATGATTCCAAGCCACTCCAAATAGCCTCCATGTCTATAACATCAGGTCTTATCAAAGGAGGAAGCAAAGTTGTACCGGGAATCACTCCACTAGATTCCACCTTCTCCTTCTCTGTAGCATTACAGGTTTCTGTTCCTCCATTCTCCATTGTCGGCTGCACAGGGGCCGACAAGCTGTGCAACTCATCCGGGGTCAGAGGAGAAATCGGCAGCACCACCGGAGAAATCAACTCCGGAGCTTCCTGTGCTGCAAACATCACTCCCAACACCGTCCCGGGACGAGGAGGAACTCCAGGTCCCATCGGGCTGAGCGAAGTCTCGCCCTCCAAGATCGAGGTCTGCTCCCCTCGATCAGCGGACACGCCCGCTTCAACTGGGACAGCAAAGCTGGTAATCGCCGTCTGCGTCGACGGCGAAGAGGCAGAGAAAGTAGGAAGAACGCCCCTCTGTCTTCCCCTGCGCTTCGGCATTGTAAAGGCAAGAAAAAGAAGGCAAGTAAGTAAATATTTTGCCGGTCGTGCAGGAGCCTCTCGCCGACACGACTTACTCCGTCGCCATCTTGGATCGAAAGTGGTGTTTCTTATTGGCCTCACTTCTGCCCGAAGAATCAGTGAGCTACAAGCCTTGGTTGTGGACCCACCTTTTACAGTATTCCATCATGACAAGGTGGTTCTCCGCACGCACCCGAAATTCCTTCCTAAAGTTGTCTCAGAATTTCATCTCAACCAATCCATTGTGCTTCCAGTGTTCTTTCCGAAGCCACATTCTCACCCTGGAGAATCTACCCTGCACACCCTGGACTGTAAGCGTGCTTTAGCCTTCTACCTAGAACACACCAAGTCTCACAGAACTGCTCCTCAACTTTTCATCTCCTTTGATCCAAACAAGTTGGGACATCCTGTTTCTAAGCGCACCATCTCCAACTGGATGGCGGCTTGCATCTCATTCTGCTATGCCCAGGCTGGATTGCCCCTTGACAGAAAAATCACAGCCCATAAGGTCAGAGCGATGGCAGCTTCTGTAGCCTTCCTCATATCAACGCCGATTGAGGAGATTTGTAAAGCTGCCACTTGGTCCTCGGTTCATACCTTCACTTCACACTACTGTCTGGATACTTTCTCCAGACAGGATGGACAGTTTGGCCAAACTGAATTGCAAAATTTATTCTCCTAAGTTGCCAACTCTCCCTCCATCCCATTCTGGTTAGCTTGGAGGTCACCCATTAGTGAGAATACCTGCCTGCTTGTCCTGGGATAAAGCAATGTAACTTACCGTAACAGTTGTTATCCAGGGACAGCAGGCAGCTATTCTCATGTCCCACCCACCTCCCCTGGGTTGGCTTCTCTGCTAGCTATCTGAATTGAGGAGATGCGCCTTGGTCTGGGCGGGAAGGCACTCGCGCATGCGTAGTGCGGGCGACTCGAAACTTCGAGTTTTTCTTCAAAGAAGCGTCTGCATCGGGGCTCCGTTGGATCACGTCGCCCATTAGTGAGAATAGCTGCCTGCTGTCCCTGGATAACAACTGTTACGGTAAGTAACATTGCTTTGTGACACATTTTAAATTATGTAGGTAGATCTGTAATCTGCCTAGAAACTGATTGAGAGTGCGGAATATAAATGTTTCAAATAAATAAATAAATAAAATATTTTCACAGTACTGTATACAGTGGAACCTTGGTTTACGAGCATAATTCGTTCCAGAAGCATGCTCGTAAACCAAATTGCTCGTATATCAAAGCAAGTTTCCCCATAGGAAGTAAGGGAAACTGCTTTGATTGGTTTCACCTCCTCTCCCCTCCTCCATGAGGCTACTGGCGCTGCTCCATTCTCCCCCCCCCTTGAGGAATCCGACGCTGTTCCAAACCCCTCCCCGCGATCCAGCTTCCCCCCCCCCTGCGAACCAGCATCCACTCCCGCTCGCTTTGCCCCCCCCTCCACCGCAATCCTACTTTCCCCCTCCCGAGCAGTCAATGACACCCTTTACCCAACTTGGCACCAGTGCCGGTGCCCGAAGATCCTCCCTCTTCTGGCGCGGCTGGGCAGTGCGTCGGAGATCCTCCTTCTTCTGGGCTGGGCTGGGCTGGCTTTGAGAATTTGCGCATGCTCAAAGCCTTCTGGTCTCGCTCTCTCAAGATTGAGAGCGAGACCAGAAGGCTTTGAGCATGCGCAAATGCTCAAAGCCAGTCCAGCCCAGCCCAGAAGAAGGAGGATCTCCAACGCACCGCCCAGCCCAGGCCGCGCCAGAAGAGGGAGGATCTTCGGGCACCGGCACTGGTGCCAAGTCGGGTAAAGGGTGTCATTGACTGCTCGGGGGGGGGGGGGCAATGCGAGCGGGGGGGATGCCGGATCGCCGGGGGGGGGCGCTCGTACAACGAGGCAAGCTCGGTTTACGAGGCACCAAGTTTGCGAATGTTTTGCTCGTCTTGCAAAACACTCGCAAACTGGTGCACTCGTAAACCGAGGTACCACTGTATATTGCTAGAAGTATGACCTTAACACAATATTTTCAGATCAGTTTTGGTGAAAATCATTGTGATCTATATTCTGAAACTTTTTTTTCTCTCTTTCCTGCCTGAAGATCTGAGTGGTTCCATTGTGCCCCCTGATGTCAAGTTAAACCTTGGTGGCGAGTTTGCCAAAGAATCCACAGCAACTACCTTTCTCAGGCAGAGAGGCTATGGCTGGCTTTTGGAGGTGGAAGAAAATGATCCAGAAGATAACAAGCCTCTCTTGTATGTGAAAATACAGGATTTCTCAAATAATAGTTTTTTTTACCTTTTGTTCATTATTCAAAACTCCCAGGGTGAGGTATGGTATTAGTCGGTGTGCTTGGCTTTGATATCTAATATATACTACTGCATTCTGTTCAGTTTTATTCTAGAGCAGTGGTATTCAACCCAGTCCTCAGGGACCACCTGGCCAATTGGGCTTTCAGGATATCCACAATGAATATATGTGACAGAGATTTTGAAAACCTGACTGGCCAGGTGGTCCCTGAGGACTGGGTTGAATACCGCTGTTCTAGAGCATGCTTGCTCTCGCCTCCTTCCCTTCAGCTGCTCTTTTTTCCTCTCTGCCTTCATGTCTCTTCTCCTTTAGTTTTTCTCAGCATGTTCTCCACACCCACATACAAGTCTGCTCCTACCTGTTCCTAATTTGATCTCTTGTCTAGGTCAGGCCCTGTTAATAGAACATGCTCTCTCCCTACCTTCTCCCAGGTTCCTCTGAAACAGGCTGCTTCAGGCCATAGCAGTGGAATTCCTTCTTATGATCTTGCTTCTCCTACCTACTTTAACATTAAACATTTTTAATTGAAGTTTTCCATTGTTTACAAGCATACATATATGAAACTTTAATTAAAACAATTGTCACCTCATTCAGTTCCCCATACCCCAGTCCCTTTATCTACTTTTAACCTGACCACTTCTTTTCCCACCTCTGTTTAACCATGTTCTCATTCTCCAGCCCATCTGAAACCTTCTCAGCACATTTCTGTCTCACACCCCAGCACTACTGATTGGGACAGTACAAGAAGGAAAATGAGAATGCATTAATCTTTGAAATCCATTTTTGCAGTTGGGTCCTCACTAGTACTTAGAACGTCATAAGAGCCTACTACAGTATGCTTCAGAGCACTGTTTGTACCCCAGAAGGCAAAGGAAGATGTAGCTTTAAAAAAAAAAAAAAAAAAAAATTATTTATTTATATTTCTTATATACCGCTTCTATTCAAAACTGTTTACATTCAGGTACTCCTGAGTATTTCTCCCTGTCTGTCCTAACGGGCTCACAATCTAACTATAGTACCTGGGGCAATGGAGAATTAAGTGACTTGCCCAGGGTCACAAGGAGCGGCACAGGGATTGAAACCACAACTTCAGGGTGCTGAGGCAAGGGTTCTTACTACATGGTTCTGTGCTGATGTCCTCTTGCTATCCCACTCAGCAGTGGTGAAAGAGGTATTATGAGGTCATTCAGTAACAGTCTTTGGTCTGGAAGAATGGTCTCTGTCAGCCACGCCACTGACCAGTGATCTGTTCCATCCCTTTTTTTAATTTAAAAGATATCTTTATTGAATATTCACACAAACCAAACAGCAAAGAGCTCAATTGCTTAAAGTATCACAGAGCACCCCCCCCCCCCCCCCATTTTAAGGAAAGAACAGCTTTCTTTGATCTAAACCCCACCCACCCCTCTCTCTTCAGTCCACCTAGATCAGGGGTGTCAAAATCAGGCTGTCATGGGCCAAATTTTTTATTAAGATACTTAGTCTTGGTAGAAGTATAGGGTTACAATCTCTCCAACCCCATGCCAGCTCTATAGTGTAACCCACCCCTCCTCTGACGTACGGGACCACAGCAGAGGGAACGTGCTGCGGAGGCCGTCAGCAGCCTGCTAGGATCGCTACAGCACCGGCGTTCCTCTGCAGGCTGCCAAAATTAGCTTTGAAGGTGAGACTGGGAAGACTCTAGAAAGAAGGGGGAAATCATGCAGAGTTTGGGGGGGCTCTGGTGTAGAAGTACACAGATGGAGGGAATGGGGGGTCCAAAGAGACGTGCATATGCCGGATAGGATGGGAGGAAGGGGAAGAAATAATGGGTCTAAAAACAGAGGATAGGGAGAAAGATGGTGGGCAATGGGATGGAGGGAGGGAAGGAACAGAAAGGTAGAGAAATTGGACACAAAGGATGGTGTGGAGGGGTGGATAGAGATACTGGATAAGGAGGGTAGTTGGGAAGAGAAAGGGAGAGATGGTGGATCTGTGGACAGTGGGGTCCATCTTTGCAGCTAAGGAAATGGAGACGAAAAAAAGGAAAGAGATTAAACCTCCGGGGGAGGGAAGGGAAACGGAAGGGGAGGACAGAGATGGAAGATGGATGGTTAGCACCAAGAAAGAAGAAAACGACAAATGGGCAGGAAACCCTGGCAAGCAAGTTATCAGAAGACAAACAGAAACCAGAGCCTGGGACCAACATGATTTGAATAATGACCAGACAACAAAAGGTAGAAAAAATAATTTTATTTTCTATTTTGTGATTACAATATGTCAGATTTGAAATGTGTACCCTATCAGAGCTGGTGTTAGGTAGCAAGTGTGAACTAGGACCTAAAAGAGAGGAAAAGTCTTTTTTAATTTATTTGGTTACACCACAGAGCCGGCATAGGGTTGGAGAGATTTTAACCCTATATTTCTACTAAGATTAAGTAAATTAATAAAAAATTTGGCCCGTCACTTAGCCTGTGTTTTAGATTTCGGCCCCTTATGTGATTGAGTTTGACACCCCTGGAGTAAGGGATTCAAGAAAACTAATGATGTAAGCAATCTGGAGCCAAATACCAGTGATGCATTTTCTCTCACATAAGATTTATGTATCTCAGATTTAGTATACAGCCTTTAACTGGCAAAGTGGTGTACATTCTAAAAAAATCTATAAAGAAAAGAAACTTCACGAGACTGCCAGAAGGAGTACTGCTGGACAGGTGGAGCAGGGAAGGGGTACTGCTGGACATGGGAGGTAAAAGGAAGGGAGAAGGGGTACTGCTGGACAAGAGGGGAGGTAAAAGGAAGGGAGAAGATGGGGGAGGGAAGGAGGACCAGAGGAGAAGCATGCAGGAGGCCCTGGAAACAGTTAAAAGCACAGAAAAATAAAATCACCAGACAACAAAGGTAGGGAAAATGATTTTATTTTCAGGGATGAAGCAGGAGACTACAGGCCGGTGAGCCTCACTTCAGTTGTTGGAAAAATAATGGAAGTGTTGCTGAAAGAAAGGATAATGTACTTCCTTGAATCTAATGGGTTACAGGATCCGAGGCAACATGGCTTTACAAAAGGTAAATCGTGCCAAACGAACCTGATTGAATTTTTTGATTGGGTGACCAGAGAGCTGGATCGAGGACATGCTAGATGTAATTTACTTGGATTTCAGCAAAGCCTTTGATACAGTTCCTCATAGGAGGCTGTTGAACAAACTTGAAGGGCTGAAGTTAGGACCCAAAGTGGTGAACTGGGTCAGAAACTGGCTGTCGGACAGACGCCAGAGGGTGGTGGTTAATGGAAGTCGCTCGAAGGAAGGAGTCCCTCGGGGTTTGGTGCTGGGGCCAATCCTGTTCAATATGTATGTGAGTGACATTGCTGAAGGGTTAGAAGGAAAAGTGTGCCTTTTTGCAGATGATACCAAGATTTGTAACAGAGTAGACACCGAAAAGGGAGTGGAAAATATGAAAAAGGATCTACAAAAGTTAGAGGGATGGTCTAATGCCTGGCAACTAAAATTCAATGCAAAGAAATGCAGAGTAATGCATTTGGGGATTAATAATAGGAAGGAACCGTATATGCTGGGAGGAGAGAAGCTGATATGCACGGATGGGGAGAGGGACCTTGGGATTATAGTGTCCAAAGATCTAAAGGCGAAAAAACAGTGTGACAAGGCAGTGGCTGCTGCTAGAAGGATGCTGGGCTGTATAATGAGAGGCGTAGTCAGTAGAAGGAAGAAGGTGTTGATGCCCCTGTCATTGGTAAGGCCCCACTTGGAATATTGTGTTCAGTTTTGGAGATCGTATCTGGCGACGAAAATGATAGGAGGCTTGCACCAGAAGACGTATGAGGAGAGACTGGAAGCCCTGAATATGTATACCCTAGAGGAAAGGAGAGACAGGGGAGATATGTTTCAAACGTTCAAATACTTGAAGGGTATTAACGTAGAACAAAATATTTTCCAGAGAAAGGAAAATGGTAAAAACAGAGGACATAATTTGAGGTTGAGGGGTGGTAGATTCAGGGGCAATGTTAGGAAATTCTACTTTACGAAGAGGATGGTGGATGCCTGGAATGCGCTCCCAAGAGAGGTGGTGGAGAGTAAAACTGTGACTGAGTTCAAAGAAGCGTGAGATGAACACAGAAGATTTAGAATCAGAAAATAATATTAAATATTGAACTAGGCCAGTACTGGGCAGACTTGCACGGTCTGTGTATGGCCGTTTGGTGGAGGATGGGCTGGGGAGGGCTTCAATGGCTGGGAGGGTGTATATGGGCTGGAGTAAGTCTTAACAGAGATTTCAGCAGTTGGAACCCAAGCACAGTACTGGGTAAAGCTTTGGATTCTTGCCCAGAAATAGCTAAGAAGAAAAAAAATTAAAAAAAAAAAAAAAAAAAAATTTAAATTGCATCAGGTTGGGCAGACTGGATGATCCATTCGGGTCTTTATCTGCCGTCATCTACTATGTAACTATGTTAAATGTGTCAGTTTTGAGAAAGGAAAGATGTTAAACTTTAACTGTGAGGGTTGCAGAAAAAATTGGGTACTTGGAGGGCTGCAGAAAAAATGCAGTGTTCTCCCTAGCGCCTTTTAGCCGGGCGCTCCGCCCAGCTAATTTAAGTGAGCGCACGGCTATCAGCTGTTGTGAATCCTGCTGCCGCTGCTGCTCAACATTGAAGAGCTGCCAAAAGTTCAGCCACCAAAAGTTTCCACCTGAATTTTTAAAAAAACAACGGAAGCAAGTGACTTGAATCCATGCTCTGGGGCTCTAACAGTACCACCATCCATGCCGGCTTCCCTTCTCTTCCCTCCAAAACCGGAAGTTACGTCCTGGGAGGGGGGAGGTAGGGAAGAGAAGGGAAGCCAGCACAGACAGTAGTACCATTCAGGGCCGGATTAACGAATAGGCCCAGGGCCCAAAACTGTCAGGGGGGCCCGTTGATGGAGGGCAAACAGATGAGGCAACGGTGATGCCCCCCCCCGACATTGACGGCAACGCGGGCCCGGGCTCCCCCTCGGCATTAACGCTCCCCTGTGGTTTCCCCCCACCCCCCCGCCGGAAGTAACAAGTTGCCTCCAACTGGAATGGAGCTAGCTACCCCGCTGCCGCATCTTCCTTTGCCGCTGTGGGTGTGGGTGACCTCAAAGCCAAAGCGGAGTGGAGGAGAAGGAAGCGGATTGGGTTTCTGAGAGGCTGAAGTGGCGGGAGCCATGCCTGATAACTGTTTCTCGCCACGGCTTACATCTCATTTGCATCTCTGTTTTTGGGGCTCCCCGGCGAATCTTCTATTGTCCAGTCCCAACTTTGCCGTTGATCTTGTGCGAGTCCGAGAAAGGAGGGCACAAGCCTACAAAGCGTCTCATGGAGCCTTGCATGACGCTGTACGTGCCTGTAAATGGGCCTCTGTCTATGTGCCTTGAAACTTTAGTTTACTGTTGTGATTTGGAGGGGGGGTTAATAAGAGACAGGGTCAGCCTGGAGCAAGCAGTCATGGTTCTGTGCAGCAGAGGAGGTGGGGGGCATAGAAAGCAGCCTTGGGAGAAGACAGAGAAAGCGGCCACAGCAGAAGAAATAGGACCGGCCAGAGGAAACTTCCGGCAGGCAGAGAGCTGCAATCCTGTGCAGCTTTGCTTATAATTAATACTGGCTAACAGAGATGGCAATGGGGTGAGGAACGGACAAAGAACAGCTGCTGATTGGGAGCTTGGGAAAGGGAAACTAGATAGACAGGAGTAAGGAAGGGCAGAAAGAGAAACAGGAGCAAGAGGGTCAGGGAGAGACAGGAGCAAAGGAGGGCAGGGAAACGGGAACAGTTCCCTCAGGGCAGGAAAAGACATAGACCTAGTGGCATAGCCATGGGTTGGCCCAGGCCCACCCAGCAGCCAAACATTTCTGATCTAGCTGGACGGGATCCCCAGGCCCTGCTAGCTAAAAACTCCAAAAACGTCTCCCTCCCGCATATTTTTTTTTAAGTTCATATCTTCACAAGCAGCATGACTGATACTGTTCGAACCATCCCCACAGCTTTCCATCAGACACAACTTCCTATCTGCATAGATTGTCAGAAACATTGTATTGGTCACGCTGGTTGCTGCCAATGAAGATATGAATCCTAAAAGGTACACGGTCACGGTGGCAACAGAGGAGTTGAGAGACCAGATCACCCAGGTGGGAGAGGAAGAGACTAGATTGCCTGTGGGGTGGGGTTCTTATGACCACCAACTTGGATTTCTGGCTATCCAAAATTGTCGGAGAGAGAGTGGAAGAGAGATGGGGAAGATGTTAGGTGGGGTAAATAGAGAGAAATGGGGAGAAGGGGGAAATTCTGAATTTGGATAGGAGGACAGGGAGAGGGAAAATGCACATGGAAGGAAGGGAGAAAGTCTGCATTTACAGGGGGAGGAGAGAGAGGGAACAAGAAAAGGGGAGATGTACTGCACATGAAGGAAAGGGAAGAAGAAAAGGTAAACAGTTTTGAGAAGGAGGGAGAAAAATTGAAGACAGCTGAAGGTGAAAGATCCATTCCCACCTTTTTATCTGTCTGTTTGGCACTGAACAAGAAATGAGGTGAGAAAAAAAAAGCAGATGGGAAGGAGGCCTGGGGGAAGAGAGATGCCAAGATCATGGGAGGGAGGGAAAGAAAGGAGATACCAGGCCATGGAGAGGGAGGCAGAGATGGAAGAGAAGGAGAGGAGAGAGATGCCAGGACATGGGGGGAGGGAAGGGAATAGAGATGCCAAATCATGGGGTTGAGTGGGAAGAAAGGAAGGAAAGGACAAGAGAAAGATGCCGGAGTACAGGGAAGGGGGTGAAGCTGAAATAAATCATGTACAAAGGAGAGAAAGGGTACAGGATATATAGTTTATTGAAGGGACATAGAAAGAGGGAAGATGCCATATGGAATAGAGAGAGAGGGTGAACAGTGGATGGAAGGGGTAGAGAGAGAGAGGGCAGAGGCTGGGTGGAAGGGGCAAAGAGAGAGGACAGATGTTACTTGGAAGGGAGAGAGGACAAATGCTGAATAGAAAGAAGAGAGCGAAGAGAAGATGATTAAAGCAGAAACGACAAAAGGTAGAAATAATTTTTGTTGTTGTTTTACTTAGAATCAAGTAGTATTGGAACTGTATTGATAAAGGTTTATAAATAGGAAATGGGAATAAGGCAGTTTTTTCTGGACTAAAGCCCTTTTCTCAGGACAGGATACCATAACAGCAGTATACTGGTCTCTTTAGAAGAAACATTTGGCCTCTGAAACCTAATTGAAAAATGGATTAGTCCAATAAAATGGTATTTTCTTATTTCTCGTTATTTGTTTTATTTATATTTGTTAATTTGTAAAGTGGTGATTGTTATGTATCACCTTTCTCAAATTTACATCTACTGTCTTTATATTTTGCACAGTATTAGGGGACATGTGTCACTGTTTCTGTGGTGTTGCATTGTATGCAGAGTCTGGTTTCTTGGCAGTTCAGATTTTTTTGTCTACATATTTCTATTTTTAGTTTGTGATTATTCCATATTGGGCAAGTGTGTATGAAAAGGACATGGTTTTCTTTTAGCATTGACTGTACAGGATCAATTGACTGTGCAGGATCTGGCTTGTTTAGTTTTACAATGTGTTTGTTGGTGTTCTAGTGCTCACTGCAGTGTTTAAGATGCTGCTTTTTCCTAGGTGCATCCTTATGGTGTGACTCATGGATTATTACTAAAAATAACTTTTTTTATATTGAGGAGGGGTTGTTAAAATGTGATCAGTACTGGCTGTCATATATATACTAGGTATGCCACTAGATTTAATGACCCTATTCTAACCACCAAATTTCCGCATCCCGCCCCACCCGGCTACTTTTTCATGTCACCCGGCTGGAAGAAAATTCTGGGGAGAACACTGAAATGGTTAATGTCTTATTAAAGAAGTGACAATTTTGCATGAGGTAAAAACTCTTTATAGTTTATAAATCTTTCCTTTAACAGTTAAAGGAAAGATTTATAAACTATAAAGAGTTTTACCTCTTACAAAATTGTCATTAATAATAATAAAACCTAAGTGAAGGTTGAGGAAATGGAGAGGTCTTTCTATGGAGGTGAAGGACAGAGAAAAGGGACATATTTTTAAGTTGGTGAAAAAAGGTGGAAATAGGGAAGGTAAAAGGGGAAATGGGAGCCTGAATATGGGGGTAAGACATAAGAAGAATAGCCATACTGGATCAGCCTAATCTATTCTAACTCCCGTTAATGTAATAGGCTTAAACATTAGTATACAATAATGTGTTTTTTAGACAGGATGATTTTTATAACTTATTTGGAAGAGATTCCACAAATGTCTGAGTGTATAGCTATTGCCAATAGGTGATGCCGTGTTTCCCCGAAAATAAGACCTTGTACCTTTTTTGGGCTCAAAATTAATACAAGACAGTGTCTTATTTTCGGGTATGTCTTATTTTTTTCCATGTACAATGATCATCTCTCTCTTCCTATCCTCCACCGCAATTCTTCCTATTTCCTTTCTCTCCCCCACTTGTGCAGCATCTTTCCTCCCCTTTCACCCATCCCCTTGTGCAGTATCTTTCTATCACTCCCTCCCATCCCTTGTGCAGCAGAACCCTTGAAGCTTCTATCCCTTCCTTCCTCCCATCCCCCCGCCACCGCGCACCCCCCTCCCCGCTGACACTTTCTCTCCCTCCCATCCGAATCCTGACCACGAGCCGAAATACCTGGAAATAAATGGCAGCGTTGGCAGCACAGGCTGCATCGCGGCCTGCCCTTATGTCCGGGCATTCCTCTGCTGCATCACCGAAGATGTCATCCAGCAACGCAGTACACAACAGCCGGATGTGAGAAGAGTAGGCCACGATGCAACCTGTGCTGCCGATGCTGCCATTTGTTACCAAGTATTTCGGTCTCACAGTCGGGGTTCGGATGAGAGATGGAAGGGTGGGTGAGGAGAGTGAAGCGATGCTGCCGGCGACTAGGGCTTATATTAAAATCTACCCTGAAAATCATGGTAGGGCTTATTTTTGGGGTAGGTCTTATTTTCGGGGAAACACGGTACCTATTGAATAACACCTTTCTTGTACAATCCCACTCTATTCCTGGACTAATGGGTTATTTTCCTATGGTTGCCAGACAGCTTGTAGGGAACCTCATTATACAGTCTTGGGTCCCCCCCCCTCCCAGGAATCCATTTTCTTTCCTACAGGCCAGACTGTAAAAGCTTGTCTTTCTGTATTGCTTGGTAGACTGGTATAGTCCTTACGAATGGGTAATATGCTTCATTGCTACCAGCAGGTGGAGACTGAGATCAAACTTGTATATCAGTATAGCATGCCCCTCTTGCTCCTCCAGTTTTCCTCAGTCTCCGGTAGCAGGTGGTAAGGCTTTTCAGCTCTCCTCTTAGCACTGTTGGAACTTTGTTTGTGGACTTCTGGTTCCCCTTTTTGTGCCGGATAGAGCTTGGGCGGGTTCTGTTTGGGGATCCGTCCGACCTCGGAGGTGTTAAACCCAGCGGGTCTCGTACTTTGTCCCCCCCCCACACACTTTCCTCCACCTCCCCATATTTTTGTAGTGGGCCTCAGCAGGCGGCCTTGCCTACTGGTTGGTCAGCCCTCCAGCATTGAGAGCTGTGGATTCTGTTCTAAGTAAAAAGAAATTTAAAAAAATCCTGAGGTGTGCTGGTCTAAAGGGCTCATTTCCCTTTAAGAACATAAGAAGTTGCCTCCGCTGAATCAGACCAGAGGTCCATCCTGCCCAGCGGTCCGCTCCCGCAGCGGCCCATCAGGCCTAATTGCCTGAACAGTGTCCCTGACTAATTTTGTAACTGCCTCTAATCCTATCCCTATTACCTACCTCTACTCCTATCTGTACCCCTCAATCCCTTTGTCCTCCAGGTACCTGTCCAGACCCTCTTTGAAGCCCTGTAGCGTGCTCCTGCTTATCACATCCTCCGGTAGCGCGTTCCATGTATCCACCACCCTCTGAGTGAAAAAGAACTTCCTGGCGTTTGTTCTAAACCTTTCCCCTTTCAATTTCTCTGAGTGCCCCTTGTACTTGTGTTTACCCGTAATTTGAAAAATCTGTCCCTGTCTACTCTTTCTATGCCCTTCATGATCTTGAAGGTTTCTATCATGTCTCCTCTAAGTCTCCACTTTTCTAGGGAGAAAAGCCCCAGCTTCTTCAGTCTGTCGTGTATGAGAGGTTTTCCATACCCTTTATTAGCTTAGTTGCTCTTCTCTGGACTCTCTCAAGTACCACCATGTCCTTCTTGAGGTACGGCGACCAGTACTGGACACAGTACTCCAGGTGCGGGCGCACCATTGTACGATACAGTGGCAGGATGACTTCCTTCATCCTGGTCGTGATACCCTTCTTAATGATACCCAACATTCTGTTTGCCTTCCTTGAGGCTGTGGCGCACTGCGCCGACGCCTTCAATGATGTGTCTACCATCACTCCCAGGTCTCTTTCAAGGTTACTCACCCCTAGCGGTGATCCCCCCATTTTGTAAGTGAACATCGGGTTCTTTTTCCCTACATGCATCACCTTGCATTTCCCTATGTTGAAGCTCATTTGCCACTTTTTGGCCCACTCTTCCAGCGCTGTCAGATCTTTTTGGAGATTTTTGCAGTCCTCCTTGCTTTCAACCCTGCTGTATAATTTGGTGTCATCCGCAAATTTAATAACCTTACATTTTGTTCCTGCCTCCAGGTCGTTAATAAATATATTGAACAGGAGCGGTCCCAGCACCGACCCCTGCGGAACTCCGCTCGTGACCCATTGCCAGTCTGAATAATGGCCCTTTATTCCAACCCTCTGTTTCCTGTCCACCAGCCAGTTTTTGATCCATCGGTGGACCTCCCCTTGCACCCTGTGGTTCCATAGCTTCCTTAGCAGTCTTTCATGTGGTACCTTGTCGAAGGCTTTTTGGAAGTCAAGGTAAATGATGTCTATAGATTCCCCTTTATCCACCTGGCTGTTTACCCCCTCAAAGAAGTATAATAAGTTAGTGAGGCATGACCTGCCCTTGCAGAAGCCATGCTGGCTCATCTTTAGCTGCCCAGTGTTTTCGATGTGTTCCCAGATGCAGTCTTTAATCAGCATTTCCATCATCTTTCCCGGGACCGAGGTCAAGCTCACCGGCCTGTAGTTTCCTGGGTCTCCCTTTGAGCCTTTCTTGAAGATGGGCATGACATTTGCTATTTTCCAGTCTTCCGGAATCTCTCCAGTTTTTAAGGATAGGTTGCATATTTGTCTAAGTGGCTCAGCTATGTCATTCCTTAGTTCCTTGAGTACCCTTGGGTGAATACCGTCCGGACCTGGCGATTTGTCGCTCTTTAGCCTGTCTATCTGCCTGAGGACATCCACTTTGCTTACCTCTAGTTGGACCAGATTTTCATCCTGATCTCCTTTTACAATCTCCTCGGGTTCCGGAATGTTGGTTATGTCCTCCCTCGTGAAGACTGAAGTGAAGAACTCATTTAGCCTGTCAGCTATCTCCTTTTCCTCTTTTACCACTCCCTTTCTGTCTCCATCATCCAAGGGTCCCACTTCCTCCCTTGCTGGTTGCTTCCCCTTGACGTACCTGAAGAATGATTTGAAGTTTGTTGCTTCCCCCGCCAGTCTCTCTTCATATTCTCTTTTTGCTTTCCTAACCACTCGGTGACACTCCTTTTGGTGTTTTTTGTGCTCCTTTTGGTTGTCCTCTGATTTGTCCTTTTTCCATTTTTTGAATGATGCCTTCTTGTCACTTATCGCCCTTTTCACTGCATTTGTTATCCACACTGGGTTTTTTGTTCTATTTTTCATGCACCCTTTCCTGAACTTGGGGACGCACAGGTTTTGTGCTTCGTGCACCGTGTCCTTGAGTAAGGTCCAGGCTTTTTCTACGGACTCCATCTTCCTTGCGGTGTCGTTGAGTTTCTTTCCCACCATTTTCCTCATGGCATCATAATTCCCTTTTTTGAAGTTCAGTGCTGTCGTTGTAGTTCTTTTCACCTTTGATGATCCAATTTCTAGCCTGTACTGGATCGTGTTGTGATCGCTGTTTCCTAGTGGGGCTAGTACCACCACCTCTTTAGCGGGTCCCCCATGTCCGGTGAAGATTAGGTCAAGAGTGGCATCTCCCCGTGTTGGTTCCGTGACCAGTTGTTCCATGAAACAGTCCCTCGTGACCTCCAGGAATTTGGTCTCCCTCATGCAGTTTGAGTGCCCTATACTCCAGTCTATTCCACACTTCCGCTTTTGCATACCTGCCCCAGTTCAGCCTCCAGATCCTGGTCGATTTCTTCCGTTTGTCCCGGTGGACGATAGTACAGACCCAATTTTATGTCTGCTCCAGTTCCTCCGGATAGCTTAACCCATAGTGATTCCAAGTCATCCGCCCTTGCTGTTGTTTCCATCCTGGTTGAATGCATGGAATCCTTTATATATAGCGCTATTCCTCCACCTTTTTTGTGTGGCCTATCTCTCCTGTAGAGTTTGAACCCTGGTAAAGCCACATCCCATTTATTGTCATCAGCCCACCACGTTTCTGTGACTCCGATTATGTCTAGGCCCTTTTTGTTGGCTAAGACTTCCAACTCTCCCATTTTAGCCCTTAGGCTCCTAGCATTTGTGTATAGGCAATGTAAGTCCTGGTTGTATAGGCAATGTAAGTCCCGGTTGCCTTTTTTCTGTGGGTTTTTTCTCAACTATCCGGCACTTTCTTTACAGCTACGATGGTTTTCAGCACAATGAGCTTTTTTAAAGGGCAAAAGTAATCCTTGTGCTCTAGGCACGAGGTACTCGTGGCCGGCCTGTGCAAGCATTGTGCAGGCCGGAGCGATGTGGAAGCCTCGTCAGCAGCGTATGCCGGTGGCCAGGGCACCCTGCCGCATGTGCCTCGCGGCTTTGGATCGTGGGGAAGCCTGGACTTCCCCCAATTCCCACGCAGAAGATTCCCCAGCTGCCGACGGTCAGAGAGCACAGGATTCCCTTACCACCAGTTTGGCTGAGGATTCCCAGCCGATGACAGTCAGGGATTCCCTTTTCGTGTCGGTCGGTTCCTCGGCCTCAGCGTCAGGAAAGTCCTAGGCTTTTCAGACACAACAGGCCGCAGGAGCTCTGATTTTGGTGGTTTCAGGTCCAATTTCGGTGGGAACCTCCTCATTCATTTCAGTTACCTCAGGTGACCTTCCCCTTGTTCTGAAAATACAGAGGCAAGGTATGTCAGGGTCCACTGCTGGAGCAGGGAGTCCCTTGGAGCCGCCAGGGGTCTTTCTCCCTGAATTTATGTTAGCACTTTGTAAAGCTTATGTGCTGGCGGCAGGATGTTCCATGTCCACTCCGGGGGTCTCGGGGGAGCTTTTATCCTCGACGTCTTCCCCGGTATGGCCCCACACAGCGGCGGTTTTGCTCCCCTCTACTCCTCTCTCATCCAAATGCCCGAGGATCTCTTGGGATAAGGATTGTTTCCCAGAGGATCACGAGGTGATTGATGAGGACCTGGACCCTTGGGGAGAATTCCAGGATCCTCTTGGGAGGCCGGATTCTGCCGGTGAGGAGTTCGAGCACCCCCCAGCCAGTGAAGATGCGTCTGTTGTGCGCATTTTTCAGCGGGAAGAGCTCCATGAGTTAATCCTTCAGGTCTCCTCGGTTTTGCACTTTGAGGACCCCGTGTCAGAGCCCCCACGTACGGTGGACCCCTTGCTTAAGGAGATTTGCTCTGCTTCACGCTTTTTTCCTATGCATCAGGATATTTGGGACATCATGCTCACACAGTGGCAAGTGCCATTAGCTCCTTATCGCTTTGCGTGCTCCATGGCCCGCCTGTATCCCATTCCAGAAGGGGATAGGGATACTCTGAAGTTGCCTGTAGTGGATGTGGTGGTCTCGGCCATCTCTAAGCGGCATACCGTGCCTGTTGAGGGCGGTGCGGCCTTGAAGGACCCAGAAGAGCATAAGTTGGAGTTCATCCTTAAACAGAGTATTGATGTGACAGCTCTGTTGGTCCAGGTGGCTACGTGTGGTGGGCTGGTGGCTCGGGTGTGTTTTCGTCGGGCCCAGCATGTACTTGATGATAAATCTGAGAACTGGGACTTGCTAAGGCAAGAAGTTGCTAAAACTGAATTGAGTGCTTCTTATCTCTCAGATTCCATGTATAACATCTTGCGAGCTTCTGCCAAGTCCCTGGCCTTAGGAGTGGCAGCACACTGTACCTTGTGGCTTCGCGCTTGGTCGGCAGATTCGGCGTCCAAAGCTAAGTTGACGAAGTTTCCTTTTAAAGGATTTTTCTTGTTTGATGAGGCCCTGGACAAGTTGGTTCTGACTCTCACTGATTCTGAAGTGCCTCGTTTGCCTGAGGATAGGCCTAGGCCGCTGGCTCGAGGTGGCACTGCTCATGAGCGTGATTTCCACCATGGTCGAGGGGCTGTTTCTTTTCCATCTCTTGGGCTTTCAAGAGGCAGGTTCTTCCAGCGCATGCAGTACTTTCATGGGGCCCGCCAGGGTGCGGATAGCGCCCCCACCGGGTCCCCTGCCTTCCATCCTGCACAATGACTCCTTGCCGGCGCCCGTCTTGGTTCTGGTGGGCACCTGGTTGAGAGACTTTTATCTACAGTGGGCAGACATCACGTCCGATCAGTGGGTTCTGCAAGTGATCCGGGATGGCTATGCTCTGGAGTTCCCCCGTCCTTGCCAGAACGTTTTCTCCCTTCTCCCTCGCAGGTCGCATGGAAGCAGCTGGCCTTTCGCCAAACCCTTCAGAGATTGTTGGATCTTCACTCTGTGACCTTTCGACCCATCCTGGATTTGAAGGGGGTCATCAGTGGCATTATAACATCTTCCGATCTACTCGTAATCCCCTTCTTAATTATGCCCAACATCCTATTTGCTTTCTTCGCCGCCACTGCACACTGTGCCGATGGCTTTAGGGTACTGTCAATCAGTACCCCCAAATCCCTTTCCTGTTCGTATTTTGCTAACTTGTCCCCCAACATCTTATACTCATGTTCCTTGTTTTTCTTTCCTAGGTGATGCATCTAGGAAAGAAAAACAAGGAACATGAGTATAAGATGTTGGGGGTCAAGTTAGCAAAATACGAACAGGAAAGGGATTTGGGGGTACTGATTGACAGTACCCTAAAGCCATCGGCACAGTGTGTGGCGGCGGCGAAGAAAGCAAATAGGATGTTGGGCATAATTAAGAAGGGGATTACGAGTAGATCAAATATGTTATAATGCCACTTTATAGAACAATGGTCAGACCGCACTTAGAATACTGTGTCCAACACTGGTCTCCATACCTTAAAAAGGATATAACTCTGCTGGAGAAAGTGCAGAGGCGAGCCACGAAACTTATTAAAGGAATGGAACATTTGAGCTACAAAGATCGACTCAAGAAACTGGGACTGTTTACCCTTGAGAAGAGAAGACTGAGAGGGGATTTGATTGAGACTTTCAAAATATTAAAAGGATTTGATAAAATAGACCAAGAAGCAGCATTACTGACATTTTCACATGTGACACGGACAAGAGGTCATAGCCTGAAACTGAGTGGCAGCAGGATCAGGACAAATGTCAGGAAGTTTTCTTTCACACAGCACGTGGTGGATGCTTGGAATGCACTCCCGGAGGAGGTTGTGGAGGAGACTACTGTACTGGGATTCAAGCGCAAGTTGGATGCATACCTTCTTGCATATCATATTGAGGGATACGGTAAATACGGGTCTCCTTAAAGGAGTACCTAAATGGGCTGCCGCGTGTGCGGATCGCCGGACTAGATGGACCTCGGTCTGATCCAGTGAAGATGCTTCTTATGTAACAGGGCTCTTCACGTGCCTTCCTTCTGTATGGAAACTCTGCAGTCTGTGATTCTGGAGGAATTTCTGACCTCTCTCGATCTGACTGAGGCCTACTTACACATTCCTATTCGGGCCTTCCATCATCGCTTCCTACGCTTTGCGATCTTGGGGCAACACTATCAGTTCTGTGCACTTCCCTTTGGTTTGGCCATGGCTCCGCGGACGTTCACCAAGGTGATGGTGCTCGTCGCAGTGGTGTTGCGCAAAGAGGACATTCTTGTTCATCCTTATTTGGACGACTGGTTGATTCAAGCCAACTCATTTCAGGAGAGCACTCAGGTACTGCTCGGATGGTGGAGTTTCTGCAGTTGCTGGGATGGGTAGTCAACCTTGCAAAGAGCCGGTTGTCTCCATCTCTGCGCCTGGAATATCTTGGGGTCCTGTTCAACACCTCCTTGGGGAAGGTCTTCCTTTCGGAGGCCAGGGTGAGCAAATTTCAATCTCAAATTCGCCAGCTCATGGAGTCCCTGTGTCCTCGGGCACAGGTTTTCCTCCAAGTCTTGGGGTCGATTGGCGGCCTCCCTCGAAAGTATGCTGTTCTTCGGAGGTGGTTGCGTCACAGGCATAGTCTGGATCACCCTGTTTCGCTTCCGGGCTTAGCTCGGGGCAGTCTTCGCTGATGGCCTCAGACCTCCCCCCCCATCTTGTACATGGGGCTAGTCTGGATCAGCCGCAGTAGACGGTGCTGCTCACGGATGCCAGTCTTCTTGGTTGGGGGTTCAGTGTCTAGGTCACTCAGCTCTGGGCACCTGGTCCACGGAGGAGACTTCTTGGTCGATCAGTGTTTTGGAGACCAGAGCCATCCATCTGGTGTTGCTAGCCTTCCAGTCCTTTCTGATGGGCAAGTCAGTCAGGGTTCTTTCGGGCAATGCCATGGTGATGGCCTATGTCAATTATCTGGGGGGCACCAGGAGGACTTTGGTGGCGCAGGATGCAACTCTGCTCATGGTCTGGGTGGAGTCGCTCCTTCAAGAGATTTCAGCATCCCACATAGCTGGAGTGGAGAATGTTCATGTGGACTTCCTAAGTCGTCACATGCTAAATCCCGGAGATTGGTGTCTTAAGCCCCGTGGCCTGTCAGTTGATAGTTCAGTATTGGGGTTAGCCCCTCATGAACCTGATGGCCATAAGTGTCAGTGCCATAACGTCCTGCTTCTTCAGTCATCACAGAGACGGTCAGGTCGAGTGCCTGGATGCTCTGGTTCAACTATGACCAATGGAGGGGCTGTTGTATATGTTCCCTCCTTGGCCATTAGTGGGCAGAGTTCTTCTCTGCATCATTTGTCATCCGGGCCTCATGGTTCTGGTGGCTGCAGATTGGCCTCAACATCTGTGGTAAGCAGATCTGGTGAGGCATCTAGTGGCAAATCCTCTTCCTCTGTCTCTCTTGGACGACCTTCTAACTCAGGGTCCCATTCCAATGTTCGTTCTGGGTCCCTTTTGTCTTACGACTTGGTTCTTGAAAGGGGTCGCCTAGGTAAGAAGGGGTATTAAGATAAAGTGATCTTGGGCTTCCGCATGCTTTCAACCTCTGGGGCTTATGTGAAGGTTTGGAGTCTATTTGAGGAGTGGTGTGATGCGCATGGAGTACTCTCTTTTCGCGCTTCCCTGCCTAAAATCTTAGAGTTTTTGCAGTATGGCCTGGGATAGGGATGCAGTATGGATAGGGGACTGGCTTGATCTTCTCTCCAGGTTCAGCTTGCGGCCTTGTCAGCCTTTTGGGGATTCTTGAAAGGTCAGCGTTTGACTGCCATTCCTGATGTGATTCGCTTCTTGCGGGCGGCCAAGTTGCTCAGGCCTCCCATGCGGCCCTCTGTTCCATCTTGGGATCTCAATCTGGTTCTGTCAGTTCTAGTGTGCCCTCCTTTTGAACCGTTGGGAGACTGTTCTTTGAAGGATCTTACTCTTACAATGGTCTTCTTATTGGCTATTACTTCAGCTAGACATGTTTCTGAGCTGCAGGCTTTCTCTTGTCGAGCTCCCTTCTTGGAGTTTTCTAGGGAGCGGGTTGTCTTGAGGCCTGTTCCTTCCTTTCTGCCAAAAGTAGTTTCTCCTTTTCATGTCAATCACTCTGTAGTCCTCCCGATGTTGGGTAGTCAGAAGGGCTCTTCTGAGCAAAGACAGCTGCGCAAGGTAGATGTCAGTCGGGTCCTTCGCTCTTATGTGCAGAAGACCCAAGAGATCAGGAAATCAGATCATCTCTTTGTCCTTCTAGCTGGTCCTCGTAAGGGGGATGGCGCTTCTAAGGCTACTATTGCGCGCTGGATCAAGGAGATATTGCTTCCGCTTCTCTTCTGAAGAAGAAGCCTGTTCCAGCATTTCTCAAGGCTCATTCCACTAGGGGTCAGGCAGCTTCTTGGGCTGACTCTTCTCTAGTGCCTCCAGTGGATATTTGCAAGGCTGCAGTCTGGTCTTCTCTGCATTCCTTTGTCAGACACTACCGTTTAGATGTTCAAGTGCATCGGGACGCGGTTTTAGGTGAACGTGTTTTGGTATTGGCCCTTCAGGGGTCCCACCCTTGATGGGTACTGCTTTGGTACGTCCTATTCATAAGGACTATGCCAGTCTACCAAGCGATACTGAAGGAGAAATTAGGTTCTTACCTGCTAATTTTCTTTCTGTTAGCTTGTAGACTGGTATAATCCCCCACCCTCTGTCTTTGTGCGGTGTTTGCGGGTTTTTGCTCACGTGCAGATTTTGAATTTTTCTGCAGGTTCTAGTATTTTTCTAGGGCCGTGGAGAAGTAAGAACAGCGGCGATGGCTCAGCTAGATTAGCTGGTGCGCTGTGGTGATGTTTTACTTCCAGGATCAAGTTCTATACATGTTCTAAGAGTTGTTTAAAGATGTTTGTTGTTTTCTTACACTCCTGTTTGGAATGTCATTTACTGTTTTTCAGTTAAGAAATTTCCTAGGTTATTCCTGGCAAACTGGAGTAGCAAGAAGGGCATGTTATACTGATATACAAGTCTGAACCAGCAGTGGCTGATATACAAATTTGATCTCAGTTTCCACCTGCTGGTAGCAGTGAGGCATATTACCCATTTGTAAGGACTATACCAGTCTACAAGCTAACAGAAAGAAAATTAGCAGGTAAGAACCTGATTTGACCTTTCTGCTCACATTTATTTTTCTTTAAACCCAGTTTTTTTGTTTCCGTTTTCCGCCCTTGTGCTTCAGAGGTTCCCCGCAAGGCAGCTCTGTGGGAGATCGCAGACTTTGCAGAAAGTCTGTTTCCAGGGGGTTGGCTGCCTGTCAATATACTCTCTGGACAGCCTGCACTTCGGCTCAGGGATCATTCCCTTAGGAGCTTGCTCAGCCCAGGTTCTTCTGCTAGTGGGTCGAGCGCAGATTGCATGGCTCCCTGGAGGTCTACCTGGGATCAGAGCCAACTGCGTTCCTCCGCCAGGTCGTGTGCACGGTGTGTCAGAGTGGAAGAGGTCTCCAGCCATGGGTGTTGGGCCAGTGGGGTAATCAGAAGACCAGAAAACGTGTTTGTTGAGGCAGAGGATCTTCCTGTAAGCAGCTCCAACCGCTGCAAGGGAAGGAGTTAGCCAGGCATGGGAGACCAACTCCGCCCCCAACAGCCCTTGCTGAGCCGCTCCTCTTTAAAAAAAAAAACAGCCTCCGGCAGGGCAGCTTCACTGCTATCACGCCATGGCAGAATCTATCCTTCCCATCATTAACTCTTCCCTCTCCACGGGGGCAGTACCTCTCAGCCTCCTTCGGCAGGGCAGCTCCTCTGCTATCAGGAGCTGCCCCAAC
The DNA here is from genome assembly GCF_902459505.1 of Geotrypetes seraphini. Classification (NCBI taxonomy): domain Eukaryota; kingdom Metazoa; phylum Chordata; class Amphibia; order Gymnophiona; family Dermophiidae; genus Geotrypetes; species Geotrypetes seraphini. The sequence goes on from NC_047086.1 coordinate 275,016,769, forward strand.
TCTTCACTCGGCTCCAGCCACCATGAGGGAAGGAGTTGGCTAGGCATGGGAGACCAACTCTGCCCCCAACAGCCCTAGCTGAGCCGCTCCTCTTTAAAAAAAAAAAAACAGCCTCCGGCAGGGCAGCTCCACTGCTATCACGCCATGGCAGAATCTATCCTTCTCATCATTAACTCTTCCCTCTCCACGGGGGCAGTACCTCTCAGCTGTAAGTCGGCTATTATTAAACCCACTTTCAAGAAACCCACCCACTAATCAGTTACATAAACAAATACGTGCCTGTTAGTATTCTAGGGAAGACCATAATATCTCATCCAGGTTCAGCTATCTTTGCCTACTTACACGACACCAGACCCAGGCTAATGAGAAATACTTTTATTATGAAAATAGAAAAATATAATTCACAAGCCAGCAGCAATAACTAATTATTGTACACAAAATATCCAATTACATATGTGAAACTCAGTACATAATTATTACAACACACTTGCTAAATAAATAAGTAAACTAATTCTTACACTCTAAATAATTCCTTATAATAATAATTCCTGTTTAGCAGCAATCTATTACAGTTATCACCCAGAGTAAGTAACTAAACTCCTTTCCTGAAAACCAATCAGAAATCTACCTTGCCCCACTGATAATAAAATATAATTCCTTGCTTACCATCCCTAAGATAAAGCCTCCTCCGATCAAGGAGATGGAAATTTTCCTCGGCGTAGCACGTGGTAGAATTCCTTCTGGTCAGTAAGAGTCCGTAATTTACTGCAGTGAGCTGTAAAGTGTGTCAGCAATAGTTCCTTAAGTGATATGAAAACTAGGTCTGGATAAAAGTCCTGTATTACTTCACTCCCTGAAAGAGAACTAATCACAAGAGGTACTTTTCAGGTCTTAATTATTATAGAAAGTATGCGTGTAGAGAGCACAGCGCTAAGATCCGAACTTCCTCACACTCTAGCACCAACTAATTATAAGTGCTCACCTTCTATCTTGTTCTAGTCAGATGACCTCTCAGGAACAATCCCAATTAGCAGTCTTTCACCAATTAGTGGCAATTCTGTATCTTCATGTACCAGCCTTCAGAGAGGTGCCTCAGTAGATAACAGAGAGACACATACCAATCATGGAAGCTAATTCCTCCTACAGTTTTCTCAGGAGCTGAGCCGGGCAGATGTCCTTGACTGGAGAAACACAAAGTTCTTGTAAACAAGTCCAAAATGCACCTGGCAGGCAGCAAAGATGATTCCTTCTTTTCTCCTCTTGCAAAAGATGGTTCAGGCTGGAATGATTTCTTACAGACAATGGTTCAGGCTTTATGACGTCAGAGAGGCCTAACCCATACCAGTGTTCTCTCTAGCGTGTTCCAGCCGGGCGCATCACCCAGCTACTTTAAGTGAGCGCCCGGCTGCCATTTTGCAGCTGCAGAGACCGCGCCGGACCGGTTCCGGGATCTGACATTGGACTCGCGACTCGGCAGTGGTTCGCGCATGAACTGTCAAGCGCCTGCTTCTTCCGGTTTGCCTGCACCCCGTACTTGAAGGTGAACATACCTTTCCTGCCTGAACCACAACTTCAGCAGCATTTAATTCAGCACGCAAACTTCGGATAATGCCTGTTCTTCCTCTCAGATCAGGTCTAACTGAGCATGAGCAGAAGAACCAGCATTAGCGACCAAAGGATTTTCCACGAATCACGCCACTGCTTACGGTGGAGTATGGGCGGGGAAGGGGTAATTTGCATAGTGCGCCAAGGGGTTGTATTTCGATTGGTCCAACGCCTTAGCACGCTATGCAAATTACCCCTTCCCCACCCCTACTCCTTCACCGTGAGCAGGGGAGGGTAATTTGCATAGTGTTTTAACATTGACCTATTAAAACATTTTCGCCCACCCTCCAAAGGTCTACCCCTTCAACAACCGAACTTTTGTTTTCCGCTGGTGCTGAGTGACCAGGCAGAAAGTTTTGGGCGGGTTAGGTTGATGGTTCTAACTTGACTCTGTGCTTTCAACAGGGTATTTTTGGAGAGAAAAAGAGTTGTAAGCTCTTTCAAGCAGAGACTATTTTCTTATTTTTAACTCTGTGCAGCATGCGTTCTCTGGTAGACCTATAGAAAAATTTAATATTAAATTTTTGGAGAGAAAAAAAGTTGTAAGTTCTTTGGAGCAGAGACTATTTTCTTACTTTTAACTCTGTGCAGCCTGCGTTGTCTGGTCTATAGAAATATTTAATAGCAGTAGGTCCTCCAGAAAGGGGAAAAAAAAAAGAGTCCAGGGCCAGACTTGGCTGTGCTTTTCCCTCTTTGTGACTCTGCAGCGCTGCGTACATCTGAGAGCGCTATAGAAATATTTAATAGCAGTAGGTCCTCCAGAAAGGGGGAAAAAAAAGAGTCCAGGGCCAGGCTTGGCTGTGCTTTTCCCTCTTTGTGACTGCAGCGCTGCATACATCTGAGAACGCTATAGAAATATTTAATAGCAGTAGGTCCTCCAGAAAGGAGAAAAAAGAGTCCAGGGCTAGACTTGGCTGTGCTTTTCCCTCTTTGTGACTCTTCAGCGCTGCGTACATCTGAGAGCGCTATAGAAATATTTAATAGCAGTAGGTCCTCCAGAAAGGGGAAAAAAAAAAGAGTCCAGGGCCAGACTTGGCTGTGCCTTTCTCTCATCTTTCATCACAGAGTGTTTGGGGTAGGTTAAGCCCAGACGAGCAAAAAATAAAAATCCTTGTAGCACTCACTGGTTCCTGTTAAAGTAACACATCTGCCATTCCTTTTTTTGTTCATATCTTGCCCTGCCGTAGTGTAAGTGTGCACTGAATAACCAATAGGCTCCCACATTACCACTCAAAAGTCTTATTCATAGGTACTTTTCATTTTACCAACATGAGTAAAAAAAGTGTTCAGAAAACAACACTGCTCAGTTATTTCAGAAAAGAGATGCCACAAACCAGTGAAGGTGCAGCGTCAACTGCTGATGTGGCAATTTCAGACAAAGACATTGCAGAGGCTGGTCCATCAGGGGAAATCCTTTCAGCACACACTCTGCCAATTGATAAATCTAAGCACTGCTTATCCGGCATAAACAAACAATGGTTTAAAGAGTTTGATTGGCTAATGGTCAAAGAAAATGGTATGTAATGCTCATTGTGCATGAAATATTCAAACAAACACCTCCCAAGGAGGGAGTTACCTTGGGTAAATGTGTCATGCACAAGAATTCGAAAAGAAAGCTTGCTGGACCATGAAAAAGGTAAAACACACATTGAGTCTTCTTCTGATCTTTTAGGAAAGCATGTACTAGAGCAAACTGGAATCGGTCAAATTGAAAGATCTGTATCTATGTTAAATATCTTACAGAGAGATGCCTTTGTGGGAGCTTTAAGATCCGTGTATTGGTTGGCAAAAAATGAGTTACCACATACAACGTTGTTTGAAAAGCTGTTGGAACACTGTAAAGAAATGGGTTGTTCCTTTTTACAACATCTCAATGTTGGTAAAAATGCACATTACACCTCAGAAAGAATAATGCAAGAGCTGCTGGTTGTCTTAGCATCAGAAATAAAGTGTAACATACTGAAAAATGTGCACGCTGAAAATTTTTTCAGTATTCTGTGTGATGAAACCACAGACATCTCAGTTGTAAAACAATTAATTATTTACATTAAATATGTTTGCCAGGTCACTAAACAGGTCAAAATTAGTTTTGTATCAACTCGCAATATGAGTGATGGCAAAGCGGAGACTATAACCAACACACTGAGTGAGATTATGGACATACTAGGCTTGAAAACTGCTAATCTGGTTGGACTAGGGTCAGATGGAGCAGCTGTTATGATTGGGAAACAGAAAGGTGTGGCAAAACTGCTTAAAGATAAAACATCTGGACTCTTGGTCAACTGCCACTGTGTAAACCATCAATTGGCCCTTGCAAGTGCCCAAGCAGCAGCTGCCATACCTTATTTAACAAAACTAAATGACATCTTAAGGCAGCTGTTCTAGTTCTTCCAAAATTCTTCAGTTAGGATGGCTGGTTTAACAGAAATGCAAAATATTCTGAACATTCCCCAGATTAAGCTGAAAATGGCCAGTGACACTAGATGGCTGTCTCATGCCTCTCCAGTACAGTAACTACGACAGTGCATGATGAGTGTCATAGCTGTGCTGGAAAGAGAGGCCACTGAACGAAATGACATCACAGTTGAAGGATTAAGCAGATGTATTAAAACGTACAATTTTGTTTCCTCTCTGATGATGCTTTCAGATGTATTACCTTTGTTGTCCAACTTATCTAAGGCTTTGCAAAGGCAAGATGTCAATCTTACAGAAATTGAGCCAATTTTGCTCGCTACAAAATTGTCCATCATGCAGTTGAAAGACACTCCTGGAAGATATTTTCAAAGCCTTCATCTTTGGCAGAAGAATGGTCAAATCTCCGCATTGTCTATACACAGAGTGATGTAATGGCATTCAAAATTGCGATATATGATAAATACCTAGAGATAGTTGTCAAGCACCTAGATGCAAGATTCTCTGACATGCCAATTATTTCCAGCTTTTCAAAAGTTTTCAATGCAGAAACTCACGATTCAAGTGAGTCTGCTGAAATTCTTTTTGCTCATTACTCCAAAAATGGTAGCCCTCCAATTTTAAAATATAAAAGTAGCAGGCAAGAATAGACAGTTGCATCAAAAATGATCAGAAGTCAATCATACAAAGACTTCAATCCAAAACAAATTTTACTAAAAATGGCAACAACATCAGAGCTCAAGGAGTCGTTTCCAAATTTAGCCAAATTAGCTCATATTGGGCTAGTGATCCCAGTGAGCACAGCTGAATGTGAAAGGGGGGTTTTCTGCCCTTAAAAGGATCAAGTCATGTTTGAGAAATCGCATGAATCAAAGCACACTAAATAATCTCATGCTGATCTCCTGAGGACTTTGATTATGGGAAAGCTGCAGACAACTGGGCCTCTAGGAAAAAAAGAAGAATAAATATTTAACTGAAGACACCTTCTGCATATGCAAGTTGGCTTTGGAGGTAAAATTATGTCCTTACCTGATAATTTTCTTTCCTTTAGTCACAGCAGATGAATCCAGAGACTAGTGAGATGTATCAAAGCAGTCCAAATGTAGGGAGAGAAATAAAAAAGCGAACAGGAAATCCCTCGCCCCCAAATCCTGCCCTGTAGCACGTGTCCAAGGAGATTCTACATTCCAGAGAGTATGTTACCCACGATCATACAGAGGCTACCCTCCCTAGCCTATGTGAAAAGGAGCCATCCTTGCCTGAGAGCACCATGCTGTGGCAAACACAGCTACATCCCACGAATAGAATGAGTGCAAAGCAGCCTCCCATCATATCTGACAGGCTCCAAATATCCTCCTGTTGAATGGAACCATCATGCCTGGCAATGGTCCTTAGCTGATGTCAAAACCCATGAGCACCACCGCAGACCAGACCTTTTCCTCGCAAGGGTCTAGGGCATCAAGCCTAGAAATGGGACAAGGGAAGACTCCTCCTCTAACTGAAGGCCTCTGAAGCACAAATTTATACAGCTCCCTCAGGAGGCAAACTGTTGACCAAAGTCAAGAAGAATGCCAGAGGAGAAGCAATACAACAAAACTGTACCTGGGCCCCGAAGTGACAAGTGCCTTTCCCAGAGCCCCCAAATAGATACAGCAACAACATCAGATACTGAGATATCTGATCCAACTTTTAGCCCACTCCTCCACATGAATGACCCAGAAGGAGTGGAAAGAAAAAAACTCTGATCCAGAGAGAAAGAGCTGCAGCTAGCCCACAACTAGCCTAGCCCCAGCTGTCAGCCGGCCGGGATTAAACAAGGTACACTAGGCTGCCAGTGAAATGGTGCCCCAGCCAAGGCCAACCTCAACTAGGGCCTGCTGAATAGTGAGGGCAAAGGAATCACTGCTGGAGGCAGTATCCCTCCTCCAACAGGAGAAAGACTGACAGCGGTGGCACCGGCAACTGCAGTGACACCCCCTTCTTTCGTGGCGGGAGGGAAGGGCCTTGGCCGACCGCCCTCAGGGCCTGTTGCTGCCCGTGTGCGACTATGGCTGAAGCAGCCTCGGCTGTCCTACACGACAAAGTAGTAACAAACTCCTCCCACCGGCACCTCTCCAAAGAGAATGGTGACTTCTGTAGCTTATGGAACTTAGTTAGCCAGGTTCTTCAAGGGGGGAGGGGAGAAAGGACCTGAGAGCCAGGTGTTGCCCCCCAAAATGGCACTGTACAACCCCCATCCCGCAGCTCAACTCAGGCCTGAGCCGCAGGAACCTTTCTCCCCTGAGGCCTAAAGCCGCAGGAACCTTTCTTCCCCACTGAGGCCTAAAGCCACAGGAACATTTCTCCTCCACTGAGGCCTAAAGACACAGAAACATTTCTCTTCCACTGAGGCCTAAAGCCACAGGAATATTTCTCCACTGAGGCCTAAAGCCACGGGAATATTTCTCCTTCACTAAGGCCTAAGCCACAGGAACATTTCTCCTCTACTAAGGCCTAAGCCACAGGAACATTTCTCCTCTGAGGCCTAAGCCACAATCTTTCAAAATCTACCTTAGAATCCAGGAGCTGTGAAGAACCCCTGTAGTCCAGAAAGCACATCTAGTAGAGTAAGGGACCTGGGAGGTTTCCAGGTGTTAACTTGAAAAGGGTGAGGTAGGGACGCTGGGAGGGCCCAGATGTACCTTCAAAGCTGAAACTTGATGGATGTAATCCTACTAGTTTCTGGATTCATCTGCTGTTGATGACGAGGAATATTTTTTTCTTTTTCTTCATTAGGTTTCCATATTTTTTTTTCATTGTTTTCACTTTTTTTCCTGACAGCGACAATACTTGTGGTGCTTGGTTTATGTCATAACAATTGTTATTTAAAATTTTTGTTAGGATTGCAGGATCCTGAATTGGATACTTTTTAAATTTAATAAAAATATTCTGGCACAAGTGTTAAACCTTAAAAAAGGTTGTAAAATAATTAATGATAATAAACTAATAAAAATAGTACACATTTAATTTTCCCTACCACCAAATTTCCCCGTCCCACCCCACCCAGCTACTTTTTCATGCCACCCGGCTGGAAAAAATTTCTGGGGAGAACACTGCATACAGTAACTACCACCCAGTCTCCAACCTCCCATTTGTCTCCAAACTCCTAGAACGAATAGTGCTCCGCTGATTACACCCTTTCATTGAAGAACAAGCTGCCCTATCCCCTGCACATTCTGGCTTCCGAACAGGCCACAGCACAGAGTCGGTACTCCTGGATATCATTGATGACAAAGACGACAATGCCCTACTAGTCCTACTTGACCTCAGTGCTGCCTTTGACACTGTTGACCACCACCTCCTCCTATCCAGACTCTATGACCTTGGAATCAAGGACTCTGCCCTCCAATGGTTCACCTCCTTCCTTCACCAAAGAACCCAAACAATCCTACTAGGGCCACACAAATCTAACCCTAAGCCTATCAAATATGGCGTTCCCCAAGGCAACCTTCTATCCACCTCCTATTTAACCTCTACATCAGACCTGTCATTGATATAGCCCAGAAATACAACATTAAAATCCACTCCTACACCGATGACATCCAGCTGCTCCTCCCACTAGTTGAAAACCGATCATCCCAAATCGCCAACCTCCAAAACTGCTTCTCCGAAATGAAAACCTGGATGACTAACAACAAACTACAGCTGAATGCCTCCAAGACTGAACTTTTATGGATCAGGAAAAAAGCACCAAATACACATGCCCAACACTATCATGGGACTCCACCTTACTAACAGCAGCAGATCAGGTTCGCAGCCTAGGAGTAACATTAGACAGCCACCTGTCCACCCACATTTCTTAACTGGTCTCCACCTCCTACTACCTCCGCCAACTGAGAAGGATCAAACCCTACATTCCACACCTGAGCTGGCCCAACTACTCTATGCCTATGCCCTCTCCAGGATGGATTACTGCCAGGATTGGAGTAGCCAAAAAAGATCTCAAGTGCCTCCAGCGGGTAAAAAATGCAGCAATCCACCTCCTGCACAGTCCCAACTACCACAACCCCATATCCCCAGCCTTCCACGAAGAGCACTGGCTTCCGATTAACCAACGCTGTGCTTTCAAGGCCCTGGTAATAGCACATAAAAGAATTTACCCCACCAGTCCAGCCTACATAGAATCCACACTAACTCTATATACCCCCACCCACCCCCTCCGCTCAGAAACGGATAAACGCCTATGCATGCCCCCAGGAAGGTCTCTCCTGTCAGAAACCGCCCGCAAACACTCCTACAGCCACTTCATCCCCCAACTCTGGAACCAACTCACCCCACAAATCAGATCGCAGAACTCATTGATGACCTTCCAGAAAGCGGTAAAGACCCTCGTTCAACTAAAATAACATCTGCAATCTACCTCTTAAACTTCTCCTTCCTTCTCCCCTCCCCCCTCCATCCTGAACCTCTACTCAAATTACTGTATAGTCCTCTCTTAACTTGTACTTTAATTTCTCTATAATCCCCGTACTACTGTATAATCTTTGTACTGTCCAAATATACTCCACTGTGAATGTTTGCTTGTAGGCCGTTCTGAGCTACTGGGAGAACGGGATAAAAATCGAAATAAATAAATCCCCGAATTACTGTATAATCCCTGAACTACTGTATAATCTTTTTATTCCTGGACAAGCAGGCAGGCTATTCTCACATTTGGGTGACGTCATCAGCGGAGCCCGGATGCGGAAGCTCGCAAGCATACTTGCTTGAAGAATCTAGAAGTTTCGAGTCAACCGCACCACGCATGTGCGAGTGCCTTCCCGCCCAGCGTAGGGCGCGGAGCTGAGAAGTCCATCTTTGACTCTCTGCGTTTAACTTCATTACTTCGTGCCTTCTCTGAGCCGTGGTTTGTATTTTTTTTTTCAAGAATCACTGTTCTTACTTTATTTCTTTTATTTCTAGTTTTTTTTTTTTTTTTTTAATTTTTTTAACTTCCGTCCGTCTGCCGGGGCAGGCCGCTCGGCCACAGCCCAAGGGCTTCGATTTTGCGGCGGTCGTTTTTCCTTCTATGTCCCGGCCAGTAATGGGCTTCAAGAAGTGTAGCCAGTACCAGCGTGCGATTTCCCTCACGGACCCACACCATTGGTGCCTCAAGTGCCTTGGGCCGGATCATCAACCGAAGTCGTGCAAGTGCTGTGCTACTCTTCAACCTCGAGCTCTTAAACGTCGTCGTATTTTGGTGGAGAAGCTCTTCGGGATGGATTCTTCCTCTGATCTCTCGACTTCGAAGGAGACCTCAGCCTCACCTTCCACCGAGACTCCTCCTGCTTCTACTGCTTCCACCTCGAGCCTCATCAGACCTTCCTCGTTTGCAGCGGCTCTCTCTTCGACGACATCTGCTGTATCTTCCCCTGTTTCCTCAGGTCAGATAGCTCAGCAGAAAGTTCCAGCGGTGGTGCTTAAAGTACCTAAGACTTCCAAATCGAAGCACATTTATACTGCCTCGGTGGAACCTCCAGCCAAAGCAGGTGGTCTGGTTTCAGACGCGGATCCAGCCTTGCCGGCTTCTTTCCAGATCATGTTGGAGAAGCAATTCATTCAGTTCCTTACTAATATGGGACCGAAGCTTCTTCCTCTCATTCAGCCTGGGCATTCAGCGGACTCCCGCAAGGTCGAGCCGCTTCCTTTGCCTCAGTCTGAGCTTACACACTCTTTGCAGGGAGCAAAGTCTCTGCGAGTGTCTGGTCTAGCATCTAAGCACACGAAGCAAGGAGTAGAATCTTTGCAAGTGCCTTGTCAGGAATCCTCACACTATATACAAGGAGCAGAGTCTTTGGGAGTGCACCGAGGTTCCTCCATCAAGCCTCTGGAGCTTCGCTCTACAGCCTCCAGTCCTATCCATTCTTTGGTGGCATCGGCTGCTGCTGTCTCCGAGGTGAAGCCTCCTCGTTCTTCGAGATCTACTTCCAAGCACCATTCTCACCGAAGATCGAGGCCTTCATCGAGGCATGCTTCCAGGCACAGTTCTTTTTCTAAAGAACGTCCCTCTTCAACTAGGCCTCGATCTACTCCGACTTCGACTAGACCGCTGACTCCTCAATCGAGGTCTCCATTTCCACACCTCAAGGATGCAGCGGTTTCGATTGCTTCATCCAAGTTTCCATATTCTTTCGATGCCTTTTTTCCTGCCAAAGCTTCATCTTTGACCCAGACTGCCTCGATGACCTCGAGTCCTTCTTGAGGCAAAGCATTGGCGGATCAGCTATCTTTCTCCTCATTTCTTTGTCAGATGGCTGTTGATTTGGATCTTCAATTGGATGCTGGTTCCAAATACTCTAAGGAGTACCTCAAGGTCATGCATCTCCCTCAACTTCCGGCAGAGTCACTTAAGCTTCCCCTTCACAAGCTTTTGTCTCAGACTTTTGGCCGATGCCTGGAGACTCCATACCGGCTGTTCCAGGCAAATTGGACTCCAGGTATAAGACTGTACATCGCAAAGGGTTTGACAACTCACAGTTATCTCATCAATCCCTGCTTGTCGAATCCTCCTTGAAGAGGTCCCATCCTTCCAAGGTTTATACCACCGTTCTTCCTGGAAGGGAAGGGGAAACTACGGACAAATTCGGACATCACATTTATCAAAATGCTATGATGTCCTCTAAAGTCCTTAATTATAATTTTAATTTTATTACTTATTTTGAGTTCCTTATAACTCCTTTAACTAAATTTTTGAGTTATTTGGATTTCAAGAAGTCATTGCTTCTTTATCACAACTCAGATTACATCTTCTTCAGTCGTCTTATGATGCCTTCGAGTTGTCTGCCCGGGCAGCTGCTTGCTCTGTAGCCATGCTTCGCCTTGCCTGGCTTCGCACCATTGACATGGACCCTAATCTTCAGGACCGCTTCGCCAATATTCCTTGTGCAGGCAATGACCTCTTTGATGAATCCATCGAGGCAGCCACCAAGAAATTGTTTGAACATGAAAAATCCTTTGCTTCTATTGTCAGACCTAAGCCAAAGCCAGCTCCTACCAAACCTACACGCCTTCCTCCTATATATCAGAGGCGTTTTGCTCCGAGGATGGCTCCTTACAATCGCCCTCCTCTTAAGAAACAGCAGCCTCAGAAGCAACAAAAACCTCAACCCTACTGCTGCACCTAAGGTTACTCAGCCTTTTTAACTGTTTAAAACAGAGCATAACCTCTACCATTCTGACTCTGTCTTTTCTTCCCCCTATAGGAGGTCGTCTCCATCATTTTTACTACCGATGGACGACAATTACATCCAACCTCCGGGTGCTCATCATCATCAAGGAAGGATACTCTCTTCATTTCAGACCTTCCTCCAAGAGAATATCCTTCCAGTCCATCCCAGACCGCCCTTCTTCTTCAGGAAGCTCAAGCTCTGTTTCGTCTCCAAGCTATCAAGCCTGTTCCTTTGGAACAACAGAACAGGGGGTTTTACTCCCATTACTTCCTTGTTCCGAAGAAGACGGGTGATCTGCACCCCATTCTGGATCTCAGGGCCCTCAATCAATTTTTGGTCAAAGAAAAATTTTGAATGTTGTCCCTGGCATCCCTTTATCCCCTTCTCGAGCAGAACGACTGGTTATGCTCTCTGGATCTCAAGGAGGCCTACACTCATATTCCCATTCATCCAGCCTCCCATCAATACCTCAGATTTTGGGTGGGGAATCTGCATTTTCAATACAGAGTGCTGCCCTTCGGCCTGGCTTCATCTCCCAGAGTGTTCACCAAGTGCCTGGTAGTGGTAGCAGCAGCTCTAAGGAACCATGGTCTTCAAGTATTTCCCTACCTCGACGACTGGCTAATCAAAGATTCAACATCTCAGGGGGTTATTGTAGCGACCCAATGGACTACCTGGTTCCTACAAAGTTTGGGATTCGAAATCAATTTTCCCAAATCCCAACTTCAGCCCTCACAGAATCTACAATTCATCAGAGCTGTTCTGGATACTGTCCAACTCAGAGCATTCCTTCCACAACAACGTCTGGAAGCTCTACTTCAACTCTGTCATGCAGTGTCTTCTCGCTCTTCCATCTCAGCGAGACACATGATGGTACTACTAGGTCACATGGCCTCCACAGTACACGTGACTCCTTTTGCCAGACTTCACCTCAGAATTCCTCAGTGGACCCTGGCATCTCAATGGACGCAGGATTGCAACCCACTTTCTCGCCACATAACAGTCACTCCTTCTTTGAAGCAGTCTCTCCGTTGGTGGATGCACTTTTCCAATCTCTCCGGAGGCTTGCTTTTTCAAACGCCCCCCATCAGAAGGTACTCACGACAGATTCTTTGACCTACGCTTGGGGCACTTATCTCGATGGTCTCCGTACTGTGACCAGCCAGGCCTTCTGCCAGTACAGGTCCCAGTCAGAACAGAAGGCAACAAGGTGAAACAGAAAACCCGGGGAGGAGTTGGGAAGGAACAGGTTGGGTCTGAACTGAATAATCTTATTGACCACCGGGGGAGCTCAAGAGGCCCTTGGAACACTGCCAGGGCTGACACAGCAGGGCGGGGTCCCAAGGGATATAAACCTGTCCCAGACAGCAGGAAAGCAAGCCAACTAGGGAGGAAGTTAAAGCCTTGCCTCCCTAGAAACCCTGATGAGCTGAACAGGGACAACAGACCTCAGGCCATGGAAGTAGAGGATTTTGAGCAGTCAAGAGAATGGTCTCAATTGGAAGAACCCATGGACTGTCAAGATGCCTGTGTTTCTGGAGAGGATAGCTTCCCTGAGCCCATGCAGGTTAATTGGACTTTGAGACACAATCAGTGAGTGATTTTTTCTCCTTTGGCTGTTTTTGGAAGCTGTGTTTTACTTTGAATGCTGATTGTGTTTGTATGAAAGCTGAGAGAGAGATTGAGGGAGAGGTTTTGCATTCAACTGGGTGGGAATGTGAAAGCCTGTTTTGAAGGCTAGCAATTTTTGGCAAAACCTAATTCTCTCTCTCCTGTTACCTGGCAGTCCTAATTAAGGTCTGTCAGAGGCTTTCTTTATTTTGCCAAGGACTAACAAAATTGAATGAACTCAAATAGTGAACTGTAGTCTTATGGACTGATTGCAGTAACTGCTTTTCTGCAGTTAGCTTAAGCTCTGTTTGGAAGCTAAGGTCTCCAAGAGGAGGTGAGACTGAAGAAGCAGTAAAGCACAAAGTGTAAAGTTAATTGTATCCACTGCAGTTGACTTGTTTTTTCTTGGAAGTTTTCCTTTTTGTATTATGTTTTCTTTTGAATGCTGAATAAGGAATATGAGCTGATATTCGTGGACTGTTTAGGGCATTACTTACCTGCTATGGAAACAGTGAGTAAACTGAACCATTTATATTAACTGATTGAGTGCTGTGACTTTTTGGTGTTTTTTCTTGATTTTGAATCCAGTCCTGCAGGGTGACTCCAGGCCGGGTCACACGCAAGCATATGTTTTGGTGTAGTCATCAGGATTGCTATGAACCCCTATCCAGGGTTGTACTGATGGCCACAGTACACAAGGCCACTGGATCAGTATAGATCGTCAGTGTCATATCAATCTGTTGGAACTCAGAGCAATCCTCAAGGCTCTCAATGCTTTTCAACATCATCTTCACGACCAGGTAGTCCTCATTTGGACCAACAGCCAAGTCGACATGTAATATGTCAATGAACCGGGAGGGACGGGATCTGCCTCCCTTTGTCAAGAAGCTCTGAAGGTTTGGGACTGGGCAATCCGCCACAACACCTTCCTCGAAGCTGTCTACATCCAAAGGGCGAACAATTGCTTGGCGGACAACTTGAGTCGTCTCTGCAACCTCACAAATGGACACTCCATTCATCGCCTCTTCATCACATTTTTTCACAGTGGGGAACACCTCAGATAGACCTCTTTGCAGCTCCCCACAACTACAAACTGCCTCAGTTCTGCTCCAGGATATACTCTCCTCATGGCCTCGAGGCAGTTGCTTTTCTTCTGGAATGGACAAATCTCTTCCTCTATGCGTTTCCTCCATTCCCTCTCATTCTCAAGACTCTGATCAAGCTAAAGAACGATCATGCCACCATGTTTGTGATTGCTCTTCGGTGGCCGAAACAACCTTGGTACTCCCTTCTACTTCAACTCAACACCAGGGAGCCATACCTTCAACTAGTTTTTTCTTCTCTGCTTACACACAGTCAAGGATCTCTCCTTCATCCCAACCTGCAGTGTCTACACCTAACAGCTTGGTACCTCTCAACATAACTCCTCTGCAGTTTTCTCAATCTGTCAGAGACGTTTTAGAGGCTTCTAGGAAACCTACCACTAGATTTTCTACATGGTGTTTTTCTCATGATCTTCTGTTTTGGATTATCTTTTGCACTTATCGACTTCTGGCCTCAGATCTTCATCAATCCGAGTCCATCTCAGTGCAATTGCAGCTTTCCATCAGCCTATCGAAGAGAAATCCCTCTCTGCTCATCCAGTGGTTTCCAGATTCATGAAAGGACTTTTCAATGTCAGCCCTCCTCTCAAATCGCCTCCTGTGGTTTGGGACTCAATGTTGTTCTTGCTCAACTGATGAAGCCTCCATTTGAGCCAATTGACCAGGCTCATCTGAAGTATCTCAGTGGTGTTTCTCATTGCCCTCACTTCTGCTCGAAGAGTCAGTGAACTGCAAGCTTTTGTTGCTGATCCACCTTTCACTGTCTTCCATCATGACAAGGTGGTCCTCCGTACTCATCCTAAATTCCTCCCTAAAGTGGTATCGGAATTTCATCTCAACCAATCCATTGTTCTTCCAGTGTTCTTTCCAAAGCCTCATTCTCATCTTGGAGAAGTAGCTCTTCATACTCTGGACTGTAAACGTGCTTTGGCCTTCTATTTGGAACGCACCAAACCACACAGAAATGCTCCTCAACTTTTTATTTCTTTTGATCCAAATAAGTTGGGACTTCCTATCTCTAAGCATACCATCTCCAACTGGATGGCTGCTTATATCTCCTTATGCTATTCCCAGGCTGGATTACCCCTACACAGTAGAGTCACAGCCCACAAAGTTAGAGCAATGGCAGCTTCAGTAGATTTCCTCAGATCTACACCGATTGAGGAAATTTGCAAGGCTGCTACTTGGTCCTCGGTTCATACTTTCACTTCTCACTATTGTCTGGATACTTTCTCCAGATGGGATGGACAGTTTGGCCAAACTGTATTACAAAATTTATTCTCCTAAATTGCCAACGCTCCCACCATCCCATTCTGGTTAGCTTGGAGGTCACCCATATATGAGAATAGCCTGCCTGCTTGTCCTGTGATAAAGCACAGTTACTTACCATAATAGGTGTTATCCAGGGATAGCAGGCAGCTATTGTCACAACCCACCCACCTCCCCTGGTTGTCTTCTCTGCTAGCTATCTGAACTAAGGAGACGCACCGTACGCTGGGCGTGAAAGCACTCGCGCATGCACGGTGCGGTCGACTCGCAACTTCTAGTTTCTTCAAGCAAGTATGCTTGCGAGCTTCCGCATCCAGGCTCCGCTGATGACATCACCCATATGTGAGAACAGCTGCCTGCTGTCCCTGGATAACACCTGTTACGGTAAATAACTGTGCTGTACTGTCCAAATATACTCCACTGTGGATGTTTGCTTGTAGGCCATTCTGAGCTACTGGGAGGATGGGATAAAAATCAAAATAAATAAATAAATTTCAGCAGTCCACAAATTTTGGGAGGGGGGTCTCTAAAAGTGGGTGTTGGAAGGTTTAGAAGTATACCCTAGCTCTACCCCCCACCCCTAAAATCCTGAAATTGTTGTTTTTTAGCAGTTTCTGTGCCTTTCCCGTGTTGTTTTATGCAAAAAAAAGCTAGCCTTCTTGAATTTTCCCAATTCAATTTAAAAGTTTTAGCTATTCATATGGTATAATGGTTTGCTCTGGAATGGCACAGGAAGGGGAGGTGGGGGGATTTGGGGTTGTTTTACTTGACTTGTTATTGTAAAACTGCATGTTAGTGTTTACTGCATGTTAGTGTTTACTGTTTCTTTGCTTTTCTTGGCTTAATAAAAATTATTGAATATAAAAAGTTGTTTTTAGCCTCTACAGTCAAGAAAACTTCAGATGGACACCCCCCCCCCCCCACCACCACCACCACCCCGAGCAGGATTTGGTAGATTCATGCTCTATTTGCGGTAGGTGGCTGTTCAGCATGTGGCTATGTGCCATGTGTGCTACGGCACGGAAGAGGAACTCAGTTTCATCGGCCTGAGTACTCTTTACCTCTGAAGGAGGTCCTACTGCCGTTCCTGCCTGAGGGCATGCAAAAAGTCAAAAGTGGGATGCAGAGCATGCACAGATGCAGCTCCAATGAAATGCAGCCACGATTTGTAGACCAAAGCTCACAAGTCCTCCAAGACTTCCAAAAAGGATCCTCAGGAGGCAGCTTTTGCCCCAGATGCTGGTTTTGGTACTTTCTGTACTATTTACTGTGTTGGTTAGATCACTATTGGTGATCAGTATTCTATGGTTGATAAAAAATATGTTCTCTTGTACAGAGGTGTGTTTATTTTACTTTTAACCTGTGATGATTTTTTGGATTGTGGGGGAGGGGGTATAGAGGAAGGAGAGGGTGTCAAGGTATAGCTTTGGAGAGATAGCCTTGTAAAATTTTAGGAGGGGTATGGGTATAGGGGTAGATAAGGAGTGGGGGAGCTGCTTGCCTTTTGTTTGGACGCTGGAGGAGACCTTTGACGCTGCCCCGTGTTGCCCGCAGCAGTAGCAGAGCCCGGAGCTGTAACCGGACAGGCACCTTGGAAGACGGACCCCTGACATCATCGGGTCTGTCCTCCCTGCCTTTGAAATCCCTTAAATTTGAGCCTGCTGCCGCAGAGAGACTGGGAGCTGCTTGCCTTTTGTTTGGACGCTGGAGGAGACCTTTGACGCTGCCCCATGTTGCCCGCAGTAGTAGCAGAGCCCGGAGCTGTAATCGGACAGGCATCTTGGAAGACGGACCCCTGATGTCATTGGGTCCGTCCTCCCTGCCTTTGAATTCCCTTAAATTTGAGCCTGCTGCCGAGGTTGCGGCTGGAGAGCGTGGCCGAAGGGGCAGGACTCGCCCCTTGGGAGCCCCTTAGAGCAACGTGGATCCGGGGAGCGGGAGTTCAGGTTGTATAACTTTAATCTGATATTATGGGTAAAAGAAAAATCAAGCCTAAGAGCTCAACACCTGTTGTTTCTGGTCCTATGGACAGACATTTGACATTTCCTATAGAAACTCCAGTACAAACTTTACTTGACTCGAATTCTCCCATTATCCGGAGCATCGTTGAGCCCCCTCGAAAAAACACCCCCTCTTCATCCAGTATCTGGTGGTAGCGGGATTAAAATTCCCGCTATTTCTACTGGTTTTGTGGTATCATCTACTCAGACAAGTAAAATGTTTTTTACTGAAATACCTAAACCACTTGAATTTACAGGTGTAGTAGAAGAGCAACCACAAGCAGTGGAAAAACAAGATATTACCCTTAAAGATTTGTGGTTAGGTATCTCTAGAGTTGAAGGGTTTCTCAGAGAATCAGTGAAACAAACATTGGATTATTCACATTCTGTGGCTCAAAAGTTTGAGAATGTGGATTCTAACTTATGTTGTTTGGATAAAAGATTAGGAGTGGTTGAAACTCAAAGTAATACATTGCAAGCTGTCTCAGTATCTGCTGTTAAGGATTCTATGGTGTTACATTCTAAAATGGAAATGCTGGAAAATATGCATAGAGCGAGGAATCTCCGCTTGGTTAATTTCCCAGTGACTCATTTGTTATCTTCGGAAATATTGTTAAGGAAATATTTCAAAGAAATACTGGGATTACCAAATGCGGAAAATTTCCCAATAAATAACTGTTGTTATATTCCGCAAAAGAAAATAAAATCCGACCAGGAGGTGGACCACCTGGTAACAGGTGAAATAAATTTGACAGAGTTTTTGGAAGATACTCAGGACGTTATCCAGAGTAGGTCCACCAAGTAATAAATAAATAAATAGATAAATAGATAAAATGTTGATAATGAAACTTTACTTTAAAAATAGGTTGACTAAATTTTGTGGAGATTTGGTTAGAATTTTTCCTGATGTCTCAAGAGCTACGCAATTAAGAAGGAAAGAATTTCTGAAATTAAGAATAAGAGCCCTAGCTCTTGAGGCATCTTTTTATTTAAAATTTCCATGCAAATGTCTTGTTAAGATACAAGACATTGAATATGTATTTTGGGATCCCATTCAATTGCAACAATTTTTGTTAGCTCGAGAACAGAAGTGAGTTATCTTTTTCTTTTCAACAGAAGTGAGTTATCTTTTTCTTTTCTTTGCCTTTAAGATTCATTACTGAGAAAAATGGTAGGATGTCAGAGTTCCATATAGTAGGGAATGATTAGAATTCACATGAATTCAACCCATTTCTTTGTTTTCCTTTATATATGTGGTAGAAAAGCAGCATGTCTCCCCAATATTGTGGGCTTGAAAAGGATTGTTTTGTGTCATATATGTATTCTTTTTTTTTAATCTTTATTCATTTTTAATCATTCAACAAGTGTACAATTTAATATCATACATATTCTTGAAAACATCACTTGTAAGTCTATCAAGAAAAACATATATATATATATATGTCTATATATAAACCCATAACCCACCCCCTTCCCATTATTATTAATAGTATACACAATAAAATAACCCTTCCCCCTCCCTATTATTCATGGTGTATATTTCGATAAAATAACTGGTGTTTAATCATCACAAAAAGATGTCAATGGCCCCCCATATTTTAAAAAAGGTCTTATAATTTCCATTTTGTACAGCTATTGATCTTTCCATTTTGAACATATGACATAATGAGTTCCACCAAAAGGTGAAATTGTTGGTGATATGTTGAATAGCAACTCCAGTCATGATTAATAAAAATTTGTTATTAAATGATGATATCTGATTCTTTTTTCTCATAGCTGTTCCAAATAAAACTGTATCATAAAATAGTGCTACATGATTTTCCAGTAAACAATTTACTTGATCCCAGATGGAATTCCAAAAGGCTAAAATATAGGGAAAATAAAACAAAAGATGATCTAAAGTCCCTATTTCAAGATTACAATGCCAGCATCTATTAGATTTTGAACTGTTCAACTTCTGTAATCTAACTGGGGTCCAAAATGCTCTATGCAAAAGAAAAAACATGTTTGTCTCATAGATGCAGACACTGTACATCCTATCCTCCAAGACCAAATCTATGGCCATTGAGAAGCTGAAATCTGATGCTTAATCTCAATGCTCCAAATATCCCTAAGACCATTTTTAGGTTTTTTCTTAACCAATTCATTAATAGTTTTATACCACTGCGCAGCCTGGTGACCCAGAAAATCTACCTGGAAGCATGAGAATTCCAAACTAAAATGAGTATTAAGGCTTTTCCATTCAGGGAACCCTACCTGAATGGCCTTCTTCAATTGCAACCATCTAAAACTTTGTGATTTATTGAGCCCAAATTTATGTTGCAAATGTGTAAAATCAAGCAGCTTATCATTTAAAATAACATCATTTAAAGTCCGTATTCCTGCAATTATCCAATGCCTCCAGATGATCTTAAAACCGCCAATCTGAATCTTGGGGTTTAGCCAAATGGATTGATTTGTTGACTTGCTGATAGGAATAGTAGTCAAGTTATTCACAAATCTTAAGGTTTTCCAAGTATCCATCAAAATTCTATTTTCCTTAAACACTCTGGGCATCTTGATACTAAGAATATGACTAGGATATAAAGGAGACACGAGTCCCCATTCCAAATATAACCAATCTGGTGTGTACTCAATGAGCTCAGGGAGGACCCAATACATACCTTGACGTAAAATATAGGCTTGATGGTACCTATAAAAGTTTGGGAAATTTACCCCATCCTCCTTAATTGGTTTTTGTAAAGATACTAAAGCAATTCTAGGAGTTTTACCAAGCCAAACAAATTTAGTAAGTAATGAATTTAATTTTTTATAGAAAGAACCCTGAAAAAAACACTGGTATCATACTCATTTGAACCACAGGCAACATCATCATTTTAACCGTTTGAACTCTCCCCCACCAAGACAAATGTAACGGATTCCATTGATCTCATAATTCTGAAATCTTTTTTAGCAACAGCTTTTCATTCTCCTTAATTGTATCATCTAGCGTGTTTTTGATCCAAATTCCTAAGTATTTTAAACCATCACTTTTCCATACGAACGAGAATGTATCAAACATACTTTTTGTACAGTGTATATTTAATGGAAGAATTTCAAATTTGCTCCAATTTATTTTATACCCTGAGAATTTTCCAAAATTTCCTATCAATTCTAGCAGTCAAGGAATGGATATGCCAGGATTTTTCAAATACAATAATATATCATCTGCGTATGCAGAAAGTTTATATTCCCATTCTTTATAAGGAATACCCTGTTGAATAGCTATCAACAAGGGTTCTAAAACAATGTCAAAAAGCAAAGGAGACAATGGACAACCCTGTCTAACTCCCCTGTGCAAATGAAATCGATCAGATAAATTATTATTAATGTATAATCTTGCCATAGGGGAGCTATACAAAGTTTGTATCATTTGAATAAAGCCTGAACCTATACCAAACCAATCCAATGCTTGGTACATGAATGTCCACTCTACTCTATCAAAGGCTTTTTCTGCATCTAAGGATACAGCAAAAGCCGGCTCATTCATGTTTTTTGTTAGATTTAATGTATGAAAAGCCAATCGTGTATTACTAGAAGAATGTCTGTTTACAAGGAATCCATTTTGGTGTACATCATCCTATATAATAAAACGCTAGCCGCGCATGCGCACTCAGACCTACATGATCTGTGATCCGTAGGTCCGTGGTTACAGTGCGTATGCGGCAGCCAGATCGGGAAAGCACAGCACAGCCGGCGACTCCCCCCTCCCGCCCTCACTCACCGCCAAAACCACCACCTCCTCCTCACCGGCTCTCCCGCGTTTAAATGGAGAGAAAAGCGCTGCACCGCGCTAACGCTGGCTTTGCCGCCTTCTGTCCACTGCGGCCCGCCCTCTCTGACTACTTCCTGTTTCCGCTAGGGTTGGCCACAGTGGATAGAAGACGCCGAAGCCAGCGGTAGCGCGGTGCAGCGCTTTTCTCTCAATGCTGCTTCTGCGATGCGTACAGTGGTGGAGCCTGTGGCAGTTTATGGCACGTGTGGCAGTTCCGAAGAACAGATGGAAAAAGGGCAGGACAGTGATAGTGACAGCAACACTGGTGATGACATGAAGAAGCAGCAGTCCGAGTCAGCAAGGAAACCAAATCAGAAGGAAAACAAAGCCCGTACTGAGGGGGAAAAGACCAGAAGCAGACCTCCAAAGGTGGATAAAGCAAGGAAAGGAAAAAAAGAGCCATCTATGGAAGAGAAGCTGCGGAAACTCCACAGTGAGATCAAGTTTGCACTGAAGGTCGATAACCCTATTCAAAGCCAATGGAGAAGGTTGCTGAGGTTTACTCACGCCTGAAATCCCGTATCCTGGGACCAAAGATGGGGCCACTTCAGAAAACAAACAAAAACAGCATGACTGAGAAGGACAAAGCTGAGAAGAACGTTGAGAAGTTAACAGGAGAGGAAGCTGCGAATGAGACAGAGAGGAAGGAGCCCTGTGCAGATGTTTCTGCCCCAGTGAATGGCGAATTTGCAGCCCAGCAGAATGAGAGTGGTGAAGACAAGAACCGGGAAGAAGACCACAGTTTCGGTAGTGTAAAGCAAGAGATGCCGACTGAATATACACAGAATGACATACACATTGATGCTAACACGGAAAAGTTAGGCAGTGACAGAGAGAGAGACAGATAGAAATAAAGACAGAAAGCGGCCAAGGAGAGAGAGAGAGAAAGAAAGAAAGACAGACAGACAGTGGCCAAGGAGAGTGAGAGAGAGAGACAGAAAGAAAGAAAGAAAGAAAAACAGACAGTGGCCAAGGAGAGAGAGAGACAGAAAGAAAGACAGACAGCGACCAAGGATAGAGAAAGAAAGAAAGACAGTGGCCAAGGAGAGAGAGAGACAGAAAGAAAAAAAGACAGACAGACAGGCAGTGGCCAAGGAGAGAGAGAGAAAGAAAGACAGACAGCAGCCAAGGAGAGAGACAAACACATCTATTCTAGCACCCGTTAATGTAACGGGCTTAAAAACTAGTATATAATAAAATGGTAAGTGCACATGCACACTCTAAAGCCGTGCTCCCTGATCCATCATGATCAGGCCACAAGAGTGCGCATGCGCACTTATACATCACAGTCTCCTCTTTTTCCAGCCCAGCTCGCTGAGAGGGAGAGCGGCGCTAGCACCTGGGAGGGGTGGGGGACGCCAGTTCAGCTCGGCCTCTCCGTCTCTGCCTTCTCAGCAGCCCCCGAAGCTCCTCAGCAGCCTGTCCCGCTCCCTCGAGAAGGGCTCTCGATGGCGGCACTGCTGCTAGTGGCGCTGCTCCCGCTGCTGTGCGCGAGCGATGCGCCGGAGCTGGACCCCGCCTGTCGGCAGCGGATCGACCACATGGCAAACGGCAGTGGCTGACAGGAGGAGACAGAGGTGAGGATGGATTGATGGGAGATAGAGAGAAGGGAGATGCTGGACTGTTGGGGGGATAGACAGAGGGGAGATTCTGCTCTGGTGGGGGGTGGGGAAAGGAAGGGAGGCCTACTGCTGGACAGGGAGAGCAGGAAGAGGTGCTGATGGACAGGGGTGGAAAAGGAAGGGAGGCCTACTGCTGCACAGGGGGAGCAGGAAGAGGTGCTGATGGATAGGGGGGGAAAGGAAGGGAGGCCTACTGCTAGACAGGGGGAGCAGGATGGATGGGGGGAAAAAGGAAGGGGGCGTACTGCTGTACAGGGGAAGCAGGAAGAGGTGCTGATGGATAGGGGGAAAAAAGGAAGTGAAGCCTACTGCTGGACAGGGGGAGCAGGAAGAGGTGCTGATGGATGGGGGGGAAAGGAAGGGAGGCCTACTGATGGACAGGGGGAGTAGGAACAGGTGCTGATGGATAGGAGGGGAAAAAAGGAAGGGAGGCCTACTGCTGGACAGGGGGAGCAGGAAGAGGTGCTTATGGATGGGGGAAAAAGGAAGGGAGGCCTACTGCTGGACAGGGGGAGCAGGAAGAGGTGCTTATGGATGGGGGGAAAAAAGGAAGGGAGGCCTACTGCTGGACAGGGGGAGCAGGAAGAGGTGCTGATGGACAGGGGGGAAAAAGGAAGGGAGGCCTACTGCTGGACAGGGGAAGCAGGAAGAGGTGCTGATGGACAGGGGGGAGGTAAAACAAGGGAGAAGGGCTGCTGCTGGATAAGGGGAGCAGTGAAGGGGAGGTAAAAGGAAGGGAGAATGGACAGGGGGAGCACGCAAGGGATAGTGGTGGACAGCCAAAACAAAGAAAGACAGAAATACAGAAAGCGGATAAGGAGACAGAGAGAGAAAAAAATAAAGACAGACACACACATATATTCTAGCACCCGTTAATGTAACAGGCTATAAAGCTAGTCTATTATAAAAGGGAGAGCTTTAGCCAAACTAATTGCCAATATTTTAGCTAACAATTTTCCATCTACATTAATTAAAGATATAGGCCTGTAGTTTGAAACCAAAGTGGGATCTTTATTTGGCTTTGGCAAAACAATAGTCAAAGATTCTGCCATAGTACCTGTAATACAACCTTTATTTAGTTGATAGTTATATAAACTTAATAATTGAGGCAATAAAAAATTTTGAAAAGCGTTATAAAATTCTACTGTAAAACCGTCCCCACCTGGAGCGGATCCAACTCTAAGAGACTTCAATGCTGTATCTAATTCTTTTAATGATATAGGCTTTTCTAAACTTTGCCTTATATGATCATGAAGTTTTGGACTCTCTAAAAGATTTAAAAATTCCAAACCATTTTGAACTTTTTCAGCATAAGACTCAGAAGAATACAATTCTTTATAAAATTTAAAAAATTGATTTATGATATTTCTATTTTGAGAATGTGTTATTCCATTTTCATCTTTTATTGCTATTATTTTTGATTTCCTCTTTTTTGCTTTAAGAAAATTAGCAAGTAATCTTCCCGCCTTATTAGAAGTTCCATAATACAAAGTTTGTTGTGTAAACAAATCCTTCCTTGCCAATCTTGATGAAATTTCATTATATTTGCCTTTTGCCTTTAACAGAGCCTACAATATATCCTGTTGCTAATTAACTACTAACTTAGATTCCAACAATTGAATTTATTTTTCCAAATCAATAAACTGTTTAGTCAATTGCTTTTTTTTATACGCAGAATATGAAATGATATAACCTCTCATAGTAGCTTTAAAAGCATCCCACAATACTTCTGTATTAATATCTTCAGAAGTATTTATTTGAAAAATTCTGAAATCTTTAAATTAAAATCTTCAGGAAAAGCTGAATCCACAACCAATGTATTATCAAATTTCCATAATGATCTAGAACTATTTTTGTCCCCAAACTCAAATTTAATCCAAATCCCACCATGATCAGACAATATGATTGGATCAATGGAAGCTTGAGTAACTTGTACCAATGAATTTGAGACAAAAATATAATCAATCCTCGAAAAAGATTTATGAACCTGCGAGCAAAAAGAAAATTCCTGATCATTAAAATGAAGTATTAGCCATATATCTTTTAAGTCATAAGATTGAACCAAATTATCTAGACCTTGGCTTTTTATTCATAAACGGATCCATCACAGCATTAAAGTCTCCAGCTACTACTAGATTAGAAGCAGCCAGTGGGAGTATTAGTCTTTGTAAATTATAAAAAAAATTCATTTTGGTTCGAATTAGGGGCATATACATTAAATAGAGTCAAGGCATTATTTCCCATACTCATTTCTACCTTAATCCACCTTCCTAAAGGGTCAGAATCCTTCATTTGAAATGAAGCAGAACATTTATTACTTATTAGAATGTCTACACCTGCCTTCCTATTTACTGCAGGGGCAAAAAAACAATGTTTAACCCAACCACCTTCGAGTTTAATAGATTCAAGAGCTGAAAGATGCGTCTCCTGTATAAAATATATATCCGCCTGTTGTTTTTTCAAAAAAGTTAACATTTTTTTCCTTTTCACTGGATGATTAAGGCCATTGACATTAAGTGAAAAGACTTTAACCTCCATTATCTGAAAATATTATAATATATTTAATCCAATCATAACATAAAAAGTTATGTAATTTTGGACTACTAAACACCACTCTCTCTAATATCATTATTAATAAGATACACCTTATAGTATCAACATAAAATACTATAAACCCCCCCAACCCACCCCCACCCACCCTATAAACCGACATTGAAAGCTTGGAACTGCACATATAAGATCAGGCAAAACATGAAAATCCTACAGACCCCAATTAAAAAAAACATTTATATATGAATATAATTAAATAAAATTTAACTAATTTATAAGATATTCACTAGACCATCATTAAATGAAAAATATAATAGTGGTGCCTCACACAACGAACTTAATCCGTTCCAGGAGCAAGTTTGTTATGTGAAACGTTCGTTGTGTGAAACGCGTTTTCCCATAACAATACATGTTAAAAAAAATAATTCGTTCTGTAGCATAAAATATGCTAAGATGACATAAAAAAAGATAAATTTTTGGTTATTATTTTTATTTAGATACATCTAAAAACATAATTGTTTTTTAAAACAACACACATTTTTTAAATTTAAAGACAGACTAAGTAGAGTCTAATTTTACAATGAGAGGGCAGAGTCTCAGCGGCAAAAACTGGGACTTAACTGTTCATTTTTTTTTTTCTACCGTGTTTCCCCGATGATAAGGCAGGGCCATCAAATAAGACAGCCCCCCCTTTTTAGAAAAAAATGTAAAATAAGGCACCCCCCCGCAAATAAGCCACCCACCGATACCTGCGCTTACCCGAATCGGGTGGTACGGTGGGTGACTCCGTGTGGTCCCTGGCACCCCCGACACGATCGGGGCAAGAGGGAGCTCAAGCCCTCTTGCCCCCCCGACTCCCCGACACGATCGGGGCAAGAGGGAGCTCAAGCCCTCTTGCCCCCCCGACTCCCCGACACGATCGGGGCAAGAGGGAGCTCAAGCCCTCTTGCCCCCCCCGACTCCCCGACACGATCGGGGCAAGAGGGAGCTCAAGCCCTCTTGCCCCCCCGACTCCCCGACACGATCGGGGCAAAAGGGAGCCCAAGCCCTCTTGCCCCCCCGACTCCCCGACACGATCGGGGCAAAAGGGAGACCAAGCCCTCTTGCCCCGCCGATTCCCCAACTCCCCGACAATATCGGGCCAGGAGGGAGCCCAAGTCCTCCTGGCCACGGCGACCCCCTAACCCCACCCTGCACTACATTACGGGCAGGAGGAATCCCAGGCCCTCCTGCCCTCGACGCAAACCCCCCCTCCCCCCAACGACCGCCCCCCCCCAAGAACCTCCGACCGCCCCCCCAGCCGACCCGCGACCCCCCTGGCCGACCCCCACGACACCCCCAACCCCCTTCCCCGTACCTTTCTGTAGTTGGCCGGACAGACGGGAGCCAAACCCGCCTGTCCGGCAGGCAGCCATCGACGGAATGAGGCCGGATTGGCACATCCGTCCCAAAGCTCCGCCTACTGGTGGGGCCTAAGGCGCCTGGGCCAATCAGAATAGGCCCGGGAGCCTTAGGTCCCTCCTGGGGGCAGGGCCTGAGGCACATGGTCGGGTTGGGCCCATGTGCCTCAGGCCCCGCCCCCAGGAGGGACCTAAGGCTCCCGGGCCTATTCTGATTGGCCCAGGCGCCTTAGGCCCCACCAGTAGGCGGAGCTTTGGGACGGATGGGCCAATCCGGCCTCATTCCGTCGTTGGCTGCCTGCCGGACAGGCGGGTTTGGCTCCCGTCTGTCCGGCCAACTACAGAAAGGTACGGGGAAGGGGGTTGGGGGTGTCGTGGGGGTCGGCCAGGGGGGTCGCGGGTCGGCTGGGGGGGCGGTCGGAGGTTCTTGGGGGGGGGGGCGGTCGTTGGGGGGAGGGGGGGTTTGCGTCGAGGGCAGGAGGGCCTGGGATCCCTCCTGCCCGTAATGTAGTGCAGGGTGGGGTTAGGGGGTCGCCGTGGCCAGGAGGACTTGGGCTCCCTCCTGGCCCGATATTGTGTGGGGAGTTACGGAATCGGCGGGGCAAGAGGGCTTGGGCTCCTTTTTGCCCCGATCGTGTCGGGGAGTCGGGGGGGGGCAAGAGGGAACCAGGCGGAGAGAGGGCAGTTAAGCACAGTGCCTGCGCGGAAGGATGCAGCTCGGGCGACTTCGTTGTACGGATCAAGACATAAAGTTCGTTGTGCGCAGCGTTCGCTGTGCGAGGCGTCCGTTATGCGAGGCACCACTGTAATATAACATTTCAGAAGCATATTATACTAAACAACTCTTCTCTAGTGTTATATACTACTTCAATTAAGAAAATATTCCCTTAATATTACGACATTTTATCAATCAACTCAAATATCTTTAGGAAATTATTGATAAAACATTTTAAAACATACCTTAAAGATATACCAATCAACACCCTACACATCCATTCATACTAATATTTGTTTAATTCAAAAGTTAATAAATATCATTTCAAATATTTTAATGTTATTAAAGAGATTGCACTCTGAAATTAAGGAAATAATCATTTAAACAAATAAAGTGCAACCTCTTCCTTTAAATTCATCTCAAACAACTAAAATCCCTTCTAATCATTCCTCACAACCCCAGTTATTCTTTAAACAATACAAATTATTGATATTCCTGTGTAGTATTTCTCACATAAAAATAACTTCTGCATCCTGTCAAAATTAATAACTTCCAATTTCATTCATAAGAAAAGAAGACCTTATCATACATTTGGGAATTTAAATGTATAACTCATTCCAGGGCAACTCCCTAATATAGGGTTGAATATATCAATATAATAATTAAAGAGAAATAAAACAAATAACCACACTCTCTCTTTTCTATCACTAACTTTCCATTCCAGATTCAACTGCATCAATGAAAGTACACACACAAAATTCATTACCATGCCTATCATGTACCAAAACAGATTACTGAATGCATTGACCATTTTATCCATAAATCATTCATGCTCAATATGGGAAAGGAAGCAATATAATTCATGTTTTGATCTGGAGCCGCCAGTCTCAAGTTCACGCTCCCTGTTAGTTGTTAATTGTGAGGGCTTTAATATCATTAAACTTGCAAAATACAGAGCCCTCTTCCTGTATTACTTGTAGTCTGAAAGGCATACTTGAATAGGAATACATTACAGTACAAAGTCTAATGATGAGGGTGAGCTTCAGCCTTTCCTGATCTTATGATACTGCACACAGGGATTTGCAATTCTGAATTCAACGACTACACATCCCTACATGCCACGGGGTAAACGCAAGATTCAATTTCCTTGTTTTGTAGAAGCTTGTCTCCAATGAAGGATGCATTTCCTTTTATATTCTTATTTAATTATTAATATGCTTAGATAAGATCTCCCACCGACTCCGTGCAAACAAGACAAATGCTCCATTCTCATGTCATCCCATGGCAGAAAAATCCCCGTAGTTCTGATATTGCAGTTAGGGAACAAAATGCATCTCCTCTGTGATGAAGTTATCACTACAATTTTAACTCCTTGTTTCATCTCGTGTGTCCTCTTTCCTAAGAACTGCTCTTTCTTCTTTATATATTCTTGACACTTTTGCTCCAAGGTTTCCAATATATAAAGATGTATCTGATACAGTCCTCTACGAAGCTGTGACTAACGACATGTATCCGGTGGCAAACCTCAAACCCTCTTCAGTTAGCTAGAGGCACTAGGATTGTGAAACTTTCCGCTCTGCGCTCTTATTACCTTCTGTCTCTTAGTGTTGTTTGCCCTCCTCTTGACTGGCTATCTCATCTGCCACTTTTAAAGCTTTCCCCACCATACTGAACATTCTGTAAAAAAATGGCAAAGATTACATTTCAAATAACAAACTCATCATCTCTGCAATAAGCTTCGTGAAACCGATATAAAACAAATTCCAAAATAATAAGTCTTAAAATCTTAAAAGAACTAAACCAATAATTAAATATTCATCGGCTGTTCTCTTTGACTTAGAAAACTATCTAAGTGTCATATGTGTATTTAAAAATTTTGTATAAGAAACCTTTTTCTTTGATATCATCTGATATTGTTAACGTATTAAATTTATAATAATAAAAAAAAGGAGTGGATTGGTTTAGTTTGGTTATGACTGCAAAACTTCCAGCAGTGGTTTTATCTTGGGTTTATTCTCCTCTCCCTGCAGTCACCTCACTTCTCCATCAATCTCTGCAGTGGAGACTTATCCCGACAAACCTCTCCAGGGGTCTGCTATTTCATGTGCCCCTGCATCAGAAGATGTTAACAACAGATGCGTCCATGTCTAGATGGGGAGCTGACCTAGATGGTCTTTGTACTCAAGGCACTTGGACTGTTCAAAAGAAATCCTTTCATATCAACTTCCTAGAGCTGCGAGCGATCCGCAGAGCACTGAACATGTTTCAGGATTGCCTTCTCAATCAGGTGGTTTTAATACGCACAGACAATCAAGTTGCCATGTATTATATAAACAAACAAGGCAGCACAGGTTCCCACCTCCTTTGTGAAGAAGTGACTCAAATCTGGATTTGGGCCATTCCACAAAACAACTTTCTCAAAGCTGTATACCTGGCAGGCAAAAAGAACACGCTGTTCCTTCAAAAACAGTGCATCAAATCTTCTCAACATGGGGAACTCCTCAGATAGATCTGTTTGCGACTCCCATCAATCACAAACTTCCACAGTTCCTGGTTCCCTCTTCTCCTTCAGCTAAGTACCAGGGAACCCATTCCTCTACAAGTTTTCCCAACTCTTCTGACTCAGAATGAGGGATCCCTCCTCCACTCCAATCTACATTCACTAGCTCTCACAGCCTGGTACCTCTCTCCCACCGACTAAATTAATTTGATCTGTTTGCTCCAGTATCAGCTATCATAGACACTACTAGAAAACCGTCCACACAATGCTGTTATCATTTTAAGTGGACCCGATTTACCCTATGGTGGAGCCAACACAAGTTGCTTCCAGATAAGTGTCCTTTGTCCCTCAGTTTTGGATTACCTCTTCCATGTCTCCAACTCGGGACTAAAAACTACTTCAGTGAGGGTGCATCTCAGTGCCATCAGTGCTTTTCACATACCTCTCAACGATAAACCTCTGGCTACACACCCATTGGTTTCCAGATTCATGAAAGGTCTCCTAACACTCAAAACCCCCACTCAAGCCTTCTCCAGTGGCTTGAGACAGACTGAAGGTTCATCAGCATTGTACTTTCCACTCTCATGAAACCACCATTTGAACCTCTGATGTCTTCAAACCAAGTTTAGTTTCCAAGTTTATAAATTTTTGATGAAACACAAATCAAAACTTTCAAGCATTTAGTGAGATAGATAAAATGTTAATTATGAAACTTTACTTGTGACAAAATTTTGTGGAGATTTAGTCAGAATTTTTCCTGATGTCTCAAGAGCTACGCAATTAAGAAGAAAATAATTTTTGAAATTAAGAGTAAGATTCTTAGCTCTTGAGGCATCGTTTTATTTAAAATTTCCATGCAAATGTCTTGTCAAGTTACAAGATATTGAATATATATTTTTGGATCCAATTCAATTGCAACAATTCTTAATATTAAGAGAACAGAAATGACTTTCCTTTTAACGTTTATTAATGACTCATTACTGAGAATATAGGTGGATTTAAGATTCCCAAATAGTATGGAATGGTTAAGATTCTCTTGGAATCAAAACCATTTCTGAGTTTTCCTTTAATTTTGTTAATTGGATATTGAAATGCCTCTCCATTATTGTGGGCTTGAAAAGGAATGTTTGTGTTTGTATATGATTGTAAAATTTGTTGTAAGTAACCTTTATCTTTGATATCCTTGATATTGTAAATTTTTAAATTTATAAATAAAGAAAAAAAATAAATAAACTTCCAAGCATTTTACAATTTATAAATAAAAAAGGGAGACAATAAACGAATAAATACTCACAAAACAATATATGACCAACTAGAAACAATAGGAAAATGGAGAGAACTACAAATTAAAAGTAAAGAATACAAAGAAGGTAAACCACAATGGGGGAAACTAGGGATCAAAGATAAAGAATTAATCTGGCTGTAAACCAAATCTATTTAATAGTCAAATGCATCTTGGAAAAGCTAGGTTTTTAGATTTCCCTTGAATTTATCTAAGTTGTTTTCTGCCCTGATATGAAGAGGTAAGGAATTTCATGTTGTAGGGGCCATAATTGTGAGCGAGGTAGCCTGACGTGTGCTAATAATACTGAGAAGAGGATCTTAAAGCTCTTATAGGTTCATGTATAATAAGAAGTTTTCATGTAGAATAAGAAGTTTATGGATAAAGGCCAGTTCTTTGGTGGTTTGAGCCTTGAAAGAAAGGAAAGCTATTTTATATATGATACGGTGTGATATTGGCAACCAGTGAGCTGTTTTTAGTAGTGGAGTGACATGGTCGAATTTCTTTTTGTTTGTAATAATTTTTATGTCCGTGTTTTGTATCAATTGTAGTCGTCGGATATCTTTTTGGTAGATACCCTTGTACAATGCATTACAGTAATTGAGTTTAGATATGACAAGAGAATGCATTAGAATATTGAGAGATTGAGAGTCTAGAATGTTTGCAAGAGAAAGGATCATCCTTAGTCTAATGAAACAATTTTTTACTACAGAGCTAATTTGTGGGCGATAAGTTAATTTGTTGTCTGTTATTACATCCAAAATTTTTGTTGCAGAGACAGAAATAATAGGGATATCATTTATTGTAATGGGAGAACTGAGCTGTATATTATCTTTCCACGGAAAAAGAAGACATTTGGATTTAGATATACTGAGAGACACCATGTTTTCGTGGAGCCACTGGAAGATTTTGTCTAATTTGGCTTTGAAAAGATTGATGTCATCTGGACTAGAAGCATCGATAAGATAAATTATCTGAATGTCGTCTGTAAGTCCAATAGATTGATAGAGTGTTAATAAGGGAGCCAAGTAGATATTAAAGAGTAGGGGAGACAGAACAGATCCTTGCGGGATCCCAAAACTATTTTGAATGGAAGAAGTGGTATTATTAAAAGAGACAACAGCAGTGCGATTTGCGAAGTAAGAGGTAAACCATTGAAGGACTTGTTCGGAGATACCTGTCGCTGCTAGCCTTTGTAGCAGGAGTTGATGATCCAGGTCCTGCTCCTTAATGCGCTCCTTTGTGCGCAAATTTGAACGCAAACTCTTAAACAAATTAATGATCTGCACAAGTTCTTAGTTATCCTACTATCACTTCTCTATAAATCCTTCATTTTACTATGTATGGCTAAAACTTATCTGAATCATTTCATCTTTTTTACTCAACTTTGTCTTCAAATTTACTTCATTTCAATGGAACCTACTATTCATCAGATACCTACTCAATGGGACCATAGACCCTCACCTATAGTTATACCAACAGGTCCAAATTTCTCCAACTTAACTAATCTCACCTCTGATAAAGTTTCTAGGTTCCCAATTATAATACAACCCCAAACACTCAATTTAGGCCTCATCAACGTTAGGTCATTACGTAAAAAACACCATGTTATCAAAGATCTCATAACTAATCATTCCTTAGATCTTCTCTGCATTGTTGAAACATGGCTTACCAACGGAGACGAGGCCTACCTCAACTTCACTAGCCCCCCAGGCTATAATTTTTGCTTTAACCATCACACAGCTCGAAAAGGAGGTGGTCTTGCTATCATCTATAAATCCACCTTAACTCTAGTTGTAGAAAATATTAATAATAATAATCTTATTGAGACTATTCAACTAAAAATTAATACTAACCCAACTATTGACCTATTATTATTATATACCCCCCCACACACACACCAATAAATTCATCTACAACATCACAGCTATTATCAGTAATCTCTGACTTTTCCATTGCCTCCCAATTTCCCCTCATTCTAGGAGATTTTAACCTACATTTTGATGATCGATCTAATTCATACACATCTGAAGTTTCAACCCATCTTAATGACCTTAATTTTGTTGCTCTTAATTCAGGCCCTACACATATTAAAGGCCACACATTAGACATGATCTTTGTCCCTAACGAATACTCTCCACAGTTCTCTAAACCTAACATAACAAAAGTCCCCTGGTCAGATCATAGCCTTATTCAATCACTCTATACATCACAACCTACACCAGTACCCCCTAAATTTCCAAAAACCATCCTTATATGTGATTTTCAAAATATCAATGAGTCCCTTATCTCTTCATCTTTAATAATTGACTCTAAAAAATTCCTATCTGCAACTTTAAACGAACAACTTGTCGTTTGGAATAATGCTTGCCAGTCACTTTTAGACCTAATAGCACCATCAACTACTCAAATAATCTCCTCTAAAAAACAAAGAAACCCCTGGTTTAATTCCGCACTTTTATTACTGAAACGCCAATTGCGTTTCATTGAACGCAAATGGCGCAAAAAAACCCTCTCAAATCAATCTGGACAATTATAACAAGCAATTTCACCATTACTGTAAATCAATTAATACAGTAAAGAAGTAATATTACTCTAAAAAAATTTCTACAACAAAAAATTCATCCACCCTCTTTAAAATCCTTAAACAATTAACGACATTTAAACACAAACCAGCTATTCCTATGGACGATGCCCCCTCATCACAAACCTTGGCCGATTACTTTCAGACAAAAGTAAAATCGATAAGATCTTATATCACAAGCAAAATTGCCACTTCCTCAGGTCCCGATAGTGCCGACGATATTGAATTTCCCAAACTAAATGCTACTTGCTCCAACCTTTCTCTACCCTCATTGAAAGACATAGAAAATACTTTACATTCCATCAATATCAAAGGTTACAATACTGAATCTTTTCCTCCCATTCTTTATAAACGTTACTTTTCAATCTTGGGACCTTATATTCTCCAAATTATTCATAAAAGCTTTTGTACGGCAAGTCTTCCATCAGAATGGAAACATTCAGTTCTTTACCCACGGGTTAAAGATACAAAAAATTCTCTTATAGACACCTCTAATTATCGCCCAATAGCCAAAATAACAGAAAAACTCGTTTTTCAACAATTATCGGACTTCATTGAAAAAACACAGGTATTACATCCTAATCAAGTTGGTTTTCGTAAAAACCACTCCACAGAACACTCTCTATTAGGACTCACTACAACTATTCAATACAACCTTGATCAACATAAGTCTGTACTACTAATTTCCTTAGATCTTGTGGCTGCTTTCGACACAATTGATCACTCTTTACTACTTCAAAGACTCGCTTCCATTGGAATAACAGATCAAGCACTAGAATGGTTCAGATCTTACTTTTCTGACAGATCTACTACAGTTCATTTTAATAAGACTACTTCAAAACCATATCACACTAACTTCGGTGTTCCACAAGGTTCTATACTATCTCCTTTACTATTTAATATCTACCTGGCCCCCCCTCCTGACTCTTTGTCAATCAATTGGATTTACAGCTTATGCCTATGCTGATGATCTTCAACTTATGGATAATATAGACCCTGCAAATCAAGATGATATTACTCTTATTAACCAAAAACTTTCTACCATTCATGATTGGCTAAATAACAATATGCTTTCATTAAACCTTTCTAAAACTAATATCATGTTATTT
The DNA here is from genome assembly GCF_902459505.1 of Geotrypetes seraphini. Taxonomy (NCBI): domain Eukaryota; kingdom Metazoa; phylum Chordata; class Amphibia; order Gymnophiona; family Dermophiidae; genus Geotrypetes; species Geotrypetes seraphini. Next base: position 275,051,532 of record NC_047086.1, read on the forward strand.
TCTTGGAAAGAAGGCTTACATTTAACTGCTCCAATCTCAATTGACAATATTCCACTCAAATCAACTACTATTATAAAAATATTAGGGGTACTAATTGATAATAAACTTACATTTCATCCTCAAATCAGTACTCTAGTTAAAAACTGCTTCTATAAACTAAGGATGATCAGATAAATCCGTCCTCTTCTTGATGCTAAATCCCTTACAGTATTGATCCATTCCCTTGTAATATCCAAAATAGATTATTGTAACTCTCTACTCAAAGGCATAAATTTAAAAGAAATAAAACGTTTACAACTAATCCAAAACACCGCTGTTAAACTCATATCTGGTTCTAAAAAATATGATCATGTTACTCCTCTACTACGAGAAGCTCATTGGTTACCAGTCACACATAGGATAACATATAAAATTGCCCTTTTAACTTTCAAAACAAAACAAACACACTCCCCAGTATTCATTGACAGACTTTTAATCCCATATGACCCACCTAGAGCCCTTAGATCCACTTCTCAACACACTCTTAGTGTTCCATCTCTAAAGATAATAGGTACTCGCCTTACTACAATCTTCTCTGTAACTGCTCCTATGATTTGGAATTCTCTTCCTATATATATAAGATCCGAACAAAATATACAGAAGTTTAAAAGCAATCTAAAATGTTTTCTTTTTTAAAGATGCCTATAATTGACTATTTGATTTAGTCCAACAAATTTGTTAACTTTTTCCCTACCCTAATGTACTTCCCTTTTATGTATCTTTTCTTGACAAATATTGTAGTTCTCCCCCCTCTCCTTCCACTGTACCAATATGGTCTTAATGGTTAAGTAAGAAAATTGTCTGACTTATTTGTTTGTCTATAAAAGTTTTTTATTATTATTGTACAACGCTTAGTATCCTATGAAAAGCGTTTAATCAAGTATATGAATAAACTTGAAACTTGATGATCGACTGTATCAAACGCGGCTGATAAATCTAAAGAGATGAAAATAACTGATTTATGCTGGTCCAGGAAATATTGTATTGATGTGGTTAGGCCTATAAGTGCATGCTCTGTAGAATGGTTTTTCCGGAAACCAGTTTGGTTAGGATGAAGAGCTTGAGTTATATCAAAGTAATCTGAAATTTGATTAAATATGGGTTTTTTTTCTGTTACTTTAGCAAGAAATGAAAGGGTTGAGATTGGTCTGTAATTAGAACAGTCTTGATTACTTTCTTTGTTGTTTTTTATCGTGGGGTATATTATAGAATGTTTCCAAGCAGTGGGCATAGTTGAAGTATTCAAACTTTTGTGGATTAATTTGAGGATAAAAGGGCCAAAGATAAAAAAAATGTTGTTTCAAGATGAATGGAGGAATTATATCACTGTTTGATCCTTTAGGGTTTAAGGATTGCATGATGCGAAGTATATCATTCAGAGAGGGGAGGGAAAAGTGAGAACATGTTGCATTACATTACATTACTGACTTCTATTCCGCCTGTACCTTGCAGTTCTAAGCGGATTACATCAGAAGATAACTGGACATTTCCAGGAAGAAGATTACAATTAATAGTGCTGGTTACATAGTTCAATTTTGAGGAGAGGTTACAAGATAAGGAGAAAAATAAGGAGAACGTCAGAAGGAGCTGGAAATTTACGAGATAGTTACAGAGTGGATGCTGGTTACTTTGTTGGGTCTTAGGGGGATATTACAGGTAGGGGGATATTACAGGTAGGGAGAGGAGAGAATAGCAAGGGGGAATGGAAAGGGGGATGAATTTTTTGAAAAGTAGGGTTTTGATTTCTTTTCTGAAAGTTTTGAGGTCAGTTGTTGCTGTCAGCAGGTTGGAAATGGAGGGGTCCAATTTTGCTGCCTGTGTTGCTAGTAGGTGGTCGTTCATACATCTTTTAGCGCTTAATTCCTTTTAAAGGTGGGTAAGAGCATAAGTAATTCACCAGACAATTGGAGTCATGAGATTTATTTCTAATAGACTTCTATTCCGCCTGTACCTTGCAGTTCTAAGCGGATTACATCAGAAGATAACTGGACATTTCCAGGAAGAAGATTACAATTAATAGTGCTGGTTACATAGTTCAATTTTGAGGAGAGGTTACAAGATAAGGAGAAAAATAAGGAGAACGTCAGAAGGAGCTGGAAATTTACGAGATAGTTACAGAGTGGATGCTGGTTACTTTGTTGGGTCTTAGGGGGATATTACAGGTAGGGGGATATTACAGGTAGGGAGAGGAGAGAATAGCAAGGGGGAATGGAAAGGGGGATGAATTTTTTGAAAAGTAGGGTTTTGATTTCTTTTCTGAAAGTTTTGAGGTCAGTTGTTGCTGTCAGCAGGTTGGAAATGGAGGGGTCCAATTTTGCTGCCTGTGTTGCTAGTAGGTGGTCGTTCATACATCTTTTAGCGCTTAATTCCTTTTAAAGGTGGGTAAGAGCATAAGTAATTCACCAGACAATTGGAGTCATGAGATTTATTTCTAATAGACTTCTATTCCGCCTGTACCTTGCAGTTCTAAGCGGATTACATCAGAAGATAACTGGACATTTCCAGGAAGAAGATTACAATTAATAGTGCTGGTTACATAGTTCAATTTTGAGGAGAGGTTACAAGATAAGTAGAAAAATAAGGAGAATGTCAGAAGGAGCTGGAAATTTACGAGATAGTTACAGAGTGGATGCTGGTTACTTTGTTGGGTCTTAGGGGGATATTACAGGTAGGGAGATATTACAGGTAGGGAGAGGGAGAGGGGAGAATAGCAAGGGGGAATGGAAAGGGGGATGAATTTTTTGAAAAGTAGGGTTTTGATTTCTTTTCAGAAAGTTTTGAGGTCAGTTGTTGCTGTCAGCAGGTTGGAAATGGAGGGGTCCAATTTTGCTGCCTGTGTTGCTAGTAGGTGGTCGTTCATACATCTTTTAGCGCTTAATTCCTTTTAAAGGGGGGTAGGAGCATAAGTAATTCACCAGACAATTGGAGTCATGAGATTTATTTCTAATAGCCTTCCTAATAGTGTGGATTTTTTCCTGAAAGAAATTTGCCAAGTTTTGAGCTGAGGGAGTTGAAGCGTTTAGCGGGAGTTTGTTTAGGCTTGAATTGTGTTAGTTTTTTAAGAATGGAAAATAGTGCCACAGAATTTTTTGCTTTGAAGTTATAACACTTATAATATTTTCTTTTTGCTGTGTTTATAGATTGTTTGTAATGTTTTGAATGTTCCCTAAATTTGTTTAGATTAAGTGGCGTTGAATTAGCTCTCCATTTTCGTTCGAGAGAGCGTAGTTGGCGTTTAAGGAGAAATGATGAGGAGTTAAACCATGGATTTTTTTTGTTTTTTCGATGAGATAGTACGAGTTCTGATAGGAGCTAAGTTATCTAATAAAGTGTGACAAGCACTGTCCCAAGTCTTAAATACATCATCTAAATCCTCAGAGTCAAAAGTATCCCTATCAAGTTGGAGAGAGAGGAGTTAATTTATTTTTAAATTATCGTAGTCGCTTGAATGGACAGTTTTGGAGGGACTAAGGTGGAAGAAGGTGAGAGAAGATAGGAGGAAATAAAATAATGATCAGACCAGGGTACTTGCAATAGTTGTGGATTTGATAATGAAAGTTTATGATGGGCTGGGATAAATATCATGTCAAGTGTATGACCTTTTGAGTGAGTTACATCAGAGAATAGTAGAGAAAAGTCAAGATCGTTTAAATGGTTGAGAAAATCCTGACTCATAGAGGAATTGGGGATCATCAAAATGAATATTGAAATCACCCAATATTATGGGAAATTGGGTTTGGGTTGCAAAATCAAATATTAAAGATTGAGCTTGAACAATACTATTTTGGTCAACTGGAGGGGGGATGTAAAGAAGTAATAGATCTATAATTGTGTTTACATTGATTTTGCAATGAATAGATTAATTGATAGTAGTTGATAGAGGTATCCATACTTACTGAGAGGGAGGATTTAAAGATGAGGGCTAATCCACCTCCCTTTTTTCCGATACAGTGATTAAAAAAGTGGGAATAACCTGGTGGTCTCGTGAAGGATAGATAAGCTTCATTGCCATGGCTTAGCCAGGTTTCTACTATACAAAGGATGTTCAGGGAGTTATGAAGTGGTCATCTTATGAAGTGGTCATCTTATTCTACATCTTATTCTACATCACTTCAGCTCGTTGAGCTTCAAGCATAAGAACATAAGAATAGCCTTACTGCAGGGGTGTCCAATGTCGGTCCTCGAGGGCCGCAATCCAGTCGGGTTTTCAGGATTTCCCCAATGAATATGCATGAGATCTATATGTATGCACTGCTTTCAATGCATATTCATTGGGGAAATCCTGAAAACCCGACTGGATTGCGGCCCTCGAGGACCGACATTGGACACCCCTGCCTTACTGGGTCAGACCAATGGTCCATTAAGCTCAGTAGCCTGTTCTCATGTTGGCCAAGCCAGATCACTAGTACCTGGCCAAAACCCAAGGTGTAGCAATATTCCATGCTACCGATCCAGGGCAAGCAGTGGTTTCCCCAATGTCTTTCTCAATAACAGACTATGGACTTTTCCTCCAGGATTTGTCCAAACCTTCCTTAAAACCAGCTACACTATCCGCTTTTACCACATCCTCTGGCAACACGTTCCAGAGCGTAACTATTCTCTGAGTGAAAAAAAATTTCCTCCTATTGGTTTTAAAAGTATTTCCCTGTAACGTCATTGAGTATCCCCTAGTCTTTGTAATTTTTGACGGAGTGAAAAGTTGATCCACTTGTACCTGTTCTACTCCATTTAGGATTTTATAGACTTCAATCATATCTCTCCTCAGCCATCTCTTTTCCAAGCTGAAGAGCCTTAACCATTTTAGTCTTTCCTCATATGAGAGAAGTTCAGCCCCTTTATCATCTTGGTCGCTGTTCTTTGAACCTTTTCTAGCGCCACTATATCTTTCTTAAGATAAGGAGACCAGAACTGAATGCAATACTCCAGATGAGATCACACCATGGAGCGATACAGGGGCATTCTAACATTCTTAGTGTTGTTAACCATCCCTTTTTTAATAATTCCTAGCATCCTGTTTGCTTTTTTGGCTGCCGCCACACATTGAACGGAAGGTTTCATCGTATTTTCTGCGATGATACCCAGATCCTTTTCTTGGGCGCTAATCCTCAAGGAGGACCCTAGCATCCAGTTTAGTGTCATCTGCAAATTTAATCACCTCACTCGTTGTTCCAGTTTCCAGATCATTTATAAATAAGTTAAATAGCACCGGTCCTAGTACAAACCTCTGCGGCACTCCACTGTTTTACTCTCCTCCTTTGAGAAAAATGACGGTTTAATCCTACCCTCTATTTTCTATCCGATAACCAATTCCTTTTTTTTTTTTAATTCTTTATTGATTTTTTAAATCAAAAACAGTGTCATACAAATAAAAGAATAATAGGAATTACATGCATTACACTAATTTCTGTTCAGGTAACATAAATGTCATTCAATAATTTCAGATTCTTGCATCTAATAATATCAGAATAGTACCTAATATATAATACAAAAGAAGAATAAAGTTACCCTAATATCATTATCAATATTTACTTCGCTCCCTCCAACCCCCCACCCTCCCTGGATGTGTAAAGATGAATAAACCAAAAGAAAGATATGATAAAATACATTATAATGTTTTTACAAATTTAGTCAATGGGCTCCAAATTTTATTAAATACCTCACTTTTATTAAGTCCCCTACACTCTGCGTTAATTCATTCATTTCTATATGAAGTGCACACATTCACCCACCAAAAAGTATAATTTATTCAATCATGGTTCTTCCAATTACTTGTAATTAATTGTATGGCTATACCTGTTAGGATCAAAAATAGATGACTTTTATATTTATCTAGAGTGGGTTTCACATGTAAAATTGTTCCACAAATTATAGCCTCATATGATAATGGAACATTTGAATCTAAAACTAGATTAATTTGTCCCCAAATTGACTTCCAAAATATTAATATAAATGGACAAAAATATAACAGATGGTCCAAAGTCCCTATATCAATATGACAATGTTATGTTATGTTATGTTATTTATTTCTTATATACCGCTAAATCCGTTAAGTTCTAAGCGGTTTACAGAGAAATATATATTAAATATACAATAAAGGATATAATAAAATAAGATAAATAAATAAAAAATGGGTACTTTGAAATTCTCTTACTGTCCCGAAGGCTCACAATCTAACTAAAATACCAAGGACAAATAGATTAGCAAGTAGTAGATAAGAAAATAAAGATAGCGGAAATGAGATATGAAGCTTCCAACAAGAATACATAAAACTCTCAATATTATATTGTTAAAAACAAAGCGTGCATATCAAAGTAATAAAGTAATGGAAAGAAACTGATTAAATAGAAAATAATTTTAAGAATTAATCAAATATAGGAAGAAAATAAGCATTTGAAGTGAGGAGAAAAGAAAAGGTAGAGGACTGCATATGAGTAGAATGGAATGAAAAAACAGTTAAACAATAGAATTCTAAGAAAATTTTAAATGAAAACTAGACAAAATAAATAAAAAGAAATAGATATAATATGCATAGTAGAACAAAAGTCAAGAAGGACTTGATTTATTTCCCTCTGTCATCAATGTTATCGTCTCCAGAGCTTTAGTTGTTTCAGCCAGGCAACCACCATCAACGATCTCTATACTTCAGCCATGGGATCACTTTTTTAAAGCAGATAGAAGCATTTCTCGATTTTCAGGAATACTGTTCATTACATTCAACAGCTCACAGATCTTCCAGCTTCAATACTCTGCTCTTTGGTCTGGATAATACAGTTCAATCAACCCTTGATGATACCGTCACTCATAAACATTAATTCAGGTCGGCTGTGGGACATTTAACGCTGTAAGACTCCGGCAAGATAAAAAGCCATTCTCCAGTCCTCCCATCCTGCTGATGTCGCACTGTCAGTAGGAGGTCCGAAACTGCATAGCTGCAGGGAGATTACAGTCCACTCTACTATCCCAGCCACGGCGCCTCCGCCTCGGCAACCGCCTTCATTCGGCGACTCAGTCACCCTCCATTGACCTCGGCAATACTCCCTCATCAAATCAGCACTAGCACCGCTCTTCATGGATCGGTCGCCAGGCATATTACAGGATCGCCAATGCGCCGCAAACATCCGATGAGAAAAAAGGCAAGCTGTCAGGTACAAACTCAGGATCGCCAAGATGCAGGAGCAATATCAGATGAGAATGAGGCCTTTTCTGACAGACCAAGAATAACGGTTTAATCTGAACTGTCAGTTCAGAGTCCACTAATGGAATGATAATCAGAGTAAAAAACAAAGAAGATTCAAAAATTAACACAAATAAAATAAATTAAATAAATAAGCAAAAAACAGCAGGAAAAAAGACCATAAAATAAACCAAAAATAAAAGAAAATAAAGAGAGCAAAGGGAGACAGCACTAATGTTGACTTAATCGGCTGCCATCTTGTTAGAATGTTACAATGCCAGCATCTATTAGGCTTAGAACTATCTATTTTATTTAATCGAACTGGGGTCCAGAAAATCCTATGTAACAAAAATAACCATGTTTGTCTCATAGATGCTGACACTGTACATTTCAATCTCCAAGGCCAAATTTGTGGCCAACGAGACACAAAAATATACTGTTTTATCTCGATGCTCCAGATGTCTCTAAGACTATTTTTTGGCTTTTTATTTAAAAATCCAGAAATCAATTTGTACCATTGAGCAGCCTGATGTCCTACTAAATCAGTTTGGTAGCAAAGGATTTGCAGGCTAAAATAAGTTTTTTAATTTTTCCATTCAAGGAACCCACTCTGAATAGCCTGCTTCAACTGCAACCACCTATATTATTGAGAATTTAAAATAACCAATTCCTAATCCACAACTGAACTTTGCCACCTATCCCATGACACTTTAATTTTCTCAGGAGCCTCTCGTGAGGAACTTTATCAAAAGCTTTCTAAAAATCTAGATACACTATATCAACCGGCTCTCTGGTTTCAGATCCACCTTATACCACATTCTATCACAACAGAGTTGTCCTTCATACTCATCCCAAATTCCTACCAAAAGTAGCTTCAGAATTCCATCTCAACCAGTCTATAGTTCTGCCTGTATTCTTCCCAAGACCACATTCCCATTCCAGCGAATGTGTGCTCTCTACACATTGGACTGTAAACATGCTTTGGGCTTACTACCTGGATCGGACAAATCCTCATAGAACCTCTGCTCATTTGATCCTAACCATGGGAACTCCTGTAAGTAAGCGAACAATCTCTATATGGTTGGTGGATTGTATCTCCTTCTGCTATGCTCAGGCTGGGCTACTGTCACAGATTATAAAGTTAGGGCAATGGTAGCTTCAGTAGCTTTTCTCCATTCCACTCCTATTGAGGACATTTTTAAAGCAGACTCTTGGTCTTCAATACATACTTTCACATCCCATTACTGTCTTGGAAACTCATTCTAGACAGGATAGTCTGTTCAGCCAAGCAGTTATACAAAATTTATTCTCTTTTTTAGATGCCAACTTCCCTCCATCCCTTTCACATCAGCTAGTGAGTCCCTTCTGTGAGAATATGCTACCTGCTTGTCCTGGGATAAAGCACAATTACTTATTTGTAACAGTTTTTATCCAGGAACAGCAGGCAGATATTCTCACAATTCTCCCACCTCCCCTAGTTGGCTTCATAGCTTTTTTATGGAACAGATGGTCTCAGGAGCCAACTCAGGCGGGAAGGTACTCGTACATGCGCTATACAGACAGTCTCGAGACTTCTAAAGAAGTTAAAGTGACAGTGCATCATCTGTGAGAATATCTGCTTGCTGACCCTGGATAACACCTGTTGCAGGTAAGTAACTGTGCTTTAAGGATTGTGCTGTTTGCAAAACTTTTTCCTTATCAGCATATTAAATAAACCAATCCACATTGACCTTATGGACTGTGTGCAATTCTAAATAAGTACGAGTGTCTTCCTTGCCCAGCAATTGTCTATAAAGCATCCACACCACAAGCTAGATATTTTCATATCATCACACTCCAAAATGACTTGAAATTGGAGCTTTGAATGCTGCCCTCAATTTTCAGTATCATCTAACTTATACTGTACTTCCTCATATTCCTCCATTATCTCCAGATCTTCAACCCAATCCTTATGAAGAATGTCTATTTTATATAAAATATCATCTCTTTTCTCTTTGAATTCACTACATTATTCATAGAACCACAATTTAATATCTTGGCTCAAGGTCTGCATACTTCCATGATCATCATAATTCTCAAGTGGAGCCTTTGGCAGAAGTAGGATTACCACAGTGCGGTATTCCTGGTCTCCGAAATTGACGAAGGGCTTCCTTTATCACTTGGTTTTGGTTTCTGTGTCATCTGAGTAAGTAAAGGATCCTAACCAAACAATCAAACAGTGCCAATGCAAAGGAACTGAAGCAAAATAATCAAGCTAGGGCTTAGAAGTGTAATTTCAAGCGTCCATTTAGGAGGCTGTCATCCCTTCCTCCCCTGCCGCTTACATTTTTTGCTTTGTGTCTGCATTATTGGTTCCTACCTGTGACATCTGGTTTAACAGAAAAATAGATAAAATGCAAAAGTAAGTTCCACGCTATACTATTTTCCTAAAGCATGCTAATTGGAAACCCTAATGCATTTGTTTTTAGAAATGAAATTCTTTAGGTTTTTGCTGCCATTATTAATACATGAAACCTAAAAAAAACCCAACTATAAACAAACTAATTTTGCAATTAGCATGTCTTAGTAAAAGTACACCTGTATAGTGCACAAGGGGGTAGTGTGGTTTGTAAAATATGTATAAATATAAAATTTGCTCACGGTTTGCACTCGAACACCAGAATTCCTAACTCTGACCCCCTCCTCTTGTTTTTACCATTTTTATGTTTACTTTTCTAAATTTATTGTAGTTCAACCTTTCCCGTCTTGTCTCCCATACGTCTGTTTATTGTTTATGTTGGTCGTAGCTAAGTCAGTCTTAAAGATTAAGGCCCTGTTTTACTAAGGTGCGCTAACCAATTAGTGTGCACTAAATGCTAACGCGTGCATGTTAGTCTATGGACGCGTAAGCATTTAACGCGGGCTAATTTGATTAGCGTGTTCTTGTTGGTTAGTGCACCTTATTAAAACGGGGTAAATGCATTCCCTGTTTTTAATGTACATCTAGAAACTGTGATAGGTGATATAATCAAAATTTTAATAAACTTGAAACTTGTTATGTGTGTGTAAACATATGGTACATTTTCTGTTTTATAGAATGTGCTGAGAATCCCAAGTTGACTATGATAGAATCAGTATTGGGCTTTTTTGTCATTCTTTTTTAAGATAATAAATCTTTTCAAATTACATTTTGAGATTATTATCCTTTTATTATGCAAAAGAAATTGATGTGGAATTTGATGACTTAAGTTTTGCACTGCAACTCAGGAGACTCATTCATTTTTCCTGTACCATGGAGCTTTCAGGACTGGGTCATGCCAGGGAGGTGATGCTGAGGGAAAATCAGCTGCTGCTACTCTGCAAGGCAAGAGTAACAGATGTCCAGTCTGCAATCTTCAAGTCTATCTGAGACAGCTAGCATCATCTAGACATGTCCTATAGGCTGATAAGAGGGTGAGAGGAGGAAAGATTAGAATATTTTTTTATAATTCTCTATCCAACTAGCTACAAATGAAGACAGAATTTTTCTTAAGACTAGAAAAGTATACAATTTTAGGTGGCAGCAGATTTTTTTTAGAACTGATAAGAAAAGAGGTGTCAGTTTTCTTAACTTCCTTCTCTTCTCCATCACCTGCAATCGTCCACTCTTGGGCCACAGCAGGAACAAAGTCAGCAAGTACTCACTATACCAAGTGACATAGTGAACACTTGCTTATGGACTCATCATTATTTCTTATCTTTCCCACATCTCTATAGCACTACAGTGAGAGATTAGAGAAACTGGGCCTCTTCTCCCTTGAAAAGAGGAGACTGAGAGGGGACATGATCGAAACATTCAAGATAATGAAGGGAATAGACTTAGTAGATAGAGACAGGTTGTTCACCCTCTCCAAGGTAGTGAGAACGAGAGGGCACTCTCTAAAGTTAAAAGGGGATAGATTCCATACAAACATAAGAAAGTTAAGAACATAAGAAGTTGCCTCCGCTGGGTCAGACCAGAGGTCCATCGTGCCCAGCAGTCCGCTCGCACGGCGGCCCATCAATCCATGACTTGTAAGGTGATCGTTGTCTAAACCCTATTAATCCCCCTTATCCTTCTATCTAAGCCCTTTCATAACCTATCTCTACCTCTATCTGTATCCCTCAATCTCCGTGTCCTTCAGGAATTTATCCAATCCTTCCTTGAAGCCTGGTAGGGTACTCTGTCCTATCACAACCTCCGGAAGCACATTCCAGGTGTCCACCATTCCCAGGTGTCCATCTAGTTTCCTTCTGAAGAAGTCTGTTCTTCCTTTTGCCACCCCCTTTATCCGGTGCAACCTGGTCAATGGCTAAACATTTCAAGTCTTCAAATTTTTGCTGGTATGTACAGCAATGTTCCGCTAGGAAACTAGATGGACATTTATGCTACACGGTGATGGGATAATTGTGCGCCAGACGCCAGCGCGCCGAGAATTCGGCACAAGACAGAAGCACGCAGGGGAAAAAACTATCTCCAAAGAGCTCCAACTGGGGGCCTGGGGCGGCAACCCCCCACTCCACTGGCCAGTGCCCGTGCTGCCGCTGCGAGGGGGGGTGAGGGGTAAAATCCCCATCATAGAGAAAACAGAACCCGAGGGCTGTTAAAGGCCAGCGTGTCCCGGCTCCTCTTCAGCCCACTGCGGGCCGCCGAAAGTTTTGTCTCCGCTCCAGCGACTTCAAGGCAGAGGAAGGAGGAAGCTTCCTCCATCTTGTCCCTCCTTCCTCCGCCCGACGCCACTCGTGCAGGAGGGACCTGCCCTGCCCTGCTGACTTGCTAGCCTGCTCTCTCCAGCCCATCCGAGGGCTGTTAAAGGCCAGCGTGTCCCGGCTCCTCTTCAGCCCACTGCGGGCCGCCGAAAGTTTTGTCTCTGCTCCAGCGACTTCAAGGCAGAGGAAGGAGGAAGCTTCCTCCATCTTGTCCCTCCTTCCTCCGCCCGACGCCACTCGTGCAGGAGGGAACTGCCCTGCCCTGCTGACTTGCTAGCCTGCTCTCTCCAGCCCATCCGAGGGCTGTTAAAGGCCAGCGTGTCCCGGCTCCTCTTCAGCCCACTGCGGGCCGCCGAAAGTTTTGTCTCCGCTCCAGCGACTTCAAGGCAGAGGAAGGAGGAAGCTTCCTCCATCTTGTCCCTCCTTCCTCCGCCCGACGCCACTCGTGCAGGAGGGAACTGCCCTGCCCTGCTGACTTGCTAGCCTGCTCTCTCCAGCCCATCCGAGGGCTGTTAAAGGCCAGCGTGTCCCGGCTCCTCTTCAGCCCACTGCGGGCCGCCGAAAGTTTTGTCTCCGCTCCAGCGACTTCAAGGCAGAGGAAGGAGGAAGCTTCCTCCATCTTGTCCCTCCTTCCTCCGCCCGACGCCACTCGTGCAGGAGGGAACTGCCCTGCCCTGCTGACTTGCTAGCCTGCTCTCTCCAGCCCATCCGAGGGCTGTTAAAGGCCAGCGTGTCCCGGCTCCTCTTCAGCCCACTGCGGGCCGCCGAAAGTTTTGTCTCCGCTCCAGCGACTTCAAGGCAGAGGAAGGAGGAAGCTTCCTCCATCTTGTCCCTCCTTCCTCCGCCCGACGCCACTCGTGCAGGAGGGAACTGCCCTGCCCTGCTGACTTGCTAGCCTGCTCTCTCCAGCCCATCCGAGGGCTGTTAAAGGCCAGCGTGTCCCGGCTCCTCTTCAGCCCACTGCGGGCCGCCGAAAGTTTTGTCTCCGCTCCAGCGACTTCAAGGCAGAGGAAGGAGGAAGCTTCCTCCATCTTGTCCCTCCTTCCTCCGCCCGACGCCACTCGTGCAGGAGGGAACTGCCCTGCCCTGCTGATTTGCTAGCCTGCTCTCTCCAGCCCATCCGAGGGCTGTTAAAGGCCAGCGTGTCCCGGCTCCTCTTCAGCCCACTGCGGGCCGCCGAAAGTTTTGTCTCCGCTCCAGCGACTTCAATGCAGAGGAAGGAGGAAGCTTCCTCCATCTTGTCCCTCCTTCCTCCGCCCGACGCCACTCGTGCAGGAGGGAACTGCCCTGCCCTGCTGACTTGCTAGCCTGCTCTCTCCAGCCCATCCGAGGGCTGTTAAAGGCCAGCGTGTCCCGGCTCCTCTTCAGCCCACTGCGGGCCGCCGAAAGTTTTGTCTCCGCTCCAGCGACTTCAAGGCAGAGGAAGGAGGAAGCTTCCTCCATCTTGTCCCTCCTTCCTCCGCCCGACGCCACTCGTGCAGGAGGGTGTGGACCTGCTCTTCACCATAAACTCTGCCCCCACAGCCCACCCAAGAGCTGCCAAAGCCCCCTGCAACCTGGGCTCCTCTCTGCCTCACCTCACCGCCCTCCCCCCTCCCTGGCCTATCAAGGTCCACTGAGGGCCTCCAGACTCTCAGCTCCCCTTACCCAACCCGGACTCTGCCCATTGTCAAAGTTTACCACTGTTTATACTCCTGTTCCTGCACCATAATTTACTATTGTATTCGCTCATGTTTTGTTGCTAAACTTTTCTGCTTTTTTTTTTTGCTCAGTTCCGCTCCAAACTGTATTCCCTGCCAAAGGTTCTTTACCAGTCTCTCACTTTTTCAGTTGCTCCGGCTCCCCTAGCACATCCTGGGCTACACACATAACTTAACCGTGCAATCCCCCTGTTACCCATTTACTACCCCAAGCCTCTCCGCTCTAGGCACCTCTTGGAAAGCGCTTAGCCGCTAATTCTCCTCTCTGACACAGCCCCCCTTTAGTCCTAAAATAAATTAAAAAAAAAAAAAAAAAAAGCCTCTCCTCCCTTCTCTCGGCCCCGTACTTAGTCAGCTTAACTTAAGTTCCCCTGCTCCTTCCTCAACCAACTCTATCCCCCTTGCTACAGACTCTCACACACCAACCACCCCGCCATGAATCCATCCTTCTGGATCCTTCTCCTCCTACTCTGCTCACCTCTCTACCCTTCCCTCTGTCTGAAACCTCCCTCCCCTAACCTACTCGACCCCGCCAACACCAATACCATTTGCCCCGGACTCAGAATACCCACACTGATACGCACCAGAAATTCCCCTCCCAAGAAAAACCCCCGAAAAGTCAACCAAGATTCTCTAAAGCCCCTACCCCCTGCAAATCTCCCCAACACTGTCCCGGACTCTCTCACCCCAGTCCCGACACTTTACTGCAATGCCAGATCCGCATGCAATAAGACCCAAATCTTGAAAGACCTTCTAGACGAGCTCGACCCTGGATTCCTGTGCATCACAGAATCTTGGATCGCCAAAGACGACCTATTCACACAAAATGAACTCCTCCCCCATGGCTATCAAGGCCTCTTCTCCCCCAGACCCAACCGAAAAGGAGGTGGTCTGGCACTCCTCTACAAATCTTTCTTCGACGTCCAGCTCCTTGAGACGGGCACCCATGCTTCTCTAGAATACTTGCTTGCCTCAGTCACTGACGAACTCCGAACCCACCCATTGGGCATCCTAATACTATACCGACCACCCACCCCTTGGACCAAATCTTCCAATCTCGTCTATGAGACCATAACAAATGCCTTCCTTAAATTCCAAAGACTCCTGATTGTTGGTGATATCAATCTCCACCTCGACGACACAAATAACAATGACACATCTGAATTCAACAACTTCCTTACCTCTCTAGGTTTTCCCCCACCCACCCCATCCCCAACCCACGAAAAAGGGCATACCCTAGACTTCACCACCTTCATAGATCTTACTGCCTTCAAAACCTCAACCGACGAAACTCGCTGGGAACAAGTCCCCTGGTCAGATCACTTCTTAGGGACTACCTGTCTCCCTGTCTTCATGTCACATCTTGACTCCCCACCCCACTCCTCTCATTCCATAACCTTCCGCAAAAAAACCTCAAGCAATCTATTCTGGTCCAAACTCCTCAACAAACTCTCCTCCAACCCTAGACCTACAGATCCCGAATCACATTGGCACAACTGGACCGCCCTCTCCAAGTCCACCTACCACTCCCTTGCTCCATTAACCACCAAAACCATCTCCTACCCCCGAAAGGCCCCCTGGTACCTACCTCTTCACAGAGAGTTGAAACAGAAATGTCGCGCTTTGGAGCGCAAATGGAAAAAATCTAAATCCCCCTCTGATAGACAGACCTGGAGGACCAATATTAAATTTTACAATTCAACATTAAAAAAAGCCAGAAAAAACTTCTTCGGAGACAAGATCTCTAGATCCAACAACCAGATCAGTGCGTTGTTCAACATCTGGCGCTCCCTAACTACAAAAAAAGACCCACCTTCGCTTCCACCATCTCTATCTGCCGATGCCCTTGCAAAGTTCTTTAATGAAAAGGTTACCACTCTAAGATGCTCCTTCCCTCCCACAGTCTCCTACAATTCCCTGACCTCTATTGATCTCAACCCTACCTTACCTGTATCCACCCCTATTCCTGCCGACAGATCCTGGACCACCTTCGAGCTTGTCTCTGAACCGCAAGTCTCCAAACTCTGCCTCAAACTAAAAACTTGCAAGTGCATTTTGGATCCTTTCCCCTCCTATCTATTCGAGAATATCCCTACACAGGCCATCGCTTCCCTCACCGACCTTATAAACTCTGCCCTAACATCGGGCCTTTTCTCCCCTGACATGGGACACATTTCATTGTCCCCTCTACTGAAAAAGGCCGACCTTGATCCCACTATTCCATCTAACTACCGTCCTATAGCAAATATCCCTCTCCTAACCAAGCTATTAGAATCCATCATATCCACCCAACTCTCATCCTACCTAGAACGTTTCTCTATCCTCCTACCCCACCAATTCGGCTTCAGACCCAACTTCAGCACCGAATCCCTCCTGGCCTCACTAATCTCTAAGGTACAACAACTCCATTCTCACAACAAATTTGCTGTTCTTCTTCAATTCGACCTCTCCGCAGCCTTCGACGTCGTTCACCACGACATCCTAATCTTCCAACTCTCCGAAATAGGCATTAGCTCCACAGTCCTTGATTGGTTCTCGAAATTCCTACGCTTCCGCTCCTACACCGTTAACACAAACTGTTCCTCATCCCCCGCCTGGAAGCCGAAATGTGGAGTCCCGCAAGGCTCACCCCTCTCCCCTATCCTTTTCAACATCTACATGTCCTCTCTGAAACTCCTTCATCTATCCCCCCTAGAAACTCTCTACTCCTATGCGGACGACATCCTCATCCTCCTCGAAACTGACGTGAACCTCTCGAACCTCGCCGAGAACATTTCCACATGTATTACGAACCTCCAATCCTGGGCCCAATCTGTACAAATGAAACTGAATGAGTCCAAAACCAAACTACTCTGGCTCGGCCCAATTTCAGATCATTTACCCACCTCCATCCCTCTACCTTCCGGCCCCACTCTTCAGCTTGAGTTTTCAAGCAAAGTCCTAGGCATCATCTTAGACTCCTCTCTCTCCTTCAACGATCACCTCAACTCCCTGGTAAAAAAATGCTTCTTCAGCCTCCATATGTTGAGGAAAGTAAGATCTTGCTTTCATCATTCTCATTTCGCCATCCTCGTTCAATCCACCATCCTCTCTAGACTAGACTACTGCAACTCCATCTATATAAGCCTAACTAAGAAAAACCTCCTTAGACTTCAGCTAATTCAGAACGCCGCGGCCAAGCTTATTTTCGCAAAAGGCAAGTTCGATCACGTTTCCCCACTCCTCTCCAAGCTCCACTGGCTCCCAGTATACTCCAGAGTCCTCTATAAATGTGCCTGCTTAGCCTTCAAGATTCTACATGGCGTCCTTCCTCCCGTTATCCCACTCTTCTGGAATTCCTCAAACCCGCTCTCTTCTAGACCCTCCCAAAAACTGAAACTATCTTTCCCATCTATAAAAGGTATATCCCGCGCAGGAAAACTCGGAACATCCCTCCCCTTTAGAACTACGGAACTCTGGAACAACCTCTCATCCCCGCTCAGAAATTCTAGCTCCTTCCAATCCTTCCGTAAACGCTTGAAAACTTGGCTCTTCTCAAAAATCTAATCACCTCCCGTTCTCTAGTTCCCTGCCCCTCTCTATCTTCTCAGTCCCTCTCCTATACCCTTTCTTTGTAGTTCCTTTCCTCTCAACCTCTGTAAACCGTGCCGAGCTCTGCGCACGCGGAGATGGTGCGGTATACAAACCTAAGGTTTAGTTTAGTTTAGTTTAGTTTAGAACCCTTTCCAAAAAAAATCAGAAAAAGTTCCATTTTCTTCTTCACCCAGAGAGTCGTAGAAAACTCGAATGCTCTTCTGGAGGCTGTTATAGGGGAAAACACCCTCCAGGGATTCAAGACAAAGTTAGACAAGTTCCTGCTGAACCAGAACGTACGCAGATAAGGCTAGTCTCAGTTAAGGCACTGGTCTTTGACCTACGGGCCGCGGCTGGAGTGAACTGCTGGGCACGATGGACCACTGGTCTGACACAGCAGCTGCAATTCTTATGCTCTTATGTTCACAGTTCAGTTTTATATTAATAGTAATGTAAGACTACCAAACCCCTTTATTTTTAGCTGGTTACAATACATGAATTGTGATATCTAACTACCAGACTGACCATATGTTGCATATTTTGGTACCTTTATTGGTTATTTGATAATGATGCACTGTGTACCTCTATCTAAAGGAAAGTTAATTAGCTTTTCTTCAATATTTTTTTTATTTCAAGACATAAATTGTGATATGTAAAATCTGTGTAGAGAAATTGGTTCCATAAAGACTAGAATTGTAAGCCAGTGTTCATTTTGATTAGCAAGATTTTTAACTGTCAAATTCTTAACAAGTTTACACTATTTTATTGTAGTAAACTAAATAGGAAACAAAGGATGCTCAACCTGAGACCCCTTATTAAAGAACTTTTTTATGAAATTGCAGGGAGGAGTTGGACATTGATCTGAAGGATATTTATTACAAAATACGGTGTGTGTTGATGCCCATGCCATCTCTTGGGTTTAACAGACAAGTTGTGCGAGATAATCCTGATTTCTGGGGTCCTCTAGCAGTAGTCCTGTTTTTCTCAATGATTTCTCTATATGGACAGTTCAGGGTAAGTACTGTGTCATGTTTGTCTTGGTCTTCCCCACCTATTAAAGAACTTAGAAATTGTTTCAACCATTCCATTAATTTTATAATGCAGGAGTGCGTGCACTTTTTTGGCTTGCGAGCTACTTTTAAAATGACTAAGTTAAAATGATCTACCAACAATAAAATTTAAAAAAACACAAAGCACATTGTACACAGAGAAAATGTTAATTATCATTTATATTCTGGGGTTTTTTTTCAAAGAGATCAAAGCAGATGACTTTAAAATATGCAATTTCACCTCAGTAGCAACTATACAAAATAGACAAATATACCCCCTCCCCTTTTACTAAACCATGATAGCGGTTTATAGCACAAGGAGCTGCGCTGAATGCCCCACGTTGCTTCTGACGCTCATAGGCTCTCTGGACTAAAAAACGCTATCGCGGTGTAGTAAGAGGGGGCCATAGTGCAAAATATAGACCGCAGATATAAATTCTCAAAATGGACACATTTTAATCACTAAATTGAAAATAAAATCATTTTTCCTACCTTTGTTGTCTTGGTGATTTCATGAGTCTCTGGTTGCACTTCCTTCTGATTGTGCATCCAATATTTTTTCCCTTCTTTCTGCCTCCTGCATTCTTCCTCTCCTCCAGACCTCATTCCATTCCCCAACCAACATCTCTCTCTGTCCTTCCATGAGTCCAACTTTTTCGTCCTCTCTCCATGCCCCTCCCCTTTCTTTCTCTCTCTCTCCTTGCCTCCTTTCTTTCTATCTCTCTCTCTCTGTCCTCCTTTTCTTTCTTTGTCGTTCTTTTTCTCTCTCTCCCTGTCCCCCCTTTCTTTCTGTCATTCTTTGTGTCTCTCTGTCACTGTCTTCCCCCCTTTCTTTCTGTCATTCTTTGTCTCTCTCCCTGTCTTCCCCCTTTCTTTCTTTCTGTTCTTTTTCTCTCTTTCTTCTTTCTTTTTGTCGTTTTCTCTCTGTCTTCCCCCATTTCTTTCTGTCGTTCTTTCTCTCTCTCTCTCTCTCTCTTCCCCCCCTTCTTTGTTTTCTCTCTCTCTCTCCCTGTCTTCCCCCTTTCTTTCTGTCGTTCTTTCTCTCTCTCTGTCTTCCCCCTTTCTTTCTGTCGTTCTTTCTCTCTCTCTGTCTTCCCCCTTTCTTTGTCGTTCTTTCTCTCTCTCCCTGTCCCCCCTTTCTATCTCTCTCTCTCCCTGTCCCCCCTTTCTTTCTTTCTCTCTCTCCCCCTGTCCCCCTTTCTTTCTCTCTCTCCCTCTCTATTCCCCTTTCTTTCTCTCTCTCTCTCTCCCTGTCCCCCTTTCTTTCTTTCTCTCTCTCTCCCTATTCCCCTTTCTCTCTCTCCCTGTCCCCCCTTTCTTTCCCTGCCTCCACCAAGCCACTGCCGCCGATTTCTCCCTGTTTTCTCGATGCAAGGCCAGGCATGTACAAATGCTGGGCACACAAGCCTTCCCCCCCCTCCCCCGACGTCAATTCTGACGTTGGAGAGGAAGTTCTCGGCCAGCCAGGCAGCGATTGGCTTGTGGGCCTGGCGCTTATATGCACCTGGCCTGGAGTCGGAGAAGCAGGCAGAACAGAATGCAAAGGCAACGCAAGTCTATCACAGCTCCGCGATCAACTCACATTGCCTTTGCGATCTACTGGTTGATCGCGATCAACCTTTTGGGCACCCCTGTTATAGTGCTAATAACCCATTCGGAGGGAAGGATATCATTAAAGACAAAAGCCCAATTTTTTATTTAGTTAATTAGTTAATTTAGTTAATTTAGTTAGTCTGTCCTCCCCAGGAGCCCACAATGGGTTTCAAGGATAGTTTTTGCTTAATATTTTACAAAAGACTCATTTAACATGGAACCTTTTGTGTAAAATATGTATAAGGATGCAGAAAATAACACATGTACATAAGAGTTGCCATACCGAGAGAGAGGAGGTCCATCAGGCCCAGTATCCTGTTTCCAACAGTGGACAGGCTCCAGGTCAGAAAGTCACAAAAGTTTAAAACACATTTTAAGCTGCTTGTTCTAGAAATAAACAGTGGATTTTCCTAAGTCTATCTTAATAATGGCTTATAGGCTTTCTCTTTTATGAAATTATCCAAATCTTTGTTAAACCCTGCTAAGCTAATTGCTTTCACCACATTCTTTGGCAACTTATTCCTGTTTAATTACACATTAAACGATTTTATGATCTGAGGAAGAAAGGGTTATCTTTGAAAGCTAATCATAAACTACAAGTGGTATATTTTTTCCTTTGTTTTGTTTTATTTCTATATATTACCTTTTAAAAAAAAATTCTTTATTCATTTTTAAAACTGAAAAAAGTGCCTACAAGTATACATACAAATAATATCATAAAAACACAGCTCTTATATTTGTACATACATATATTAGAAAATCAGTTAATCCCACCCCACCCCTCCCATTTCCCACCCCCCTCCCTGGATGTGTGTAGGAATCAGAAATCTTAAATAAAGATGCAATCTATTGTCTAGCATAAACCTCTAATGGACTCCAAATAGTTTTAAATCTTTTACTAGTCCCCAATTGCTCTGATATCATCTTTTCATACCTGTAACTTTGACAAAGGGGTTTCCCACCAAAAAACAAGGTTTAGACTGTCCCAATTCTTCCAGTTTTTCAATATTAGCTACATGGCCACTCCCATCATGACAAGCAAAAATCTGTTTTTATTTATATCGATTGGACTCTATATATTACTTTGAAGAGTGGACTAACACAGCCGACACACCTTTTTCACAATAAATGAAGAAATATTTTCTCCAGGTTGTTTTAAATTTACTTCATAGTGAAGAACTTTTGTGCACAAAAGAGGAGCGTGACTTGGGTGTAATAATATGTGCTGGCTTTTCCAAGTGGCAGAGCTCTCATGTTCAGAGCCTGAGAAAGCAGAGCTCTGCTAGCTTTTCATCCATACTTAACCAGATTCCTGAAAGAGGTACTAATAATAATAATATAATAATAACTTTATTTTTCTATACCGCCATAGTCGGGCGACTTCTAGGCGGTTCACTTTGAAAGAAGGCTGGACAAGTCTTAATACAATACAATAAGTCTAAATAAAAAACTTACATACTAATTGGAGTTCTATGGGTAAAGAATACATGAAGGAGGACAGTTAGATCCTGCTTCCATCAAAAACATTTTACCCTCCTTGTCCAATGCATTATCCTCTCCAGATTGGACTATTGCAACTCTATCTACTTAAGACTCCGTTGGAGTCTGTGGAGGTTTTTCTTAGTTAGGCCTAAGAAAAACCTCCACAGACTCCAACAGATTCAGAATGCCGCGGCCAAGCTCATCTTCGCTAAAAGTAAATTTGACTATGTCTCCCCGCTCCTGGCCAAGTTCCACTGGCTTCCGATAATCGCCAGGGTCCACTATAAATGCGCCTGTTTAACTTTCAAAATCCTATATGGTATCCTCCCTCCCTTTATCCCTCTTTCTTGGAATTCCTCAAACCCTAATACCACCAGATCCTCCCACAAATTAAAACTATCCTTCCCCTCGCTAAAAGGCATTTCCCACACAGGAAAGCTAGGGACCTCCCTCCACTTCAAAATCACTGAGCTCTGGAACAACCTTACCTCCCCTCTTCGGAACTTGAGCTCTCTCCAAGTTTTCCGCAAACATCTGAAAACCTGGCTTTTCTCAAAAAATGTAAGTCTCCCTCCAATTTAGGAATCAAGGAAACTCTTATATCTTGGCATCCCAAGTCCTCTAAATTTTCTTCACACTTCTACCTCTAACCCTCTGTTGTAGTTCCTTCCTATTTCTCCTACTGTAAACCGCGTCGAGCTCTACGAACGTGGAGATGATGCGGTATACAAACCTAAGGATTAGATTAGATTAGATGAATACATGAAAGGAGTTTCTTGAGAGAAAGAAAAGGCGTTTACAGAGGGGGAAATCCTAGTGAGGGAGAGGACAGTTTTAGTCAATGAATTTGGCGAATAGGGCTCAGACCATGGTAAAGCCGCCATTTCCATCATGCAACCTTTTTTAAATATCTATTTTCTTTATTTTAACAGATTAAATGTAATGTAATTTGTAATGTAATTTATTTCTTATATACCGCTACATCCGTTAGGTTCTAAGCGGTTTACAGAAAATATACAATTTTCTGACTGGCGGGGAGTCACGAGCGGTGTGCCACAGGGATCGGTGCTGGGGCCGTTGCTTTTTAACATATTCATAAATGACCTGGAAAAGGAGGCAAAGTGTGAGGTTATAAAATTCGCAGACGATACCAAACTGTGCGGCAGAGTTAGGACCAGGGAGGAGTGTGAGGACCTACAAAGGGACCTGGACAAGCTGGGAGACTGGGCAAACAAATGGCAAATGCGCTTCAATGTGGACAAATGCAAGGTCATGCATATAGGGAAAAAGAACCCGTTGTTCAGCTACAAATTGGGGGGGGTATTGTTGGGAGACAGCAGACTCGAGAGAGACTTGGGTGTGTTGGTGGATGCATCACTGAAGCCATCTGCACAGTGCGCAGCAGCCTCGAAAAAAGCCAACAGGATGCTGGGCATCATAAAGAAGGGCATAACAACCAGAACACGGG
The DNA here is from genome assembly GCF_902459505.1 of Geotrypetes seraphini. Taxonomy (NCBI): domain Eukaryota; kingdom Metazoa; phylum Chordata; class Amphibia; order Gymnophiona; family Dermophiidae; genus Geotrypetes; species Geotrypetes seraphini. The sequence goes on from NC_047086.1 coordinate 275,074,317, forward strand.
AAGTCATCATGCCATTGTATCGAGCGATGGTGCGTCCGCATCTGGAATACTGCGTTCAGTATTGGTCGCCACACCTCAAGAAGGACATGGCGGTACTTGAGAGAGTCCAAAGGAGAGCAACGAGAATGGTAAGAGGGCTGGAACACTGCTCATACGCCGAGAGGCTGGAAAGGCTGGGGCTCTTCTCTCTGGAGAAAAGGAGGCTCAGGGGAGATATGATAGAGACCTTCAAGATCATGAGGGGCATAGAGAGGGTGGATAGGGACAGATTCTTCAGACTAAAGGGGACAGCAAATACAAGGGGGCATTCTGAGAAACTGAAGGGAGATAGGTTCAAAACAAATGCAAGGAAGTTTTTTTTCACCCAGAGGGTCGTGGACACTTGGAATGCACTACCGGAGGAAGTGATCAAGCAGAGTACGATCCAAGGATTCAAACAGGGATTGGACATATTCCTGACGGATAAAGGGATCGTGGGATACTGAGGGAGGAGCTGGGATGTAACACAAGTATAGAATGTTAACCAGGTAATGAGTATAAACCAACCAGGTCGTGCATGTGCAAGACTGGAGGGCTAGGACTTCGATAGGAAGGCAGGACTTAAACGAGATACCAAGGTGGCAAGGGAGCCCCTTCTGGTGATTCAGACAGGTCGTGACCTGTTTGGGCCGCCGCGGGAGCGGACTGCTGGGCAGGATGGACCTATGGTCTGACCGGCAGAGGCACTGCTTATGTTCTTATGTTCTTATTAGAAATAAGAAAGGTACTTGAAAAATTCCCTTACTGTCCCGAAGGCTCACAATCTAACTAAAGTACCTGGAGGGTAATAGAGAAGTGAAAAATAGAATTAGAGGAAAAATAAAAATAAAATAAACATTTTAACAAGACAGCATTGATCTAAATACTTTGGAAGGTAGAAGAGAGGAGAGAAAGGAATAGAAGCAGAAGGGGGAGCCGTTGAACAGTAGAATTCTGGAGAAATTTAAATGATAGAAATAGAACAAAACAAAGACAAAAGGCAAAACAATAGATAAGATTAAAGATAAATCATAAGCTGGAAAGAAAAATAAAATAAAACTTAGTCTTCAATCCACGGTTTCAGCGTCAGTGATGAAGTGGAGCAAGTAAGTTTAGGAGGAGCGATTGACGTTTCCAGAAAGGGCTTCTTCAGGGAAGAGACTTGGCAGACAGTCCCAGGATGCCTATGTCTCCTCCCCTGCGATGTTCTCCCATCCATGCATTCCCTCCCAGACACACTGCCCGTGCCCCAGCCGCTCCAAGGAGGCTTCCCCAGATGAGGCCCACGGTGAATGCAGGATTCTTTCCTCTGCGGGAAAGCCGCCCGGAGCCGACAGTCGATCTTCTTAGCGGATTGCATGGGGGGAAGAGTTCACACTCTCGGTAGGATCGGGTCTGTGTGCTCTCGGTGGTTGTGGCTGGTCTCGTTGCTGCTTAGGTGTAAAAGCAGTTGATCTCCACTGCTGCTGATATTTAAAAGCAGGCAGATTGATCTCTCCAATGGACTGCAGGGGGAGGAGTTCACACTCCTGGCAGGATCGGGTCTGTGGGCTCTTGGTGGTTGCGGTAGGTCTCGCTGCTGCTTGTATGTAAAAGCAGTTGTTTTTCTACTGCTGCTGATATTTAAAGCAGGTAGATTGATCTCTTAAACGGGATATAGGGGGAGGAGCTCACATGCCTGGTTGGATCGGGGCAAGGGCTCCTATTATAGGCAGCTGGTCTTGCTGCTACTTAGGTGTTAAAGCAGTTGATCTTCCTAGCGGACTGCAGGAGGTGTGGAGCTCACACTCCTGTCATGATCTGGTCTATGGGCTCTTGGTAGTTGCGGTTGGTCCCAATGCTGCTTAGGTGTAAAAGCAGTTGATCTCCTACTTCTGATAATATTTAAAAGCAAGCATATTATTTATACAATTGGAACAAGAAATTAAATTATTAGAACAAAAATTAATTACTAAATGGGAACATGATACATTGCAGAAATTATTAAAAACAAAAGTTAAATATAATGAGATTTCTTCTCAATTTGTAAGGAAAGATATGTTCTGTCGGCAGGTACAATATTATGGAAATTCAAATAAAAATGGAAGATTATTAGCAAATTTTATTAAAGCAAAAAAAAGAAAATCTAAGATTATTGCAATTAAGGATAAACGGGGCAATACACACACTAGTAATGAAGATATTATAAAACAATTTCTTGATTTTTATAAGGATTTATATACTTCTGATACTTATGAAAATAAAGAACAAGAAGGTATAGAATTTTTAAAGGCATTTATTGGACCAAATATTCCAGATCATATAAAAGAAAGTTTAGAAGAACATATATCTTTAAAAGAAGTAGAATCAGCATTGAAAGCTCTTAGAGTTGGGTCCGCTCCAGGTGGAGATGGATATACTGTTGAATTTTACAAAACATTTCAAAATATTTTATTACCTTATCTATTAAATTTATATCAATATCAAATAAATAATGGAAATATATCAGGAACTATGGCTGATTCTGTTATAATTGTCTTACCAAAACCAAACAGGGATCCGACATTGATAACAAATTATAGGCCTATATCTTTGATGAATGTAGATGCTAAATTAATTGCTAAAGTGCTAGCTATAAGATTAGCAAAAGCTCTTCCTTTTATTATTGATATACACCAAACAGGATTTGTTGCTAAAAGACTCTTCACATAACACTAGATTAGCATTTCATTCTCTAAATTTAGCAAAAAATTTGAATGATCCAGCTTTTCTAATATCATTAGATGCAGAAAAAGCATTTGATAGAGTAGAATGGAAGTTTATGTATCAAGCTCTAGAATGGTTTGGTATAGGACCTGGTTTTATTAAAATGATTCAAACATTATATAGCTCCCCTGGAGCAAGATTAAATATAAACAATAACTTATCTGATAAATTTAACTTGCTAAGGGGAGTTAGACAAGGTTGTCCTTTATCTCCCTTACTTTTTGATATCGTTCTAGAACCCTTATTAATTGCAATAAATCAAACTAAGGGAATAAAGGGAATCACATTTTCTAATTGGGAATTTAAATTATCTGCATATGCAGATGATATATTATTATATTTAAGAGAACCAGAAGACACCATTCCACATCTACTTAATTTAATAGAAAAGTTTGGAAAGTTTTCTGGATATAAAATCAATTGGGAAAAATCTGAAGTTCTTCCAATTAATACCCATTGCACCAAAGGACTATTTGATTCATATTCATTTAAATGGAAAGAGGAAGGACTAAAATATTTAGGTATTCTTATAAAAAATACAATTGATGACACAGTAAAAGAGAATGAAAAACTTTTATTAAAGAAAATAACAGAAATGTGCGAGCAATGGAATCCTTTACATCTTTCTTGGTGGGGAAGAATCCAAACAATTAAAATGATGATTTTACCTGTGGTTTGTTATCAAATGAGTATGATTCCAATATTTTTTCAGGGGTCATTTTATAAAAAATTAAACAGTATACTAACAAAATTTGTTTGGTTTGGGAAAAGACCAAGAATCGCTTTAGCATCATTACAAAAAACAATTAAGGAAGGAGGGGTAAATTTTCCAAATTTCTATAGGTACCATCAAGCCTATATTTTAAGACAGGGAATGTATTGGATTCTCCCAGATCTCATGGAAAATGTACCCGACTGGTTATATTTAGAATTGCGCCTCATGTTCCCTTTACATCCAGAACATTTCATTAGTATAACAATACCTAGGAGATATAAAGATCATAGAATTCTAATAGATACATGGAAAACATTAAGATTTATAAACAATTTATCAACAGATCCATTGGCTAAATCTTTAAATCAATCTATTTGGGTAAACTCCAGGATCAAAATTGGTGGATTTAAAATAGTATGGAAACAATGGATAAAAGCAGGTATACGTACTTTAAAAGATGTAATAGTAAATGGATCACTGCTTAGTTTTTCACAATTGCAACAAAAATTTGAATTAGAAAAAACACAATATTTTAAATGGATGCAATTGAAGCAGGCCATTCAGGAAGGGTTCCCTGAATGGAAGAATCTTAACACTCAATATAGTTTACCAATTCTTTATTTTCAAGCGGATTTTCTAGGACACCAAGCCGCAAAATGGTATAAGAAAATAAACAAATTTTTAAACAAAAAAAAGAGATCAGGACTTAGGGATATTTGGAGTATTGAGATAGGACAGATAATTTCTCCATCTCAATGGCAAAAATTTTGGTCCTGGAGAATACATACTACAAGATCAGCATCTATGAGTCAAACATGGTTGTTTTTATTACATAGAGTTTTATGGACCCCTACGAGATTACAAAAATTAGATAGTAGTAGATCTAATAGATGCTGGCATTGTAGGATAGAAGTGGGGACATTGGACCATTTACTATTCTTTTGTCCCTGCATTAATTCCTTTTGGAAATTAATTTGGCCCCAAATTAATAATTTATTAGAAAATCATGTTGGACTATCATATGATACAATATTATTTGGAACAGCAATGAGAACACAAAGTCCGATTTCAGCTAATAATAATAAACTTTTATTAATTTTAACAGGGGTCGTCATACAGCAAATTATTCAGAACTGGAAGGATTACACTAAATTGAATTACACTTTTTGGTGGAATTCAATTTGTCATATATATAAAATGGAAAAAGTATTGGCATTACAACAAAGTTATATTAAAAAATTTAATAAAATATGGGGACCATTGACAAATTATTCTACTGATCAGATATAATAACACATGTATAGAACATATAGAAGGGATAGGGAGGGAAAACTATTGTAATATTAATATGATATAAAATTCTGAAAAAGGGTTTATTTAATTCACATTGTAAGAACATTTAATAATAATTTCAAGTGTTTTTTCATAATTGAATGTATTACATGTATTTCACTTGATGTAAGAATTAAAAAAAAGAATAAAAAATATTTATATAAAAAAAAAAAAAAAGCAAGCATATTGATTTTTCCAACGGAATGCTGGGGGAAGAGCTTACTTGTTTGGCTGGATCAGGGCAAAGGGCTCTCGTTAGTGATGGCTGGTCCTGTTGCTGCTTAGGTGTAAAAAACAGTTGATCTTCCTAGTGGACTGCAGGGGGAGGTGGAGCTCACACTCTTGGTTGGATCGGGTCTGTGTGCTCTTGGTAGTTGCGGATAGTTCCGCTGCTGCTGAGGTGTAAAAGCAGTTGATTTCCCACTGTTGCTGATATTTAAAAGCAGGTAGATTGATCTCTCCAATGGACTGCAGAGGGAGGAGCTCACATGCCTGGCTGGATCGGGGCAAAGGGCTCTTGGTAGTGGTGGCTGGTCCTGCTGCTGCTTAGGTGTAAAAGCAGTTGATTTTCCTAGCGAACTGCAGGGAGGGTGGAGCTCATATTTTTGCAGGACCGGGACTGTGGGTTTTTGGTGGGTTGGTCCCGTTGCAGCTTAGGTGTAAAAGCAATTGATCTCCCACTGCTGCTGATATTTAAAAGCAGGCAGATTGTCCAGGGAGAGGAGCTCTGCACTCAAACTGCCATCCTCCTCGCCTCCAAGTTCCGGAACATTACTTTAACTGAAAATACTGTGTTACATATCTTACAAAGTTGTCAGCATGATATCTCGCTATACATCTCTAATTCTTTTGGTACAGTGCTCTCACAGATTCAATTAAAAAATTATCAACCGCCTATTCCTAGGCGGCTTTACAAAAGTAACATTCCCAAAAATAGAACAAACAAGACTTATACAAACATTTCACATTCCATGTAAACAATGGGTTCACAGTTCCTCACAATGCACTCATCGTAAAACCAGCATTAAGCAAAGACATCTTTTATTAAAATGTTTCTATAATAAGTGTAGTTTTAAGCATTTTTCTGAACTTCTGAATATCAGATAAGGCTCTTTGCGGTCCAGTTAATTTGTTCCACAGCGTTTCCATGATGGAAATAGCAGAAGTTCTTGTATTCTCATAATGTATTTTTGAACAATCCATCGATGACAATCATATCGCACCCTCAGACCATAAAGTTCTGAGCGGTCGTTAAATAGCCATAATTTGCGATAGATACCAAGAAATCCCATGGTAATTGACTTTGTAAACCAAGGTTAATGTCTTGAAAATAATATGTGATCGCACAGGTAACCGGGTCAGTTTCTTCAGCCAAGGTGTTATGTGTTCAAATTTTCTGACCCCACAAATTAACCTTGCAGCAGCATTTTGGATCATTTGTAATGCTTTACAAATCATAAACTTCATTCCTACTGTTGAAATCCCTAAATAAAGGGCATTGCAATAGTCCAGTTTTGATAAAACTATCGACTGTACCATGATCCGAAAATCATATGTCGACATCATCGATTTTAAGCAGCTTAACAGTCGCATCTGGAAAAAAGTAGATTTAACTGCAGACACGATTTGATCTCTCATGCTGAGAGTTGAATCCAACCAGCCTCCTAGAATTTTCAACTTTCGTTGTATCAGAATAACCTGATCATTAACCTTGATCTCTTTAGGCCATTGTGGGTCATCCTTTCTCCCAATCAGCATAACTTCTGATTTTGCAAGAACAAACTAATTTATATTTCACCATCCACTCGTTCATACCTTTCATATATCCATGAATTTCCCACACTCGCTCCATACATCCGCCATCCACTCGGTCACACTCTTCATACATCCATGAATTCCCTCCTCTCCATCAGGGACCTTGAGAGCAACAATTAGGGTATAGTCATGCGGTAACAGTCTATAAACTTAACCCAAATGGATGCACTATTGTGTATAAGGGTTCCAGATTTTCAGAAAAGTCCGAAGCCTGTTGGAGCACAATACCATGAGTCTCGACATATGACAAACATAGTCCATTTTAAGTTGTACTTGTTGTCTAGTGAGAGTCGCAGGCTGTTTCCAGGCACCCGCCAACACCAGTCTGGCCACCGTTAAAACAAGAGCAAACATTATGTGATATTTTGTCGGTACTCCCTCCAGCAGACAGTTCAGAAGGGTACAGCCCAACTCTCTATTAATTGGGACCTCACATATTTCATCCAATACCTCCTGGCTTTAGGGCATTATCATCAAAGTGATGATAAGTACCCCACAGCCTGCCAGCATACCTCAGTAATATCTTCTTTAATGTGGTGAAATCTCACTGGGGTTAAGTATCACTGATAAAGTTGTTTCAACCCATTCTCAACCAGATTACTCGCTATGGATACTGTAAGAAGCGAGCAGAAACATAGAAACATGATGGCAGATAAAAGCCAAATGGCCCATCCTGTCTGCCCCTCTGCAGTAACCATTATCTTTTCCTCTCTCTAAGAGATCCCACGTGACTATCCCAGGCTTTCAGTCTCTGTCTCTACCACCTCTACTGGGAGACTGTTCCATGCATCTATTACCCCTTTCTGAAAAAAGTATTTCCTTAGATTATTCCTGAGCCTATCACCTCTTAACTTCATCCTATGCCTTCTCATTCCAGAGCTTCCTTTCAAATGAAAGAGACTCAACTTATGTGCATTTACATCACTTAGGTATTTAAATATCTCTATCATATCTCCCCTCTCCCGCCTTTCCTCCAAAGTATATAGATTGAGATCTTTAAGTCTATCCCTACACGCCTTATGATGAAGACCCATGTACCATTTTAGTAGCCTTCCTCTGGACCGACTCCATCCATTTTTTATCTTTTTGAAGGTGAGACCTCCAGAATTATACACAATATTCTAAATGAGTCTCACCAGAGTCTTATACAGGGGCATCAAAACCTCCTTTTTCCTACTGGCTGTACCTTTTTCCTACTGGCAACCTAGCATCCTTCTAACTTTCACCGTCATCTTTTCAACCTGTTTGGTCACCTTAAGAGCATCACATACATTCACACCCACTCCTGACTCTTCTGTCATGCACAAAAGTTCTTCACCCCCTAAACTGTACCATTTAGAGATTGACACAGGGAAAAAATTTGTCCCCGTCACTGTCCCCTGAGCTCAGTCCCTGTCACGGTCCCATCCCCGCGAGCTCAGTCCCTGCCCCTTTCCCACAAACCATTTGATCCCATCCACACAAGCCTCGAATAGTTTTATGCTGAACTTATTTTATTAAAGTATAAAAAGAAACCATATTCTGTACAATTGTCATTTTAAAAATCAAAGTTCTGGAGCTGAACTAGAGAAAGAGATGTTGAGCTGGCAGGGCTTTGTTTATAAATGTTTATCAACACAACTAATATACTACTTTATCCTAAAGAAAATAAATAGGATTTTTTTTTCTGCCTTTGTTGTCTGGTTTCTGCTTTCCTCATCTTCTCCTCATTCAGTTCATACCATCCATTGTCTGCTTTCTCTCTCCCTTCCAACTCTCCCTCCACCCCAACCCCCCAATTGGTCTGGCAGCCATCTTCTTCCCTCCGCTCCCCCCATTGTCTGGCATCTCTCTCTTTCCCATTAACCTTTAGCGTCTGCTCCCCACTTCTCTTGTCCATTTCCCTTCAGCGTCTTCTCCTCTCTCTCTCTCTCTCTCTTGCCCACTTCCCTTCAATGTCTTCAGCCCTCTCTCTCTCTCTTGCCCACTTCCCTTCAATGTCTTCAGCCCTCTCCCTCTCTCTTACCCACTTCCCTTCAACATCTTCAGCCCTTTCTCTCTCTCTTGCCCACTTCCATTCAATGTCTTCAGCCCTCTCTCTCTCGTCCACTTCCCTTCAACGTGTTCAGCCCTCTCTCTCTCTCTTGCCCACTTCCCTTCAACGTCTTCAGCCCTCTCTCTTGCCCACTTCCCTTCAACGTCTTCAGCCCTCTCTGTCGCCCACTTCCCTTCAATGTCTTCAGCCCTCTCCCTTCAACGTCTTCTGCCCTCTCTCTCTTGCCCGCTTCCCTTCAACGTCTTCTGCCCTCTCTCTCTTGCCCGCTTCCCTTCAACATCTTCTGCCCTCTCTCTCTCTCTTGCCCACTTCCCTTCAATGTCTTCAGCCCTCTCTCTCTCTTGTCCACTTCCCTTCAACATCTTCAGCCTTCTCTCTCTCTCACTCTCTCTTGCCCACATCCCTTCAATGTCTTCAGCCCTCTCTCTCGCTTTCTCTTGCCCACTTCCCTTCAATGTCTTCAGCCCTCTCTCTCTCTTGCCCACTTCCCTTCAATGTCTTCAGACCTCTCTCTCTCTCTTGCCCATTTCCCTTCAGTGTGCACAGTCAAGTAGCCCCCCTCCCAATCACCAGAGATCCTTCCGATCGCCGAAGTCATCTCCGAGTCATCCAATGGCATCTCCATCCATTCCTTCATTCCCCTCACCTTACCATGGCAATTTTCTGGGCTTTTTTCATTTCCCAGCTGCCCGGGCTGGCTTTCATCAAGTTGTGTATGGCTGCCGAAACTTCTCCTTTGGCGCAACTTCCTGTTTCCAGTTGCGTCATAGGAGAAGTTTTGACAGCCACACGTGACTTGATAAAAGCCGGCTCAGGCAGCTGGGAGACTAAACCCCCCCACAAATCGCCATGATAAGGGGAGGGAGGGAAGGAAGGGAAAGAGATGCCCCATCAGAGACCATGCGCATTGCCGACCTCAACTCCATGGGGTGGTGAATGGCCTTGTTCCCATAACCGCAATGATGACTTTTTCTCCCACCGTTTTGGCGGGTTAGCCACAGGTAACAGCCACCGTGTCATTCTCTAGTACTGTACCTTTGGGTTTTTGCAGCCCAAATGCGTGACCTTGCATTTCTTAGCATTAAATTTTAGCTGCCAAACTTCAGACCATTCTTCAAGCTTCGCCAGGTCTTTCTTCATGTTATTTACACCATCAGGTGTGTCTGCTCTATTTCAGATTTTGGTATCATCCACAAAGAGGCAAATCTTACCCTGCAGCAATATCGTTTATAAAAATGTTAAAAAGAATAGGTCCAAGAACAGAACTTTGAGGCATACCACTGGTTACATCCCTTTCCTCAGAGTGATCTCCATTGATCACTACCGTCTGTCGCCTTCCACTCAACCAGTCCTTGACCCAGCCCGTCACTTTGGGACCTATCCCGAAGGTACTGAGTTCATTTATTAGACGTCTGTATGGAACACTGTCAAAGGCTAAAATCTAAATACACCATATCTAGCGCATTCCCTCTATCCAATTCTATGGTCACCCAGTCAAAAAAATTGATCAGATTTGTCTGACAAGACCTACCTCTAATGAATCCATGTTGCCTCCGTTCCTGTAATCCACAGGATTACAGAAACTTCACTATTCTGTATCGCTTGGTAGACTGGTATAGTCTTTACGAATGGGTAATATGCCTCATTGCTACCAGCAGGTGGAGACTGAGATCAAACTTGTATATCAGTATAGCATGCCCCTCTTGCTACTCCACTTTTCCTCAGTCTCCGGTAGCAGGTGGTAAGGCTTTTCAGCTCCCCTTTTAGCACTGTTGGAACTTTGTTTGTGGACTCCTGGTTCCCCTTTTTGTGCCGGATAGAACTTGGGCGGGTTCTGTTTGGGGATCCGTCCGACCTCGGAGGTGTTAACCCTGCGGGTCTCGTGCTGGGTTCCTCCTCCTCACCTTCCTTCACCTCCCCATATTTTTGTAGTGGGCCTCAGCAGGCGGCCTGGCCCCCTTGTTAGTCAGCCCTCCAGCTTTGAGAGCCGTGTAGTCTGTTCTGGCTAAGTAAAAAGAAATAACAAAAAAATCTTGAGGTGTGCTGGTCTAAAGGGCTCATTTCCCTTTATAACTGTCTTTTTTTTCTGGGGTTTTTTTCTTAACTAACTGGCACTTTCTTTGCAGCTAGGGCGGTCTTCAGCACAATGAGCTTTTTTAAAGGGCAAAAGTGCTCCTTGTGCTCCAGGCACGAGGTACTCATGGCCGGCATGTGCAAGCGTTGTGCAGGCCGGAATGGTGGGGAAGCCTCATCGGTAGTGGATGACGGCAGCCAGGGCATCCAGCCGCATGTGCCTCGCGGTTCGGCTTCAGATCATGGGGAAGCCCGGGCTTCCCCCAACGCCCAATGCGGGGGGGTCCCCAGCCGATGACGGTCAGGGATTCCCTTTTCATCTATCGTTCGGTTCCTCGGCCTCAGCATCAGGAAAGTGCCAGGCTTTTCAGACACGACAGGCTGCAGGAGCTCCGATTTTGGCAGTTTCAGATCCAATTTCGGCGGGAACTTCCTCATTCATTTCAGTTACCCCATGTGACCTCCCCCCTGTTCTGAAAATACAGGGGCAAGGTATGTCAGGGTCCCCTGCTGGGGCAGAGAGTCCCTTGGGGCCGCCGGGGGTCTTTCCCCCTTAATTTATGCTACCACTTTGTAAAGCAGGAGGTTCCATGTCCACTCTAGGGGTCTCGGGGGAGATTTTACCCTCGACGTCTTTCCTGGTGCAGCCTCGCACAGTGGCAGTTTTGGCCCCCCCCCCCCCCCCTACTCCTCTCTCATCCAAATGCCTGAGAGTCTCTTGGGATGAGGATTTTTCCCCAGAGGAGCACGAGGTGATTGAGGATCTAGATCCTTAGGGAGAATTACAGGATCCTCTTGGGGGGCCGGATTCTGCTAGCAAGGGGTTTGAGCACCCCCCAGCCGGCGAAGATGCGTCTGTGGTGTGCATTTTTCAGCAGAAAGAGCTCCATGAGTTAATCCTTCAGGTCTCCTCGGTTTTGCACTTTGAGGATCCCGTGTCAGAGCCCCCACATACGGTCGACCCCTTGCTTAAGGGGATTCGCTCTGCTTCCCACTGTTTTCCTATGCATCAGGATATTCAGGACATCATGCTCACACAGTGGCAGGTGCCGGAAGCCCCTTTTCGCTTTGTGCGTTCCATGGTCCACCTGTGTCCCATTCCGGAAGGGGATAGGGATACTCTGAAGTTGCCTGTAGTGGATGCAGTGGTCTCAGCTATCTCTAAGCAGCATACCGTGCCTGTTGAGGGCGGTGTGGTCTTGAAGGACCCAGAGGAGCATAAGTTGGAGTCCCTTCTTAAACAGAGTTTTGATGTGACAGCTCTGTCAGCCCAGGCGGGCTGGTGGCTTGGGTGTGTTTTCGTTGGGCCCAGCATGTACTTGATGATAAATCTGAGAATTGGGACTTGCTAAGACAAGAAGTTGCCAAAATTGAATTGGGTGCTTCGAATCTCTCTGATGCCATGTATGACCTCTTGCGAGCTTCTGCCAAGTCCGCTTGGTTGGTGGATTTGGCGCCCAAAGCTAAGTTGACGAAATTTCCTTTTAAAGGATCTTTCTTGTTTATGAGAACTTTGACAACTTGGTTCAGACTCTCACAGACTCTAAAGTGCCTCGTTTGCTTGAGGATAGGCCCAGGCCGCTGGCTCAAGGCGGCGCTGCTCGTGGGCATGATTTCCGCTGTTTCCACTTCGATCGAGGGGCTGCTTCTTTTCAGTCTCCTGGGCTCTCAAGAGGCAGGTTCTTCCAGTGCATGCAGTACTTTCGTGGGGCTCGCCAGGATGTGGGTAGTTCCCCCGCCGGGTCTTGCACAGTGACTTCTTGCCGGCGCCCGTCTTAATTCTGGTGAACACCCTGTTGAGAGACTTTTATCCATAGTGGGCAGACGACATGTCCGATCAATGGGTTCTGGAAGTGATCCGGAATGGCTATGCTCTGGAGTTCGCCTGATCCTTGCCAGACCGTTTTCTTGCTTCTCTCTCGCAGGTGGCATGGAAGCAACAGGCCTTTCGCCAGACCCTTCAGAGATTGTTGAATCTTTATGCGGTGGTTCCAGTTCCCCCGCTGGAGTGGGGCACAGGTTGGTACTCGATTTACTTTGTGGTGCCAAAAAAAGAAGGGACCTTTCGACCCATCCTGGATTTGAAGGGGGTCAACAGGGCTCTTCACGTGCCTTCCTTTCGCATGGAAACTCTCCGGTCTGTGATTCTGGCAGTTCAGTCGGGGAAGTTTCTGACCTCTCTCGATCTGACCGAGGTCTACTTACACATTCCCATTCAGGCCTCCCATCATTGCTTCCTGCGCTTTGCGATCTTGGGGCAACACTATCAGTTCTGTGCACTTCTCTTTGGTCTGGCCATGGCTCCGCAGACGTTCACCAAGGTGATGGTGGTCGTCACGGCGGTGTTGCGCAAAGAGAGCATTTTTGTTCATCCTTATCTGGACGACTAGTTGATTCGATCCAAGTCGTTCTAGGAGAGCACTCGGGTCATGGCTCGAGTGGTGGAGTTTCTGCAGTAGCTGGGATGGGTAGTCAACTTTACAAAGAGCCGGTTGTCTCCATCTCAACGCCTGGAATATCTTGGGGTTCTGTTCGACACCTCCTTGGCGAAGGTCTTCCTTTCGGAGGCCCGGGTGAGCAAATTGCAATCTCAGATTCGCCTGCTTATGGCATCTCGGTGTCCTCGGGCACAGGATTTCTTCCCAGTCTTAGGGTCAATGGCGGCCTCCCTCGATGTAGTGTGGTGGTCGCGGGCCCACTTATGTCCTCTTCAATATGCTCTTCTTCGGAGGTGGTCGCCTCAGAGGCACTGTATGGATCACCCTGTTCCACTTCCGGGCTTAGCTCAGGACAGTCTTCGCTGGTGGCTTCAGACCCACCAACTTGTACAAGGGGTAAGTCTGGATCAGCCGAAGTGGCGGTGCTGCTCACGGATGCCAGTCTTCTCGGTTGAGGTGCTCAGTGTCTAGGTCACTCAGCTCAGGGTACCTGGTCCATGGTGGAGGCTTCTTGGTCAATCAATGTTTTGGAGACCAGAGCTATCCGTCTGGCATTGCTATCCTTCCAGTCCTTTCTGATGGGCAAGTCAGTCAGGGTTTTGTCTGACAGTGCCACGACAGTGGCCTATATCAATCAGCGGGGCACCAGGAGCACTTTGGTGACGCAGGAGGCAACTGCTCATGGTCTGGGCAGAGTCGCATCTTCAAGAGATCTCAGGATCCCACATAGCTGGAGTGAAGAATGTTCATGCGGACTTCCTAAGTCGTCACGTGCTAAATCCTGGAGAGTGGTGTCTAAGCCCTGTGGCCTTTCAGTTAATAGTGCAGTCTTGGGGTCAGCCCCTCATGGACCTGATGGCCATAAGTGTCAACGTGAAAACACCCTACTTCTTCAGTCGTCGCAGAAACAGTCAGGCCAAGAGCCTTGATCCTCTGGTTCAACCATGGCCAACGGAGGGGCTGTTGTATGTGTTCCCTCCGTGACCATTAGTGGGTAGAGTTCTTCTCTGCATAATTTGCCATCCGGGCCTCATTGTTCTGGTGGCTCTGGATTGGCCTCGATGTCCATGATACGCAGATCTGGTGAGGCATCTGGTGGCGAATCCTCTTCCTCTGCCTCTCTTGGATGACCTAACTCAGGGTCCCATTCCAATATTCGATCCGGGTCCCTTTTGTTTTACGGCTTGGCTCTTGAAAGGGGTTGCCTAGGTAAGAAGGGGTATTCAGATAAAGTGATCTCAACACTCTTGGGGTTCCGGAGGCTTTCCACCTCTCGGGCTTATGTGAAGGTTTGGCGTCTATTTGAGGAGTGCTGTGATGCGCGTGGAGTGGTCTCTTTTCACGCTTCCATGCCTAACATCTTAGAGTTCTTGCAGGATGGCCTGGATAGGGGACTGGCTTTTTCTTCTCTCCAGGTTCAGCTTGCAGTCTTGTCAGCCTTTCGGGGGTTCTTGAAAGGTCAGGGTTTGACTGCTATTCCTGATGTGATTCACTTCTTGCGGGCAGCCAAGTTGCTCAGGCCTCCCGTACGACCCTCTGTTCCATCTTGGGATCTGAATCTGGTTCTGTCCATTCTGATGCGTCCTCCTTTTGAACCGTTGGGCGACTACTCTTTGAAAGACCTTTCTCTTAAGGCAGTTTCTTGGTGGCCATTACTTCAGCTAGACGTTTTTCTGAGCTGCAGGCTTTCTCTTGTAGAGTTCCCTTCTTGGTGTTTTCTAGGGAGCGGGTTGTCTTGAGGTCTGTTCCTTCCTTTCTGCCAAAAATAGTTTCTCCTTTTCAGATCAATCACTCTGTAGTCCTCCCGGTGTTGGGTAGTCGGGAGGGCTCTTCTGAGCAAAGACAGCTGTGCAAGTTAGATGTCAGTCGGGTCCTTCACTCTTATGTGCAGAAGACCCAGGACATCAGGAAATCAGATCATCTCTTTGTCTTTCTAGCAGGTCCTCGTAAGGGAGGAGGCGCTTCTAAGGCTACTATTGCGCGCTGGATCAAGGAGATTATTGCTTCCACTTCTCTTCTGAAGAAGAAGCCTGTTCCAGAATTTCTCAAGGCTCATTCCACTAGGGATCAGGCAGCTTCTTGGGCTGATTCTTCTCTAGGCTGCAGTCTGGTCTTCTCTGTATTCCTTTGTCAGACACTACCGTGTAGATGTTCAAGCGCTTCAGGACGCGGTTTTAGGTGAACGTGTTCTGGTGTTGGCCCTTTGGGGGTCCCACCCTTGATGGGTACTGCTTTGGTACGTCCTATTCATAAGTACTATACCAGTCTACCAAGTGATACAGAAGGAGAAATTAGGTTCTTACCTGCTAATTTTCTTTCTGTTAGCTTGTAGACTGGTATAGTCCTCCACCCTGTCTGTCTTTGTGCCGTGATTGCAGGTTTTTGCTTGCATGCAGATTTTGAATTTTGCTGCAGGTTCTAGTATTTTTCTAGGGCCGGGAAGAATTAAGAACAGCGGCGATGGCTCAGCTAGCTTAGCTGGTGCACTGTGTCGATGTTTTACTTCCAGGATCAAGTTCTATACATGTTCCAACAGTTGTTTAAAGATGTTTGTTGTTTTGTTACAACTCCTGTTTGGAGTGTCATTTACTGTTTTTCAGTTAAGAAAGTTTCTAGATTCTTCTTGGCTATTCGGTAAACTGGAGTAGCAAGAGGGGCATGCTATACTGATATACAAGCTTGATCTCAGTCTCCACCTGCTGGTAGCAATGAGGCATATTATCCATTCGTAAGGGCTATACCAGTCTACAAGCTAACAGAAAGAAAATTAGCAGTTAAGAACCTAATTTCTCCTTCTCTGTTTTAAAAGTGTTTCCATTAATTTGTTTACCACAAAAGTCAGACTTACTGGCCTGTAATTCCCTACTTCTTCCACTTTTGAGGAGAGGGACCACATATGCCCTTCTCCAGTCCTCTTCAAAATGGCGGGTCTTCCCCTCCCCAGTGCATCCTGGGATGTGCTAGGGAGAGGTCTAAGGCTCTGATTGGTCCATATTGCTTAAGGCCCTTTGGCCAGCATCTGGGTCAGTCGGAGTCTTAGACCCCTCCCCGGGGCATCCCAGGATGCACCGGGAAGGGGAAGGCCCACCATTTTGAAGAGGTGTGCCTGCTGACCAGAGGAAGTAGGCATCCCTCTGGTCGGCCTTCAAAAACAAGGTTATCGGGGCCACGGTGGGGGGAGGGTGTTCATCGGGGGCACGGCAGTGGTGGGAAGGAATGAAAATCACTTCCTCTGCCGAGGGGGTTGCTTAACGGCAGCAGCAGGAGGGAGTGGACATCCTACTGCCAAATGGGAGTGTCGGGAGGGGGCAGGGGGATTGCTTGACGGTGGCAAAATTTTCTGGCAGGTCTGAGCTATCAATCTTTACTTTACTGTCAGTGCACTCAGGCACTGACCAGAAAGTGAGGCTAGCATAGCTCAGACCTGCCGGAAAATTTTGCTCACAAATGTAGGACAGCAAGGTTAGGGAATCATTCAGCGATAATAGAGAATCACCTGGACTGATTATTTAAATTACATTACATTACATTAATGATTTCTGTTCCGCCATTACCTTGCAGTTCAAGGCGGATTACACAAGAGTTGTCAGGAGGTTACAAGAATTGTAACATTACATAAGAATTGTCGAGAACTTAAGAATTACATAAGAATTGTCGAGAATTTAAGGAGCAACATGTTGGGTAATAAGCAACATTTTAGATTAGATATGGGTGGAGTGTGTGGTAGGTGGAGTTAGGGAAGGAACTGGTCGTGTTAAACAGGTTTTATGTGTTTTTTGAAGAGTAAGGTTTTAGTTTCTTTTTTGAAGGTTTTGTCGTAGATAGCAGATTGGTGATTTGTCTGTCTAGTTTAGCTGCTGTGGTGGCCATTAGGTTGTCATATAGTTTTCCTCTTTTGACATTTTTGGTTGGTGAGTGTGTGAATAGTGAGTGGGTTCTCCTGTGCCTGGTTGGGGTGGATTGGGTTAGTCGGTTGTTCCAGTAGGTTGGGCTTTCTCCATTAATAGCTTTGTATAGTGGGCAATAGAATTTGAAGTATACTCTTGCTTGTATTGGGAGCTAGTGTGAGTCGTGGCATGCTTCTGTGATGTGATCATATTTTTTCAATGAGTATATGAGTCTTAGGGCTGTATTTTGTATTGTTTGTAATTGTTTTATCATGGTTGCTGGGCAGGGGAGTTATAGTATGCTGCAGTAGTCTATTAGTCAAAGGATAAGAGATTGTACCAAAAGTTGGAATTGTTTCCTGTCGAAGAATTTTCGGATTTGTCTTAGGTTTCTCATAGTCACGAATGATGTTTTTATTACTTTGTTGATTTGTGGTTGCATGGTACAGCCTCTGTCGATTAGTATTCCAAGAAGTTTTAGTGTGAGTTGAATGGAGTATGATCAATTTTATTACTAGGTTTGTTAAGTTTGGAGTTTTGCTGTTTTCTAGGAGAATGAATTTTGTTTTGTCAGAGTTAAGTTTTAGTTTGTGATTTGTCAACCATGTTGCTACTGTTTCGAGAGTTCTGTGTATTGTGCTTGTCATGGTAGATTCTGGGTGGTCGAAGCGTTGGAGAATGGTGATGTTATCTGCATAGCTGTATGAGGTTATGCCATGATTGTCTAGGTAGGAGCTGAGGGAGGCTATGAATATATTGAATAGTGTGGGAGAAAGAGGTGATCCCTGAGGAACTCCGCAGGAGTTGGAGCATGATTCTGATTTTTCTTTATTTGTTTTAACCCTGTAGGTTCTGGATTGTAGGAAGCCATTAAACCATGCGATTACCTTGCCTGAGATTCCTATGGAGTCTAGTGTTTGTAGGAGAATGTCATGGTCTACCAGGTCGAAGGCTACAGAGAGGTCTAGTTGTATGAGCAGGATTTTCTTGCCTGTACATAGATGTTGTCTAGCTGTGTCCACTAGTAGGGTCTCAGTGCTGTAGTTGGTTCTGAAGCCTGACTTTGTGGGGTGGAGTAAGTTGTGGTTTTCTAGGTATTAGGTTAAGGTTTTGGCTACGAGGCCTTCCATCAGTTTGACGTACAGTGGGATTGAGGCTATGGGTCTGTAGTTGGATGGTTGGTCGATTGTTCCTTTGGGGTATTGGAGTTATGATGATTTTGCTGAGGTCTTGTGGGAAATGTCCATCTAAGAGTAAAGATTATATCCATTGTAGGAGCAGGGAGCAGAATAGTGTACTTGAGGCTTTCAATAGGTATGGGGGGCAGTGGTTAAGGTCACAGGCTATTAGGCTGTATTTATTATATAGTTTATTGAAGTCTGACCATTGTATTGGTGCAAAGTGGGACCAGGTTCTGTCTGCTGCAACTGATTCTTTTACTATGGGGAGAAATGAGGTCTCTTCTATGTGAGTGGGAATTCCATTGAACGTGGCTCTGATGTTTGCGATCTTGCTTTTGAAGTATGTGGCTAAGAGGGTGGCTGAGGGAGGAGGAAGTTGCTGTTGGCTAAGTAAGGTGTGGTATCTAAGATATTTTAGTAGCTGGAATAGCTTTTTTGTGTCTTCAACTCTCAGACAGAAGCCCAAAACCGGGCGGATAATTAAGGTACTGGCTCCAAAACGGGAGTGGAGTGCAACAAGCTATCCCACAGTGCAACGTACATAAGAACATGAATTGCCGCTGCTGGGTCAGACCAGTGGTCCTTTGTGCCCAGCAGTCTGCTCACACGTTGGCCCCAAGATCAAAGACCAGTGCTCTAAATGATTCCAGCCTCATCTACGTATGATCCAGTTTAGCAGGAACTTGTCCAACTTTGTCTTGAATCCCTGGAGGGTGTTTTCCCCTATAACAGACTCCAGAAGAGCGTTCCACTTTTCTACCACTTTCTGGGTGAAGAAGAACTTCCTTACGTTTGTACGGAATCTATCCCCTTTCAACTTTAGAGAGTGCCCTCTCGTTCTCCCTACCTTGGAGAGGATGAACAATCTGTCTTTATCTGCTAAATCTATTCCCTTCAGTATTTTGAATGTTTCGATCATGTCCCCTCTCAGTCTCCTCTTTTCAAGGGAGAAGAGGCCCAGTTTCTCCAATCTCTCACTGTATGGCAATTCCTCCAGCCCCTTAACCATTTTAGTCGCTCTTCTCTGGACCCTTTCGAGTAGTACTGTGTCCTTCTTCATGTATGGCGACCAGTGCTGGATGCAGTACTCCAGTTGAGGACGCACCCTGGCCCGGTACAGCAGCATAATAACCTTCTCCGATCTGTTCGTGATCCCCTTCTTAATCATTCCTAGCGCGGACGGCTTAATCATTCCTCGTGCGGATGGCTTCATCGGCTTGTCGATCAGAACTCCCAAGTTTATTTCCTGGGAGGTCTCTCCAAGTACCGCCCCAGACATCCTGTATTCGTGCTTGAGATTTTTGTTACCGACATGCATCACTTTACACTTATCCACGTTGAACCTTATTTGCCATGTCGATGCCCATTTCTCGAGCTTGATTATGTTACGTTGCAGATCTTCGCAATCCCCCTGTATCTTCAGTACTCTGAATACCCTCATATCGTCCACAAATTTAATCACCTCACTCGTCGAACCAATGTCTAGATCGTTTATAAAGATGTTAAAGAGCACGGGTCCAAGCACCGAGCCCTGCGGCACCCCACTGGTGACGCTCTTCCAGTCTGAGTATTGTCCATTTACCCCCACTCTCTGTTTCCTATACTCCAGCCAGTTTTTAATCCAAGTGAGTATTTCACCCTCGATTCCATGGCTCGCATTTTTCCAAAGTAGTCGTTCATGTGGAACCTTGTCGGACGCCTTTTGAAAATCCAGATATACAATATCGACCGGGTCGCCTTTGTCTGTCTGCCTGTTTACTCCCTCGAAGAACTGCAGCAAGTTCATCAAACAAGATCTGCCTTTGCTGAAACCGTGCTGGCTGGTCCTCATCAGATCGTGTCCGTCAAGGTGATCAATGATGCGGTCCTTTATCAGCACCTCTACCATCTTTCCCGGTACCGAGGTCAGACTCACCAGTCTGTAGTTTCCTGGATCTCCCCTCGAACCTTTTTTGAAGATCGGCATAACATTCGCCACTTTCCAGTCTTCTGGAATCTTTCCCGATTTGATCAACAGATTGGCTATTAGTTGAAGCAGTTCAGCTATAGTCCCTTTCAGTTCCTTGATGACCCTCGGATGGATGCCATCTGGTCCCATGGATTTATTGCTCTTAAGCCTATCGATCTGCCTGCATACCTCTTCTAGACTGACCGTCAACCCTGTCAGTTTCCCATCTTCGTTTCCAGCATATAGGCTGATAGGTTCCGGTATGCTGTATATATCCTCTTCGGTAAATACAGAAGCAAAAAATGTGTTCAGTTTGTCGACGATTGCTTTGTCCTCCTTTAGCACTCCCTTTATTCCATGGTCATCCAACGGTCCCACCCTTCCTTTGCGGGTCGTTTCCCCTTAATATATCGAAAGAACGGCTTGAAGTTTTTCGCCTCATTGGCTATTTTTTCCTTGTCTCTTTTGGCCCCTTTTACCGCCTTATGGCACCTGTGTTGATGATTGTGCTTATTCCAGTTTTTGTCCGTTCTTGACTTTTTCCATTCCTTAAACAAATTTTTCTTGTCTCTGATCACTTCCTTCACCTCTACAGTGAGCCACGCCAGTTCCTTGTTCTTTTTCGTCTTGGATCCCTTGTTGAGACACGGTATATATAGATTTTGCGCCTCGGTACCTGTGTCCTTAAAAAGGGACCAAGCTTGCTCTAGCGTTTTTACAGTGCTTATCCTCTTCTTAATCTTCTTCCCAACTATAAGTCTCATCCCTTCATAATTCACTTTTCAGAAGTTCAGTACCGTGGCCGTCATTCTAGACCGATGTTTCACCCCTGCATCCAGGTCGAAGCGGATCATATTGAGATCGCTGTTTCCCAGCGTCCCTTCTACTTCTACACCTTGTGCCAGTCCTCGCAGTCCATTTAGTAGTATTTCTTAACAAAGCTGGAGGAACTCCCATACCACTTCCATTCAAAGGTGGCCAATTCCCACAATTTAGCGTGCCACAGCTTGGTAAAGGGAGAGTCCTCCGAGATCCAACTAGATAATATAAGTCTCTTGACTACGAGGGTGATGTTATAAATAAAATGCCATTGGAGGACGGACAAACCCTGTTCCAGGAGAGGCTCCTGCAGCCCCAGCAGCAAAATTCCATAGTCCCACTCCACAGACTGCTTAAGGGTGGCCTCCAGCAGGGGCAGCACCTCCCTCCAAATGGTTAGTTTGGAGCATTCCAGAAAGGAGTGAAGGTAAGTATCAGGCTGACACTTACATTTAACACAAAGGGCATCGTCCCATAGACCCAAGCTGGCTCGCTTCTGTCGTGTTAGATAATATTGATGCAGGAGTTTATATTGAGTTTCCTGGTCCGCAGATTTAGAGAATGTGAAAAGGGCAACAAAACACTCTTGAAACTGACGCTCCGTAAGAGGCATTCCCAAATCACCCTGCCAGGCCTCTCACAATTAGAAATCCCACCAGATAGAGTCGAAAGCTTCAGGATTTTATACCAATGTGAGAGCTTATTTAAAGAAGCCGGGGTGTTTGAAAATTGAGTGTCGAGCCCTCCAATCATCCACGCCCCGGGGTGTCATTTGTGTTCCGCATCCCAGTAGTGCTGGAGCTGAAAGTACGAGAACAAGAAGCGATTAGGGATACCCCACTGCTGTTGCATCTGGGAAAAAGAAGGAAAAGAGTCAAGTGGAATGTCTACCAGTTGTGCCATGGATCTACATCCCTGAGAGGCCCACCCCTGAAATACTGAGTTCCCCCATCCCGGCTGGAAGTTGGAGTTACCCATGAAGCAGAGAAGAGGATAGACTGCTGTGCTGAGCCCTTGTCTGCGCCTCCTCCAGCGCCAAGCTTGCCAGAAAGGCCAAATAAATTGCAGTTGTTCTCTATGCCAGTGAGAAGGGTCCTGTTGTGAGTGAAACATGTTCATGAATATAAAGGGAAAGCTCTAACCCTCAACCCACCCCGGAGGAAAATAATGCTCGCTTCCCGTATTCCCTTCATGTATCCATCTCAGCAGCCACATTGTAGAGGCGAATGTCCAGGACATTAAGACCCCCTAGCAATTTGTCCAGCATCAGTTTCGCCATACTGATTCTAGGGGCTTTAGAGTTCCAAATAAACTTGGATATAAGTGTTTTAAACTTAAGTTCTTCTCTGCGTCGCAGCCAGACCGGTATCGTCTGTAAAGGGCATAACAATTTAGGGAGCATTACCATTTTGACTAGGGCCACCCTGCCCATCAGTCCCAAAGGGAAGTCCTGCCTTTCCTGACATAACCAATCTCCTCCAAAAGTCGTATTACATTGGCAGTATAGAGAGTAGAGGGCTGCGTGCTCAAAAAAATACCCAGGTATCTCATTGGCCATGACCATGAACGGGATAGCCAATAAAGCATGCCACGATTCAGGTGCCCCCCCCCACCACCCGCCAACAATAAAATTTCATACTTAGTACAATTAACTTGGAGGCCAGACAGCATCCCAAAGGTTTTCACCACTGTGATTGCCCTATCCAGATGAACGGGGGCCTGGTCCAGATATAAAAGAATATCATCCACGAATAAGTTAATTTTGCACTCTCGAACCCCCCCCCCCCCACACCCTCAGCCCCCTACTGTCGGATTTTAATGGCCAAAGGCTTTGTGACCAAAAGGAAGAGCAGTGGTGACAAAGGGCATCCCTGCAGAGTTCCCTGCTGAAAACCAAACCAAGCAGTCAGACCCCCATTGATCAACAGACGTGCCTGGGGCTCGACATACAAAAGCCCTCACCAATTCCAGGAAGGAGCCCTCAAACCCGTACCACTCCAGTGTCCAGAAAAGATACTCCCAGGAAAATGCTGTAGAACGCTTTCTCCATATCTAATCCAGCGATCACCGATTGTCCCCCCTTTCCCACCTGTTCCCGAATGGCTCCCAACACTTTCAGCAGATTCATGGATGCATAGCTGTCCGGTACAAAACCCACCTGATCTGGATGAATAAGGCAGGGCAAGATGGAGTATAACTATCGCGTCATAGTGGCCATCAGCAGCTTGATATCCTGATCTAAAAGAGAAATGGGCCTGTACGAGTTCACCAGTTCATGGTCTTTATCGGGCTTAGGCAATAGAGCTACATGGGCTAAGTTATCATAAAATGTGCCCTCACCTGCAGACACTCCATTATACAGGGCACACAGGGGCTGCGCTACTAAAACCTGGAGTATCCTGTAATATTCCAGGCCCAGACCATCGGGGCCCAGCGCTTTCACGAGGGTGAGGGAGTGTATACTGGTCAAAACTTCCTCCTTTGTAAGCGGAGTATTTAAGGCTTGCAGCTGCGAAGACTCGAGACCCGGGAGAGCTTCCTTGTCAAGGGGGCGCTTGGCGTACAGGGTCTTATAGTAGGAAACAAATTGCTTTGCTCTTTGCAGAACGTTGGTGTACCGCATCCCCCTCGCATCTCTGATAGAGGTAATTATTTATTTCTTTTTGGGCGGCCGCACTAAATTGGCTAAGAGTTTTCCAGTTTTGCTCCCCCACTGATACAACTGGTACCGATGAAATTGCAAAGTGTTCCACATGCGATCATTAAGCACCCCCTCAATCTGGTCCCTGAGAACTTTGAGTTCATATTTGTCTGAGTCAGACAGACACTGAATATGATTCTGCTGAATAGCATGTAATTTTCGTGTGAACTGCAGCAACTCCCTGTCGCTTTCCTTCTTATGCGCAGTATATGCTAGAATATGCCCACGTAGCACTGCTTTAGATGCATCCCTGTATATCCCAGGACCCACGTCTACTGTTTGATTGGTCAACTTGAAGGAGTCTGGGACTGGTTTTCTTGAGTCTTGAACTACGTTTTCTCTTTAATAAAATGCTGAATTGTGTTTAATTGCAGACCTGACTTATCTCATGTTCTAGCCTGCCTGCACTGGGTGTTGTAACTTGGGCATTTTAGCTTCTTATGGTTATCTCAGCATACACAATATTGTATTCCGCCCTCCTGGACATGTATGTAACAGAAAGACTGCAGTACTTAGGACCTATGATTGTTAAGAAAAGTAACACATGAGAAGTTTTTTCTAGCATTCAATTTTATAGCCAGAAAATTGTATAAATATCACTATAACTTCCTGGTTTCGGGACTTCTGAAGCTGCCAACTTGGGGGCTCAGGAGTCCGCATATGCTGAATAAAATATACTTGTTGCTTTTTTCAAGTCTCTAAGTTTTATGGCTAACCAAAGTGACCTTTCATTTGGAGCTCAAACAGGGACTTGAAGGTCACTCGATCGGTCACTTGTGTCTGGTCTAAGAGCTGACACATCCACCTAGTCGGCTTGGTCCTCTCTTGGGATCAGTGGAACTCGGACACTTTGACCAGCTCAATTGATTAATCCAGTCCTGGTTTAAAGTGCAGGAACTGATATCTGTCCAGATTTTGAGTGGCCGCTCATCTGGTAAGTGCAGAAATTGATTACTTCTGTCCTGTCTCTCTTCTGCCTAGTAAAGCTACTTGATTTCGTCACGGGGAAGGATTCTAGGAACTGTTATTTTCTGATTGGGTAACTAAACTGAAGTCTGTTGTGTTTTGTGTGTCTGAGACATCCTTGTGAACGAAGCGAGTGCGGACCTGTTAGTACTGCATTTCCCTAATCTGGCGACGAGCAGGGCCAGGAATAATAATAATAATAACTTTATTCTTCTATACCGCCACAATCTTGCGACTTCTAGGCGGTTTACAATCAAGAGAGCTGGACATTCAGCGAATTACAATATGCAGATAGTCAGAGGAAATACAGAGAGCAGAGACTTCAAGAAAGCAAGAATATAGAAATAAAATTTTCTGAGCAAGAGTATAAGATATACAGTTTGGTGGGTAATGTCCGAGAGGACCTGTTTGGAATAAGCCGCATGTTTCAGAAAATACAGCGAAAAATTATGATATGATAAAGATAACAGTTTATATCAGTGGTCTCAAACTCAAACCCTTTGCGGGGATTTGTAGGTACTTGGAGGGCCGCAGAAAAAATAGTTAATGTCTTATTAAAGAAATGACAATTTTGCATGAGGTAAAACTCTTTATAGTTTATAAAACTTTCCTTTAACTGTTAAAAGGAAAGATATATAAACTATAAAGAGTTTTACCTCATGCAAAATTGTCATTTCTTTAATAAGACATTAACTATTTTTTCTGTGGCCCTCCAAGTACTTTATTTTTTTCTGCAGCACTCACATTTAAAGTTCAATATCTTTTCTTTCTCAAAACTGGCACATTTCAATCACTAAATTGAAAATAAAATCATTTTCCTACCTTTGTTTGGTAATTTCATCAGTCTCTGGTTGCACTTTATTCTTCTGACTGTGCATCCAATACTTCTTCCCTTCTTTCAGCCTCCTGTATGCTTCCTCTCCTCCAGACCTCATTCCCTCCCCCAACTTTTTCTTTCTTTCTCTATGTCTGTCTTTCTCTGATTCCGTGTCCCATTTTTTGCTTTGTTTCTGGTTCCCTGTCCCCCCTCCTTCTTTCTTTCTTCCTTCCTTCCTCCGTGCCCCATTTTTTGCTTTTTTTTTTCTGGCTCCCTGTCCCCACCCCACCTTCTTTATTTCTTTCTTCCTTCCTTCCTGCCCTCCCCCATGCCACCGCCGCCGCGGAATAGACTGCTGCCGCTATCGGGAAGAGGCCGAGATCTCCCTGCTTCTCTTCTGCACGGGGCCAACCAACTCTCGCTGCCTGACGTCAATTCTAACATCGGAAAGGACGTTCCGGGCAGCCAGGCAGTGATTGGCTAGCCAGAATGTCCTCTCGACGTCAGAATTGACGTCGGGCCGCCAGAGTTGGTCGACCCCGCAGGGAAGAGAAGCAGGGAGATCAAAGAACACGGTGCCGGCCTGATCCCTGATGGCAGCAGTGAGAAGGGAAGGGAAGCAGGTTGGGCACCTCTGCTCTAGATGAGCCACGAGCCGCACTCTAGGGAGAACAGTGGACCGCGCCCCCCCCTTGGTACGCCACTGGAGCAGCAGCGTGTCTGGCCGCCTCGTTCGTTCAAAGCCGCGGGTGGCGGCTCCTTGCGAGATCCATGCCTGCGTCTGAAGCCTCTCTGATGTTGTGACATCAGAGAGGCTTCCGATGCAGGAGTGAATAGCGCAAGGAGCCGCCAAGTTTATTGACATTTGATGAATCGCTTATCATAATATCTAAGCGGTGTACATATTAAAAACCAATAGCCGGCGGTTTAACATACAATTTAGACAGGTTAAACATTAAACAAACAGTTTACTAATAATAGTGTTAAAATTGACAAAAGAAAGTCAAAGTAACTTAAATCAAGTTAAAAATTGTTAAAAAGTAGACAGACATGAATTAGTAGGGAGGAGGGGGAAAAGTTACAATGTTGTTATTTGTTGAAATTCACATAAAAGGAAAAAAAACAATAAGGAGGGAACCCGTGTCTTTGAACGAACGAGCCGGCTGCTGCTCCAAAAGGAAGAGAATGATGCCTCCAGACCGCGGGCCACAAATAAAACCTGGAGAGCCACATGCGGCCCGTGGGCCGCGTGTTTGAGACCGCTGGTTTATATGTATCACAGTACTGTGAAATTCAAGTGGGCTAAGGAAGGGGTAAGGGTAGGAGGTAGGGGGACCGTTATTGGGTAGAGAGAGGGGAGAGCGGGTCAATTGTTTAGGTATTTCAGGAACAGGTATGTTTTTAGGCGCTTCCTAAATTCCCCGTAGGTAGTGGGCGAAAGCAGTTGATCTAGGTCTTTACCCCATAAGGCTGCTTGGTGAGAGAGAAGGTGTTCGTGGTGTTTTTCAGTGTGCAACCTCTAACTGGAGTGGAAATTAATTTTGAGTGTGTGTTTCTCTTGCGTTTGTTGTTAGAAAATGAGAAAAGGTCCGTTATGTACTTGGGGGCAAGTCCATATAGTACTTTGAAGCAGAGGCAGGCAAATTTAAACCTTACTCGTGCTTCCGTTGGCAGCCAGTGCAACTGCCGATAGTAAGGTGTCACGTGATCAAATTTCTTCAGCCCGAAGATAAGTCTGACCGCAGTATTTTGCATCATTTGAAGACGTCTCATATTCTTTTGGGAGATTGCTAGATAGGCGATGTTGCAGTAGTCAAGTTGACTCAGCACGAGGGATTGCACTAGGATTCTGAATGCTGACGTATCGAAATATGATTTAATGGATCTGAGTTTCCAGAGAGTAAGAAAATCCTTTCTGAATAGGGAGTCCATCTGGTCCTTCATAGTTAGGCATTGATCTAGAGTAACACCTAATATCTTCATGGTGGGCTGGATAGGGTAGTTGAGTTTATTGATGCATAGTGGGGTTTTATTAAGCGGGTGAGGAGAGGCAACGAAGAATTTTGTTTTTTCTGGGTTAAGTTTGAGCTTGAAATCTGTCATCCATTGTTCCATCTCATTTATGGCATCGGATGCCTTGGGAATGGTTTCCGAGATAGAGTTAGCGAATGGGATGATGATCGTAAAGTCATCTGCGCAGCTGAATAATTTTATCCCCAGTTGGGTTAATCTCACACCTAATGAGGACATGTAGATATTGAAAAGCAGTGGGGAAAGCGGTGACCCTTGTGGCACTCCAGATGAGTTGCTCCAGGTATCGGAGTGATCGTTGTTGAAGCGTACCTGGTAGGAACGGGATGTGAGGAAGCCATGAAACCAGTTCAGTACCTCAGCCCTGATACCAATGGCATCTAGGCATTGCAGCATTTTCCCATGGTCTACCAGATCAAATGCAGAGCGCATGTCGAATTGCATGATCAGGGCGTTGAGGCCCTTGCTAAATAATAGGCGCAAATAGTCTAAGATAGCAGCGATTACTGTCTCCGTACTGAATAGGGGTCTAAAGCCGGATTGAGTTTCATGCAGGAGAGAGAACTGATTAAGATATTCCATCAGTTGGGTGTGAACTAATCCCTCCATGATTTTTACAATGAATGGGATAGATGCTATAGTTCTGTAATTGGTTATTAGCACTGAGGATTCTTTTGTATTTTTTGGGAAGGGGGTTATTATGTGACCGTTGTTAGTGAGGAAAGTCCCATTTTTTAGGTTGTGGGCTAAGTAGTGTGGTAGTGATATTTTAAATTCTAATAGTACCGCTTTCATAATCTCCGGGGGGGCACGTATCTAGGATACAATGAGATTTAGAGTATTTGTTGTATAGTTTGGTGTAGATATTCCATTCTAGATCTTGAAAGGAACTCCAGATCATGTCTGTTGGTATTTCATTGTCATGTGAGTTAGCTATTTGGTAATTGCTGGGGATGATTGTTACATCGTTATTTCTTATACAGTTACTTCTTAGGTTTTTAATTTTTGAATCAAAATATAGGGCTAGGTCTTTCGCAGTGGGTAACTTCGTGTTGTGCACAGGTGTGGTGTGGCGGGTGGTGTCAAATAGATTTGTGACTATGTTGAACAACTCTTTTGTATTGATTCTTTGTAAACCATTGCAGGATAGATTAATTTTGGTAGAGTAGAATGCTTTGCGTTTGTCTTTTTATCAATTGTTTGTAGGTTTTTATGTAGGCTCTCCATTTGTTGCGGTCTGCCAATTCTCCTATTTTATTCCAAATTTTTTATAGTCACCTAGCTAGTTGTTTCGTTTTTAGTAGTTCGGCGTCGAACCATTTGTTGTATTTGTTTGCATTGCTTTTGCTTTTATGTATAGGGGCGATTTTATCTAGGATGGATGTGCTGGTTGTCTTCCAGTGGTCCCAGAAATCTACTCCTTCCTCTATTACTGTCTGCAGTTCGTATTCTGACCAGTATTCTTCTGGATTAATATAACCTTTTGTTTGATGTTCTTTTTTTATCATCGGACGTGTTTTAGATTTTCGGTGCGACCAGATCAGCTTAAAATAATAAGTGAAATGGTCGGATCAGATGTCGTGACGCCAGGTGCCTTCAGGCAGAGAAATGACTGGGTCAAGGATTTCCTTTGTGGATATGGCAACCAGATCTAAATGATGGCCTTTTTCGTGAGTTTGTGTGGGTACGGGGATGTTGTAGTTGAGTAGAGATAGGAAGTTTTTAAGCTCTTTTGTGTCTGTGTTGTTCTCTTCGTCTAGGTGTAAGTTTATGTCCCCTGCGATGATGTTGTAGTTAGGGCCAATAGAATTGTGCAGGACGAATTCGCAGAAGTCTTCTTTGGCTTTGGGCCAGCTTTTAGGCGGGACATAGAATAGTATGCAGGATAAGGATTCTTCTAGTTGGGTATTATTGATTTTACAGGCTAGGATATCTAGGTGGTCGGTCATTTTGGAACCCAGAAGTTCGAACTCGAATCCATCTTTAAGGATAATGGTTAATCCTCCTCTTTTTTTGCCTGTGCGGTTTAACGTAAGGATTTTGAAATTGTCTGGTAGGAGATCAGTTATAATTGGATCATCTTCAGACAGTAACCAAGTTTCAGTTAGAAAGAGGCAGGCTATTTGTTTGCTGATGATCCAGTCATTAATAAGGAATGCCTTATTTCTAACAGATCTGGTATTGAGATATGTACATGGGATAGAAGTGGATGCGGCAATTTCTGTTGAGTTAATGGTTTTGATGGTTTTATTTCCCTTGTTCTTTTTTTAAGGGTACGGTGGTGTCTTTTTTTATTTGAGATAACATTAATATGATTTATAGTGCTTTCTTGTGGGTTGGTGATGTGGATAAAAGATAGAACTGGGTGGTGGATAGATTGTAATTGTGGGTAGAGAGAGTTAACGTCTTTGATGTTACCGCTTATCAGGTAGATCAATAGGATCAGTAGGAGATTCATGATTGTAGGGTAGATTGAATATTCCTGATGCAGGGGATGTTTTTGTTTTCCTAGAATTCTTGCTTTATGGTTATATGGTTGGTAGGGGAGTACAATGCTGATTATTGATTTATGTAATGGGTGGCTGTTAGGTGGGTTGAAATTTTTTTTTTTTTTTTATAAGACCCGGGAGGATATTCTCAAGAAGTCCTAGCTAGATGGCCCAGGTAGGTGTAGATCTTAAGAGGTCAAGGTACAAGCAACTAATAATTGCCCATGCATCTAATAGTTATACCTGCGACTGACTAATGTAACTAACACATGCAATTGACCCATGCGATTAACCAGATGCACCTAACACATGCGACTAACTAGTTGCACATGGTCTAACAGTTACATATGTGTCTAACAGTTACACAAGTGTCTAATAGTTATACATGCGACTAACAGTAATACATGCAATTAGCAGTGTCTAACAGTTATACATGCGACTAACAGTTGTACATGCAGTTAACAGTTACAGTGTATGTACATCTAACAATTATACTTGGTTGTTAGGTGGTTCTTTAGGAGGACCCGGATGGATAAAGTTTATAGGGAGTCCTAGTAAGAGCGACTAATAATTGCGCGTGTATCTAGCATTTACTCATGCAGCTTAACAGTTAGGCTTGCCTCTGACAGTTACTTATGTCTCTAATGGTTATTTATGCTTCTAGTGCTTAATTAAGCTTCTAACAGTTATAAATGTATGGAAGAACTGGCAATTATAGCTTGGACATGGCTAGGCCTTAATGAGGGAAACTTAGCTGACAGTCGGTAGTGGGCAGGAGGACTGTAGTAGATGAAGACGCTTCACAAAGGCGCATGATAAGGCGCACGCACCTTTGCCGTGCGCCTTAGCTGCGCGCTGAATGGCTGCGCGCCATTGACGCAGCAGTCTTTTCAGCAACCCCGCTGCTCGGTGGAGGGGCAGAGCGGTGCTCGCGTGCCTCTCTAGGGCTGGTTCCCGTCGAAAATGGCTTGGGTCTGCAGCGGTATTTTCAGCAACCCCGCTGGCACGGGGGAGGGGCAGAGCGGTACTCGCGTGCCTCTCTAGGGCTGGTTCCCGTTGAAAATGGCTTGGGTCTGCAGCGGTCTTTTCAGCAACCCCGCTGGCTTGAAGGAGGTGCAGAGCGGTGCTTGCGTGCTTCTCTAGGGCTAGTTCCCGTCGAAAATGGCTTGGGTCTGCAGCGGTCTTTTCAGCAACCCCGCTGGCTTGGGGGAGGGGCAGAGCAGTGCTCGCGTGCCTCTCTAGGGCTGGTTCCCGTCGAAAATGGCTTGGGTCTGCAGCGGTCTTTTCAGCAACCCTGCTGGCTTGGGGGAGGGGCAGAGCGGTGTTCGTGTGCCTCTCTAGAGCTGGTTTCCGTCGAAAATGGCTTGGGTCTGCAGCGGTCTTTTCAGCAACCCCGCTGGCTCGGGGGAGGGGCAGAGCGGTGCTCGCGTGCCTCTCTAGGGCTGGTTCCCGTCGAAAATGGCTTGGGTCTACAGCGGTCTTTTCAGCAACCCCGCTGGCTCGGGGGGGAGGGGCAGAGCGGTGCTCACGTGTCTCTCTAGGGCTGGTTCCCGTCGAAAATGGCTTGGGTCTGCAGCGGTCTTTTCAGCAACCCCGCTGGCTCGGGGGAGGGGCAGAGGGGTGCTCGCGTGCCTCTCTAGGGCTGGTTCCCGTCAAAAATGGCTTGGGTCTGCAGCGGTCTTTTCAGCAACCCCGCTTGCTCGTGGGAGGGGCAGAGCGGTGCTCACGTGCCTCTCTAGGGCTGGTTCCCATCGAAAATACAGGGAATACAGGGATAGTGTTTTTGTCCTCCATTTCACAATGGGGTGATGTCAGTCTACCTATGAGGACCCCCTTGATACAATGTTAGTTAATTTTAAAAAGGGATTTGACTCTGATTATGGGACTACACTTAAAAGATCAACCCTTATTCGTCTGTGCCAGTTAGAATGGCCGACGTTTGGTGTGGACTGGCCCGCCTCTGGCTTCCTGGAAGAGGACATAACCCATCAGGTTTTTATCATAATAGCCCACCCTAAGACTGGTGATCCTGATCAATTCCCCTATATAGATAGTTGGTTAGACTTAGTCTGCAGCAAGCCTTCTTGGCTTTTCCCTCTTGTACCCAAGAAACTCCAGTCCCAAGTCCTCGCCCTGAGGAAGACTGTCAATGAGCGCTATCGTCCTACTCATGTCTTTGAGTCTGACCCTTCAACTGACATACTGAATACCCACCGCTCCTCCAACACCATAGCACATACCCAATCCTAGTTCTGTCTCCCTTGCTCAGCCTTCTGTTTCCCAGCCTGTGCTCCCTGCCCAACTTCCAGCCTCCCCTTCCCAAGCTCCGGCTGATAGCTCAGCTCATGAAATCCTGTCCTCCCCAGTCCTTTATCCAGCTCTGGACTCTCTCTTTCTAATGATTCTCCTATCAGCCATCGCTTGAGACCTGATCCTCCTCAAATAGTTCACATGAGAAGATAAATGAAACAGGAGACTCTGGAGGCTACAAATCTGGCCATGTCCCTTCGCCAGGTTCCTGTCGCCAACCCACTGGATGCTTCCAGGCATCCTAGACCACCCACTATTAGTCTCGTGTATCAGCCCTTCACCACTACTGATTTATACAACTGGAAATCTCTTATCCCCCTTATTCTGAGCAGCCATCATTCGCACACACCACCCCATGTGATCAGATTGCCAGGAACTACTTCTCTGTCTCCTAAATACCGAAGAACGTAAACTTTCCTTGTGCGGTACTTCCAGTATATCTTTGAGGGTCTCCAGTTGGCTTGTCGGAATCCCACCAACATTTCCAAAGTATCTGAGGTCCTCCAAAAGACTGATGAATCCCCAGCTGCATTCTATGAACGTCTCTGTGATGCCTACCGTACCTTTACTCCCTTTGACCCAGAAAAACCTGAAAACCTCCATATGATTAATACCTCGTTTGTGAGCCAGACACAACCTGATATCCTTAGGAAACTCCAGAAGCAGGACGGGTTCGCAGGCATAACACCGTCCAGCTCCTTGAGATTGCCCAGCATGTTTTCATGAACCGGGACAGTGTGCCTATTGCAAGGAGATGGGTCATTGGAAGAACAAGTGTCCAAGCAAGCCCTGTACCTGCCAGGCTAAAACTATTGTCCAACCTACTGTTGGTTTGGCATCCTTTCATTCTGACTCTGAAACTGAATACTGAGACAGACTGGCTCACAGTGAGTACCAGGGACTTTCTGGATTGTTCCAAACTTAATCGCTCGGTTCCCACGAGCACTTGGTCAGTGTCCGCATAGGGGACCACTCCATCTCTATGCTGGCACCAAGCACTCAGTTTTGACCCGCCCTCTGAGTAAGCGTTCTTCCAAATCTATCTCTATTATGGGTGCAACTGGCTCTTCTGATTCTGTCTCTATCCTTGAACCTGTTTCGGTCCGCATTGGCAGCCATTCCATACCACATTCATTTGTGTACATGCCCTCTTGTCCTGTCCCTTTGCTTGGTCGGGACCTTCTCCAGTGCTTGGGAGCCACTTCGTCTGTCCTCTCATGGTCTGACTATGGACCTCCCTTCTGCAATCCTCACCCCCATTCCTGACCACTGCGCTGCTCCCTCACCAAACCTCCTCTGTTCCCTATTGTCGGAACCCATGGCAAGCAAACCTCCACTTTCTAAGCTAAACTAAACTAAACCTTAAGTTTATATACCGCATCCTCTCCACGGAAGTGGAGCTCGGCACAGTTTACAAGAACTTAAAATATAAGAAGAGAAAGGAAAAGGTTTACATGAGCTTATATATAGAATGGAAGAGTAAGGGGGAAAATAGAATTACATGTTAGAGAAGAGCCAAGTTTTCAGTTGTTTGCGGAATAGTTGGAGAGAGCCCAGGTTTCGTAACGGGATAGTAAGGTTGTTCCAGATTTTCTTGAGGACCTTGATTCGACTGTTAGGCTCGAATTAAGTTTGGGCTGAGTCTGGGTCCTCCAGACTAACACGTAACATCCCACCCTTTGTTGTTACCCTCAAGGCTTCCGCCAATCCGGTCTCTATCAAGCAGTACCGCATACCCCAGTCCACTATCCAGGGAATACACGTCCAATTGTCTCATTTGCTAGATAGTGGGTTTTTGGTTCCTTGCAAATCACCCTGGAATACCTCCCTCCTTTCAGTTTTAAAACCTAATGATCCCCCCGATTACTGCCCTGTCCAGGACCTCTGTGCTGTCAACCGTCTTGTAGAGGACATTCATCCTACTGTCCCTAATCCTTATACCTTGTTGGGATTGGTTCCCCCTTGAGCTACCCACTTCACTGTTTTGGATCTCAAGGATGCATTCTTTTGCTGTCAGTTAGCCTCTTCCAGTCAGCCAATTTTTTCATTCCAATGGGAAAACCCTTCCACTGGACAAGCCTCCCAAGTAACCTGGACCCGTCTACCCCAGGGCTTTAAAAATAGCCCCACTCTATTCAACACCGCCCTTGTTTCAGACCTTGCCAATTTCTCCCTTTCATCTGATTCCTAAGTTTTGCAGTACGTTGATGATCTCCTCTGCTCTCTATCTACCTTTGCCTATCAGGAGGACACTCGCTCTCTCCTCTAGTTTCTTCTCCATTGCGGTTACCATGTGTATCTCCGGAAGGCTCAGTTGTGCTTCCTCGTGTCACCTACCTTGGGTTTCATATTTCCCAAGGTATCAGATCCCTTCCCCACACCTGTGTCCAGACTGTCTGTAGTCTCCCTGTTCCTGACAATTGTAAAGCCCTGCACGCCTTCCTCGGTATCGCCAGATACTGTCATATCTGGATCCCTGATTTCTCTACCATTGCCTACCCTCTGTAGGATTCCACCAAAGGCACTGACTCAGCCCCTTTCGTCTGGCCCCAACTCCAGGAGTGGTCTTTCCACTGCCTCCAAAAACTTCTGACTCAGGCTCCTGCCCTTGGCCTTCCTGACCCCTCCAAACCTTTCCAGCTCTATGTTCATGAAAAATCCAGTATCGCAGCTGGGGTCCTTACCCAGTTCTTTGGCCCCTGGCCCATCACCTATCTCTCTCGACAATTGGATCCTGTTGCTGCCGGGTGGCCTCCCTGCCTTCGGGCCATTGCCACCATCTCAGATCTCTTATAGCACGCTAACAAACTCACTTTTGGCCAGCATATTGACCTCTTTGTTCCACACTGTGACCTCTCTTGTAGAAATCAATCAAATATAGTGGAACACCAATAGTATATATAATGTGATTCAAATCAAGGGAAAAAAGACCTCAAAATACCCCAAGAGTGCAATCAATAAGTCACAATCATATTGGGGTTGGGTATCATCACTGATCAAAAACCCTTGAATATTTAAATTTTTGATTGAATTTTAATGATTTTATAATTTTATAATGCTTTCATGATTAATTCTTGGTTAACATGATGAAATATCCTTCTTCTTGCCAATGAGTATTAAATAACCAGCAATTGTGTGTTCAAAATTCAACTGATTTTTGACTGGCTTATCTGTAAGATACCAGTAGCTTTACGAATGAGCAGTAGCTTTACGAATGAGCGATGAGCAATTTTGAATTTCAACTGGCAAATTAGCAAGCCCTATCATCACCCTTGAAGAAGCCTATCGTTGCGAAACGGACCGGGCCTCCGTCGGGTCATTAAGATAAGTGCTTAATGGTATCTTATAAATAAGCCAGTCAAAAATCAGTTGAATTTTGAACACACAATTGCTGGTTATTTAATGCTCATTGGGTCATTAAGATAAGTGCTTAATGGTATCTTATAGATAAGCCAGTCAAAAATCAGTTGAATTTTGAACACAATTGCTGGTTATTTAATGCTCATTGGCAAGAAGAAGGATATTTCATCATGTTAACCAAGAGTTAATCATGAAAGCATTATAAAATTATAAAATCATTAAAATTCAATCTAAAATTTAAAAATTTAAATATTCAAGGGTTTTTGACCAGTGATGATACCCAACCCCAATATGATTGTGACTTATTGATTGCACTCTTGGGGTATTTTGAGGGGTTTTTTCCCTTGATTTGAATCACATTATATATTCTATTGGTGTTCCAATATATTTGATTGATTTTCACATCTATATTTTTTGGACACTATTTGGTTTCCAATTACCTCTCTTATAGAACATAAAGGCTCCCTGTGGCTCATGAACGAGCGCCTCCTTAAATACCAAGCCATTCTTTGCGAAAACCCTCAGGTCTCTCTTGTTGTCTCTTCACTCCTTGACCCCTCCACTCTCCTCCCCGTCTCCTCCCAGCCGTTGTGCACAACTGCCTTGACTTAGTTTATTGTTCCCGTCCTGATCTCACTGACATCCCACTCCGGAACCCTGATCTCACTCTTTTCACAGATGGCAGTTCGTCTGTCACCCCTTCTGGTACCCGTATCGCTGGCTACGCAGTAGTCTTTGCCTTTACTCATGGACCCCCCTGCCCTCTGGCACTTCTGCCCAAGAAGCTGAGCTGTATGCCCTCACTTCTGCCCTGCCACCACTCTGCCTCTCAGTCTTGCAACATATACACTTATTCCAAATATGCTTTACTTACCTTGCATGCCCATGGGACCATCTGGAAACACCGAGGTTTCATTACAGCCTCCGGCCACCTGATCCATCATTCTTAATCTCCTCGAGACTGTCAAATTGCCCTCCCGTGTCGCGGTTATGCACTGTCGAGCCCGCCGTCATGTCACTGATCTCGTCTCCCATGGCAATACCCTTGCCGATCGCACAGCCCGAGCTGCCAGCCTCTGCCCCCTCCTTCGGCTCCTCTGTACACAATCATTCCTTTTCTGGACACCCATTACACCCCAGTACACTTCTCAGGAACAGACTTGAGCCTGCACTCTTTCAGGCCAGTCTGTCCTGAAAGGGGGGTGGATACAAATATGCGCCAATTCAAGTGCCAGTCCAGACCCACACACTGATACTTCAAACATGAACACAGCGGGTACCCTCATATTCATTCCTCAACACCTTACCCTCACGATTGTCAAAAGATGCCATGACCTGGCGCATTCTGGAGAACCTGCTATGAAAATGACCCTCAAGAGACATTTCTTTATCAATCACCTTGATCAGCTAGTCCGGAATACAGTCCGACAGTGTGTTGTCTGTTCTAGAACAAATCCCCCAACCAGACGACTGCCACCTCCTGAACACCAACCCATTGAAACATATCCGATGCAGGTTCTGTCTGTAGACTTCACCCACATGCCCACTTCCCGTTCCCTCAGTCACCTCCTAGTCTTCACAGACACCCTGACTAGATGGGTCGAAGCCTTCCCTACTTGGACTGAACATGCCAGGGAAGTAACCAAACACCTCCTGAACGACATAATTCCACGCTTTGGTTCCCTGTTTCCATAGGCAGCGCCTTCATTGCCGATGTCGTCCAACAAACTGCTCAGGCCCTCCAAATTGAATGGAAGTTACATGCTGCTTACCATCTTGAGAGCTCTGGTCAGGTCGAAAGAATGAACAGAACTCTTAAGACCCTTCTCATGAAACGAATCGAAGAAACCAATCTGTCCTGGCCTTTCCTGCTGCCCTCTGTCCTGTTTCATATTAGATGCACCCCATCCAAACCCACTAGATTGTCTCCATTTGTGCTCATGTTCAGCCGGCCACCACCCATTGTGAACCCAGATCCTGGTTTCTTTGCTACTCTGGGATCGGATATCCTCCAGAATCAGGTCCAATCCTTAGCTAAGGCCCTTCAAGAGCTCCACAAATGGGTCCTGGAAAGAGTCCCACTACCGATAGCCACACAAGTCCATGGATACATTCCTAGGGATACGGTATAGCTGAAAACTTGGAAGTCAGATCCCCTGAAACCTAGATGGATAGGCCCTTTCACTGTCCTCATTTCTTCCCCCACAGCTGTCAAGGTGTTTGGACATGAAACCTGGTTTCACTACAGCAGAGTCAAGCCAGCTGCTGCGTGGCAAGCCACCGCAGGCAAAACAGACCTCCAGCTGAAGATCTCTAAAAAAAAAAAATTGCTTTGAACATTTACCACTATACTTAGCAGGTGTTCTGAATATAACCTTTTCACAAATGTTTGAGTTTAACTGACTGCTTGTGGTTCACCACTACCTCTAGCAAGTGCCTTGAGTATATCTGTTTTAGGTTATCTAAGTTGTTCCTGACAAAATGAGCTTCTTGTGCCAGCATTGTCGGCACCTTTTGTGTTATATATCTGACTTTTGTTTTGCCCTCACTGTCTTATGTTTCTTTCTTCTGTATTTCTTCCCTATTGTACTAGGGGATCACCTCTCACTACTGTCTGGATACTTTCTCCAGGCGTGACGGCCATTTTGGCCAGTCCATTTTGCAAATTCTGTTCTCCTAAATTGCCAACTCTCCCTACATACCATTCTGGTTAGCTTGGAGGTCTCCCACATGTAGAGAATATGCTGCCTGCTTGTCCTGGGATAAAGCACAGTTACTTACTATAACAGGTGTTATCCAAGGACAGCAGGCAGATATTCTCACAACCCACCCACCTCATAGTAACATAGTAGATGAAGGCAGATAAAGACCCGAATGGTCCATCCAGTCTGTCCAACCTGATTCAATTTAAATTTTTTAATTTTTTCTTCTTAGCTTTACCCAGTACTGTGCTTGGGTTCCAACTGCCGAAATCTCTGTTAAGACTTACTCCAGCCCATCTACACCCTCCCAGCCATTGAAGCCCTCCCCAGCCCATCCTCCACCAAATGGCCATAAACAGACACAGACCGTGCAAGTCTGCCCAGTACTGGCCTTAGTTCAATATTTAATCTTATTTTCTGATTCTAGATCCTCTGTGTTCATCCCACGCTTCTTTGAACTCAGTCACAAGTTTTAATCTCCACCACCTCTCTCGGGAGCGCATTCCAGGCATCCACCACCCTCTCCGTAAAGTAGAATTTCCTAACATTGCCTTTGAATCTACCACCCCTCAACCTCAAATTATGTCCTCTGGTTTTACCATTTTCCTTTCTCTGAAAAAGATTTTGTTCTACGTTAATACCCTTCAAGTATTTGAACGTCTGAATCATATCTCCCCTGTCTCTCCTTTCCTCTAGGGTATACATATTCAGGGCTTCCAGTCTCTCCTCATACGTCTTCTGGCGCAAACCTCCTATCATTTTCGTCACCCTCCTCTGTACCGCCTCAAGTCTTCTTACGTCCTTTGCCAGATACGGTCTCCAAAATTGAACACCATACTCCAAGTGGGGCCTTACCAATGACCTGTATAGGGGCATCAACACCTTCTTCCTTCTATTGACTACGCCTCTCTTTATACAGCCCAGCATCCTTCTGGCAGCAGCCACTGCCTTGTCACACTGTTTTTTCACCTTTAGATCTTCGGACACTATCACCCCAAGGTCCCTCTCCCCGTCCGTGCATATCAGCTTCTCTCCTCCCAGTATATATGGTTCCTTCCTATTATTAATCCCCAAATGCATTACTCTGCATTTCTTTGCATTGAATTTTAGTTGCCAGGCATTAGACCATTCCTCTAACTTTTGCAGATCCTTTTTCATATTTTCCACTCCCTCTTCGGTGTCTACTCTGTTACAAATCTTGGTATCATCGGCAAAAAGGCACACTTTTCCTTCTAACCCTTCAGCAATGTCACTCACAAACATATTGAACAGGATTGGCCCCAGCACTGATCCCTGAGGGACTCCACTACTCACCTTTCCTTCTTCGAGCGACTTCCATTAACCACCACCCTCTGGCGTCTATCCGACAGCCAGTTTCTGACCCAGTTCACCACTTTGGGTCTTAACTTCAGCCCTTCAAGTTTTTTCAATAGCCTCCTATGAGGAACTGTATCAAAGGCTTTGCTGAAATCCAAGTAAATTACATCTAGCATATGTCCTCGATCCAGCTCTCTGGTCACCCAATCAAAAAATTCAATCAGGTTCGTGGTGGCTTCTTTGTTAGCTATCTGAACTGAGGCCACGCTGAGGAGGCACATTCCCTAGGTTGGGCGGAAGGGGCACACGCGCATGCGCAGTCCAATCGCAAGCTTGAAGGTCTTCAAGCAAGTCTGCTTGCAAAAACGTCCACTAGGGGGCTCCGTTGGTGACATCACCCACATGTAGAGAATATCTGCCTGCTGTCCCTGGATAACTGTGCTTTTCCAACCTACTGGTGATGAAGTTGAAAAGTGGGCGGAGATCCGCATTAATAATGTTGAGGATCCACGTATCAACCAGACTCTTATTGTAGATCCCACTCGCCCGGTGTCTTTTTATTTTGATGCATGTGTGTTATTTGATATTGCCCAGGGTCATGGTATTGCCCCTAATACAGTGCCATGTGGCTCCCTATCTTGGCAGCGCTATTACACCTCATGTGTTAAGTATGCGTGCCTGTATAACCTAATGCCCTTTAAGAAATGCCCCTATGAGGAAACCTTCACTAATGGTGGAGCCTGTCCTAAGTGGGACTGTGTCTCGTGGGCCACCTACAAGAACCCTTATAAATACCCCTTCTGTCACTCTTGCAGTAGGCCCTAACCCCAGTCCCACGTGCACTGCAAGCCACTGTAATCCCATGGTTTTCACTATCACTAACCCTCACACCTGGAATGCCAATGCCCAGGTCCGGTATGCTAAAAACCAAATGGGATTCTACATTGATGGTAAAGGATTAGACCCAGGCACTGTTGTATATGTCCGTATTGTGTCCCGCCCTCGTGCCCCTGTTCACCACTGTGTAGTGTTTCCCCAGTTTTATGAAAATATGAAAGTAGATATTGATATTCCTGTAATCACTAGAAATCTGTTTAGGCCAGACTCTTAACATTAGCACTTGTTTTGTGTGTGGAGGGACTGGTATGGGAGAACAGTGGCCATGGGAGGCAAAGCAGCTGGACGTGTTAAACCTGACTTCACAGAACCTCACTTTCACGCCAGGTTCACGACCTCCACGATGGACCTTGCGAACCTCCATTGTTGCTTTCCACTGGCTTCAGCGAATCGGGGGTCCCTTCAGTGTCCAGGATGGACACCTCAAGTGTTCATCTCTCTGGTCTTTTAACACCTCCACTGTTGCCTGGGACCCCTATTCTGCCATTAACACCTCCAATTTACCAGGTCCACCCCTTCAGGCACTGCTCAATGAAACTTCCTATGAACGATGGTCAGCTCCTGATGGTCGATATTGGCTTTGCTGTCTGTTTGCTTACT
The DNA here is from genome assembly GCF_902459505.1 of Geotrypetes seraphini. Classification (NCBI taxonomy): domain Eukaryota; kingdom Metazoa; phylum Chordata; class Amphibia; order Gymnophiona; family Dermophiidae; genus Geotrypetes; species Geotrypetes seraphini. Next base: position 275,115,513 of record NC_047086.1, read on the forward strand.
CTTGGTTGCCTGCTAACTGGACTGGTACATGTGTACTTGGCATGATCCGTCCCAGCTTCTTCCTGTTAATGCTGGCCGATGTTGAACACCTGGGAGCCCCTGTATTCGACACCAGGAGTCACTATAAGCAGTCTACTTCCACTAATTCCCTTAAAATAGGTGAATGGGGTGATGACTGGCCTGCGGAACAGATTATCGCTGCTTATGGACCTGCTAATTGGGCTGAAGATGGCTGCTATGGTTATCGGACCCCTATCTATATGCTTAACTGCATCATTTACTTGCAGGCTGTTCTTGAACTCATTGCCAATGAAACAGCTCATGCATTGGCTACCATTGGCAAGGCCAATGCTAAAATGCGCACTGCTATCTATCAGAACCGCCTAGCTCTAGACCACGTCTGTGGCAAATTCAACCTCTCCAACAGCTGCCTTGAACTTGATGACAATGGTAAAGTGATCGAGGAAGTTGTGGATTGTATCACCAAACTGGCTCATGTTCCTGTCCAGACCTGGTGTGGCCTCACTGCAGACTGGCTCTCTGGCACCTTCGGCTCCTGGTTGCCCTCTTCGGCTCCTGGAAGACCATCTTGCTAGTTGCCGTCTTGTCTTCTCTGCTTCTTTGCTGCCTGCCCTGTGTGGTCCCCATAGCCATAAAGCTGCTCCACCAAACTGTTGACTCTGCTATTGACCATTCCACTGCTGCTATGGCCCTTGCGCTCCCCCAGTATCGACCAGTCCCTACAACGGATCCTGACCTTACTCCTTCGGGAGAGGAGAAAGAGTAGCGAGGAGAAGGAGGAAGGGAGAATAAGAAAGTAAAAGGGCACAAACCAAACCAACAGGGATCCGTAAAACAAGACAGAGAGGAGCAGGAAGCTAGGGGGCAGCAGCGAGAGTAAGCTCTGCCCACCCCCACTGCGTCAGAGGAAGCATCGGCCAAACTCCCCCTTAAAAGGGGAGGAGCCTAGCGGCACATGCAGTGAGTAGCATCGGGAGAGGAGAAGGAGAGTAGCAAGAAGGAGGAAGGGAGAATAAGAAAGTAAAAGGGCACAAACCAAACCAACAGGGATCCACAAAACAAGACAGAGAGAAGCAGGAAGCTAGGGGCAGTGGCGAGAGTAAGCTCCGCCCACCCCCACCACGTCGGCAGAAGCATCGGCCAAACTCCCCCTTAAAAGGGGAGGAGCCAATGGCGCGCAGCCGTTCGGCACGCAGCAAAGGTGCTCGCCTTAGTGAGAGTGCCTTTTCGAAGGGCCAAGTCACTACAACCAAGGACACCAGGGAAGGCCAGCAAGGTAAGGAAGCGGCAGGCACTGAAGGTAAGGGGGAGGCAGGCACAGAAGGAACACACACACACAAGGTAAGGTAAGGTAAAGCTAAGACAGCACACACAAGCAAAAGGCAGCAAGGAACACACACACACAAGGAAGAAGCAGGTACAGAAGAGAACACACACACAAGCAAAAGGCACCGGTACATTAATAGAGAGTACTCCAAATAGGTGGACAGCAATGGAAGCAGAGGGAATCCAGAGGATGAGCTTCCCAGTGTACTGCACGAACTGCCATATGTACAATTACCTCCCCTCCAGGAGGCAGTCGTATGTATGCAGTCGGTGTCAGAAGCTGAAAAGCTTGAAAAGCAGGTTAGTCGCCTGAAGTACAAGATTCATGAACTGGAGGGACTTTACATCACGGAAGACCCGCTCAGGACAGCTGAAGACCTAGAGAGAGAGAGGCACATCGAGGAACAAGTCTGGGAGCTCGAGGAGTTCATCGAAGAGGCCTACAGGAGGGTAGAAGAACATGAACATCGTAGGAAGAACGAAGATACACCCGCATGGAATAGAGGACAAGAGAAATCGGACTCCAAGGAAGAAGAAGCCCATAGAAGAACTCCTCAGGAAAGGGAGGCAAGGTCTTGCCGGTGCCTAGAAGAGGAAGCAGCAAAGCACACTGAGGACACAGACCTGTGACCGAAGCGTAAATTGAAGAAGGGAAAGTCTGCGATCCTAGTGGGAGACTCAATCCTAAGGAATGTAGATAGCCACATAGCAGGAGGGAGAGAGGATCGACTAGTGACCTGTCACACAGGAGCGAGAACAAAGGACATGTGGACAAAATTGGAGAGATCCTGGAAGGAGCAGAAACGAAAGAAGCTGCAGTAACAATCCACATCGGGACAAATGATGTCAGCAGGAGGGACTACAGTAGAAGTGCACTGATAGAACAGTTCAAGATTCTGGGAAGGAAGTTGAAGATGAGGACCCAGAAGATAGCGTTCTCAGAGATCCTACCAGTACAGAGGGCAGATGTGAAGAGGCAGACGGAACTACAATCAATAAATGCTTGGATGAGGAGATGGTGTGAGGAAGAGGGGTTCCACTTCGTGAGGAACTGGACAACGTTTTGGGGAAAGAGCAAACTCTTCAGAAGAGATGGACTGCACTCGAGCGCGGCGGGAACTAGATTTCTAGCAAACAACATCAGGAGAGGAATAGAACAGGCTTTAAACTAAGAAGAACGGGAAAGCCGACAATCGACCAAGTGTCGACGATTCAGAAGAAGGTATCCCGCGAAGATACTAAGAGGGAAAAATGCTGGGAAGAAACAACGGGCAAAACATAGGAGTTGACTAACCCTAAGAGAAGGATAAAAGGAATGCAGCACAAGAAAAGAAAAGAAAGTTCGAAGCACAGGGAAAGGAAATGAAGACAAAAAAATACCAGGACCTAAATTGCATATATACTAATGCAAGAAGCCTAAGGAACAAAATAGGGGAACTAGAAGTCATGGCCAAAACTGAGAACCTAGACATCAATGGGGTCTCCGAAACATGGTGGAATGAAGAAAACAAATGGGATACAGCACTGCCGGGGTACAAACTATCGCCAAGACAGGTCAGGTCAGAAAGGAGGAGGAATAGCCCTATACATAAAAGAAAGCATACACTCGACCAGAGTGGACACAGCAGCGGGGACCAACAAATTGAAATCGCTATGGGTTAAAATACTGGGAAGGAAAAGGCCCGAGATAAAGATGGGCCTATACTGTCGTCCACCTGGGCAAACCGAAGCTATCGATGAAGAAATGGAAGCCGAGATGAAGCGAGAATGCAAAAGAGGTAACACAATTATTATGGGAGACTTCAACTATTCCGGGATAGACTGGAGACTTGGAAGCTCACAATGCGCTAGAGAGACCAGATTCCTGGAGGCTATACAGGATTGCTTCATGGATCAACTGTCAGAGAACCGACGAGAGGGAATGCCACTCTGGTTCTAATCCTAAATGGGCTAAGAGGACCTGCCTGTGAAGGAAGTGGAAATAGTGGGACCATTGGGAAACAGCGATCACAATATGATCAAGTTCAAAGTTGAACTAGGAATAACGAAGGAAAAGAGAACCATTGCGACATCTTTTAACTTCAAGAAAGGAAACTACGCAGCGATGAGAGTAATGGTAAGGAAGTAACTTAGGAACACCTCAAAGAAATGGCAGACTGTAGAGCAAGCCTGGTCTTTATTCAAGGACACGGTGATCGAGACGCAAAATCTGCATATCCCAAGATTCTGAAAAGAGTGCAAAAAGAATCGAACAAATCTGAAGAAAGGCTAGCCAAGGAAGCACGAAATTTCAAACCATTCTTCAGATATGTTAAAGGGAAGCAGCCGGCTAGGGAGGAGGTGGGACCGCTGGATGATGGAGACAGGAAGGGAGTGGTGAAGGAGGAGAAAGAAGTGGCAGAAAGACTAAACATGTTCTTTTCATCTGTATTTACAAAATAGGACACATCCAACATACCGGAACCTGAGCAAATCTTCAAAGGAGACCAAACAGATAAATTAACATCCATGGAAGTAAGTCTTGAAGACGTACGCAGGCAGTTAGAAAAATTAAAAACTGACAAATCGCCAGGCTCGGATGGAATCCACCCAACTGTTCTGAAAGAACTAAAGGAGGAAATAGCGGAACTACTACAACAAGTTTGCAAACTATCCCTGAAAACAGGAGTGATCCCGGAGGATTTGAAGATAGCCAATGTTACACACATCTTTAAAAAGGAATCAAGAGGTGACCCGGGGAACTACAGACTGGTGAGTCTGACCTCAGTTCCGGGGAAAATGACGGAAGCGCTGATAAAAGACAGCATCGATGAGCATTTTGAAAGAAATAAACTTCTAATCACAAGCCAACACGGTTTCTGCAAGGGGAGATCATGCCTAACAAACTTACTGCACTTCTTCGAAGGAATTAACAAACGGATGGACAAAGGGGACCCCATAGACATCGTATATTTAGATTTCCAAAAAGCCTTTGACAAGGTACCCCATGAATGCCTACTTCGGAAACTGAAGAACCATGGGGTGGAAGGAGACGTACACAGATGGATCAGGAATTGGTTGGCAGGTAGGAAGCAGAGGGTAGGAGTGAAGGGCCACTACTCGGATTGGAGGAGGGCCACGTTCCGCAGGGGTCGGTGCTCGGACCGCTGCTATTCAATATATTTATAAATGATATAGAAACAAGGACGAAATGCGAAATAATAAAATTTGCAGATGACACCAAACTATTTAGTGGTGCTCGGACTAAAGAGGACTGCGAAGAATTACAAAGAGACCTGAACAAGTTAGGGGAGTGGGCGACAAGATGGCAGATGAAGTTCAATGTAGAGAAATGTAAAGTATTGCATGTAGGAAGCAGAAACCCGAGGTACAGCTATACGATGGGAGGGATGTTATTGAGTGAGAGTACCCAGGGAAGGGACTTCGGGGTAATTGTGGACAAAACAATAAAGCCGACGGCACAGTGCGCAGCGGCCGTTAAGAGAGCGAATAGAATGCTAGGTATAATCAAGTAGGGTATTACAACCAGAACGAAAAAAGTTATCCTGCCGTTGTATCGGGCGATGGTGCTTCTGCATCTGGAGTACTGTGTCCAATATTGGTCGCCGTACCTTAAGAAGGATACGGTGATACTCGAGAGGGTTCAGAGGAGAGCGACGCGTTTGATAAAAGGTATGGAAAACCTTTCATACACTGAGAGACTGGAGAAACTGGGGCTCTTTTCCATGGAGAAGAGGAGAATTAGAGGGGACATGATAGAGACTTACAAGATCATGTAGGGCATAGAGAAAGTAGAGAGGGACAGATTCTTCAAACTTTCGAAAACTACAAGAACGAGAGGGCATTCGGAAAAGTTGAAAGGGGACAGATTCAAAACCAATGCTAGGAAGTTTTTCTTCACCCAACGGGTGGTGGACACCTGGAATGCGCTTCCAGAGGGCGTGATAGGACAGAGTACGGTATTAGGGTTCAAAAAGGGATTGGACAATTTTCTGAAGGAAAAGGGGATAGAGGGGTATAGATAGAGGACTACTACACAGGTCCTGGACCTGTTGGGCCGCCGCACTGGGCACGATGGACTTCTGGTCTGAACCAGCAGAGGCACTTCTTATGCTCTTATGTTTATCAGGCTCTTCTCCTTCCTCCTTCATTCGACTAGCCTGAAAAGGATGACTGAAGAAGTCTGGGACTGGTTTTCTTGAGTCTTGAACAAAGTTTTCTCTTTAATAAAATGCTGAATTAAGTTTAATTGCAGACCTGACATATCTCATGTTCTAGCCTGCCTGAACTGGGTGTTTTAGCTTGGGCATTTTAGCTTCTTATGGTTATCTCAGCATACACAATATTGTATTCTGCCCTCCTGGACATGTAACAGAAAGACTGCAGGGCTTAGATAAGTGACCTGCTAGTGACCTGCTTAGGACCAATGATTGTTAAGAAAAGTGACACGTGAGAAGTTTTTTCTAGCATTCAGTTGTATAGCCAGAAAATTGTATAAATATCACTGTAACTTCCTGGTTTTGGGACTTCTGAAGCTGCCAGCTTGGGGGCTCAGGAAACTAAACTAAACTAAACCTTAAGTTTGTATACCGCATCATCTCCACAGAAGTAGAGCTCGGCACAGTTTACAAGAATTGATATAGAAAGGAACTACAATGAAAAGTAGAAGGATTTAGAAAGAGAAGTTTAGAGGGACTTAGTATATCGAAGAGGGATGGGTCATTGCATTTTAGAGAAAAGCCAAGTTTTCAAATGTTTTCGGAAGAGTTGGAGAGAGGTCAGGCTCCGAAGCGGGGTAGTAAAGCTGTTCCAGAGTTCGGTGATCCTGAGAAGAGGGAAGTTCCTAATTTTCCTGCATGGGATATGCCTTTTAAAGAGGGGAAGGATAGTTTGAATTTTTGAGTGGATGTGGTGGTGTTGGGATTAGAGGAGTTCCAAGATAGTGGAAAAAGGGGAGGCAGGATGCCGTGTAGAGACTTGAAGGTTAGGCAGGCACATTTGTAGTGAACCCTAAGGATTACTGGGAGCTTATGCTGAATAAAATATACCTGTCACTTTCTTCAAGTCTCTTAAGTTTTGTGGCTGACCAAAGTGACCTTTCAAACTGATAGTCCACCCATTTAGCTCTGAGATATGCTCGAATCTTCGGATCTGAGTACAACTGGGGGGACATTTTCCATGAAGTACCCGTGGTTGGAGATGAGATGAGAAAGAAAGGGCAACCCCCATGAGAGCATGATCCGAGACAGTGCAGTCATAAATATCTGCGCGCATAGCCAAAGCAAATAACCGATGATCAAGAAGGAGGTAGTCCAGTCTCGCATAAACTGTGTGTGCATGGGAGAAGAAAGTAAAGTCTTTGTCATACGGGTGTAGGGTTCGCCAAATGTCCACGAAGTCCAAGTGGTGGGACAAAAAATTGACCCCCACACCCCCTAGCAGCCTGATCACGGGGCCTCACTCGAGGCGGTTTACAATCCATACCTGGGTCAGCGATGATATTAAAATCACTGCCCACAATTATGTTATACTCAGGATATCTCGACAAGCAAGACAGGAGTGAGGAAAAGAAACTATGAGTGTACACATTTGGGGCATAGATGTTACAGGGCATCAGCTTCATTCCCCAAAGTTCCCTCAGAACCAAAACATATCTCCCTTCATGATCTTGAAACTGCTTATGTAACTGAAAGGGTAGCTTTTTATGGAGAAGGATCGCCACCCCTCGCTGCCGGCCCCAAACGATGAGGAATACACCTCACCCACCCAATTTCTGTGTAGTTTAAAATGTTCCAACTGGGACAGGTGAGTCTTCTGGATGTTTGCATTCAATTTTCTTAGGGAAGCCAGTACTCGGGATCTTTTTATGGGTGACCGAAGGCCATCCACATTGAGAGTGACCACCTTCAAGTCAGCCATTGTCATAGGGCCAATACATGTTCACAAAGCCAGAACATAGTGCAAACCACCCCGACAGGACCCCCCCCCAGCTAGGCCCTCAGGCAGAAAAGAACAAGAAGCAGCTCTCCTGTCTAGGACCAATCAGTCCACACATTTGCTCCCCCACAAACAGCCACAATCGTATCACCCCAGACACTCCCCCACAGCCCACCTTCCCCCCCCTTTTGCATCCATAGCGGTTTCTCCCTTCCCCATTCCCGCAAATCCCAAATCCACATTTCCCACCCCGCTCACAAGGGAGTACCCACCCAGACAGAAACCCAACGAAGAGCAGAGAATAACAGAGGTGCAATACAAAAAAATGAAAAGAAATAAAAATAAAAACTTGGCCTACGGACTAGTGCCAAGCTCTGGGTAGCCCCAAGAGAGTATGTAGATGTTAGATTCAGCCAGAGAAGATAGAAATATCAACCACAAAAAGCCATCTTAAGCAACCAAATGCAGACCCATGGCTGGCTCCCTGCCACAGTATAAAGTCAGGCCTGTCCTGGGAGCATAGAACTAAGCCAATCAAACCTGGCAGAAAAGTGCACCCCAAAAGAAAAAAAGAATCCCAGGGTGCACTGAACGTGGTTTCCGGTGAAGCCACCCTGTCATCACACGCCGGCATTCCAAACCCAGGTCCCACAGGCTATAGTCCAGTGCAGTATTCATATGCAGGGAAACAGTGGCCAACGGGCCCAGCCAGGGCTGAGGGAGTCAGTCATCCCTTGAGGTTATCCAGGAATAGGCGAGCTTCATCCACGTCCTGCAGGGTAAACGACTTGCCATCCTTCCAGACTCGCAGCTTAGCAGGAAAAGTGAAGGCGAATTGAATGCCTTTGGAGTGCAGTGCTGAACAGAAGGGTGTCATTAGCTTGCGCTGCGCCGCCACTCTGATGGAATAGTCATTGAAGAGGAGTACCATCGCTCCATTGTATTCCAAGGGCCCCTTTTTACGGTAAGCCCGCAGGATGCTCTCTTTCTCCCTCCAACTGCTGTATCTTACAATCGTGGTGCGAGGCCTCCGGTTTTCCTGCTTTTGTGGGGAGCCGATCCAATGTGCCTTTTCACAGGTAAAGAGCATGCCGCTCTCATGCAGCTGTTCAGGTAGCCAGGTAGAAAAGATGGTATACAGCTCAATGTCCTTAACAGCTTCCGGGAGCCCCACCGGCCTGTGGCTCCTATTCTCCTGCTCATCGAGCTGCACTTTCAGGAGCTCGATTTCTTTTTGCAGCGCGAGCACCCTGGAATCAAGGCCGCTGCATGTGTCCTCCTGCGCCGCTACTCTTTGCTCCACATCTGTTAGCCGGTGGGCTTGAGAATCAAACTTCTCATGCATTTCCTCCATGCCCAACTGAAGTTTATTCAAGCGATCCGCCAGCGCTGCAGACACCGAGCACCTATTCCCCTGCAGGGACTTTGAAAGTCGCAGTCTCCTCCGCCATTTTGGCCTGGGTCGAAGCAGGCCAATCTCTAACGGCTCTTGCCGTTTTTAAGGGCATGCCAGACAGTGTAGAGCCGAGAAAACAACTCCGGATGCAGCAGATCACTGTCCTCTCCAGCCCAAAGGTAGCAATCTGGTCATCAGTAGCAAATAGCAAAAGATATTAGCTGATATTAGTGAGGGTATGAGGGAGCTCCACTCGCACGCATCCGCTCAGACAGGATGCATCACGTGACCCCTCCATATATTTTTCTGATTATTCTGAAGTTTGGATTGTTCCATTGCAATGTTTAACAAGTTTTGTTATACTTTGTATAGAACTTCACTGGTACAAACTGAAGGGGGCATCAGAACCCTCGGTGGAAGGAGGAGGGGTTGAAAAACTGGAGTGAATTTCTTCTGCACAGAAGGAATGACACACCTATCTACTAGAAAAGATATTAGTAAGGTATATCTCACCAGAATGACACACCTATTTACTAGAAAAGATATTGCAAGGTAAGAACCTAATCTCTTTTTAATAACACAAAATAAAGTAATAAAAGAGCCAAATATTGGTCATTTTTTCTAAATATTTTCTGGTCCTACAATAATCCAAGGTCAGTGGCAGTGATATAGTGCATTTATCCCAGGACAAGCAGGCAGCATATTCTTGACTGATGGGTGACGGCACCGACGGAGCCCCGGTACGGACAATTTTAGAGTGATTGCACTCTAAGAACTTAGAAAGTTCCAGTAGGCCGCACCGCGCACGCGCGAGTGCCTTCCCGCCCGACAGAGGCGCGCGGTCCCCAGTTTCTTAGTTTCCGCGGAGCTAAGAAGACGCGTCTCTCTCAACGGCCGTTGTGAGAGAATTTTTGTGTAAACTTCCCGCTCGCGTAAACTTGTTAAGGAAATTTTATTTCCTTTTCTTTTTTCTTTATTTAAAAAAAAAAAAAAAAAAAAATAGAGAAATTCAACAGAAATTACTATTTGGTGCCGAAATGTCTGATTCTACAACACCGGCACCGACATCGGCACCGGCGCAGTCGGCACCCACATCATCGACACCACGCGATACCGCGTCGGTGTCGACTCCTTCAGGTAAGCCGGCTAAGAAGCCTTCCCCGTTGGAGCGTCCTCCGGTCTCGATGGCAGCGAGCCCAATCATGCCGACCTCGAGGCGCCCACGGAAGCGCTCCGCCCCAATAGAGGTGAGCCCCTCTACATCGGGTTCCTCATCCTCGGGGCGTAGAGCGGCACCGCAGGTACCACAAAAGAAAAAAGCGGTACCGGTGCCTTCCCTCGAAGACCGTATAGCTGCTGTTCTACAGGCGCAACTTAAAGAACAGTTACAGCATCTCCTGCCTTCGTTCCTGGCACCAAATCTGCCGGTACCAGTTCGGTCTGAGCCACCGGTACCGACAGTGGACCGTCCTATTTTATCGACATCCACCTTGTCGGTACCGGTACAATCTGTTTCCTCGGTCTCCATGCCGATTCTTGCACCGGAGCCGAGAGCTCACCATCAAGCTGTACAGACTTCGGCTCCGGTGCATACAGTGACATCTCCCGGTACCGAGTCAGGCAGATCAGGGAAGTCTCTTCGTAAATCCCGTCATTTAGAGCCTTCCACGCCGGAATCTTGAGACCGGAGTTTTCAAATTCGAGATCCTGACTTGTGGGGGGACTCAGAGGATCCTATTCTTTCTGAGGGGGAATGCTCTTCTGGTGATGAGGACCCGTCTCCTTTAGGACCCTCCTCTAGACCAGAGGTATCTTCTTTTTCTTCCTTTTTAAAGGAAATGTGTGACTCTCTCTCCATTCCTTTGGAGGCTGAGTCAAAGAAATCCAAGGCTTTTCTAGATGCCTTGGATTTTGACCAGCCTCCAAAGGAATATCTTAAGTTACCTCTCCATGACATCTTGAGAGAGACTTTTTATAATAATCTGGAATCTCCCTTAATTATTCCTGGAGCTCCCTGAAAATTGGATTCCTTGTATAAGGTTATCCCTATCCCTGGGTTTGACAAACCCCAACTGCCTCATGAGTCCCTTTTGGTTGAGTCCACTTTAAAAAAGTCCAAAGGGGCTAGTGTATATGCTTCGGTCCCTCCTGGCAGAGAGGGCAAATCCATGGATAAGTTTGGGAAAAGACTTTACCAAAATGCAATGTTGGCCAATCGATCAGGAAACTATGCATTTCATTTCTCTTTTTATCTTAAGCAGCTTATTCAGAATCTCACTGCTTTTGAGAAATATCTTCCTGATCGGAAAAAGTCTACTTTTCACCAAACTTGTTCCTCTCTTTTACAGCTTCGTAAATTCATGGTCAGATCCATTTATGATACCTTCGAGCTGACCTCCAGGGCCACAGCCATGTCAGTGGCCATGCGACGGCTAGCCTGGTTTCGGGTTTCAGAACTCGACGTCAATCACCAGGATCGACTAGCCAATGCTCCTTGCTTGGGGGATGAGCTGTTTGGAGATTCCATGGACTCCACTACTCAAAAACTATCGGCTCATGAGACTAGATGGGACACGCTTCTTAAAACTAAGAAGCCTCCACCAACCAGGCCTTTTCGTCCACAATCCACCTACCAACGTAGATTTGTGGCTCGTCCTCTGCCTCAAGCTGCACAACAGCCTAGACGTCAGAGACAACAACGACCAGCTGCTAGACAACCTCAACAACAACAGCAGGTAAAACCTACACCTTCACAAAAATCTACTCAACCCTTTTGACTTGGTTCTCCAGAACATAGCCAGTCTTGTTCCTTCTACCCACCTTCCACAGCCTATAGGAGGACGCCTTACTTATTTCATAAGCCGTTGGGAACTCATCACGTCAGATCAGTGGGTCCTAAACATCATCCACCACGGCTACTCTCTCAACTTTCAGTCTCTACCTCCTCCAAGTCAACCAAAAGAGTCTGCTTTGCACACTCCTCAGTCTTTCCTTCTTCTCCAAGAAGTTCAATCCCTCCTCCTTCTGAACGCCATAGAGGAGGTTCCTCTAGATCAGAAGGGGCAGGGGTTCTACTCCCGTTATTTTTTAGTCCCCAAAAAAAAACAGGAGATCTCAGACCCATTCTAGATCTCCGCGATCTCAACAAATGTTTGGTCAAAGAAAAGTTCAAGATGCTTTCTCTGGCCACTCTTTATCCTCTTCTCAATCAAGGCGACTGGCTATGTTCCCTCGATCTCAAAGAAGCATACACTCATATACCGGTCAATCTGGCTTCCAGACAGTACCTACGCTTCATGATCAATCGTTGTCATTACCAATACAAGGTGCTGCCCTTCGATCTTGCCTCCTCTCCAAGAGTGTTCACCAAATGTCTGATTGTGGTGGCTGCCTTTCTACGTTCTCACCACCTTCAGGTCTTTCCTTACCTAGACGACTGGTTAATCAAGGCCAATTCATCTCAGACTGTTCTCCTGGCCACCAACCAAACTATCATGTTTCTTCAACTTCTGGGGTTCGAGATCAATCTACCCAAATCTCATCTCATCCCCACTCAGAGACTTCAATTCATAGGAGCTGTCTTGGACACAGTCCTCATGAGAGCGTTCCTGCCATCCAACCGTCTTCAAACGCTTCAGTCTCTATGTCAGCAGGTGCTTCCACACCGTTCCATCTCGGCAAAGCAAATGATGATTCTCTTGGGTCACATGGCATCCACAGTCCATGTCACACCCCTCGCACGTCTTCACCTGCGCACTCCTCAATGGACCCTTGCTACTCAGTGGTCCCAAGCGATGGATCCTTGCTCACGACACATATCTGTGACTTCATCTCTTCGTCAGTCTCTACAATGGTGGTTGGTATCCTCAAATCTATCCAGAGGTCTTCTGTTTCATCTACCTCCTCATCAACTAGTCATCACCACCGATGCCTCCCCTTATGCATGGGGAGCTCACTTGAACGAGTTCCAAACTCAAGGCCTTTGGACAGCCCAGGGAAAGAAGCATCACATCAATTTCCTGGAACTCAGAGCGATGTTTTATGCCCTCAAGGCCTTCCAACATCTTCTCTTTCCTCAAGTTCTCCTGCTGTGCACAGACAATCAAGTTGCGATGTACTACATCAACAAACAGGGTGGGACGGGCTCTCGCCTCTTATGCCAGGAAGCCCAGAAGATCTGGACTTGGGCCATAAATCACCATCTATTCCTGAAAGCTATCTACATTCAGGGAGAAAGGAATTCCTTAGCGGACAAACTCAGCAGAATGCTCCAGCCTCACGAGTGGACACTCGATCCTGTAACTCTACAATCCATCTTCGCTCAATGGGGCACTCCTCAGATAGACCTCTTTGCAGCTCCTTACAATCACCAGCTGCCCCTATTCTACTCCAGACTCTACTCTCCTCACCGTCTGGCAGCGGATGCATTTCTCCTCGACTGGTCCAATCTGTTCCTGTACGCCTTCCCTCCTCTGCCTCTCATGTTGAGAACCTTTTTCAAGCTCAAGAGGGAACGAGCCACAATGATTCTGATTGCTCCGAGGTGGCCCAGGCAACATTGGTTCTCCCTTCTACTTCAACTCAGTTCCAGGGATCCTTTTCTTCTTCCACTGTTTCCTTCTCTGCTTACGCAGCATCAGGAGACCCTTCTACATCCCAACCTCCAGTCTCTGCACCTGACAGCTTGGTATCTCTCGGGCTGACTTCTCATGATACGTTTTTGTCTCAGCCTGTTCGTTCAATTCTGGATGCCTCCAGGAAACCGGCCACTCTGCAATGTTACCATCAGAAGTGGACACGGTTTTCTTCCTGGTGTCTTCTTCGTCATTATAATCCCACTTCCCTTGCAGTGGAGACCTTATTGGATTATCTTCTTTCTTTGTCAGACTCTGGTCTCAAGTCCACTTCAATCAGAGTCCATCTCAGTGCTATTGCGGCTTTTCATGAGCCAGTCCATGGAAAACTCCTCTCAGCTCATCCCTTGGTGTCCAGGTTCATGCGGGGTCTTTTCAATGTTAAACCACCTCTTAAAGCCCCTCCTGTTGTCTGGGATCTCAATGTGGTTCTTTCCGCCTTAATGAAACCTCCATTTGAACCCTTGGCTACCGCTTCTTTCAAGTTTCTCACTTGGAAAGTTCTTTTCCTTATTGCCCTTACCTCTGCCAGGAGGGTCAGTGAGCTTCATGCACTAGTTGCGGACCAACCTTTTACAGTATTCCATCACGACAAGGTGGTTCTGCGTACGCACCCAAAGTTTCTTCCTAAGGTTGTTTCTGAATTCCATCTCAACCAATCCATTGTTTTGCCTGTCTTCTTTCCGAAACCCCACTCACATTCAGGGGAACAGGCTCTGCATACTTTGGACTGTAAGAGGGCTCTAGCTTACTATTTAGACCGCACTAAGCCCCACAGATCTTCTCCCCAACTATTTCTGTCTTTTGATCTGAATAAATTGGGACGTCCTGTTTCTAAACGTACGTTGTCTAATTGGCTGGCAGCGTGCATTTCATTCTGTTATGCTCAGACCGGACTGACACTGGAAGGTTCTGTCACGGCCCATAGGGTCCGAGCCATGGCAGCATCTGTAGCTTTCCTCCGTTCCACTCCTATTGAGGAAATCTGCAAGGCTGCTACTTGGTCCTCAGTTCATACTTTTACATCTCATTATTGTCTGGATGCATTCTCCAGACGGGATGGACACTTCGGCCAATCTGTTTTGCAAAATTTGTTTTCTTAATGGCCAACCTTCCCACCATCCCTCTTTTTCTTAGCTTGGAGGTCACCCATCAGTCAAGAATATGCTGCCTGCTTGTCCTGGGATAAAGTACAGTTACTTACCGTAACAGGTGTTATCCAGGGACAGCAGGCAGATATTCTTGCGTCCCTCCCACCTCCCCGGGTTGGCTTCTTAGCTGGCTTATCCTAACTGGGGACCGCGCGCCTCTGTCGGGCGGGAAGGCACTCGCGCGTGCGCGGTGCGGCCTACTGGAACTTTCTAAGTTCTTAGAGTGCAATCACTCTAAAATTGTCCGTACCGGGGCTCCGTCGGTGCCGTCACCCATCAGTCAAGAATATCTGCCTGCTGTCCCTGGATAACACCTGTTACGGTAAGTAACTGTGCTTTACTGTTTGTCACTAAATGGCCCAATGTTGACTGAAGTTTGAGCATCTTTAAAAGAAAAAATGGCAGACGTTAAAAGCATTGGGCATCCAAAGGTAAATAAGTGAATAGTCAAGCGTATATATGAGTTTTATTAATTTAATACAGTAAAACCTTGGTTTGTGAGCATAATTCGTTCCAGAAGCATGCTTGTAATCCAAAGCACTTATGTATCAAAGCAAATTTCCCCATAGGAAATAATGGAAACTCAGACGATTCATTCTACAACCCAAAAACTTTAATACAAAATACTATAGGTACTCGTATTGCAAGACCTCACTCATTTAGAACAGTCACTACACTTGGAGAGAGAAAAACCATCGGCTCAGTTGTGATCATGTGACACGTGTATACTGTATGTACTCGTATCGCAAGACTTTGCTCATTTAGAACAGTCACTACACTCCCGCAGCGTCAGAGAGAGAAGAATCATCAGCTCAGTTGTGATCATGTGACGCGTGTATACTGTATGTACTCGTATTGCAAAACCTCACTCATTTAGAACAGTCAATACACTCCCGCAGCGTCAGAAAGAGAAGACCCATCGGCTCAGTTGTGATGTGTGTATACTGTATGTACTTGTATTGCAAGACATTGCTTGTATATCAAGTTAAAATTTAATAAAATGTTTTGCCTGTCTTGCAAAATACTTGAAAACCAAGTTACTTGCAATCCAAGGTTTTACTGTATATAAATAAACTTAATTGAGAGGGCTTTTTCTGTAAATTTTGATGATCAAAACAATTGCGATGATGTGTTTTTGCTTTTATTTCTTTTATAAGGTTGTTTCATGGATTATAACTATTTGGATATTTGGATCCTTGACAATATTCTTATTGGCCAGAGTTCTGGGTGGTGAGGTAAGTAGTTGTATAACATTTTGTTTAAAGCACAGGTGTCAAACTCAAGGCCTGCGGGCCAAATCCAGCCCACCTGGTCATTTTATGCGGCCCATGGTCCGATGCCCCCAGTATTATCTTATGGCTGGCTCTCTCCTACTCACAGCCACAGTGTGCACAAGGCCACATACAGTGGCTCCTTGCGCGTCCCGTGCCTCATCCAGAAGCATTCCCTCTGACGTTGCAATGTCAGAAATAAGGCTTCCGGTTTAGGCGCAGGATGCACAAGGATCCGCTGCAAAGGGTGGTAATATTAAACCGCATTTATATTTGATATAATAAACATAACCTGCATCTTGTACATATGGTCTGCAGTAGAGAATGACACGGTGGTGGTCACCCGCAGCTAGCCGCGTTTAGCCGTGGGTAACCCGCCGAAACGGGGAAAGAAAAATAGCAGTCGCTGCGGGGACGGGGACAAGGCCATTCACCGCCTCGTGGAGCGGTGAATGGTCTTGTCTCCGCAGTGAGGCATCAAAGATCGCGCGGTCCCTGCAGCCCCTGCCTGCCCGATCGATCTTAGCCAGCTCCCTCCCTTCACCTCACCTTAGTTTGCAGGCTTTCTTTTTCGGCGACCCGCACACTATCAAAGAGCCGCACACGCGCAGCTGCTCAGTGTTCAGTCTTCTGCTCTGACATAACCAGAAACAGGAAGTTGCAGCAGAGCAGAAGATTGAACACTGAGCAGCCACGCGTGCGCGGCTCTTTGAAAGCGTGCAGGTCGCCGAAAAAGAAAGCATGCAAACTAAGGTGAGGCAACATTAAGATATAGGGCAGGGGAGTGTTTGAGGCTCAGTTGAGTCCTTCTAGTTATCTGAAATGACTCGAGATTCTTTTCATTCTAAAAGGTCTTTGTTTTCTGTTTTCTCTGGAAGTTGATCCTAATCCCGTAACTGTGGTGCATGTAGTGATCTATGCAATTTGTGTTCATTTTCTTGCTTATAAATAATTCACCTTTTAATGTATGTTAAGGCAAAGGGGTGCATGCTCACTTGGGAAGGAAAAATGCCACAGTGGAAAATAGTGGTTCTTTAGTGTATCTGATATGGTTTCTTTGCTGAAAGGTTAATTCTCTGCCCTGTAGTAAAGGTTCTGAATGGAGGGCTGTTGGGAGTACAGGGGCCTTAGTCTTTCACCTCCAGAAATTTGGGCAAAAATGCTGATTTAAAGCTATGTTGAAGTCATGTTGGTGAGTCTTAGCTTGGTTTGGAACAAAGATAAATACATTGGGGGGGTGGAAGGGGGTAATTTTAAAAGCACATAAATTGCAGGTTTGTGTATGGAAATGGCTTTTTTCAAAATCACCTATAAATATATGGATATATGGATAAAAATACTCATGATGAGCAGAGACATTTTTGGAGGTGGAGTTTGGATTTAACACACACATTTTTGGATTTTCAAAGGTACGTGCATAAATTTTTCTCAAAAGCTGTTGGGATGATGTGGCTGTATTTCTCCTTTCTGTCTGCAGCTTTGCTCAAGTAATTTTTGAAGGGAAAATGCATGTGCCATTTCCCTTTGAAAACTTGCTCAGTGTTCAATCTTCTGCTCTGATGCAACCGGAAATAGGAAGTTGCAGCAGAGCAGAAGATTGAACACTGAGCAGCCGCGCGTGCAGGTCGCCGAAAAAGAAAGCCTGCAAACAAAGGTGAGGTGAAGGGAGGGAGCTGGCTAAATGCTACGATCGATCGGGCGGACAGGTGGGGGCTGCGGGGACCACGCAATCGCGCATGTTCCCGGCTCACACTTGAAGGAGGGAGTGAAAGGGAAAAGTATTCTGGGCCAAGGGGACGAAGACGGAAAGAAAAACCCACAGCAGGAAAGAAAGGGGAGGACAGGCAGGTGAGCCAGATGTTGGAAGCGGGGGGGGGGGTGGAAGAAAGAGGGAAAGAAGCTAGATGGGGTTGAAAAGAAGAGACACACTAGTATGGAAGAGGAAAATAGGGGAAATCTGGAAACAGGAAGGTAACAGAAAGAGGGGAAATTATGTGCATGGGGTATAGGGACAGAGACATAAAGGGGACATGCCATGGGGATGGTATATGGACACAGGGGGGGGCAATGGCAGATACATAGGGGAGCTATTAGAAATGGGGAAAATAAGAGCACAGAAGCGAGATGGTTTGTGGGGATGGGACAGGGACCGAGCTTGCAGGTTCCAGTGGCTTGCACAAATTACATTGTAACGTGCCACGAAAATAAGAGGGAGGAAGGTAGATAGATAGGCCAAGCTAGAGGAGCTGAAGGGTGGTAGAAAGGAATAGATGGTAAAGGAGGGAGGGAAGGGTGGTGGTGGAAAGGAATAGAACAGACATTGAAGGAGGGTGGAGAGGAACAGACCCTGAAGGGAAATGTGGAAGACAGAGTGGGGAGAAGATGCTGGAAGGGAAGAAGACAGATGCCAGACTATGGGGGAGCGGAGGGAAGAAGATGGGTGTTAGACCAATTAGGGCGGGGGGTGAAGGGAGAGGCACAGTAACAGCAAATGGAAGATGCAGAGAGAAGACACACAGTGGATGGAAGGAATTGAATGAGAAGATGTGGAAAGCAGAAACCAGACAACAAAGGTAGAAAAAAAAATTCTATTTATTTATTTATTTTTTGCTTTAGGATAAAGTAGTATATTAGTTGTGTTGATAAAAATTTATAAACAAAGCCCTGCTGAACATCTTTTTCTCTAGTTCAGCAGCAGGAACTTTGATTTATAAGAAAGGAATAAGCTAAATATTACAGTACTAAGGCTTATATGGATGCTACGGGGCGGTGAATGGGATGGCAGTGGCGGTGACGGGGCAGTGAAAGGGATGGCATTGATGGGGCGGTGAAGGGAACGGCGGTGACGGGTTAGGGTTGGGAGCAGAGGATGGGGGGACGGGGCGGTGACGAAGACAGATTTTTTCCCCGTGTCATTCTCTAGTCTGCATTTTTGTTTTTGCTTTTCTCGTTTGACTTATTTCACTGCAGCCTTTTTTGGATTTTTTCCTAGTTTTCATTTCAGTGTGTGGGCCAGTGCATTTAGCCTGGCTTGGGAACAAGCAGATAAATAGGCATAAAGTAGAATAGGTCTGATTTATGGAGGTTTTAGCATCCAACCTAAAGCAACACTAAAAATGTACCCTAGATTGAGCTGTGACCCGTACAGTGTGCATGGAATAAGACCTGATCAGTGTTCCTGTGTTGGTGGGATAAGCAGCCTTTATTGTACAATTCCTTTGGAGGCTGAACTAGAGGGTTCTTGTATGTCTGATAGCTTCAGCTGCAGGGCAACTAAAGATGATTCCTCCCCTTTCGGCTACCTGCCCGGGAGCATCCTGTCTTGCTCAGTTTGATCCTGCAGCTTTTCTGCATTGCTGAAATTTGTTAAATCTGCTCACAATTTGTTTTCAATTCCTAGCCTTTTTTTATTTTGTTTGCGGGTTTGTCCTCGTGCTGCAGATCATCTCTGTGCGAGTGATCCTTCGGCGGGAGATCGCAGACATTTTAAATTTTGTCTGCTTCTGGAGGGTGCTCTGTAAGCCTGAAACTTCAGTAAGCCCTCTGGACAGCCTGCACATTGGATTGGGTGTCCAGGATCAGGAACCATCTCTCTCCTGGTTCATCTGCAAAGAGGTAGAGCGCAGGCTGCTGCAGTTCCAAGGAGGTACGCCAGGATTGGAACCATGCCGCATGTCTTCCCTGATTTCCTTGAAGGGTCCTGGTGGTCGTGATCTGAGGTGACAGAGAAGGTGAGGCGGTCAGAAGACCTGAAAAAATCCAGTTTAATCAACTGCTGAGGTACTGATCTCCTTGCTTGTACTGTGTATTGCAGGCTGCCATAGACTCTCATTGCAGCACATGTCTCTGTGGAGTCTGCGAGTCACAGAGTTTGCAGATTTTACAGGGTGCTTAAATCGGGGTTTTGGGGTGTTTCCCTGCATGCCCTGGTCCCCCCCCCCCCCACACACACACCTATAAAATCCTAAAATTGCAGATTTTTGCATTTTCCTGTGTTTTAACAGGTGTTTTTTAGTCAAAATCGGCATTCGCAGCGGCCATCTTGGATTTTCTTTAAACTTTTTTAAACTATAGTTTGTGGACTTAGAAGCTTCGTTTTTGCTCTAAACTTCACAGATGGCCACCTCAGGACAGGATGGCATGGATTCATGCCGTAAATGTGGCGGATGCCAGATGGATTCAGAGCCGTGTCTCACATGGGAGCACTATCCTCCTCCGGGGAGATTCTGCTTTCCTCCGTTTCCACCAGAGACGTGATTCCAGCGTCAGGGACGCCAATTTTGGGCAAGGTGGGCACTTCCGTGAAACACAAGCGCAGTTCCGGGGAAAAGTCTCATAAGTTTTCAAACCATTCCAAATCTGAGTCCCGTAGATCAGCCCTGGACGCCAGGGACTATTTTCCGCCGGAATTTGTAGATATGATGTATCAGGCTTTCATACGAAAGCGGGCTATGCCTGTGTCTCCCCCTAAGACTCCGGTGCGACGGTCTGTGCAGCCTTTGGATTCCAGCATGTCAGTCTGCTCCCTTGCTGGTCCACTTGAATGACAGCGGCAACTTCCTGCTATTGCCTCGGTACCTGCGTCAATTTCTATGCCGTTGCTATCGCATGGCTCTTTGGCGGACTCTGCTAACGTGGCTAGCCTGGCGGATCTTGGGGATTCCCAGCACATTGATTCCCATGATCTGGGAGAGGATCAGATGGTGAGAAGGCTCTTTAATTCCAGTTGCCTTCCTGATCTTATCTCTGAATCCCTATGGACATTGAAACTTGATTCAGACTCTGGTTCAAGTGGAGTGTTCCGTCATGAGTTCTAAGCCCCTGCTTTCCGCTGTATTTCTGGATCACACAGATTTGGTGGAAATGCTCTTGGAGGTTTGGGAGGCCCTGGAGGGTCCCTTGAAGTACACTAGGGCCATGGCTAAATTGTATCCCATGGCTTCGGAATTTTCCAAGCGCCTAGTCTCGCTGAGGGTGGATTCAACGGTGGCTCAGGTCACTAAACGTACCTCCTTGCCCTCAGATGGAGGGGTTGTTGTGAAGGATGTTCAGGACTGAGGACTGGATTTTGTTATGAAGCGTCTTTTTGATTCCACTGCAACAGGAGTGCGAGCGGCAGCGGCCACTTCCTTTGTGCCCCGGGTATGTCATACTAAACTTCGTCAGGATCCTGAGGAGGTTGTCCTTCGGGATCTGGATTTCCTAGTTTCTGGAGTGAATTATTTGGCAGACACCCTCTATGATATTTTGAAAATTTTTGCTAAGCTGGGAGCTTATTCAGTTTCTGCTAGGAGTATGATATAGATTCGCCAGTGGTCGGGTGATTCATCTTCCAAGGCTACACTGAGCAAATTGCCCTTCAAAGGTTTGCTCTTATTTGGCCAGGGTTTGGATGTCCTTATGGCAAGTGTGCAGGACCTTAAGCCTAAGATGCTTCCTGGCCCTAGACCTCGTCTGTCCAGGGGGACGGGATGGTCAAATTTTTGTCCCTTCCGGAGAACCTCACAGTACGCTGGACCCCCTGCGACGGGACAGCATTTCGGATCGTCCTACAGACCTCGCTTTGGAGGTGCAGCTTGCCAACAGCCTCCCAACTCTCGGCCTTCTGTCCCTCCCAAGAGAAAATTATGGTGCTAGGGCTCTGGTGAGGCCCCTCTGAATCGGGGGCCGGCTTTCAGCCTTCCTGCCAGAATGGCTAAAGATAATCTCGGAACAGTGGGTCCTAGAGGTGCTCAGGGAAGGTCTTTGGCTGCAGTTCTTCCGGCTGCCAGCGGACTTCTTCCTGTCATCTCCTGAGAGAAATCAGGACAGGGCCAGCAAGGTGCGCACTATGGTATGTCGGTTACTAGATCTGGCGGCCATAGAGCCGATCCAAAGGGATGTCTTGGGCTCCAGGAGATACTCGATTTACTTCATCGTGCCAAAGAAGGACTCCATCGATTGCAGACCAATTGTGGACCTCAAAGCAGTGAATGAATTCTTGCGAGTTTTGCGTTTCCTGATAGAAATGGTGCATTCTGTCATAGCAGCGGTGGCACCCGGGGAGTTTTTGGCTTCCTGGAGCTCATGGAAGCGTATCTCCACATCCCGATTTTCCCAGATCATCGGAGTTTCCTGAGGTTTCATGTTCTCGGGAGGCATTTCCAATTTGCGGGTTCTCCCTTTTGGTTTAGCCCAGAGCTTTTACCAAGATCATGGTGGTGGTGGCTGCACATCTGCGATTTCTGGGTGTGCGAGTGCATCTGTACCTCGACGACTGGCTGATCAGAGCTCCCTCGTGGGTGCAGGGCTGCTTGGCAAGTGGTGTCTTTGCTGGAACATCTCGGATAGGTGATCAATCTGAAGAAGAGTTGCCTCGAGCCGACAGGACTTGGAGTACCTGGGAATTCGGTTCAACCGGTCTGAACCGGGTGTTTCTTCCAGAATCCAGAAAACTGAAACTAAAGAGTGCCATTTGGGACATATTAGCAGTCCCAGCACTGATGGCCCGGCAGTTACTGCAGGTGTTGGGTCTTATGGGGACGACCATGGATGTGATTCCATGGGCAAGAGCTCGCCTGCGTCCTCTTCAGTGTTTGCTTCTGATACAGTGGAATCCCCAGAGAGATGCCTTGGTTGACAGCAGCGCGCAGCAATATGATGTGGTGGTTGAACCCAGTCACTCTGACCAAAGGGCTCCCTCTGCGGGTTTTGGATTGGGTGACCCTGACTACAGACATGAATCTTTCCGGTTGGGGAGCAGTTTGCATGTCTGTCCTGGTTTAGGGCAACTGGATGCTGAGGGAGAACAGATGATCGATCAATCGGCTGGGCTACGAGCGATCCGGTTAGCTCTGCCAAGATTCCAAGGGAGTCTCCACCAGAAGGCTGTCCGTGTGTTCTCGAACAATGCGATGGCTGTTGCCTATGTCAAGTTTCAAGTTTCAAGTTTCAAGTTTACCTTTATTTGATGAATCGCTTATCACAGTACCTAAGCGATGTACAATTAAAAACCATCAGGGTGTGGTAATACATTTAGTTTCTAATAATCAATTAATAGACAGACATACATTTAGTTTATAAAAATCACTTAAAAAAAAAAAAAAACAACAAAGATTGACGAACATGAAGGGGTGGGAAGAAAGGGAAGAAGTTACAATTTTGTTATTTATAAAGGTTTAAACATTCAAGGGTAGAGCACATTAGGTAGACATGGGTTAAGATGGAATAGAAGAGAATGGAAAACTTAAAAAGACTATGTTTTATAGATCAAATGCGTCCTGAAATAAATATGTTTTTAAAATTTTCTTAAACGCAACAAGGTCTTTTTCGATTTTGATAAAATTTGGAAGGGAGTTCCACAGTGTGGGCGCTTTTACAGAGAATATATCATTGCGTCTGGTGCCTATGATTCTTAATGAAGGGACTGAAAGCAAATTTAAAGAAGAAGATCTTAAGGAACGAGCAGATTTGTATGGGATAATCAATTTTGCAATAAATTGGGGTTCGTTGAAGCATAATGTTTTGTAAACCAAAAATAATATTTTAAAGGTAATTCGGTGGGTTATAGGGAGCCAGTGAGATTTAATGAGTAAGGGGGTGACATGATCGAATTTCTTCGCATTGAATATTAATTTTACTGCTGTATTTTGGATGATTTGGAGACGTCTATTTTCTTTTTGAGTTATGTTAATAAAGAGAGCATTGCAATAGTCCAGTTTGGAAATAATAAGAGAGTGAATTAAAATATTAAGTGATTTAGCTTCCAGAAAAGTAGAAATTGAGCGTAAGAGACGTAATCTGTAGAAACAGGATTTAACTATTGCGCTGATATGGTCATGAAAAGATAGATCAACATCAATTATTACGCCGAGGATTTTCAACTTGGATACTGATTCTAGTGGAATGTTATCAAGAATGAATGGTGTTTTTTGAAATATGTCTCCTTTCCAGTTGAAAAGCATGGTTTTTGTTTTTTTGGGTATTTAAAGCCAGTTTATTATTATTTAACCAGGTTTTTATTTTTTCTAATTTATCAGTGATAGTTTTTATTTCTTCGGTGTTTTCTGGATTGAGAGGGTGCAATAGTTGAATATCATCAGCGTATGAAAATGTTGTGAATCCTAGTGACTGTGACATGGTGATAAGTGGGGATAAGAAAATGTTAAATAGTAGAGGGGATAATATTGATCCTTGTGGAACTCCGGAAGATAAAGAAAAGTTTTCAGAATAGGACTCATTAAATTTAACTCTCGAGATTCGGTTTGAAAGAAAGGATGTTAACCACAGTAAGACTTGGCCATCAATCCCTAGTGATTGCAGACGATTAAGGAGAATTTCATGATCTATGGTGTCGAAGGCTGCGGATAGATCTAAAGAAAAAAGTGCTACGGATTTATGATGGTCAAGAAAGTAGTGAATGTTTGTAACTAGACCAATCATAGAGTATTCTGTGTTGTGATATTTTCGGAAACCTGTTTGATTGGGGTGTAATGCATTAGTGGATTCGATGAATTCCGAAAGCTGTTCAAAAACCAATTTTTCTGTCAATTTCATTAGAAATGGTAAGTTTGAAATGGGGCGATAGTTAGATGAGTCATCTGGGCTGGATTTGAAGTTTTTTAGGATTGGTGTAATAATAGAGGATTTCCAAGAGGTGGGAACAGTAGAAGAAGAAAGGCTTTTTTGTATAAGTGATAGAATAAATGGACCAAAATAAGAAAAATATTTCTTTAAATAGAACGGCGGAATAAGTTCAGTAGGAGTGCTTTTTAAGTTAATTGATTTAAGATGTCTTTCAATGTCGTTTATAGTTGGAGTTCTAAAATTTAAGCATTTGGCTGTTGGTATGAGGTTATCTGTGGTTATGTCATAGAAACATAGAAACATAGAAAGATGACGGCAGATAAGGGCCATAGCCCATCAAGTCTGCCCACACTATTTACCCACCCTCTTAAGTCTACTGACCCCCTAAAGAATAATTGTAATTATACTGTCACTCTACTGACCCGCTCATTCAGTCCTAGTGACCCTATCCCTTGGCATGACCTCGTAGGGATCCCACATAGGTATCCCATTTGTTCTTGAAGTCTGAGATGCTGCGTGCCTCGACCACCTGCACTGGAAGCTCGTTCCAATGCTCAATCACTCTCTCCGTGAAGAAGTATTTCCTGGTGTCTCCACGAAACTTCCCTCCCCTGAGCTTGAGCGGATGTCCTCTTGTGGTCGAGGGTCCCCTGAGAAGAAAGATATCATCTTCCACCTCTACCCGTCCCGTGATGTACTTAAATGTCTCAATCATGTCTCCCCTCTCCCTACGCTCCTCGAGAGTGTAGAGCTGCAATTTGCTCAGTCTTTCTTCGTACGGGAGACCCTTTAGCCCCGAGACCATCCTGGTGGCCATCCGCTGAACCGATTCAACTCTGAGTACATCCTTACGGTAATGTGGCCTCCAGAATTGAACACAGTATTCCAGATGCGGTCTCACCATGGCTCTGTACAGTGGCATCATGACTTCAGGTTTCCTGTTGACGAAGCTTCTCTTGATACAACCTATCATTTGCCGTGCTTTAGATGAAGCCTTCTCCACTTGAGTGGCTGCTTTCATGTCAGCACTGATGATTACTCCTAAGTCTCGTTCTGCCGTAGTCCTGGCTAAAGTTTCTCCATTCAGGGTGTAAGTTCTGCAAGGATTTCCGTTGCCGAGATGCATGACCTTACATTTCTTGGCGTTGAAGCCCAGCTGCCAGATCAAGGACCAACTTTCTAAAGTACGCAGGTCTTGCTCCATAGCATCCTGAAGATTACAGCCGTTTACTACATTGCATAGTTTGGCGTCATCAGCGAATAAGGTTACCTTGCCTTGGAGCCCTTGAGTCAGATCCCTAATGAATATGTTGAAGAGGAGTGGGCCCAGGACCGAACCCTGTGGCACTCCGCTGGTCACCTCCGACATTTTAGAAAGGGTACCGTTGACCACCACCCTCTGAAGTCTGCCACTAAGCCAATCTTTAACCCATGCAGTTAGAGTCTCTCCTAATCCCATAGATTTCATCTTGTTCAGCAGCCTGCGGTGTGGGACGCTGTCAAACGCTTTGCTGAAGTCCAGGTACACGACGTCCAAGGACTCTCCTGAGTCTAGTCTTCTTGTTACCCAGTCAAAGAAGCTTATTAGATTGGACTGGCATGACCTACCCTTGGTGAATCCATGTTGGCTGGGATCCCGGAGATTACCCTCGTTCAGGATCGTATCTGTCAGGGCTGGCGTTCAAGTGATAGTGCGCCGCTGGTGTCGTCCCACCTTTGATCTGATGGCATCATCAATGAACAGAAAGGCAGACGGATTCTTCAGCCGCCGACAAGAGGTCGGCAGCATCACACTCGACGCTCTGGTTCAACCTTGACCCACAGGAGATCTTCTATACGTCTCCCCCATGGCCCGTGATAGGGCGTGTGCTGGGCCGGATGTCCTCACAGAGGTCCGGTGATCCTTGTGATTCCGGATTGGCCCAGAAGACCTTGGTATGCAGACCTGGTGAGGTTGAGCTTGGAGAGAGGTCTGCGTCTTCCGTGCCATCAGAGGTTGCTCATGCAGGGCCTGATTGCACTTCAAGATGTGGATCACTTTGGTCTTACAGCTTGGCGCTTGATGGCCAGGGGTTATTCCTCTGCGATTATCACCACGCTCCTGCAGAGCAAGCAGAAATTGACGGTATCAACCTAAGCGAAAGCCTGGAGGCGTTTTTGGGCTTGGTGTGCGGGGATTCATGTGAACCCATTTGTACCGTCGGTGGCTCATGTTCTGGATTTCTTGCAGGATAGCCTCAGGAAGGGTCTGGCGGACTCTTCTCTGCATGTTCAGATTGCGAGTCTCTCCTGTTTAGGTCCTTCTTCGTTCAGGGGTTCTCTGGCTTCTCACCCGGATGTTGTCCGGTTCTTGAGGGGGGCCGGGAGGTTGAGGCCTCCCTTGCACCTGCCTTGCCCATCCTGGAACCTGAATTTGGTCCTACACTCCCTGTCCCGTCCACTCTGTGAACCCTTGGATGGGATCTCTCTGAAAGATCTTACCATTAAGACTATCTTCCTGGTAGCAGTCACATCGTCCTGGCGAGTGTCAGAGCTTCAGGCTTTGTCGTGCAGAGATCCTTTTCTTTGCATTATGGAGTAGTTTCACATCAAGGAGTGGTTTCCACTTTCCCCGTCAACCAGGAAGTTCATTTGCCAGCCTTTGTTCCTTTGGGTTCCAAGTCTCAGGACTGTGTTTTGCGGTCTCTGGATGTGCGGCGTCTCCTTTTGAGATACCTTGAGGCCACTAACGACTTCCGTCTGTCAGACCATCTGTTTGTCTTGGTGGGCCCTGCGCAGCGGGGTCAGCCCGCTTCCAAGTCTACCATTTTGCGTTGGATACGTAAGGCCATTTCCGCGGCCTATGTGGTGGCGGGGATGAAGCCTCCCCTTGGGGTGAAGGGTCACTCTACCAGAGGAATGGCTTCCTCACGGGCTGAATCTCATGCAGTCTCACCTGAGATTTGTCGGGTGGCCACGTGGGCTTCCCTTCATACCTTTTCCAGGTTTTACCAGCTTGATGTGGCAGCTAAGGTGATTCGGCCTTTGGCGTTTCTGTTCTCGTGGCAGGCTCATCAGGCCCTCCATGAGATTTGGGACTGCTTTGTTACATCCCTCTAGTTCAGCCTCCAGAAGAATTGTACAAGAATGAAAAATTAGGTTTCTTACCTCTACTAATCTTCCTTCTTGTAAATCTCCTCTGGAGGCTGAACTCCCGCCCATCTGTTTTGACCAATTCGCAGGTTGCCTCTTCAGTAACTGGTAAGCTGGATTTTTGTCTTTGACCAGCCTCACTAAGAATTACATGCGTATTCCCCTTTGTAAGGTTTAAGGGTTGGAGGGGTTCCCAGGGGATGCCCCTTCTGATCTTCAGGCTGTGTCTCCGTTCCAGGAATTTCTTGGGTTTTGCAGTTTATAATGTTCACACTATGTGTTTGATTCCAGTTGGCCTTTTTTGGCTGTAGTTTTTAGTATAATGATTTCTTGAACAGAAGTGACTGGTAGCGGGAGTTCCCGCGCCCTCTCTTTCTTTTCTTCTGTTTCCTGTTGTCATAGATCTACATGGCTTTTCTACTAACTGAGCAAGACAGGAAGCTCCCAGGCAGGTAGCCCAAAGGGGAGGGATCATCTTTTAGTTGCCCTGCAGCTGAAGCTATCAGATATACAAGAACCCTCTAGTTCAGCCTCCAGAGGAGATTTATAAGAAGGAAGATTAGCAGAGGTAAGAAACCTAATCATTCATTTTATTGCTGCATACATAGGTGGAGCACTCAGGGCCCTTTATAGATACATAGAAATATGATGGCAGATAAAGGCCAAATGGCCCATCCAGTCTGTCCATCCACAGTAACCATTTTATCTTACTCTCTCTAAGATCCCACGTACCTATCCCAGGCTTTCCTGAAATCAGACACTGTCTCTGCCTCCACCTCTATCAGAAGACTGTTCCATGCATCTACCACCCTTTCTGTAAAAAAATATTTCCTTAGATTACTCAGAAGCCTGTCACCTATTAACTTCATCCTATGCTCTCTCATTCCAGAGCTTCCTTTTAAATGAAAGAGACTCGACTCATGCGCATTTACATCATGTAGGCATTTAAACGTCTCTATCATATCTCCCCTTTCCTCCAAAGTATACAGATTGAGATCTTTAAGTCTGTCCCCATACGCCTTATGATGACCACATACCATTTTAGTAGCCTTTCGTTGATTCATGGTGCTTTGTCTGTACTGAGTCAATATCTGACAGTGAATTCCCACAGGTTTCACTTCCTCTGCAATGAAGCATCCATATTTCTAACCTCAAGGCTGCCACACAATTAATGGCCAAGTGCTGCACTATACATCAACAAACTATCCAACAGGCAATGTACGAGTACATATGTTACATTTCACCAGCTCTGTTCCATTTATCTTATAATTTAACAATTTGCCTTTAATTTTTATTCGCCCCCTTATGTCTATTAGCTGTGGGATGAGGCATATTAACGATTGGTTCAGGAGCACTTCTGACTTTTCTTGTATGCCACTTAAACTCTGTCTTTCATAAGAGCATTTTAGTGCATACCTGCATGTGGGATACTAAGGTGCTTCTTCCAGTATTAAAGGACATATGTTGCATAAACCCCCTTTGCCAAGTTTGGTGTTGGGTCTGCCGATGAATTAGCCAATTCATTTTAACAGAGCCTTCCTGCCAGAACAGATAATCCAACTTTCTGTTAGGAAATGCAAAGGCATTCATTACTTGTTTCATGTGCTTTTCAAGGATGGCAAGCTGAAGTCCTTTCCTCTCCTTTGGGAGGAATTTCATCTTACTCAGCATTATATTTTTCCTTATTTTCAACTAAGTTATTACATGTCTGGCTTAAACAGCAGACTTGTAGGTCACATGATGCTGAGCTAGCGAGGGGGCGTGTGTGCGCCTTGAGCTCCTGAGCCCCTCTCTCAATATCAGCAAATTTAACTTTCATTCTATGCAATAATTTTTCTGAGAGTGCCCTACCTACCAAGATTGGTTCCTTGAGCTTCAAAATCCAGCGATGGATCACCTGCTATGGCAATAAAGCACCCCCCCCCCCAAAAAAAAAAAAAAAAAGGGAAAGGGAAACGTGGAACTTAAGATGGCCAATGGAGATGGGACTGTGCAGGTGGAAATTCCCTTTAGAGCTCTATAAAGATCTTGGTTTTATGGACTACTTGCTTGGGAAATAGTGAGAACCAGGTTTCATTGACATGCTACTTATCCCCCACACTCCAGTCAGAATTCTCAGATCATCTTCTCAAAACCTACTTTTTGTACCCACTCTTATGACATTTTGCACTTGCTGTATGACCTTCTTTGCAGTTACTGCTTCCCTCATCTGGAACTCTTTACCCCTTGTGTTAGGGATGAAGCAAATTTAGATAAATTTAAAGGAACATTAAAAAGTTTTTATATAGAGATGCCTTCGAACACTGATGTTAGTCTATCCTAGATTCTTCTTCCTGATCTGATAAAAGCAGCCTGAATGAAACCCTCCCCCTCCTAGTGTTTTATCCTTTTTTTGTTTTCTTCTTTTTTTAAATTGTAGTTCATTCACCCCTTGCCATTTTGTACCATGTTAGTCTATCTCGTCTTTGTTATTATGCAATTTTGTTGACATGTTTCCCTGATTTTATTATATTTTGTATAATCGCCTAGAATTGATAGGCGGTATATCAAATTACCATTAAACTTGAAACTTGAATAATGAGATTCATTTAGATGATCCTGTATTGTCTTGGGACGCTGCCTATAATAGTTTCCGGAAAAAGGCTCAGGATCGCAAAATCCTTTGGTTGGAGAAACAGGTAAAACCAGATAGGTTCTGGTATGCTTGCCACCCTACAATTCAGTGGAGGACAGCTCTTTTCTTGTACAATTTCTCTGGAAGCTGAACGGATGGGATCTTGTATCTCTATTAGCTTCAGCTGCAGGCAACTAAAAGATGATCCTTTCCCTTTGGGCTACCTGCCCGGGAGCATCCTGTCTTGCCCAGTTTGTTCTGCAGCTTCTCTACATGGTTTCATCTCAGTTAATTCTGCTTGTGATTTGTTTTCACTTCGTAGTCCTTTTTGATTTGATTTTTTTTTGCAGGTTTGTCCACATACTGCAGATCAACTCAGTGTGAGTGATCCTTCAGTGGGACATCGCAGACATTTTAAAGTTTGTCTGCTTCCGGAGGGTGCTCTATAAGCCTGAAACTGCAGTAAGCCCTCTGGACAGCCTGCAGATTGGATCGGGTCTCCATGTTTGGGAGCCATCTCTCCCCTGGTTCGTCCGCTAAGGGGTAGAGTGCAGGCTGCTGCGGTTCCAATGAAGTACGCCGGGATTGGAACCGTACGGCGTGTCTTCCCTGATTTCCCTGAGGGGTCCTGGTGATTGTGATCTGAGGTGGCAGGGAAGGTGAGGCGGACAGAAGACCTGAAAAAAATCCAGTTTATTCAGCTCCTCAGGTACTGATCTCCTTGCTTGTACTGTGTTTTACAGGCTACCATAGACTTTCATTGCAGCACATGTCTCTGGTGTCTGTGAGTCAGAGTTTGCCAATTTGGGGAGGTCTTCAAATCGGGGTTTTGAGGGGTTTCCCTGCATGCCCTGGTCCCCCCACCTATAAAATCCTAATTTTACCATTTTTTTGCGTTTTCCTGCATTTTAACGGCCGTTTTTTGGTCAAAATCAGCATTTGCGGTGGCCATCTTGGATTTTCTTTAAAGTTTTTAAAACTGTATTTTTTTGGACTTAGAAACTTCGTTTTTGCTCCAAACTTCACAGATGGCCACCTCAGGACAGAAAGGCATGGATTCATGCCTTAAATGTGGTGGATGGCTTGCAGATTCGCAGCTGTGTGTTATGTGAACTGTGCGTGGATGCCGCACTATCCTCCTCAGGGGAGGTTCTAATTGCCTACGATTCTACCGGAGATGCGTTTCCAGCGTCCGGGACGCCAAATTTTGGCGAGGAGGGCGCTTCTGCGAAACACAAGCACAGTTCTGGGAATAAGTCTCATAAGTCTTCAAATCGGAGTCTCGCAGATCGGCCCTGGCCACTGGGGACTATTTTCCGCCGGAATTTGTGGATGTGATGTATCAGGCTTTCATGCGAAAGCGGGCTGTGACTGTGTCTCCCCTTCAGACTCTGGTGCAACAGTCTGTGCTGCCTTCAGATTCCAGCATGTCAGTCTGCTCTCTTGCTGGTCTGCCGGAAAGCCAGAGGCAACTTCCTGCTATTGCCTCACTGCCTGCGTCAACTTCTATGCCTTTGCTGTCGCACGGCTCTTTGGCGGACTCCGCTGATGTGGCTAGCCTAATGGATCTCGGGGATTCCCAGAGCTCTGGGGTCCACGATCTGGGTGAGGATCAGGCGTTGGCAGGCTATTTAAGTCCAGTCGCTTTTCTGATCTTATTTCTGAATCCCTGCGGATGTTGAAACTTGATTCTGACTCAACGGTTCAGGTGGAATGTTCCGTAATGAATTCTAAGCCCCCGCTTTCCGCTTCCTTTCCGAATCACGCAGATTTGGCGGAAATGCTTTTGGAGGTTTGGGAGGCCCCTGGAGGATCCCCTGAAGTGCGCTAGGGCCATGGCAAAATTATATCCCATGGCTTCGGAATTTTCCAAGCACCTAGTCCCGCCGATTCGGTGGTGGCTCAGGTCACTAAAAATACCTCCTTGCCCTCGGATGGAGGGGTGGTCCTGAAGGACGTCCAAGACCTTAGATTGGATTTTGTCATGAAGCGTCTTTTTGATTCTGCTGCAATGTGGGTGCGAGTGGCAGCGGCCACTTCCTTTGTGGCCCGGGCATGTCATACTAAACTTTGTCAGGATCCTGAGGAGGTTGTCCTTGGGGATCTCGATTTCCTGGTCTCTGGAGTGAATTATTTGGCAGATGCCCTATATTTTGAAGGTTTTTGCTAAGCTGGGAGCTTATTCAGTTTCTGCTAGGAGAATGCTATGGATTCGCCAGTGGTTGGGTGATTCTTCATCCAAGGCTACTCTGAGCAAGCAGCCATTCAAAGGTTTGCTCTTATTTGGTCAGGGTTTGGATGACCTTATGGTGAGGGTGCTGGCCTGTAAGCCTAAAATGCTTCCTGGCCCTAGATCTCGTCCACCTAGGGGGTCGGGAAGGGCCAAATTTTCATCTCTTCCGGAGGACTTTACAGTACGCCGGACCCCCTGCGGCAGGACAGCATTTCGGAGCCTCCTACAGACCTCGCTTTGGAGGTACAGCGTGCCCGCAGCCCCCCAACTTTCGACCTTTGGTCCCTTCTAAAAGAAAATTATGACACCAGGACTCTGGCGGGGCTTTCCTGAATCGGGGGCAGCTGTCGTCCTTCCTTCTGGAATGGCTGAAGATAACCTCGGACCAGTGGGTTCTAGAGGTACTCTGGGAAGGTCTTCGACTGCACTTTTTCTGGTCGCCGCCGTACTTCATGTCCTCTCCCGAGGGCAATCCAGACAGGGCCGGCAAGGTGCGCGCTATGGTGTGCCGGTTGCTAGACCTGGCGGCCATAGAGCAGGTCCCACAGGATAACTTGGGCTACGGGAGATATTCGATTTACTTCATCGTGCCAAAGGAGGACTCAGTCGATTGCAGACCAATTGTGGACCTTAAAGCAGTGAATGCATTCTTGCGAGTTGCGCATTTCTGAGTGGAAACGGTGCATTTTGTAATAGCAGCGGTGGCACCCGGGGCGTTTTTCGCTTCCGTGAGGAAGCGTATCTCCACATCCCAATTTTCCCAGTTTTCTGTAATTTCATGTTCTTGGGAGGCATTTCCAGTTTGCAGCGCTCCCTTTCGGTTTGGTGTCGCCACCCAGAGCCTTTACCAAGATCATGATGGTAGCTCCAAGTGAATCTCCAAAGGAAGGCTGTCCGCGTGTTCTCGGACAATGCAACAGCTGTTGCCTATGTCAACCGTCAAGGGGGCACGAGGAGTCCCTGGCTGGGATTGGAGGCTCGAATGCTCTTTGTATGGCTTTATCCGCTGCTTATGTGACCGGCGTCGACAATGTTCAGGCAGATTTCCTCAGTCATGAGCCAGGGACATGACGCCTCTTGAAAGCTCAAGGTTTGAAAAATAATTAAAAAATGTAAAATTTCACTAATGTAAAGTTACCAGTAACTTTATAGTTTTTTATCTTCAATCATGGCACACCAAAAGAATACAGCATAAATGCATTAGCCATTACATTAGTGGGAGATCATTATAGTTGCCAAATGCTGGCCTTCTAATAACGAGCTCACCTCAGGATCTCATGATCCTCTATTATATACTTTTGGCTCATTGTGACATCATCAGTCTCTCAACCAATAACAATTAACAAAGGAGGTGTTTAAAAGTTAGACAAAGAAAAAAGTTTTAGAAAAGTACATTTGTTTGATTATATTCATAACATTTCCAATATTCCTTTATCATTCTTAAAACTTATTTCAGAGAATTTACAATTATTAGCAGGGTGCTGAAAAGTTCTCAGCCTTAGAGGAAAAAACTCCCTAAACTGACAGTTTATGGATTTGCACACAAAAGCCTTAGCCTGGAGGAGGAGGGGCTGGTTCCCCCTGAGCTGACAGTCTCACACACAGTGTCTGACTCTAATTTTTTCCAGATGTTGCTTTAGGATTTCTTTAGGTTGCAAATATATATCATATGTTTTTTCAAAACCTATGCTTTTGTTCAATACAGTCACACAATCATATTTACTTGGCCAAGCATTCATTCATAATTTTCATTCATAACTATATTTAATTTCTGTTATATCTTAGTTTGGGACACGTTATCTTCCTAACCAGTCTAAAGCACATGTGGTATCAAATTAACGCCACGATGCTGAGAACAAAGATTTGGAAAACAAAATGGATTCCAAAGACTGAGAAGATATAGAAAAGACAGAGAACCAAAATGGATTCCATGTATCCTCTGGTTTCCTTCATGATCTGGCCCAACAGCAAAGTACACAAAAAGAACACCATTCTTTCCCTTATATTAATCTGTAGTGTGTTTTTCTGGCTTTAGCTACATTTATATTTAGATTTTTATTCACCAGTTTGTCGTACGCTTCTATTGGGCGTGGCCTTAACTAACACATATGCTTGTATCTAACTAGAATTACCCAGAATCATACGAAAAACAGGCACTTTTGTAGAAAAACTCCACAAAAACACTGCACTATCATGTTCTGATATCCACTCCATTACCGTCCCATAAACATCACCCCCTACTGGCCACGAGCCACTACTCCTCAGTCATCAGACTCTGGACCAGGGAGAATGGTTCCTGTCCGGGCTGGCTTTCAGGGCTTTCGTGCGCTGCAGGGAGTGTCCCACCTTCGATCTGATGGCGTCCTCAGTGAACAGGAAGGCGGACAGATTGATTCTTCAGCTGCCGACAAGAGATCGGCAGCGTCGGACTCAATGCTCTGGTTCAACCTTGGCCCACAGGGGAATTTCTATACATCTTTCCTTCATGGCCCATGATAGGGTGCGTTTTGCACCAGGTTTCCTCGCACTGGGGTCAGGTGATCCTTGTGGCTTCGGACTGGCCCAGACGATCTTGGTACGCAGACCTTGTGAGGTTGAGCTCCAGGAGCGGTCTGCGTCTTCCTTGTCATCGGCGGTTACTCACGCAGGGTCCCTTAGCACTTCAAGATCCAGACCACTTTGGTCTTACGGCCTGGCACTTGAGTGGGCAGCCTTGACGGCCAGGGGGTATTCCTCTGCGGTTATCGCCACACTCCTACAGATCAAGCGGAAATCGACAGTCTCGGCCTACGCGAAAACCTGGAGGTGTTTTCAGGCTTGGTATGCGGGGCTCCAGGTGGACCCTTTGGTCCCGTTGGTGGCTCAGGTTCTGGACTTCCTGCAGAATGGCCTCAGGAAGAGTCTGGCAGTCTCTTCTTTACATGTGCAGATTGCGGGACTCTCCTGTTTGGGTCCCTCTTCGCTCAGGGGTTCTCTGGCTTCTTACCCGGATGTTGTCCGGTTCTTGCGGGAGGCAGGGAAACTGAGGCCTCCCTTGCCATTGCCTTGTCTATCATGGAGCCTGAATTTGGTCCTGCACTCCCTGACTCATCCGCCCTATGAACCCCTGGATGCAATCTCTCTGAAAGATCCTACCATTAAGACCGTCTTCCTGGTGGCGGTCACTTGTGCACAGCGAGTGTCAGAGCTTCAGGCTTTGTCGTGCAGAAATCCTTTTCTCCGCACTACAGAGTCGGCGGTAATTTTGGGGACTGTGCCTTCATTTCTTCTGAAAGTGGTTTCTTCTTTCCACATCAACCAGGAAGTTCGGTTGCTAGCCTTTGTTCCTTCGGGTTCCAAGTCTGCAGTCTCTGGATGTCCGACATCTTCTTTTAAGATACCTGGAGGCCACTAACGACTTCTGTCTGTTGGACCATCTGTTTGTCCTGGTGGGCCCTATGCATCGGGGTCGTCCTGCTACCAAGACTACTATTTCGCGTTGGATACGAGCGACTATTTCCACGGCCTGTGTGGTGGTGAGGAAGTAGCCTCCCCTTGGGGTGAAGGCTCACTACCAGAGGTATAGCTTCCTCGTCGGCAGAATCTCATGCGGTCTCGCCTGAAGAGATTTGTCGGGCGGCCATGTGGGCTTCCCTTCATACCTTTTCCAGGTTTTACAGGCTTGATGTGGCAGCTAAGGGTGATACGGCCTTTGGCGCTTCTGTTCTTTCAGCAGGCTCATCAGCCCCCCCCCTGAGTTTTAGGACGGCTGTGATACATCCCATCCGTTCAGCTTCCAGAGAGAATGTATAAGAATGAAAGATTAGGTTTCTTACCTCTGCTAATCTTCCTTCTTGTATATCTTCTCTGGAAGCTGAACGCCCACCCATCTGTTTTTTTGTCCGATTCGCAGGTCGCCTCTTCAGTAACTGGTAAGTTGGATTTATGTCTTTGACCAGCCTCACTAAGAATTTCATGCGTATTCCCCTTTGTTAGGTTTTAGGGGATGGTGGGGATACCCCTTCTGATCTTCAGGCTGTGTCTGTGTTCCAGGATTTTCCTGGGTTTTGTAGTTTATAATGTTTGCATTATCTGTTTGTTTCCAGTTGGCCATTTTTGGTCGTAGTTTTTAGTATAATACGATATTGAGCAGAATTGACTGGTAGATGGAGTTCCCGCGCCGTCTCTTTCTTTTACTCTGTTTCCTGTTGGCATAGGTCTATATGGCTTTTCTACTAACTGAGCAAGACAGGAAGCTCCCGGGCAGGTAGCCCAAAGGGGAGGGATCATCTTTTAGTTGCCTGCAGCTGAAGCTAATAGAGATACAAGATCCCATCCATTCAGCTTCCAAAGAAGATATACAAGAAAAAAGATTAGCAGAGGTAAGAAACCTAATCTTTCATTGGCTTTGCAGGCCTCCCTGAATGAATGAATTCACAGTTGCACAGTGCAGTCTCTTGAGTATTTCAGATACCAATTCTATCTACATGGTAACAAGGTTGGGAAGCTTTTAGCTAATTTGATGCAGAGTTCAGAGAGACCAACTAGGGTTTTGCAGGTGATCTTGGAAGATGACACCTTGGTACTGTGGCCGGGCCCGTCCCTGAGTAAGTGGGAAACTGCGACCCGGACCACAAGTAAGATTTTTGATACGCCTTTTATAGGGCAGTGGAAGGAAGACCCGGATACCGGATTCTTTAGAATAAAGTATCAGGTTTATTACTAACCCAAAGTTCAAAGAAAATAAAACAGCAGAAGGAAAAACATAAAACATTCACTTCAGTTGTTTACAGTGCTTCGAGTGCTTCTCCCACATTATACTCTTACAGTCCAGGTGCTATTAAGGAGCAAGATTGTACTTCCTTATCACAAGTAAAATACCAGCAAACGTATAAGTCAGTTAATGCTTTCCTTGGCTCGTAGCCCCTGCCGGGCTTGATTGCTCTCACTCTGGTCTTCACCTTTTACGAGCCTAGTTAGCTGAGCACGGCTTGCGTCCAGCCTTTCCTTCTCAGCTCTCTGCATTTGTTTAACACTTTATTAGCACCTTGTTAACTTGGCCCGCACTGCTCATGCTGTCGGGTATACAAACAATAGGAGACCGTTCTTCAGGAGTTTAACTTAGGACATGCAAACATCATATTCTCCCAGGTCCATGCCCTCTTCACTTATCTCATTACTTAGCACGCTGCCCATTTCCCATTCACACTCCCGGGAACTCTGGCTTGAAGTTTCTTCACTTCTTTCTGTCTGTGCTTCCCCTCCCCCTCTCTGTACGTCTGCAAAACTATCTGCAGCTTTTCTCTGGGGAGACTTTCCCAGCCCTGCTCTTTGGGACTTGAGTTGCCAGGCACAATACCTCCCTAGGTGTGGGCTTCTTGCCCTACGTTCCTGCTGGGCTTGAGGCACCCTCTGTGACCTGGAACCCACGTGAGTAGTTTGGCTTCTCAACCACTCCTTCTGGTTCTCCTCTCTCCTCACTCTCATTCCTTCTCTCGTTTCCTCCCTTTCTCCTCCTGTAGTAAATTGATCTTTCCTATAAGGCCAACCCCGGGGTCTGACTCCACCCCCTTCTAAATTAGCCTCAGGTTTCTCCCTGACTTCAGGAAAGGAGTGATAGGGGAAATCAGTGGCCTGCAGAGCCTTTCTTAATTGGCTCTTCAGCTGTGCTGGAACCTGCCTGGGCTTGCTTTCTTTTGCCTGAGCCAGCTGTCCTGACTCCATGCCTGGTTTTATCCAGCCTTGTGCTGCATTCTGGGGAGTTCTAGTAGT
The DNA here is from genome assembly GCF_902459505.1 of Geotrypetes seraphini. Lineage (NCBI taxonomy): Eukaryota > Metazoa > Chordata > Amphibia > Gymnophiona > Dermophiidae > Geotrypetes > Geotrypetes seraphini. Next base: position 275,153,544 of record NC_047086.1, read on the forward strand.
AGTTTTCCACGTGACAGGAGCTTCCCTGTCACAGTACGTACAGATAAGGAGGTAATTGCTCCAACCTTATGGAACGCCATGACACCTCAACTACATCACAAAAATCTTCTCGCCAAATTCAAAACCAAACTAAAAACATTCTTATTTTAAGATGCATATCACAACCTCTAAATACCTCCTTTCCCAAAAATCAGTAAAACCATCTCAACCACTTTTATGAAGCAACCCTATCCCTGATGTTATATCCCTCCCCCTCCTCCCTTTTTTTTTAATTTTGTTTTAATCATGTACTTATATACCCTCCCTTCCCCTTACTACCCTCAAATTCATGTAAGTTTGTTTATTGTTTTTTAATGTTCACACCTCCCCCATATATATACAATTACTATTTTACCTTTTATTTTATTTGTTTTAGCATTGTAAACTGGTCAGATACATGTTGATGGTCGGTATATTAAGAATATTAAAACCTGAAACTTGAACTGTCAAAAACTCTATGATCATCCAGGTACATCTGAGATGATGAGTGAAACCTATCTGGAAAATATTCCGATTCCTTGGATTCTCAGTGACGGATGTTGAATGACCCCATATCGAAGGATGAGGTTTCGCTGGTAATTCAGCCTAGTAAACTGTGGAAAGCTCCAGGACCCAATGGGCTTCGTTCTGAATTTTATAAATTATTACATGCCGAGATAGGTTGTTTTGGATTCCGCATTTAATGTCTACATTCAGAGGGGATCTCTACCATCTTCATTGTGGATGCTCATATAGTGGTATTATTGAAACTGGGTCGAAATCCGAATCTGCCAGGTTCTTATCATCCAATCTCACTTCTAAATACTAAAGTGAAGTTGTACGCAAAAATTCTGGCTAATCGTATGGCATGTGTACTTCCTGATCTCATAGCGGATCCACAGGTAGGATTTGTGAGGGATTGGAAAGTGGCCCATAACCTTCGTCGCATCTTAGCCTCTCTGGAGCATGTTGCTAATCTCCTCTTGCCATCCCTCTTGGTCAGTTTCGACAAAGAAAAAGCATTTGACCGGGTCTCTTGGATCTTTATATTTGCAGTTTTACGGCATGGTTTTGGGGGGGGTTTATTTGACTGCCATCCAAGCACTTTACTTTTCTCCTTTGGCATCTATCTGGGTAAATGGAGTGCTCTCTCAGCCTTTTGAGATTAAGAAGGGTACTCAAGAGTACTCGGCTGGGTTGCCCCCATCACCTCTTTTGTTCATTTTAACTCTAGAGCCTTTGATATGGGATATTCTGCAGACTTCTGATATTAGGGGAGTATCCATTAGCAGGCAGGAATTCAAGATATTGGCCTTTGCAGATGACCTGTTAGTACATCTTACTAATGGTGATGGCGGAATATGGGGATTTCTTAGGGTTTAAGTCCCTGGCGCTCGCTACCTATTTGGAGGTACTCGATGGTTGGGTGGGCCGGTTCCCGTTGGCAGTGGGAAGACTTGTTTTCGCTGTTTAGGTAGTTACTTAATTCCCTCTACCATATCTCTTAAGGACTTCAACTGTGGTTACTGTTAGATTACACGCGTCAATGGATAGCTGGAAATTTTTTCCCTTATCTTTACACAGCATAATTTAGCTATTTAACATGGTATTTTTTTCAAAATGGCTCTATATTTTACAACTCTTGCCAATTTTTTTATTACAGAAAGATCTGTGAGAGTTATATAGATTGCTGTCTAAAATTCTCTGGAGCGGCAAGAAGCCTCGTGTGGCTTTTTGCTATCTACTGGGGTCTTGGTCTCAGAGTGGAATGGGCACTCCTGATATGCAGAAGTATAATCAAGCTTGTCTCCTTCAATATCTTGGAGACTGGATTCTGGGACAGGAGACGTATACCTGCTTTGATTACGAACTGGCCTTGTAACACCCTCTTTACTTCACGTTCCTAGGGCTTCGCTTCCTGTCCCTTTACGCTCTTTTCTCTTACTGGGCTCTCTCAGAGATACTTGAAAATTTTTAGTGATCTTGCTTGGTGAGAAGCCTGGAGTTTCTAATCAACTTCCTATTCGGGGGAACCTCCAGTTTTTGTCGGGTAAAGAATTTCTGCTTTTCAACAATGGACCCAATCAGGCATAATATTATTGGCTAATATAATTTGGGTCGATGGTAGTATGCAATCGTGGGGTGGTTCAGCAGAGAGAGGGGATCTTGGCAACTGACCATTTTGCCTATTTACAATTACAACATTATGTGCGTTTTTTGGAATGTGGAAGGTCTTCGGTTTAGGCTGGGTAGTAAGCTTCAGGAATTTTTTGATCAGCTTATGGAGAAGGGTCTGACTGTCTTTTTTGCATGAGGCTCTATATATTATTACTCCAGGTAGGTCTTGGGAGTCCTTGTGCGCTAGATGGGCACCTGAGTTAGGTTTAGGGCCACAAGATTTAGATATAAGAGGGTGTATTAAGCATATCTCTACACTCTCTGTGTCCGCTGAACTAAGGGAATGTCAGTTTTTGGTTCTGCATACTTCACGTGAGTCCAATTGTATAAATTGGGACTGACGGGGTATTCACAATATGAAAAATTTCAGTGTGACCTTAAATCTTTTTTTCATGCTTTATGGAGTTGCCCAGTGGTTAGGGTATTCTGGAAGCGGGTGATTCGATAGTTGGAACATTTGATAGGACACTATTTCCTTCACTCTAGTAGATTTTCTTTTAGATAAATACGAGGCCTTCCGATTGCCGGCAAGATTTGGGAGGCTTTTCATTAGGAAAACTGGTCTACTGGCTAAAAGTTATTCTGGGAGAGTGGACTTCAGCCCATTCCCCATCTTATTGGATGTAATTCTCACTGGTCTCCAGAAATTGAAGACTATTTGGGATTATATGTCTTTTATGAGAGATTTATTTAGTTGAATTTCTAGCCCGTCCTCCCAGAAGAGCCCAGAATGAGTTACAAATTTACATACACCAGTGTATCTCAAACTATGTGCCGGGGCACACTAGTGTGCCTTCTGAGATTCCAAGTGTGCCGCAGCACACTGAGGAGGAAGAGAGGCGCCTGCCAGCTGACTTTGTTATGCAGTATGGCACCAGCGCTGCCCAATTCGCCGAAGGCCTGCATGTTTCCCCCTTCTCTCTAGCATCCTCCAGCTTCCCCCCTGGCCTCCTGGTCTCACCTTTAAAGCTAATTGCAGCAGCCTGCAGAGGATTTCCGGTAGGTTAAATGATTATATTTTCAATATAGTGATTGAAATGTGTCAGTTTTGAGAATTTATATCTGCTATGTATAATTGTGTGTATATGAAAAATGATTGGAAAAAATTGCATTACAGTTAGTAAAGGGGATGGGATCTGGGGCAGAGCTTGGGTGGGCCTAGGGAGTTCTGTGGTTGGGGTACTCAGTTAATATTTGTTAGACTTAGGGGTTACTTAGCTTGAAGTAGTTGAGAAACACTGCTGTAGGCAATCAGCTGGCGCCAGTGCCTCTCCTCTTCAGCCATCTTCCCTGCTGGCACCCCCTACTGGCCCATCTGGAGGGCCTCTGCACATGCACAGACGTTGATGTGATGATGTCATGCATATGTGTGATGTCATCATGGCGACATCTGCGCACTTCTGGGTACCTCAAGCCGTACACTGACATACACAGTAGAAGGTTTAGCAGCAAGGTTACAACTTCACATACAGCATATCCAGTACAAGATTTTAAGGCTTCACATTTCCTTCAAGAAGGCCAAATTTTTACGACTTCACCCTGATGGGGGGTTGTCCCAGATGTGCATGTCCTGATGTCTCCTTGGTAATGTGTTTTGGACCAGTCCCTTAATTGTTTCAGTTGGGAGGCATATATTTTACTTTATCTCTATTATTTGGTGAGTAAAGATACCGTTGTCTCCTAATGTGATCTTTGGAGTTGGTCCTTCCTCTCATCCGTCCTTTCCCTCATCCTTCTGTCTGTCTCATTTATCCCTTTTTAATATGCCAATTATTAGTTGATGTTTCTTTGTAATTTGTTTTGTTTTGGTTTTTTGTAAGTATTAATGGTATGTTAATGGCATTTTTATTATGTTCATGCTCTTTTTTATATATATTGTAAACTCGCTTAGAAATTATATAAGCGATTAAATCAAATTTTAATAAAACCTTGAATGGGCTTCTACAGTTTTCTAAGATGGGCAACGTTTGTATCGCTGAAAAGTACCCTATTGTCTTGGTTCAACTTGGAGGCACCATCAGAGCAACTTTGGTGATATGGTGGGAGAGACAAAAAGTTTCTGACTTTTCCTCAGCTAGAGTCTATCAATTTCAATCAATTTGGGAACCATTTTGGAATACCTTCACATCAGTGGCTGTTACGGTAGTAGACTACTAAATTTATTGTTTCTCCAGTGTTGAAGTTTGTTTGCCAGTACTTATGAGAACCCTGGTGTAGTTTACTAAGAAGAGGTTGGGAGTATAGGTGAAGAATATACTTACTAAATAGAGCCTTTGTTCTTTTTGTATCTTGTCTAGAGCTCAATAAAACAATTTGCCTATACATAAATAAGGGAAGGGAAAGGGAATGGAGACTTGTATACCACCTTTTTGTGGCTTTGGCATTTCAAAGCTTACATTCAAAGCAGTGGGCACTGGAGGATTAAGTGTTCTTATGTTCTTAAGTGATTTGCTCAGGGTCACAAGGAGCAGCACTAGGATTTGATCTCACAACCTCTGGGCAGCAGCTCTACCAGTGAGCCAAAGCCCTTCCTAATAATCTAAAGATCTATATCTTTTTTAAATTTAGAGTATCGCTTAGAACTGGAATCAGATGAAAATTCTCTGAGCAAGTCATGTTTAATTACCCAAAAATGTCTTGTTATCTGTAATATTGTGGCGAAATCAGATGCTTGTACTTTTACATATGGGATATTCATTGATTCTGCATCATGGAGCAAATAAGATAATAGTTCATCATCATAGATACTTTTTCTTATCCTAGGACAAGCAGGCAGCATATTCTCACATATGGATGACATCACCGACGGAGCCCTGGTACGGACCACTTTAAAAGTACATTGCCACTTTAAGTTTTTAGAAAGTTTGCGATAGCCCGAACCGCACAGATTCCCTTCCACCCGACATAGGTCACGAGGTCCCTTAGTTTCTTAGCTTCCGCGGAGCTAAGAAGATGAGTTTTTTTCAACGATTGTTGAAATCTTTTTCCCGCTGCCTTCCTGCTCTCGCGGTTCTCTGACTTTTTAGTCAGTTTTTGTTTTTTTCCATATTGTTTATTGTTTTCTAAAAAAAAAAAAAAAAAGTAAAAGTTTTTACTTTTTCCATCTTGCGGGTTTGGCCCAGCAGGGCCTACTTTTCCACCTTGGCAATGGACTTTGATTTTGCCGAGGCTGTGTTCCCGTCTATGTCCCGTCCGCAAACGGGTTTTAAAAAGTGTTGGACATTGTGTTCACCCCATTTCAATAAATGATCCACATCGCTGGTGTCTCCACTGTCTGGGACCTGATCACTGTCCAGAGATTTGTTCCAGCTGCTCGTCGCTTCAGAAGCGGATGCTTAAAAATTGCCTCTTCCAGCAGAGACTTCTTTTCTGCGCCGGCATGGAAGGAGACTCAATATCAGTCCCGGCATCGATGGCACTGTCCAAATCAACACTGCAACTCTCAACATCGGAAGAGCACTCTTCAGTGCAGTGGCGTACCAAGGGGGGGCGGTCCACCCCGGGTGCAGCCTTAGGGGGGGTGCACAGCCGGCCCGGACCCTATCGCGCTCCCTCCCTCCTTACTGCCGTCCTTCTTACTTAAGGTGACTGACCGACCCGTTATCCTGACCCACCGCTTAAGGACGCCGAAATGTCCCATTTTCAGGGACAGAATCCCAAAGCTGTGCGAGGGGACAATGGATCGGCGATCACTTCCCCTCCCGCGCTAAAGCCTGCCTCCCTCCTTTCCTCCCTACTCGCCGAAATGGTCAGGGGGGGCGTCAGGTCCAGAATCACCCTCCCTATTCTCAGGGCCGGCATTAGGGGATGGCAAGGGGGCCCCGCGATCCAGGCAGCTCTCTTAGCTGCCATCAGCCCTGCCTTTGGCTGCGCCGGTAAAGCTAAACTGGACGGTAAAAGCAAAGAGAGACGCCGTGGGACTTTTCCACTTGCCTGTATCGCTCGAAGTTCTGCCACTCTCGATCCCGCCCCCTCTGAAGTGACTTCCTGTTTTTGAGGGGCGGTATCGAGAGCGGCAGAACTTCGAGCGATGCAGGCAAGTGGAAAAGTCCTGTGGCGTCTCTCTTTGCTTTTACCGTCCAGTTTTGCTTTACCGGCACAGCTGAAGGCAGGGCTGATGGCAGCTAAGAGAGCTGCCTGGATCGCGGGGCCCCCTTGCCATCCCCTAATACCAGCCCTGAGAATAGGGAGGGTGATTCCGGACCTGACGGCCCCCCTGACCATTTCGGCGCTGTAGGGAGGGAAGGAGGGAGGCAGGCTTTAGCGCGGGAGGGGAAGCGATCGCCGGTTACCGCCGGAGCTGAAGGCAGGGCTGATGGCAGCTAAGAATCGCCTCCAGTCTTGCAGCAGCACTGGAACACTCTGAGGGACTTCTATACCATTCAGGCCTATTAAGTTGGGGAAAAGAGGGGAGGTACTGAAATGGGATGTGGGAAGATGGTGGGTTGGCTGGCTCAGGAAAGGGAAGAAAGTTGCTAAATCAGATAAGGAAGAAAAAAAAGGAACACAGGAAGATGCTGGACATGGGGGTTGTAGGGTGAAGGGAAAAAACCAGACATGATGTGAGTAGAAAGACAGGTGGGAGATGCTGGGCACGGGGTGGATGCAATAAGAAGAAAAAGGAGATTCTGGATATTGGAGTAGTAGGTAGATAGGGGGCATGCTGACGCAGAAGGAGGGAGAAGGTAAAGGGAGAGGAACAAGAGATGCCAAGTCCATGGAAGGGAAGGAAAGGAAAAGAGATACCAGACCATGGAGGGGGAGGGAGAGATGCCAGGGCATGGGGGGAGGAGACAGATGCCAGACCATGGGAAAGGAAGGAAGGAGGGAGGGAGAGAAAGGAAGGAGAGGAGATGCCAGATAATGGAGGGGGAGTTGGAAAGAGAGGAGAAATATGCCAGGGCATGGAGGAGAGACAGGGAACAAATGCCAGACCAGAGGGAGAAGAGGTTCCAGAGCATGGAGAGAAAGAGATGCCAGGGCATGGGGGAAGGAAGGAGATAGAGATGCCAGACCATGGGGTGGAGTGGGAAGAAAGGAAAGGAGAAGAGAGAGATTCCAGAGCATAGGGAGACAGAAAAATGGAGAGGGGGGTGAGGCTGAAATGAATCATGTACAAAGGAGACAGTTTATGGAAGGAGCATAGAAAGAGGGAAGATACCATATGGAAGAGAGAGTGGGCAGGGACACTGGATGGAAAGGGCAGAGAATGGAAGGGGCGAGACAGGGTGAACAGTAGATGGAAGGGGTAGAGAGAGGGGGACAGACACTGAATGGAAGTGTGGGGGGAGAGGAGGGACAGACGCTGAATGGAAGTGTGGGGGATAGGAGGGACAGACGCTGAATGGAAGTGTGGAGGAGAGGAGGGACAAACACTGAATGGAAGTGGGAAGAGGAGGGACAGACACTAAAAGTGTGGGGGAGAGGGGGCAGACTGAATGGAAGTGGAGGGAGAGGGTGAGTAGACGCTGGAAGGAAGTGGGGAGGAGAAAGAAAAAAGGGCACATGCTGGATTGAGGGAAGAGGATAGAGTTAGATACTGGAAGGGTTGAGGGAAAGAGGTGGCGAGCTGTAGGTAGACAGTAAAAAAGGAAATTGATGAGAGGGTAGTAAGAACGTAATCTAGATGGATGCAGAAAATAAATTGAAAAGGAAAATGAGGGAAGAAAGGGATTGCAGAAGAGATGCCAGATCAATGGGGGTGAAAGGAGAGATGGAAGGGGGAGGCATACAGTTTCTGGAAGGGGCATAGAAGGAGAGAAGATGCCATAAAGGGGCAGAGAGATGGCAGACAGTGGATGGAAGGAAGAGAGTAACAAGAAGATGAGGAAAGCAGAAACCAGAGAAGACAAAGGTAGAACAAAAATTTTCTATTTATTTATTGCTTTAGGAGACATATGTCACTGTTTCTATGGTGGTGCATTTTATGCAGAGTCCAGCTTCTTGCTGGTTCAATTTAACCTTTGTCTATGTATTTCTATTTTATCCCCCCTTTTACAAAACTGTGGAGCAAAGTGATGCACCTGGGAAGGAAAAACAAGGAACACGAATATAAAATGTTAGGTGTGACATTGGGCAAGAGCGAACAAGAAAGGGATCTGGGGATACTGATTGACAGGACCCCGAAGCCGTCGGCGCAGTGTGCATCGGCGGCGAAGAAGGCAAACAGGATGTTGGGCATGATAAAGAAGGGAATCACGAGTAGATCAACAGATGTCATAATGCCGCTTTACAGAGCAATGGTCAGACCACACCTGGAGTACTGTGTCCAGCACTGGTCTCCCTACCTAAAGAAGGATGTGGCCCTGCTGAAGAGGGTGCAGAGGCGAGCTACGAAGCTAGTAGAAGGTATGGAAAATTTGAGCTACAAAGAACGCCTCAGAAAACTGGGCTTATTCACCCTTGAGAAGAGAAGACTGCGAGGGGATATGATAGAGACTTATAAAATAATAAAAGGATTCGACAAAATAGAGCGAGAATCATCGTTATTCACGTTGTCAAATGTGAATCAAACAAGAGGTCATGGACTGAAGTTGAGAGGCGACAGGCTCAGGATAAATATCAGGAAGTTCTGTTTCACGCAGCGAGTGGTGGACCCTTGGAATGCTCTCCCGGAGGAGGTTGTGACGGAGACCACCATTCTGGGTTTCAAGGGCAAGTTGGATGCACACCTTCTTGCAAATCACATTGATGGATACGGGTAAACAGGTCTTCATCGGGGAACACCTGGCTTGGCCTCCGCGTGTGCGGGTCACCGGACTGGATGGACCAAAAGGTCTGATTCGGTGAAGGCGTTTCTTATGTTCTTATGTTTTTTAGTGCCAGCCATGGTGGTAGCAGCTCTGATGCTCAGAATTCCATGAGCGTCAGAGCTGTTACTACCATGGCTAAAATCCACACTTCAGTTTTGTAAAAGGGGGAGGGGTTAGTTTGTGATGACATTTCATACTAGGCGAAGGTGTTTTCTGTGTATTCGAAAGACATGGTTTTCTGTTAGGATTGACGGTGTAGGATTGATCTGTACTAGTCTGGCTTGTTTAGTTTTACAATGGGTGTATTGATGTTGCACTACTCACTGCAGTATGTAAGATGCTGCCTTTTCCTAGGTACTCATTTGTGACGTGTGGCTTGTTACTAAAAATCATGTTTTTCGTACAGATGGGGGGGTGCCAAAAAATGATGGGCCCCGGGTGTCACATATGCTAGGTACGCCACTGCTTCAGTGTTGCATGCAGTGGGTAAGCCGGCTAAGAAGCCTGCCCCTACCCCTTCGGGCCCTCAGGTCATTGCAGTAATGAGTCAAGTCCTGCCGACCTCGAGGTGCCCCAAAAAAAGCTCCGCTCCGATTCCAGTGAGTGTCTCGACATCGGCCTCTTCATTGCCGGAGCATAAAGCGGCACCAAATGTACCAGCTAAAAAGCCAGTGGTACCGGTGCTCACTCTTCAGCAGCAAATAAGAGAATTGCTACAGCAGGAATTAAAAGAGCAATTTCAGCTGCTTATGCTGACTCCCATGTCAACATCGACTCCGGTGCCGGTCCAGTCTGAGCCATCGACACCAGTGGCACCTATTCAAGAGTCTCCAGTGGTGGCGTCGATTCTGGTGGAGGAACCGATTTCAAAGACTTCCCGACGCTGCTCATCTTCCACACACACGTCACCTGAGACTGTCGGTTTGGTCCGGAAAGGCACTGCAGAAGTCAAAACATCTGGAGCCTTCAGTACCGTCTGTTTGACACCGACCCCGAACTATTAGAGATTTGGATTGCTGGGGGAATTCTGAGCAGGAGCTCCTCTCTGAGGATGAGGATTCCTCAGAAGATAATTCTACTCAGCTTTCTTCTCAAGAGGCTTCTCTACCATCTGAGAAGTCAACTTTTGCCAAATTTCTCAAAGAGATGTCTGAGACTATCCATCCCCTTAGAGGCTGATTCAAAAAAAATCAAAGCAATTCCTAGATGCCTTGGACTATATCAGCCACCCAAGGAACTCCTCAAGCTTCCCCTCCATGATATCCTGAGGGAAACTTTCTATAAAAACTTGAACACCTCTGACTATCCCGGTGGCTCCTCGAAAATTGGACTCTCTTTATAGAGTGGGTCCTATCCCGGGCTTTGATAAACCACAGTTGCCACACGAGTTTCTCCTAGTGGAGTCAACATTAAAGAAATCTTCAGGGTCAAGTGTTTATGACCCTGTACTTCCTGGCAGAGAGGGCAAAGCTATGGACCGGTTTGGCAAAAGTCTATCAAAATGCCATGTTAGCCAACTGGTCTGGCAATTATACTTTCCATTTTTCATTTTACATGAATCATCTTGTGAAACAAGTGGCTACGTTTCAAAAATATCTCCCGGAACGTAAACTTCCTGCTTTTCAGCACTTCATCACTGACTTTCTTCAGCTCCACAAATATATGGTTAGATCCATTTATGACATCTTTGAGTTCACCTCACTTGTGGTAGCAATGGCAGTTGCTATGCGGCATCTAGCTTGGCTTCGGGTGTCGGAGCTAGACATGAATCATCAAGACTGACTAGCAAATGCACCTTGTCTGGGGGACGAGCTTTTTGGTGCCTCAATGGATACAGCTACCCAGAAGTTGTCTGCCCATGAGACCAGGTGGGACACTCTGGTCAAGCCCAAGAAAAAGCCTCCACCTGCTCGTCCCTATAGGCCACAATCATCATATCAGCGATGTTTTGCTCAAAGCCTATGGCCCAGCCTCAGTCTCAGCCCAGGCAAAAGTGACAACAGCAACAACCACATCAACAACCTCAAAAACAACAGGCTGCCCCTCAGAAACCAATCCAGCCTTCTTGAAGTGTTTATTCAGAGCATAGCCAATGTCACCATTATACAGACCTTGCCTCAGCCCATCGGAGGTTGTCTTCAGTTCTTCATAATTCGCTGGGAGCTCATAACATCAGACCTCTGGGTCCTCAACATCATTCATCAGGGTTTTACTTAAATTTTCAAACCCTGCCTCCAAACCATCCTCCAAAAGAGTCTGTTTTGGACCCTGCACAGTCCTACCTTATTCTGAAGGAGGTTCAATCCCTTCTCCTGCTGAATGCAGGGATCCTACTCCCGTTACTTCTTAGTTCCCAAGAAGACCAGAGGACTGAGACCCATCCTGGATCTCAGAGCTCTCAACAAATTTCTAATGAAGGAGAAATTCAGGACGCTATCCCTCGCCCTGCTTTATCCTCTCCTCAATCAGAACGACAGACTATGCTCTCTGGATTTCAAGGAAGCTTACACACATATTCCAATTCATCCAGCTTCCAGGAAATATCTTTGTTTTCAAATTCAGCACCATCATTATCAGTACATGGTACTTCCATTCGGCCTGGCATCTTCTCCCAGAGTATTCACGAAGTGCCTGATTGTAGTAGCCGCTTTTCTCCGCTCTCACGGCTTCCAAGACTTTCCTTACCTGGACGACTGGTTGATCAAGGCTGTAGCCTCTTAGGAAGTGGTCCAAGCAACATCTCAGACCATTTCTTTTCTTCAGCTACTAGGATTCGAAGTCAACTTCCCCAAATCACATCTCATTCTGACTCGACGTCTGCAGTTCATCGGGGCCATACTAGACACCACTTTCATGAGAGCGTTTCTCCCTCCAGATCGCCTTCAGGCTCTCCTACGTCTGTGTCAGCAACTACTTTCTCTTCAAACTCTGCCAGACACATGATGGTTCTTCTAGGCCACATGGCTTCCACTGTCCATGTGACACCACTGGCAAGACTACATCTTCGCACTCCTCAGTGGACCCTTGCTTCCCAGTGGTCTCAAACGATGGATCGTCTATCACAACATATATCTGTGACATCATCTCTTCTGCAGTTGCTTCAATGGTGGATGACCTCTTCCATTCTCTCCAGAGGTCTCCTTTTTCACTTGCCCACTCATCACAGGGTCATCACGACGGATGCATCCCCTTATGCCGGGGGGCTCATATGGACGATCTTCAGACTCAGGGTCTTTGGACTGCCAAGGAGCGGAAATTTCACATCAGTTTCCTGGAACTCAGAGCGATGTTTTATGCCCTCAAGGCCTTTCATCATCTCCTCTGCCCTCAAGTCTTCCTTCTTCGCACAGACAATCAAGTAGCAATGTACTACATAAACAAGCAAGGAGGCACGAGCTCTCTCCTGTTGTGTCAGGAGGCCCAAAAAATCTGGACTTAGGCGACAACTCGCAATCTGTTCTTGAAGGCCGTCTACATTCAAGGAGAGAAGAATTCCCTAGCAGAAAACTTCAGCAGAATTCTTCAGCCTCATGAATGAACTCTCAAGTTTGCAACTCTCCAGTCCATCTTTGCTCAATGGGGCGCTCCACAAGTGGACTTGTTTGCAGCTCCTCACAATCACCAGTTGCCCCCAGTTTTGCTCCAGATGCCTTTCTCCTAGATTGGATGGGCCTGTTTCTATATGCATTCCTTCCAATTCCTCTCATGTTGAGAACTCTCTTCAAGCTCAAGAGAGTAGTAGCCACCATGATTCTCATTGTGCCACGGTAGCCCAGACAACATTGGTTCTTCCTTCTACTTCAGCTCAGCTCCAGGGAGCCCATACCTCTTCCAATATTTCCTACTCTGATTACACAGAATAAGGAGTCTCTTCTGCATCCCAATCTGCAATCACTGCACCTGACAGCTTGGTTTCTCTTGGGTTGAATCCATCTATTTTGCATCTCTCTCAACCTGTTAGACAAATCCTTGACGCATCCAGGAAACCAGCCACTCAACAATGTTACCAGCAAAAGTGGACTAGGTTTTCTTCCTGGTGTCTTCATCATCATGATCCAACTTCCTTGGGTAGTGGAATTGGTGTTGGATTATCTACTTTCTCTGTCTGACTCTGGACTCAAATCTACATCTATCAGAGTTCATCTCGGTGCTATTACAGCTTTTCACCTACCAGTAGAGGGCAAACCTCTCACTGCTCATCCTTTGGTTTCCAAATTCATGAAGGGATTTTTCAATGTTAAACCACCTCTCAAACCTCCTCCTGTAGTCTGGGACCTTAATGTGGTATTTTACAGTTTGATGAAGCCACCATTTGAACCAATGGCTACAGCTCATCTCAAGTCTCTCACCTGGAAAGTGGTTTTCCTTATTGCTCTTACCTCTGCCAGGAGGGGCAGTGAATTACAAGCATTAGTAGCAGATCCACCATTCACAGTTTTCATCATGACAAGGTGGTTCTGCGCACACATCCAAAGTTTCTTCCAAAGGTTGTCACTGAATTTCATCTTAATCAGTCAGTTGTTCTGCCAGTGTTTTTTCCTAAGCCTCAATCTCATGCTGGAGAAACCACCTTACATACTTTGGACTGTAAACGGGCTTTGGCCTACAATATTGACCGGACAAAGCCACATTGCACATCTCCCTAACTCTTCATCTCGTTTGATCCAAACAAGTTGGGGCATCCTGTTTCCAAGAGAATGATTTCCAACTGGCTGACTGCCTGCATCTCATTCTGCTATGCTCAGACTGGACTGGTACTGGAGAGTCATGTCACAGCCCACAAAATTAGAGCTATGGCAGCTTCTATGGCTTTCCTCAGATCTACTCCCATTGAGGAAATTTGTAAAGCTGCCACCTGGTCCTCAGTTCATATATTCACTTCTCACTACTGTCTGGAATCCTTTTCCAGAAGGGATGGGCACTTCAGCCAATCTGTATTACAAAATTTATTTTCCTAAGGCCAATACTCCCACCTTCCCATTTCTGTTTGCTTGGAGGTCACCCATACATGAGAATATGCTGCCTGCTTGTCCTGGGATAAAGCACAGTTACTTACCGTAACAGGTGTTATCCAGGGACAGCAGGCAGATATTCTCACAACCCACCCACCTCCCCGGGTTGGCTTCTTAGCTGGCTTATCTTAAATGAGGGACCTCACGACCTACGTCGGGCAGGAAGGCACGGTTTGGGCTATCGTGAACTTACTAAAGACTTAAAGTGGCGATGCACTTTTAAAGTGGTCCATACCGGGGCTCTGTCGGTGACGTCACCTATACTTGAGAATATCTGCCTGCTGTCTCTGGATAACACCTGTTACGGTAAGTAACTGTGCTTTAATTCCCTAACCACGCAAATGAGAAGCATATTTAATAGCTTTGAGGATTCGAGTTAATTTTTTTTACATCATTTTTTAAAGATTGTGCTATATGATTCATATTCCTGGACATAATTGATGTCAAATATATGGGGAAATAGGGCAACAATTGTAGCTCCTGGAGGTAGAAAGGGAAGGATTAAATAGATAAAGCTTGTAATAAATGCGTTCAGTGTTTTTTTCTTTCTTGTTTTAATAAGGATGATATTACACTAAAATAATTCTCAAATAAGCAAGTTCATGGTGTCATATTCATGTCTGTTTATCTTTGTATTTTTAGGTTGCTTATGGGCAAGTTCTTGGAGTCATAGGCTATTCATTGCTTCCACTCATTGTAATAGCACCCATGCTTTTAGTGGTTGGAGCATTTGAAATTATATCTACACTAATTAAAGTAAGTTTAAGTTGAATAATATCATTTTAATGGGAAAACTGTTTTGGGCTATAACAGTAACAATTCACTGTAATTTTTAATTGTTCCTTTACCTGTCATTTGCAATGTAGATAGATGAATTTATGATGTGTCATATTATGCTAATGGATTTCATTTTTAACTTTTGTTAGTTTCATCTTTTGCAAAATAGTCAATAGAGATTACTAACAGACTTAATAACAGAATGGATTGGAGCTCCTTTTAGAACTGGGATGGAAAATAGTTGAAGTAGCAGCCTAGTGTTCAGGACAGTGGGCCGAGAACCAGGGAAGGCAAGACTCAATTTCCAATTTTCCCATGGATGCTTTCTGTAATCTTTGTTGATTTAAGTTACCCTCCCATTGTTTCAAAACACAAAGGAATAAAACAGGCAATCTACTCAAACTCCTATGACTTCCAGCATTCAAATTCCATTGTTGTACGTGTACAGGTTTATCTTTAAGAAAATTCTCTAAATGCAGGGCATCTAAAAAGACAAACTTGTCATTTTCCATAAGAAAAAATGTAACTAGAGCCACAGTTTTAGGCTTTAACAATATGAGTCTTCTATCTCCACTGTGTCTGTCTTGCCACATCAGGAAAAATAGTTGACATTCTTCTTGGAAAATATAGTTTCAAAATAACCTTCTTTTCCCTTCAGTTTGAAGTGTGACTAATAATGTAGCTTGTGTAGAGGGAACATTTTGTGAAGATTCAAGAACCAGATACAATAGTACCTTGGATTACGAGCATAATCCGTTCCAGGAGCATGCTCGTAATCCAAAATGCTCGTTTATCAAAGCGAGTTTCCCCATAGGAAATAATGGAAACTCACTTTGATACGTTGGACGTGAGAGTTCACGTTGGATGTGAGAGTTGGACGTGAACTCTCACGTTGGACGTGAACTCTCAGGCCTTGAGCATGCGCACATGTTCAAGGCCCAGCACCGGAGGCAGATTTTCGGGCACCGGCACAGCACAGCACAGGACATGCTGGTGCAGGTGCGGAGGCTACATCAAGGTAAGAAGAGGGTTCGGGTGGGTTGGGGGGACCTCAGGTCGCGGCGGGGGGTGCCCGATGGCGGCGGGGGGGTGCCGGATTGCGGGGTGAGGGTGCCGGTTCGCAGGGGGGGGCGCTCGCAAATCGAGGCGCGCTCAGTTTACAAGGCACCAAGTTGCAAAACACTTGCAAACCGGTGCACTCGTAAACCGAGGTATCACTGTATATCAAGATTACCTGGATTTGAAACCTGATCAAATTGATCTTCCTCATTAATTACTCGATTTCCTCTAGATCAGGGGTGTCAAAGTCCCTCCTCGAGGGCCAGAATCCAGTCGGGTTTTCAGGATTTCCCCAATGAATATGCATGAGATCTGATGCATATTCAGGATTCTGGCCCTCGAGGAGGGACTTTGACACTAAAGAGTTGCTCGGGGACAGAAATCCCACCCGTCCCCATGAGGAATCCCTCTATCCCCACCCATCCCTGCCAAAATCCCACCCACAAGAAACAAGGGTGGTAGGGAGAGAAAAGAGAAAATCCCTCAGAGGCCAAATAAGGAGAAAGATGGAAAAATAGAGATATGTTTAGGAGTTATGTATTTGTTAAGAAAATGAAGAAGAGATACTTGATTACATAGTTTCTCTCTCTCATCTTTCTCTTCCCTCTCATCTGTACCTCCCTCCCTTCCTATGACCAAAAATTCTCTTCCATTCTCCGTGTACAGGGCAGGATTAACTCTTCAGTGTGCCATAGGCACACAAATACACTGAGACCCCTAGCCCCATCCATCCATGGCCCTGTCCCCTCCCAACACCACCCTGCCCCCACCCATTTATTTACCTGCTTCCTTGCATTTTTATTTATTTGTTTACTTCTACTTGATTTCTTTTTTTCTCTATTTTAGAGCACAAGATTCAGCCCCAAGCAGAGGGAGAATCTTATGCTGCAGAGGCTGAGAGAGGAAGAGTCTCTGAACCCCAAGCAGCATGAGAAATTCTCCCTCTCAGTGTGGGGCCGTTGTTTGAATTTGAAAGCCAGAGGATTTTACTTACGGTACATTTGTTGGCCTCTGCAAAAGTCTTCAGTCCGGTAGTGCTGTCTCCCTCCAACTGCTGCCATGCACAGCACACATGCACCTTCCAAATGGCTCAGCCTGATCCATTCTATCTGGACTCTAAGTCCAGCGAAGCAGAGAAGGGAGAGAAGCAAGCAAGCGTTTATGAAGGAGGTGGGGTAGAGGTCACACTTGACCAGTCACTACAGCTTCTTCGAAGGGCAGCGGGCCCTGCACGCTGCTGACGCGAAGCCTTCCCTTCGACATCAACGCTGAATAGAGGAGCCAGCTGGAGGGCAGGAAAAGGGGGCATGTGCACCAACGAAGCTCTCTCCAACCCTGTGGGATCCCCACGACCCGAGTGAGTGTCCCCACGGGATCCCCGAGACCTGAAGGGGGAACCCATGAGATTCCCATCGTCCCCGTTCCCATGCAGCTCTCTATTTGATACCCTGCCCTAGATACTTAAAAATATTAGCCAAGATACATCTTAAACAATTGCATTGGGGATAAGTAATGGGTAATTGGAAAATTAAGTAATCTCATCCTAGTACGGGAAAGATTTTCAAAAGCCTTAAAAATAAGAGTGTAACAATAAACTCTTTAACTCCTGGTGACACAACAAAATTGAAAATTAACTATAGAAGATTCTGTTGCAGAGACAGATTCTGTAATTTTGCTGTTCTTTCCCCATAATCGCGAACTTTGCAGAAGGGTGTCACTCAAATCGTCCAACTCTTCCCTTTCAGCACTGGAGAACAGCTCCCCCTTAAGTTTTTTCTTCTGCAAGTGAACTCAGAAGGTGTATTCTGATCTGCTCTGCTTTTTCTTATTTTCAGGTTAATTTTGCTATCAGTTTTCTATTTTCCAGGCTGGCTTGGGTGTTTGGAGGTCCCCTTCTTGGGTTTATTTCTCCAGGGAAAGGACACAGTCCCACTGGCAAGAACAATGAGCAGACAAATGGAGTAGAAGCTCCTCCAGAATGCTAACAATGTCAAAGAATTATCCCATACCTTTGCTGCTTAACTCTGCTGCTTACACCAAATCCGTTTCGACTTCCCTTCACGGATGTCCCCACCGAAAAACAACAAAGGAGAACAGACTCCCAAAGCCCAACCCAGTGGGAAGAAGCTAAAACCAGATCCTAGCATGCTTGAAAAGCTTAACCTGCTTTCGCAGAAGTGAAATCGTTTAAAGAAATAATGTTGACACAGGTGGAAGAAACTAAATTAGTAAGGGTGGAAATTGAAGCTCTCAATGCATTAGATGCATTAAAAGAGCATCGATTAGATACATTAGAAGAGCAAGCTGCATCAACTCAGTCGAAGCTCTCACTGCTTGATAAACATGATAAATCCATATTAGCTTTACAGAGGGATATTGAAGATCTCTCAAACAGTAGTCTACGTAATAATATAAGATTCTTGTACAATAACCAATGGAAGCTTCACCAGTGGGTTGTGCATCTATTCCAGCCTTGGCTGCAGAACTTAGAAATAAAACAAACCCCCCTCTGCGAGGTCACCTGTGCGGACACTCCCCTTGAAGCTCAGTTTGTTTCTGCAGCCTTGCTGAGAACTTCTAGTTTTTTCTGCTCGTGATTTTATTTCTCAATTCCTAGTCTTTTGTTTTCTTCTGTGCCGTGGGTATTGCCCAAGTGCTGCGGATTCGTTCGGAGTGTTCCTTCAGCGGGAGATCGCAGACTTTTCCTTAAAGATTGTCTGCTTCTGGAGGGTGCTATGTAAGCTTAAACTACAGTAAGCCCTCTAGACAGCCTGTGGGATCGGGAGCCATCTCTCTCCTGGTTCATTCGCAAAGGGGTAGAACGCAGGCTGCTGCGGTTCCATAGAAGTACGCTGGGATCAGAACCGGACCGCGTGTCTTCCTTAAATCCCCTGAGAGATCCTGGTGGTCATGATCTGTGGTGACAGGGAAGATGAGGCGGTTAGAAGACCTGAAAAAATCCAGTTTAATCAGCTCCTGAGGTACTGATCTCCCTATGCTTGCACTGTGTATTGCAGCACATGTATCAGAGCTGTCTGTGTATCTCTGGGTTTGGCAATTTTGAGGGGGTGCTGAATTTGGGGTTTTGAGTGGTTTCCCTGCATGCCCTGGTCCCCCACCTGTAAAATAGTAAAATCGCCATTTTTTGTGGTTATCTGTGTTTTTAATGGGCTGTTTTCAGTCAAAATTGGCACCCGCAGTGGCCATCTTGGATTTTTCATTAAACTTTTTAAAAGTGTGTTTTTTGGACTTAGAAACATTGTTTTTGCTCCAAACATCACATGTGGCCTCCTCAGGACAGGATGGCATGAATTCATGCCTTAGATAAAGCGGATGGCGGCCAGATTCGCGGCCATGTATCTCAGGCCACGAGGGGGTGGTGAGACGTGCGCATCCTGCACTCCCCTCCTCCTGAGAGGCCCTGACTCTTTAATTCTACCGGAGTCGCGATTGTGCCCGAGGCGCCTAAACTGGGCGTGGATGGTGCTTTTGTGAAACGCAAGCACAGTTCTGGGGAAAAGTCTCCTCAGTCTGCTAATCTTGCGAGACCTAAGACGCACAGAGCGGTTACGGCTGCCGGTGACTCTTTTTATCCAGAATTTGTGGATCTGAGCTATCTGGCTGTATAAAAAAAGAAAAGAAAAAGGGGCTTTGTCTGTTTCTCCCACTCAGACTTGTGACCAGACAAGCTCTGCACCTGCCAGCGTCCCAGTTACGTCAAAAGGGAAAAACCAGAAAGGGAGTTTACAGGATCCGTCCTGTCCCTGATGATATTGATAATCTCCCAGTTGACCACCAGGGGGAGCCTGATCTGACTGAAAATGTAGCAGGTAGTGAATATGTGGGTCACCACCTGAGGAGCCCAAGAGCTAACTGGTTCCCTGCTGACTCAGCTAGGTTAGGGCGGGTCCCTAGGATTCAAAAGCCAGCAGTGGGGAACAGACAGGCAGGCTAGGGAGAAGGTTTAGGCCTTTTCTCCCTGAGGAACTCCCTGGGTCAAACAGGAGTGACCAAGCCACACCTATGGAGGTACAGGAGGCTGAAGACACTCTGAATGTATCATTATCAGATATGGAACACCCGATGGAAATACAGGAAGCCTTGCCAGAAGAAATGGGATCTTTTGATGAAGCAATGGAGGTTGGTTTTGCCACCAGCTGCAAGCAGTAATGCTATCACAGTGAGTGTGTTTTTGGAACTGTGTGTTTGGAGGAAATTGTTTGGTTTAAGCTTGATATTTTGGTTTTTCTTTTTCCTCTTTTGGTGAAGCTAGAAGTGTCTCTGGGGAGAGGTTTGCAGGGCGGGAATTTTTGAAGGCTATTGAAAAGCTGTGTTAAAGCAAACCTAAGGCACTCTCCTTTACCCGGCAGTAGGTTGATAGGCTGCCGGAGGCTTTATTTTTGAGCACTGTGAATTATGGAACAAGTGCACTGAACTCTATTTTGTGAACTGAACAACCTGCTTGGGAGCGGGCTGTGCAAGCTCTAAGGGGAGTCAAACCTCAGAGGTATTATAGACTGTGTGAGTAAGAAGAAAGAAGTTTGGACTTTATCTTTGAACTGCTTGTTTTTCTTTCTTGAGTTTTGGACTTGTTTGCATTTTTGCCTACTTACCTTCATCTAGCTGATTCATATTATCCTGACTTTTATGTTTTTGAATGAATAAAATTGAGATATATTTCATTTACAACCTTTTTGGTTAGGTTTTGATTTTTGGTTCCTAATTGGTGTCAGTCTAGTCCTGCAGGGTGACTCCAGGCCAGGTCACACACTAGTGCTGTTTTTTCTTGTAGCCACTGGGAGTGCTGTGGAGTCCCGGTCGGACCACAGTCTGGTTACAGACTCCAATACAACAGTCTGTTCCACCTTCGAATGCCAGCGGATCTGGGTGATTCCCAGAACAGTGGGTTCTGAAACCTTGTGGATCGCCAGGTGATGTGCCGGTTCTTCAAAACTAGGCGCCTGCCTAACCTTATTTCTGGGTCACTGTGAACAAGGAACCTGGTTTCAGAACACGCGATTCAGGCAGAATGTACAGTTCTGAGTTCTTGGCCTCTGCTGTTCACCTCTTTGCCAGACTGCGGTTTTGGTGGAAGTGCTGTTAGAGGTCTGGAAGTCCCCGGAGGGTTCCTTTATCCTTGGACCATGGCAAAGTTGTATCCCATGGCATCGGACTTCACCTAGCACCTGGTCCCGCTGATGGTGGATTCAGCTGTGGTTCAGGTCACCAAGCGTATCTCTTTATCCTCAGATGGATGGGTTGTCCTGCAGAATGTTCAGGCAGAAGAGTGAATTTTGTTCACAAGTGTCTTTCTGTTTCCGCTATGGCGGTAGTGCGAGCTGCGGCGGCCACTTCCTTGTGGCCTGGGCATGTTTGAATTTTTTTTGACAGACGCACTCTATGGCATCTTGAACTAAGCTGGGAGCTTCCGTGTCCACTCGGCGAATGATTTTGATTCACCAGTGGTCGGGTGCTCCTTCAGCTGAGCAGGTTCTCTTTTAAATGTTCACTCCTGGCCATGGTTTGGATGACCTTATGGCCAGTGTTCAGGACCGTAAGCCTGAGGTGGCTTCTTGACAGCCAGATTTTCATCCTTTCCAGCGCACTTCTCAGTTCACCGGACCCCCGGCAGCAGGACAGCGTTTCAGAGCTCCCTCCAGTCCTCGCTTTGGAAGTGCAGCACGCCAACAGTCTTCCTACTCCTGGCATTTTGCCCCTCCCTAGAAAATATTATGACACCAGGTCTCTGGTTTGGGGGACGGCATTCAGCCTTCCTTCCGGAAAAGCAAATGATAATCTCAGACCAGTGAATCCTTGACGTGCTCAGTGAAGGCCTTTGATTAGTTTTTCCAGCCTCCACCGGAATTCTTCCTTTACCTTCCTTTGGGAATATCAGACAGGACCACAAGGTGCGAGCCACGGTGTGCAGGTTGTCCAAAAGGGAGACTTGGGCTCCGGGAGATACTCGATTTACTTCATCATGCCAATGAAGGACTCCGAAGATTTCAGACCTATTCTGGACTTGAAGGCATTGAACGCCTTCCTGCAAGTTCCACGTTTATGGCTGGAAACAGTGCATTCAGTGGTGGCAGCAATGGTGCCCGGGGAGTTTTTGGCTTCCTCTCGAAAGTGTACCTCCACATCACGATTTTTCCAGATCATTGGAGGTTCCTGAGGTTTCATGTTCTCGGGAGGCACTTCCAATTTGCGGCGCTGCCCTTCGGGTTGGTGTCGGTGCCCATTCACCAAAGTCATGGTGGTGGTGGCTGCCCATCTGCGCTCGCTGGGTGTGCTGGTCCATCAGTACCTCGACGACTGACTGATCAGTGCTTCCTCTTTGGAGGAAGGCCGCTTGGCGGTTCACTAAGGGGTGACTGCTGGAATGTCTCGGCTGGATGATCCATTTTAAGAAGAGTTGCCTCGAGCCAACGCAAAACTTGGAGTACATGGGAGTCTGGTTCCATACGGGCAGGAACCAAGTGTTCAATGGAATCCAGGAAGCTCAAGCTTCGGAGTGCAGTTCGGGACATGTTAGCAGCTCCAGCCCCGATTGCCTGGCAGTATCTGCAGGTATGGTCTCTTGGTGGCGACCATAGTTATGATCCGTGGGCAAGAGCTCGCATTCATTCTCTTCAGTTGTCCCTTCTGTCTTGGTGGAATCCTCAGCTGGTGAAGTTGCCATGGTTGGCGACAGCACCCAGTTGTATGGTATGGTAGTTGAGCCTGGTTACTCTGTACAAAGGACTCCCTCTGTGAGTCTTGGACCGGTGACCCTGGCAGCGGACGCAAGTCTCTCTGGCTGGGGAGCAATTTGCCAGTCTGTGCCGGTCCAGTATCAGTGGACTGCGTTGGAGAGCAGATGGTTGATCAATCGACTGGATTGAAAGCGATCCGTCTGGCTCTGCTGTGATTTCAAGGGAATCTCTGCATGTTCTTGGACATTGCAATGGCGGTTACCTATGTCAACTTTCAGGGAGGCCTGAGGAGTCCCCTGCTGAGCCTGGAGGCTTGGATGCTCATTGCCTAGGCGGAGAAGTATCTGATGACCTTGTCCTCGGCTCATGTGGCAGGAGCGGGCAATGTGCCGGTAGACTTCCTCAGTCAGATTCTGGACCCGGGAGAATGGTCCCTGTCCGGGATAGTGTTCAAAGCCATAATTTGTCACCCTGCCTTCAATCTGATAGCATCCTCGGGGAACCAAAAGGCGAACAGGTTCTTCAGCTGCCAATGAGAGGTCGGCAGAGCAGGGCTCAACACTCTGGTTCAACCATGGCCAGAAGGGGAAATTCTGTATGGCTTTTCCCCGTGGCCTATGATAGGGTACGTTCTGCGCCAGGTGGCATCTCACGAAGGTCTGGTATTCCTAGTAGCCCCGGCCTGGCCCAGCCGTCCTTGGTACACAAACCTGGTGTGGTTGAGCTCCGTGAGGGGTCTGCGTCTTCCTAACCATCAGAGCTTGCTCATGCAGGGCCCGATAGCCCTTCAAGTTCCGGACCGCTTTGGTCTTGCGGCCTGGCGCTGTACGTGCGGCCTTGAAGGCTAGGGGCTTCTCTTCTGCTGTCATTGCCACGCTTCTTCATGGCGAGAGGAATTCGACGAGGTCGGCCTCCGAATGCCTAGAGGTGCTTTCCTGCTTGGTGTGCAGGGGTTCACGTGGATCCTTTGGCCCCGTCGGTGGCGCATGTTCTGGCTTTCCTGTAGGTTGGCCTCAGGAAGGGTCTGGCGGTTTCTTCGTCTGTGTCCCCATTGCAGGACTGTCTTGTTTGGGTCCCTCTTCTCTCAGGGGTTCTCAGGTGTCTCCCCCAGATATACGCTTCTTACAGGGGGGCGGGGAGGCTGAGGCCTTCCTTGAGACTGCCGTGTCCTCCGTGGGATCTGAATCTGGTTCTCCACTCGCTGGTTCGTCTGCTCTATGAACCCCTGGATGTGATTTCTATGAGAGATGTCACCGTCAAGACCGCTTTCCTTACCCATCCTTTTCATTTATTTTGGAATTGTATTTAATCCAATTTTTTTTCCCCTCCTCTTCAACAGTATCTTTACGTCATAATTGTTTTAAATGTCCTGTTTGTTGAAAATTTTTTATTTTTTCTATTTTTAATTTTGTAAATCGCACTGGATTTGGATAGTGCGATTATATCAAATATTTTAAATAAACTTGAAACTTCTGCACAGGGACTGTCGGAGCTTCAGGCTCTATTATGCAGGGATCCTTTTCTCTGCATCACAGAGTCTGCGGTTGTTTCGAGGATCATGTCTTCTTCTGCACGTGGTTTCCGCAGTCCACATCAACCAGGTAGTTCGGCTACCTACTTTTGTTCTATTGGGTTCCAAGTCTAAGGACCGTGTTTTGCGGTCTTTGGATGTGCGACATCTCCTTTGAGATACCTGGAGGCCACACATGCCTTTCATCTTTCAGACCCTCTGTTGGTTTGGCGGGCCCCGCGCGTCAGGGTCGACCTGCTTCCGAGGCTACCATCTCTCAATGGCTCCATGCTGCCATTTCCACTGCTTATGTGTCGGTGGGGAAGAAGCCTCCCCTTGGGGTGCAGGCTCACTCTACCAGAGGACTAGCTTCCTCGTGGGCTGAATCCCGTGCGGTCTCGCCTAATGTGCTTTGTGGGGTGGCCACTTGGGCCTCTCATCATACTGTTCCAAGTTTTCCAGACTTGATGGGGCGGCCAAGTATTATGCAGCTTTTGGGGCTTCAGTCCTGGCGGCGGGCACATCGGGCCCCTCCTGATGTTTTGGTTACTGTTATGATACGTCCCACCAGTGAAGCTTCCAGAGGTTATGTCAGATATATTTTATTGAGCACCAAAAGGAACAGCACACCAAGACAAGAACAAGAATCAACAAAACAGCTCAAAATTTTTGCAGAAACCAACCAAACCCCTCCCACCAACCCAACCCCCAACCCATCCCTCCCCCTCCCACTCTCAATGATGCCAAATAAAACAATATAATCAAAAGAAAAGGACAAATGCCAGGGGGCTAGCAGTTCAAAAGGCGGCTACGAGCCACTGGGGACAATGTGGTCCAAAAGGGTTCCCAAATTCGTTGGAATGCCCGTCCGGGCAAAGAAGAGATGTCCTGGACCCTTCTCCGTTCCCAAGAAAGCAACGTAATCATTTGGCTATGCCAAAGGGAATAGCCAGGGGCCTCCGCTTCCATTCACTTAAGCAAAATGCATTTAATAGCAATCACTGCAGTCCAACGCAGAAATGTGGAGGCCCCGGGCCGACGGGGATGGAAGTGCAAGGAGGCTCCGAATAACACCAAAGCTGATTTCCGAACTGTAATGTTCCATATGCCATCAACAAAAAGAAAAACAGCATCCCAAAAGGTATGGATAGATGGACAAGACCAAAACATATGGCCCAGACCAGCATCCGGGGCCCCACATTGTCGGCAATCCGCAGTCTGGCAGAGCCCCACCAAAAAAGCTCTCCGAGGAGAAATGTACCAGCGAAGAGTCAATTTGTATTGTTGTTCCCAAAAAATTGCATATTTACTATACAAAGGGAACTTTTTTACAGCATTCAAAATCACTTCATCAGAAAATTCCACGTTCAAATCTCCCACCCAAGCATCCCTCAATTTAGTACAAACAAGCATAGGGGACTCGTCCTTCAGATGTCTATGGTGAAATTTCAAGGGAACAGGCTGTTGAAATCCAAACGTATAGGCCTCCATCAATAATTCCCGACAGGAGGCTGAGAGATGAGTACTCGACAAGGAGGATATATAATGGCGAATCTGAAGGTAGGCATAGACATCTGTGCGAGGTAGAGTAAATTCCTCACAGAGCAGGTCAAATGGTTTGATTAGACCGTCATCATCAACCAAATGAAGCAAGAAACGAATCCCCTTTGCTTCCCAACGCACAAAGCTAGCATTGTCTACCCCAGGGGGAAAACGAGGATTGTAGCGTAAAGGTAAAAAGGGAGAGACCAGAGGACTGAGGGAATGAAACCTACAAACCCAGTGCCAGGCCCGACGAAGAGAGCAGTGCAACATAGCACTGGGCGCAGATTCCCATTTAGAAAGCAAAGAAGAGTGAAGAAACGCACTAAAATGTGTAGAGGTAAAGCAAGAAAGTTCCAAGGTGGTGTTAGTAAACGTGGAGGTACCGCTAAAAAGGTCATTAATGTGGCGCATGCCTCAAGCAATCGTTAAGAAACGAAGATTCAACAACCCTAAGCCACCTTTATACCAAGGGGAGGCCGCCCTCTTATAGGAAAGACGAGCACGCTTGCCATCCAGAAGGAACCGTTGCACCAAGCGCTCAAGCTTCCAGAGGTTATTGTACAAGAATGAAAGATTAGGTTACTCACGTCTGTTAATCTTCCTTCTTGTAAATATCCTCTGGAAGCTTCACACCTGCCCATCTATTTTGTCAGATTCGCAGGTCGCCTGCCAGTAACTGGTAAGTTGGCTTTCTATCTTTGACCAGCCTCACTAAAATTTAAATGAGTGTCCTTTTATGTAAGCTTATGGGGTTTTAAGAGTCCAGGGTGGTGCCACTTCTGCTCTTTAGACTGTGTCTTCTTTAGTGACCTGTTACTCAGTTTTGCAGTGAGAAATGTTACAATTTATTATGCTACCTTGGCTTTTTTTTTTTGGCGTTCGTTGATTATGTATTTGGCTATCATGAGCAGCATTGATTTGTAGCGGAGAGTCCCCACACCCCCCTCTCTTTTTTCTTGTGTTTCCTATTTGTATTAGATTCTCCTGGCTTTGCTACCTACTGAACTTTAAGGGGAGTGTCCGCAGAGGTGACCTTGCAGAGGGGATTGGATTTTTTTTTCTAAGTTCTGCAGCCAAGGCTGGAATAGATGCACAACCCACCAGTGAAGCTTCCAAAGGATATTTACAAGAAGGAAGATTAATAGAGATGAGTAATCTAATCTGTCAGTTATAGGCTTAGAGAGTTCAGAAGGCTCCAGCGTTATCACCTTCCTGTCTGACTTCTTGCCTAAAACCCTGGACTTACAATTAAAGGAACCGCTCGAATTTGAGCGCGCACATTGTGCTCCTTCCCACCCTTCCACACTCCAGAAATCACCGAGGTCGATCATAACAAAGATCTTATGTTTTCAGCATGTTCTGCGAATCATGTAGGCTGCAAAATCACACTACTACACTACTTAGCCCATAAACTAAAAAACGGGAAGTTCCTCACTAACAACGGTCACATAATAATAACCCCAATCCTAAAAATAGTAAAGAATCATCAGCTCTAATAACCAACTACAGACCAGTAGCATCCATTCCATTTATTGTAAAAATCATGGAGGGATTGGTACACACCCAATTGATGGAATATCCTAATCAGTTCTCTCTCCTACATGAAACTCAATCCGGGTTTAGACCTTTATTCAGTACGGAGACAGTAATCGCGGCTATTCTAGATAATCTGCGTCTATTGTTTAGCAAGGGCCTCAATGCCCTGATCATGCAATTCGATATGAGCTCTGCCTTTGATCTAGTAGACCATGGGAAAATGCTATAATGCCTAGACGCTGTTGGTATCAGGGATGAGGTGTTGAACTGGTTTCGTGGCTTCCTTATGTCCCGTACTTATCAGGTACGTTTCAATTATGATCTCTCCAATACCTGGAGCAATCCATCCGGTGTGCCACAAGGGTCACCAGTGTTCCCTCTAAGGATTGATGAGGTGTGTGCAAAAAAAAATATGCATGAGCGACAAATTACATACTCCACAAATTTATGAGCAGGCGCAGAGGACGCATTTTTAAACAAATGTAGTTTATCCTTGTACTCCTTATGTAATTTTAATCATCTATGGATATGTTTGTATGTTTATTGTTCAAATGGTTTTATTTATTTCCCAAAATTTATTTTTGTTATACACATTGAAAATATTTGATATTGCGTTTAAATCAAAATCTCAATAAACTTGAAACTTGAAACGAGTGCCCATGAGATTGTGGGAGGGTTAAATACTCAAAACTTAGAAGAATAACAATTTACTTAAAGTTTTTGCTTCGCCAGCTTTCTGGTATCTTTACATAATGCAGTGGTGTACCTAGCATATGTAACACCCGGGGCCCATCATTTTTTGGCACCCCCCCCCCCCCCATCTGTACGAAAAACGTGATTTTTAGTAACAAGCCACACGTCACACATGAGTACCTAGGAAAAGGCAGCATCTTACATATTGCAGTGAACAGTACATCAATACACCCATTGTAAAACTAAACAAGCCAGACCAGCACAGATCAATCCTACACCGTCAATCCTAACAGAAAACCATGTCTTTCGAACACACAGAACACAGAAAACACCTTCGCCTAGTAAGGAATATGTAATCACAAACTAACCCCTCCCTCTTTTACAAAACTGTAGTGTGGATTTTAGCTACGGAGGTAACAGCTCTGATGCTCATAAAATTCTGAGCATCAGAGCTGCTACCACCAAGGCTGGTGCTAAAAACGCTTCACAGTTTTGTAAAAGGGGGGATAAAATAAAAATACATAGACAAAGGTTAAATTGAACCAGCAAGAAGCTGGACTCTGCATACAATGCTTCACAGAAACAGTGACACATGTCTCCTAAAGCAATAAATAAATATAAATTTTTTTCTACCTTTGTCTTCTGTGGTTTCTCCTTTCCTCATCTTCTTGTAACTCTCTTCCTTCCATCCACTGTCTGCCGTCTCTCTTCCCCTATATGGCATCTTCTCTCCTTCTATGCCCCTTCCAGAAACTGTATGCCTCCCCCTTCCATCTCTCCTTTCACCCCATTGGTCTGGCATCTCTCTCCTCGCCTTCCCTCTCCCACACCTCTCCTCATAGTCTGGTATCTCCCCTTCCCTGATTCTCTGGCATCTCTCTCCTTTCCTTTTCTTCCATCTTTCGCTCCCCCTCCATGCTCTCACATCTCCCCCTTCCTTTTCCCTTAGACTGGCATACCTTCCTCCTACGCTCCAAGCCCTGGCATCTCCTTTAATTCCCTCCCTCATCTTCCTTCTCCCTCCAGCTGGGTACCGCAACACTCTTCCCTGCAGCTCTGCACTTCCCCACAATTGCCATGCTTCGGTTCCTCTTCTTCCTTCCTTCCTCCCCCCCCCCCCCGCGGGACCCTGCGGCACCATCAACTCTTACTCCCTCTAATGTCGGCCCTGCAGCTCCAGACTTCCTCGCACCTTCTCCCCTCCCCCTTTGGATCGCTATTATTTTAAATGTTATAGCCGCGGAGCTGTATCCATCAGTGGAGATGTCTAACCTCGGCCTGCCCCGGAACTCTTACTGCAGCAGCCGCCCGTCTAGGCAGGAACAGGAAGTCACTGTTGCAGTAAGAGTTCCGGGGCAGGCCGAGGTTAGACATCTCCACTGATGGATACAGCTCCGCGGCTATAACATTTAAAATAATAGCGATCCAAAGGGGGAGGGGAGAAGGTGCGAGGAAGTCTGGAGCTGCAGGGCCGACATTAGAGGGAGTAAGAGTTGATGGTGCCGCAGGGTCCCGCGGGGGGGGGGGGGGAGGAAGGAAGGAAGAAGAGGAACCGAAGCATGGCAATTGTGGGGAAGTGCAATCCCCCCAATGCGTCCCCTTACCTTACCTCCCCTTACCTTTGCGACGCGTGTGTGCGCTGTGAAGAGAAACTTGTGCGCTGCGATGTAATATTTTGTGCGCGAGCGCAGGCCAGCGTAGCTTAGCGGGAACACTGGTCACCACTATCCCCATTGCTTTTCAATGTCTACCTGTCCTCACTGGGTGTGCAATTAACCCAGCTGGGAATAAAATTATTCAGTTATGCAGATGACTTCACGATTACATTACATTACATTACATTAGGGATTTCTATTCCGCCTGTGCCTTGCGGTTCTAGGCGGATTACAATATAGAAGATGTCTGGGCAATTCCAGTAGAATTACATTACAGGATAAGAGTAGATTACAGGAACAGTAAAGAATTATGATACAACAATTTAACAGAATGGTACATAACACAGAGGATAATACATGTCACAGAAGATAATACATATCACAGGAGATAATATATATCGATTGAATCAAGTTAAATCAGGTGTAGTGTAGAAGAGTTACAGTACATTCTAAATCACAGACAAGGAGATACTATAGGTGGGTATTTCTGAAGGTGTTGATTGGGAACTCGTTGGGAGGAGGTTAGAGTGATGGGAGATATTTTTTGAACAATAGTGTTTTTATTTCTTTACGGAAATCTTTTATGTCTGTTGTTTTGATCAGTAATTCTAAGATGTCAGAGTCGATTTTAGCTGCCTGTGTTCCTAGAAGGTTGTCGTAAAGTTTCTTACGACGAGTTCCGTTGAGAGGTGGGAAGGTGAAGATGTTCTGCGTTCTCCTTCTTCTGGGTGAGAGGTAGTAGTGAAAGCGGTTGTTTAGGTAACTAGGTGCCGTGCCGTAGGTTACTTTGAAAATGAGACAGTAGAGTTTGAATTGTATTCTTGCTCTTATTGGTAGCCAGTGAGATTCTAAGTATGCATTAGTAATGTGGTCATGTTTGCTGAGTGAGTATATGAGTCTGAGGGCTGTGTTCTGGATGGTCTGCAGTTTTTTTATTGTGTTGATAGGGCAAGGTAAGTAAAGGCTGTTGCAGTAGTCTACAATGCTCAGCACAAGAGATTGGACAATGATCCGGAATTGGTCTTTATTAAAAAATTTTCTGATTTTTCTTAGATTTCGCATTGTGAAGAATGCTTTTTGGGTGATTTTATGAATTTGTGTTTGCATTGTGCAGCATCTGTCTAGATGTATACCCAGGATTTTGAGGGAGCTTTGTATTGGGTACTTGATTGAGTTTACTTCCAGTTTTGTTAGGGATGGTTTTTTGTCCTTCTCTAGCATTAGGAATTTAGTTTTGTCTGGGTTCAGCTTCAACTTATGATTTGTCATCCATTTTTCTACTGTTTCTAGTGTTGTTTTCAGGCGTCCTGTGGAAACTATTCCCAAAGCATCAGAAGCTATAAATTTGATGGAGCAATGGATGACTGACTTAAAGCTCAAACTTAATTCAGAAAAAACGAAATTTTTTGTTGCTTCGCCACACTCGCTTGACACCAAAACCCCACTATGCATCAATAAACTTAGTTACCCTATTCAGTCTACCATGAATATACTGGGTGTAACTCTGGATCAATGCCGAACCATGAAAGACCAGGTGGACTCCTTAATCAGAAAGGGTTTTTTCACTCGCTGGAAACTTTGATCCATCAAATCATATTTCGACACATCAGCATTCAGAATCCTAGTGCAATCCCTCGTACTAAGTCAACTTGACTACTGTAACATTGCCTATTTAGCAATTTCCCAAAAGAATATGCGATGTTTACAATTAATGCAAAATGCAGTGGTCAGACTAATCTTTGGGCTAAAGAAATTTGATCACATGACACCTTACTACCGGCAGTTGCACTGGCTACCGATGGAAGCACGTGTAGTTTAAGTTTGCTTGCCTTTGCTTTAAAGGACTAGCCCCTAAATACATAACTGACCTTTTCTCCTTCTCAACCAACAGACACAAGAGAAGCTCACACTCGAACTTCATTTCCCCCCCAGTTAGAGGATGTAAACTGAAAAAACACCATGAACACCTTCTTTCACATCAGGCAGTATTATGGGGTAAAGATCTAGAACAATTATGAGGAATTCAGGAAGCTCCTAAAAACATATCTGTTCTTGAAGTATCTAGACAGCTGACCTGTACATCTCTTTCTCCTCAATAACGGTTCTCTTGACCTATTAACCAATTTCTTTAACCTCTTTTAAGTTCAATCAATTTGTACCTTCTTTTATTCTTTTGTAAACCACATTGAACTTCACGGTACTGCGGTATATAAACTGTTATTGTTGTTATTATTATTATTATTCTCAACTGCTGTTCCAGGGGAAACAAATCTATATAGTCCTGGATCTGGTGAAGACGACAGCTATTAAATGCAAGGAAATTCTATCTTTGAGACAAGATTTGAAGGATATGGGAGTAAAATTCAGATTAATGTACCCTGCCAGAATGAAAGTTACTTACAACAATCGCACCTCAACGTACGTTGATCCGATGGAACTCAGAAATTTTCTTGAATCAGTTAAAATGCAGTGACCCTAATTTACTGTTTCTCTTTCTTTGGCTTGTCATAATTTAATGCTTTTCTTAGTTGCCTAGTTTTTTGCAAAGGCATGATAATGGCAATTATGGTTTGTTCTAGGAGGTAGCGTTTCTCTACTGTGCTTACAGGTACACCCACAAATTGTGTACTTTGTGCACTCAGCGTGCTCTTTTTTCAAGGTGAGCATGCTGTGCAAACAGGGAAAAACATATAACTAGGGAATAGGAAAATAGCAAGCAGCAGGCACAAAAGAAAACACAGTCACACACAAGCAAAAAAGGTACCAGTGCAATAATAGAAAAGGCGCACAGCAATGGAAGCAGAGGGAATCCAGAAGATGAGCTTTCCAGTGTTCTGCACAGTCTGTCATATGTATGATTACCTCCCCTAGGGTAGGCAGTAATATGTATGCGGTCGGTGCCAGGAGCTGAAAAGCTTGAAGAAGGAAGTTAGGCAACTGAAGGACAGGATACAGGAACTGGAAGGACTTTACATCGCAGAAGACCCAATCAGGACAGCGGAAGTCTTCATGAGAGAGAGAGACACATTGAGGAAGAAGTCAGAGAGCTCAAGGAGTTCATTGAGGAGGCCTATAGGAGGAGGGTGGAAGAACACGAACATCAGAGGAAAGATGAAGATACACCAACACGGAATGGAGAACAAGAGGAAGATGACGCCAAGGAAGAAACCCACAGAGGAATCCCGCAGGAAGGGGAGGCAAGGTCTTGCCAATGCCTAGAAGAAGAAGCAGTGAAGCACACCGAGGACCTAGACCTGTGACCAGAGCGAAAACTGAAGGGAAAGTGCGATCTTAGTGGGAGACTCAATCCTAAGGCAAGTAGATAGCCACATAGCAGGAGGAAGAGAGGACTGACTAGTGACCTTCCTCCCAGAAGGGAGAGCAAAAGACATCGTCGACAAAATTGAAAAGATCCTAGAAGGAGGACTCAGAAGATAGCGTTTTCATAGATCCTATCAGTACCGAGGGCAGATGTGCAGAGGCAGATGGAACTACAGTCAATAAATGCATGGATGAGGAGATGGTATGAGGAAGAGGGGGTTCCACTTTGTGAGGAACTGGACGTTTTGGGGCAAGAGCAAGCTCTTCAGGAGAGACGGACTGCACCTGAGTGCGGCAGGAACTAGACTTCTAGCAAACAGCGTCAGGAATAGAACAGGCTTTAAACTAAGAAGAAGGGGAAAGCTGACAGTCGACCAAGTGTTGACGATTCGGAAGAAGGTATCCCGAGAGGATACTGAGTGAGAAAAATGCTGGGAAGACATAATGGGCAAAAAACAAGAGTTGACAGATCAAGAAGAGGATGATAAGAAGACCGTAGCACAGGAAAAGAAAATGAAGACAAAAAATACCAGGACTTAAATTGCATGTATACCAACACAAGGAGCCTAAGGAATAAAATGGGGGAATTAGAAGTCATGGCCAAAAAAGAGAACCTAGCCATCATTGGGGTCTTTGAAACATGGTGGAATGAAGAAAACAAATGGGACATAGTACTGCCGGGGTACAAACTCTATCGCGAGGACAGGTCAGGTCAGAAAGGAGGAGGAATAGCCCTATACATAAAGGATAATATACACTCGACTAGAGTGGATACTGCAGCGACGACCAGCAAATTGGAATCACTATGGGTTAAAATACCGGGAAGGAAAGAGTCCGAGATAAGGATGGGCCTGTATTATCGTCCACCTGGGCAAACCAAAGCAAATGATGAAGAAATGAAAGCTGAGATGAAGCGAGAATGCAAAAGCAGTAACACGATTGTTATGGGAAACTTCAACTATCCCGGGATAGACTGGAGTCTTGGAAACTCAAAATGCGCTAGGGAGACTGGATTCCTGTAGGCTATACAGGACTGCTTCATGGAACAGCTTGTCAGAGAACCGACGAGAGGAAATGCAACTCTGTATCTAATCCTTAATGGGCTAAAAGGACCAGCAAAGGAAGTGGAAGTAGTGGGACCATTGGGAAACAGCAATCACAATATGATCAAGTTGAAATAGGAATACCGAAGGGAAAGAGAACCACAGCAACAACTTTTAACTTCAAGAAAGGAAATTACGAAGCGATGAGAGTAATGGCAAGGAAGAAATTTAGGAACAGCTCAAAGAAATCGCAGACTGTAGAGCAAGCCTGGTCTTTATTCAGGGACACGGTGATCGAGGCGCAAAATCGGTATATCCCCAGATTTAGAAAAGGATGCAAAAAGAGCCAAACAAAAGACCCGGCGTGGATAACTAAAGAAGTGAAGAAAGCGATAGGAGAAAAGAAACATTCATTCCGGAAATGGAAAAAGAACAAAACTGGGGTGAACTGGAAAGAGCACAGGAAGCATCAAAAAGAATGTCACCTTGTGGTGAGAAGAGCAAAAAGAGAATATGAAGAGAGACTAGCCAGGGAAGCATGAAATTTTAAGCCATTCTTCAGATATGTTAGGGGGAGGCAGCCGGCAAGGGAGGAGGTGGGACCGCTGGATGACGGAGATAGGAAAGGAGTGATGAAGGAGGAAACAGAAGTGGCGGATAGACTAAACATGTTATTTTCGTCAGTATTTAAAAAAGAGACCACATCCATCGTGCCGGAACGTGAAAAAAAATCTTCAAAGGAGATCAAGCAGAAAAATTAACATCCATGGAGGTAAGCCTTGAGGATATACGCAAGCAGATAGATTAAAAACTGACAAATCTCTGGGCCTGGACAGAATCTACCCCAGGATATTGAAAGAACTAAAGGAGGAAATAGCGGAACTACTGCAGCAGATTTGTAAACAGGCATGATCCCGGAGGATTGTAAGATAGCTAATGTTACGCCCATCTTTAAAAAAGGATCGAGAGGTGACCCAGGGAACTACAGACCAGTGAGTTTGACTTCGGTGCTGGGGAAGATGGCGGAAGTGCTGATAAAAGACAACATCGATGAGCATCTAGAAAGGAATAAACTGATGAAAACAAGCCAACATGGCTTCTGCAAGGGAAGATCATGCCTAATGAACTTATTGCACTTCTTCGAAGGAATAAACAAATGGATGGACAAAGGGGACCCCATAGACATTGTATACTTAGATTTCCAAAAAGCCTTTGACAAGGTACCCCATGAACGCCTACTACAGAAACTGAAGAACCGTGAGGTGGAAGGAGACGTACATAGATGGATCAAAAATTGGTTGGCGGGTAGAAAGCAAAGGGTGGGAGTGAAGGACCATTACTGGAGGATGATCACGAGTGGTGTTCTGCAGGGGTCAATATGCGGACCGCTGCTGTTCAATGTATTTATAAATGATCTAGAAACAGGGACGAAGTGCGAAGTAATAAAATTCGCAGATGACACCAAACTAGTGGAGTTAGGACTAAAGAGGACTGCGAAGATTTACAAAGGGACCTAAACAAGCTGGGAGAGTGGGCGACGAGATGGCAGATGAAGTTTAATGTAGAGAAATGTAAAGTCTTGCATGTAGGAAATAGAAACCCAAAGTACAGCTATACGATGGGAGGGCTGGTAATGGGTGAAAGTACCCAAGAAAAGGACTTGGGGGTAATAGTGGACAAGACAATGAAGCCGTCAGCACAGTACACAGCGGCCGCTAAAAAGGCAAATAGAATGCTTGGTACTATCAAGAATATATTACAACCAGAACGAAAGAAGTTATCCTGCTGTTGTATTGGATGATGGTGCGCCCCAATCTGGAGTACTGCGTCCAATATTGGTAGCCGTACCTAAAGAAGGATATGGCGATACTCGAGAGGGTTCAGAAAAGAGCGACACGATTGATAAAAAGTATGGAAAACCTTTCATATGCTGAAAAATTTGAGAAACTGCGGCTCTTTTCCCTAGAGAAGCGGAGACTTAGAGGGGACATGATAGAGACTTACAAGATCATGAAGGGCATAGAGAAAGTGGAGAGGGACAGACTCTTCAAATTTTCGAAAACTACAAAAACGAGAGGGCGTTCAGAAAAATTAAGAGGGGACAGATTCAGATTCAGAACCAATGCTAGGAAGTTCTTCTTCACCCAAAGGGTGGTGGACACCTGGAATGCGCTTCCAGAGGGTGTAATAGGACAGAGTATGGTTTTGAGGTTCAAGAAGGGATTAGATAACTTCCTGAAGGAAAAGGGGATAGAGAGGTATAGATAAAGGATCACTATACAGGTCCTGGACCTGATGGGCCGCTACGTGAGCGGTGCTGGGCACGATGGACCTATGGTCTGATTCAGCAGAGGCACTGCTTATGTTCTTATGTGTGCTGCCATCCTTTGTTTTTCTCTCTACCGGCTGATGTCGTTATAGTTCATTGTTCTGCCTATCAGCTGGACACGGTACTACTCGAAAGGGTCCAGAAAAGAGCGACTGAAATGGTTAAGGGGCTGGAGGAGTTGCCATTCAGCGAGAGATTAGAGAAATTGGGCCTCTTGTCCCTCAAAAAGAGGAGATTGAGAGGGGACATGATCGAAACATTGAAGATACTGAAGGGAATAGACTTAATTGATAAAAACAGGTTGTTCACCGTCTCCAAGGAAGAGAGAATGAGAGGGCACTCTAAAGTTGAAAGGGGATAAATTCCGTACGAACGTAAGGAAGTTCTTCTTCACCCAGAGAGTGGTAGAAAACTGGAACGCTCTTCTGTAGTCTGTCGTAGGGGAAAATACCCTCCAGGGATTCAAGACAAAATTGGACAAGTTCCTACTCAACTGGAAAGTATGCAGGTGAGGCTGGGCTCATTTAGAGCTACCGAATGATGGACCACTGGTCTGACCCAGCAACGGAAATTCTTATGTCGTAGATATAACTATTAGATGCATGGGCAATTATTAGTTGCTTGTACCTGGACCTCTTAAGAACTACACCCACCTGGGTCATCTAGCTAGGACTTCTTGAGAACTATCTCCTTCTGGGTCATTTAAAAAAAAAAAAAACCCAAAAAACCCTGCATCTGGAATAATAATTTACCCTACAATCATGAATCTCCTACTGATCCTATTGATCTACCTGATAAGCGGTAGCATCAAAGACGTTAAATCTTTCTACCCACAATTACAATCTATCCACCACCCAGATCTATCTTTCATCCACATCACTAACCCACAAGAAGACACAATAAACCATATTAATGTTATCTCAAATAATAAAAAGACACCACCGTACCCTTAAAAAAAGAACAAGGGAAATAAAAACCATCAAAACCACTACCTCAACAGAAATTGCCGCATCCACTTCTATGCCATGTGCATATCTTAATACCAGATCTGTTAGAAATAAGGCATTCCTTATTAATGACTGGATCATCAGCAAGCAAATAGCTTGCCTCTTTCTAACTGAAACTTGGTTACTGTCTGAAGATGATCCAATAATAACTGATCTTCTACCAGACAGTTTCAAAATCCTTACGTTAAACCGCACAGGCAAAAAAGGAGGAGGATTAGCAATTATCCTTGAAGAAGGATTCGAGTTTGAACTTCTGGATTCCAAAATGACCGACCACCTAGAAATCCTAGCCTGTAAAATCAATAACACCCAACTAGAAGAATCCTTATCCTGCATACTATTCTATGTCCCGCCTAAAAGCTGGCCCAAAGCCAAAGAAGACTTCTGCGAATTTGTCCTGCACAATTCTATTGGCTGTAACTACAACATCATCGCAGGGGACATAAACATACACCTAGACGAAGAGAACAACACAGACACAAGAACATAAGAACATAAGCAATGCCTCTGCTGGGTCAGACCTGAGGTCCATCGCGCCCAGCAGTCTGCTCACGCGGCGGCCCAGCAGGTCCAGGACCTGTGTACATAAGAACATAAGAACATAAGCAGTGCCTCCGCCGGGTCAGACCATAGGTCCATCCTGCCCGGCAGTCCGCTCCCGCGGCGGCCCGAACAGGTCACGGCCTGTCTGAGTCACCAGAAGGGGCCCCCTTGCCACCTTGGTTTCCCATTGAGTTCTATCTTCCCATCGAAGTCCTAACCCTCCGGTCTTGCACATGCACGACCAGAGCAAGCCGCGACCCCTGGTTAGCTTTCTATACCTGTGTTACATCTCAGCACCTCTCTCAGTATCCCACGATCCCCCTATCCCTCAGGAATCCGTCCAATCCCTGTTTGAATCCTTGTACCGTACTCTGCCTGATCACTTCCTCCGGTAGCGCATTCCAAGTGTCCACGACCCTTTGGGTGAAAAAAAACTTCCTTGCATTTGTTCTGAACCTATCTCCCTTCAGTTTCTCCGAATGCCCCCTCGTGCCTGTTGACCCCTTCAGCCTGAAGAATCTGTCCCTATCCACCCTCTCTATGCCCCTCATGATCTTGAAGGTCTCTATCATATCTCCCCTGAGCCTCCTTTTTTCCAGAGAGAAGAGCCCCAGCCTATCCAACCTCTCGGCGTATGGGCAGTGTTCCAGCCCTCTTACCAGCTTCGTTGCTCTCCTTTGGACTCTCTCTAGTACCGCCATGTCCTTCTTGAGGTACGGCGACCAATATTGAACACAGTATTCCAGATGTGGACGCACCATCGCTCGATACAATGGCATGATGACTTCCCGCGTCCTGGTTGTTATGCCCCTCTTTATGATGCCCAGCATTCTGTTGGCTTTTTTCGAGGCTGCTGCGCACTGTGCAGATGGCTTCAGTGATACATCCACCAGCACACCCAAGTCTCTCTCAAGACTGCTGTCTCCCAACATTGCCCCCCCCAATTTGTAGTTGAACAACGGGTTCTTTTTCCCTATATGCATGACCTTGCATTTTTCCACGTTAAAGCTCATTTGCCATTTGTTTGCCCAGTCTTCCAGCTTGTCCAGGTCCCTTTGCAGGTCCTCACACTCCTCCCTGGACCTAACTCTGCCGCACAGTTTGGTATCGTCTGCAAATTTTATAACCTCGCACTTTGCCTCCTTTTCCAGGTCATTGATAAATATGTTGAAGAGTAACGGCCCCAGCACCGATCCCTGTGGCACACCGCTCATGACTCCCCGCCAGTCAGAGTATTGTCCCTTTACTCCGACCCTCTGCAGTCTACCCGACAACCAGTGCTCGATCCATCTGTGCACATCCCCTCCCACCCCGTGGTTCCACAGCTTCCTAAGCAGCCTTTCATGTGGCACCTTGTCGAAAGCCTTTTGAAAATCAAGGTAAATGATGTCTAGAGGTTCCCCATTGTCCACCCGACTGCTTATTCCCTCAAAGAAGTACAGAAGGTTCGTTAAGCATGACCTTCCCTTACAGAATCCTCTATCTATACCCTTCTATCCCCTTTTCCAGCAGGAAATTGTCCAATCCTTTCTTAAACCCCGATATTGTTCCCTGCCCTATAACGTCCTCTGGAAGCGCGTTCCAGGTGTCGACCACACGTTGGGTAAAGAAGAACTTCCTAGCATTCGTTTTGAATCTGTCCCCTTTCAACTTTTCCGAATGCCCTCTTGTTTTTTTGTTTTCTGAAAGTTTGAAGAATCTGTCCCTCTCTACTCTCTCTATGCCTTTCATAATCTTGTAAGTCTCTATCATATCCCCTCTAAGTCTCCTCTTCTCCAGGGAAAAGAGACCCAGGTTCTCCAATCTCTCAGCGTATGAAAGATTTTCCATCCCCTTAATCAGTCGTGTCGCTCTCCTCTGAACTCTCTCGAGTAACGCCATATCCTTCTTAAGGTACGGCGACCAATACTGGACGCAGTACTCAAGTTGCGGACGCACCATTGCCCGGTACAGCGGCAGGATAACTTCTTTCGTTCTGGTTGTAATACCCTTCTTGATTATACCTAGCATTCTATTCGCTCTCTTAGCAGCCGCTGCACACTGTGCCGTCGGCTTCATTGTCATGTCCACCATTACCCCTAAGTCCCTTTCCTGGGTACTCTCAGTCAATAACATCCCTCCCATCGTATAATTGTGCCTCGGGTTTCTGTTTCCCACATGCAATACTTTGCACTTCTCAACATTGAACTTCATCTGCCATCTCTCAGCCCAATCCCCTAGTTTGTCCAAGTCCCTTTGCAATTCTTCGCATTCCTCCTTCGTCCGAGCTGCATTAAATAGTTTGGTGTCGTCCGCAAATTTTATTATCTCACACTTCGTTCCTGTTTCTAGATCATTTATGAATATATTAAAAAGCAGCGGCCCGAGCACCGAGCCCTGCGGAACACCACTCGTGACCTTCCTCCAGTCCGAGTAATGGCCCTTCACTCCTACCCTCGTTTCCTTCCCTCTAACCAGTTTCTGATCCATCTATGCACGTCTCCGTCCACCCCATGGTTCTTCAGTTTCCGGAGTAGACGTTCATGAGGCACCTTGTCAAAGGCTTTCTGGAAATCTAGGTATATGATGTCTATGGGGTCTCCTCTGTCCATCTGTTTGTTAATTCCCTCGAAGAAGTGCAATAAGTTAGTCAGGCACGATCTTCCCCTGCAGAAACCATGTTGGCTGGATATCAGAAGTTCGTTTTTTTCAAAATGTTCATCGATGTTTTCTTTTATCAGTGCTTCCGCCATTTTCCCCGGAACCGAGGTCAGACTCACTGGTCTATAGCTTAAAAACTTTCTATCTCTACTCAACTACAACATCCCTGTACCCACATAAACTCACGAAAAAGGCCATCATTTAGATCTGGTTGCCATGTCCACAAAGGAAATCCTTGACCCAGTCATCTCTCTACCTGAAGGCACCTGGTGTCACAACATCTGGTCCGACCATTTCACTTATTATTTTAAGCTGATCTGGTCGCACCAAAAATCTAAAACACGTCCGATGATAAAAAAGAACATCAAACAAGAGGTTATATGAATCCAGAAGAATACTGGTCACAGTATGAACTGCAGACAGTAATAGAGGAAGGAGTAGATTTCTGGGACCACTGGATGACAACCAGCACATCCATTCTAGACAAAATTGCCCCATACATAAAAGCAAAAGCAATGCAAGCAAATACAACAAATGGTTCGACACCGAACTACTAAAAACGAAACAACTAGCTTGGCGACTAGAAAGAATTTGGAATAAAACAGGAGAATTGGCAGACCGCAACAAATGGAGAGCCTACATAAAAACCTACAAACAACTGATAAAAGACAAACGCAAAGCGTTCTACTCTACCAAAATCAACCTATCCTGCAATGGTTCACAAGGAATCAATACTAAAGAGTTGTTCAACATAATCACAAATCTATTTGACACCATCCGCCATACCACACCTGTGCACAACACTAAGTTACCCTCTGCGAAAGACTTAGCCCTATATTTTGATTCCAAAATTAAAAACCTAAGAAATAACTGTGTAAGAAATAACGATGTAACAATCATCCCTAGCAATTACCAAATAGCTAACACATGACAATGAAATACCAACAGACATGATCTGGAGTTCCTTTCAAGATTTAGAATGGAATCACTACACCAAACTTTACAACAAATACTCTAAATCTCATTGCGTTCTAGATATATGCCCTCCGGAGATTATGAAAGCGGCACCATTAGATTTTAAAATATCATTGCTACACTACTTAGCCCACAACCTAAAAAAATGGGACTTTCCTCAATAACAACGGTCACATAATAATAACTCCTATCCCAAAAAATAGAAAAGAATCTTCAGCGCTAATAACCAACTACAGACCTATAGCATCTATCCCATTCATTGTAAAAATCATGGAGGGATTAGTTCACACCCAATTGATGGAATATCTTAATCAGTTCTCTCTCCTGCATGAAACTCAATCCGGTTTTAGACCCCTATTCAGTATGGAGACAGTAATCGCTGCTATCTTAGACTATTTGCGCCCATTATTTAGCAAGGGCCTCAATGCCCTGATCATGCAATTCGACATGAGCTCTGCATTCAATCTGGTAGACCATGGGAAAATGTTGCAATGCCTAGATGCTATTGGTATCAGGGATGAGGTACTGAACTGGTTTTGTGGCTTCCTTACATCCTATCAGGTACGCTTCAACAACGATTACTCTTGATACCTTGAGCAACTCATCCAGAGTGCCACAAGGGTCACTGCTTTCCCCATTGCTTTTCAATGTCTACATGTCCTCATTAGGTATGAGATTAACCCAACTGGGGATAAAATTATTCAGCTACGCAGATGATTTTACGATCATCATCCCATTCGCTAACTCTATCTCGGAAACCATTCCCAAGGCATCCGATGCCATAAATGAGATGGAACAATGGATGACAGATTTCAAGCTCAAACTTAACCCAGAAAAAACAAAATTCTTTGTTGCCTCTCTTCACCCGCTTGACAATAAAACCCCACTATGTATCAATAAACCTAACTACACCTATCCAGCCCACCATGAAGATATTAGGTGTTACTCTAGATCAATGCCTAACTATGAAGGACCAGATGGACTCCCTATTCAGAAAGGATTTTCTTACTCTCTGGAAACTCAGATCCATTAAATCATACTTCGATACGTCAGCATTCAGAATCCTAGTGCAATCCCTCGTGCTGAGTCAACTTGACTACTGCAACATCGCCTATTTAGAAATCTCCCAAAAGAATATGAGACGTCTTCAAATAATGCAAAATGCTGCGGTCAGACTTTTCTTCGGGCTGAAGAAATTCGATCACGTGATACCTTATTACTGGCAGTTGCCCTGGCTGCCAACGGAAGCACGAGTAAGGTTTAAATTTGCCTGCCTCTGCTTCAAAGTACTATATGGACTTGCCCCCAAGTACATAACGGACCTTTTCTCATTTTCCAACAACAAACGCAAGAGAAACACACATTCAAAATTCATTTCCCCCCCCAGTTAGAGGTTGCAAACTGAAAAAACACCACGAACACCTCTCTCACCAGGCAGCCTTGTGGGGTAAAGACCTAGATCAACTGCTTTCGCCCACTACCTATGGGGAATTTAGGAAGCGCCTAAAAACATACCTGTTCCTGAAATACCTAAACAATTGACCCTCTCTCCCCTCAATAACGGTCCCCCTGACCTCCTACCCTTTTCCTCTCTCCCCTCCTAAGCCCGCATGGAATTTCACGGTACTGTGATACATATAAACTGTTATCTTTATCATATCGGAATTTTTCGCTGTATTTTCTGAAATGTGCGGCCTATTCCAAACAGGTCCTCTCGGACATTACTTACCAAACTGTATATCTTATACTCTTGCTCAGCAAATTGTATTTCTATATTCTTGCTTTCTTAAAGTCTCTGCTCTCTGTATTTCCTCTATCTGCATATTGTAATTCGCTGAATGTCCAGCTCTCTTGACTGTAAACCGCCTAGAAGTCGCCAGATTGTGGCGGTATAGAAGAATAAAGTTATTATTATTATTATTATGTATCGACTTTGGAGAGAATGAGGTTTTTATCTTCTATTAATATATTGCTCTTTATTTCAGATGGCTGATTTACACATTATCTCTTTTAATGTAAATGATTTAA
Organism: Geotrypetes seraphini; assembly: GCF_902459505.1. NCBI lineage: Eukaryota > Metazoa > Chordata > Amphibia > Gymnophiona > Dermophiidae > Geotrypetes > Geotrypetes seraphini. Next base: position 275,196,860 of record NC_047086.1, read on the forward strand.
ATCACCCAATTAAGCAAACTGAGATTGCTAATTATCTTAAATCCAAAAACCCAGATGTTATCTATATTCAGGAGACCCATCTTCCCTTTGCTGCAGCTCTTAAGCTATCCATTCCGGGATACTCAATCACATTTTTTCTCCAGCCACCATCAGGAAAAAAAATGGAGTCTCTATTTTTTTCAAAAATACTTTACCAATTTCTATTCTTTCACATACAACAGATTCAGAGGGCAGGTGGTGTCTGGCTCATGTGTTGCACTTGACTGAATTTGTATTACTCAGTGTCTATGGGCTGGTTCATGACCATCCAGAATTTTTCAGGGAACTTCAAACTGTTTTGCTTAATTATGCAAATCATTCCATAATTGCTGGAGGTGATTTTAATCACATACTTAATCTTATTCTAGATAGATCCTCCACATGCAAACCCTCCAAATCACATGTTGAAGTCCATAATCTCATGGATAATTTCTCCTTAATAGATTCATGGAGACTTTTAAACCTAAAGGGTAAGGATTTCACTCATTTTTCATCACCCCACACTACATATTCAAGAATAGACTTTTTTCTTTTGTCTTCCACTCTGGCCCAGGCTCTGACAAATGTTATCATTCATCCTATTACACTCATGGATCACTCCTCCATTTCCCTACACCTCAGGGTAGAACCAAATTCAAAAAAGTCCTTTTCCTGGAGATTAAGTACCGTATTTTCACGCATATAACGCGCGCGTTATACGCGTTTTTACCTACCGCGCATACCCCTCGCGCGTTATATGCGTGAGCGCGGTATACGAAAGTTTTAAAACATAGTTCCCACCCCGCCCGACGCCCGATTCACCCCCCCAGCAGGACCACTCGCACCCCCACCCCGAACGACCACTCGCACGCGCTCCCACCCGCACCCGCATCCACGATCGGAGCAAGAGGGAGCCCAAGCCCTCTTGCCCGGCCGACTCCCCGACGTCCGATACATCCCCCCCCCCCGGCAGGACCACTCGCACCCCCACCCCGAAGGACCGCCGACTTCCCGACAATATCGGGCCAGAAGGGAGCCCAAACCCTCCTGGCCACGGCGACCCCCTAACCCCACCCCGCACTACATTACGGGCAGGAGGGATCCCAGGCCCTCCTGCCCTCGACGCAAACCCCCCTCCCCCCCAACGACCGTCCCCCCCCCAAGAACCTCCGACCGCCCCCCCAGCCGACCCGCGACCCCCCTGGCCGACCCCCACGACCCCCCCACCCCCCTTCCCCGTACCTTTGGAAGTTGGCCGGACAGACGGGAGCCAAACCCGCCTGTCCGGCAGGCAGCCAACGAAGGAATGAGGCCGGATTGGCCCATCCGTCCTAAAGCTCCGCCTACTGGTGGGGCCTAAGGCGCGTGGGCCAATCAGAATAGGCCCTGGAGCCTTAGGTCCCACCTGGGGGCGCGGCCTGAGGCACATGGTCGGGTTGGGCCCATGTGCCTCAGGCCGCGCCCCCAGGTGGGACCTAAGGCTCCAGGGCCTATTCTGATTGGCCCACGCGCCTTAGGCCCCACCAGTAGGCGGAGCTTTAGGACGGATGGGCCAATCCGGCCTCATTCCTTCGTTGGCTGCCTGCCGGACAGGCGGGTTTGGCTCCCGTCTGTCCGGCCAACTTCCAAAGGTACGGGGAAGGGGGGTGGGGGGGCCGCCAGGGGGGTCGCGGGTCGGCTGGGGGGGCGGTCGGAGGTTCTTGGGGGGGGCGGTCGTTGGGGGGGAGGGGGGTTTGCGTCGAGGGCAGGAGGGCCTGGGATCCCTCCTGCCCGTAATGTAGTGCGGGGTGGGGTTAGGGGGTCGCCGTGGCCAGGAGGGTTTGGGCTCCCTTCTGGCCCAACTACCAAAGGTACGGGGAAGGGGGGTGGGGGCGTCGTGGGGGTCGCCAGGGGGGTCGCGGGTCGGCTGGGGGGGCGGTCGGAGGTTCTTGGGGGGGCGGTCGTTGGGGGGGAGGGGGGTTTGCGTCGAGGGCAGGAGGGCCTGGGATCCCTCCTGCCCGTAATGTAGTGCGGGGTGGGGGTAGGGGGTCGCCGTGGCCAGGAGGGTTTGGGCTCCCTCCTGGCCCGATATTGTCGGGGAGTCGGCGGTCCTTCGGGGTGGGGGTGCGAATGGTCCTGCCGGGGGGGGGGATGAATCGGACGTCGGGGGGGGGTGAACGGAGAGTCGGGACAGCGCACGGAGAGGCGGGGCAGTGCACGGAAGTCAGGGGGGGGGAACGGAGAGTCGGGGCAGCGCACGGAAAGTCAGGGCAGTGCATGGAAGTCAGGGGGGGGTGAACGGAGAGTCGGGACAGCGCACGGAGAGGCGGGGCAGTGCACGGAAGTCAGGGGGGGTGAACGGAGAGTCGGGACAGCGCACGGAAAGTCAGGGCAGTGCACGGAAGTCAGGGGGGGTGAACGGAGAGTCGGGACAGCGCACGGAGAGGCGGGGCAGTGCACGGAAGTCAGGGGGGGTGAACGGAGAGTCGGGACAGCGCACGGAGAGGCGGGGCAGTGCACGGAAGTCAGGGGGGGTGAACGGAGAGTCGGGACAGCGCACGGAGAGGCGGGGCAGTGCACGGAAGTCAGGGGGGGTGAACGGAGAGTCGGGACAGCGCACGGAAAGTCAGGGCAGTGCACGGAAGTCAGGGGGGGGTGAACGGAGAGGCGGGGCAGTGCACGGAAGTCAGGGGGGGTGAACGGAGAGTCGGGACAGCGCACGGAGAGGCGGGGCAGTGCACGGAAGTCAGGGGGGTGAACGGAGTGTCGGGCAGCATGCGCGGTATAATCGTGAGCGCGTTATACCAAAGTTTTTGTGCTTATCATCGTGATTTCTGCGCGCTATACACGTGTGCGCGTTTTATACGGGTGCGTGTTATTTGCGTGAAAATACGGTAATCATTTACTTACAGATGAAGATATTGTTACTAAAATTAAGGATTTTACTTCCAATTTTTTTCTACTAAACTCAAAATATCAAGAGGTGGCTCCTTCAATTGTGTAGGAAACTTACAAGGCTACTTTGTGAGGGAAACTGATTAAACTTTCAGCTTGGAAAAACAAATTATCCCTACAAAAAGAGAAGGCTCTTACACAATCTATTAAACAATTAGAGAAATAGCATATGGATGACAACTCTCAACACTCGGATACCTATTATCAAATTCTAAGACTTAAATATGAATGCAACTTTCTTCTTTCCCATAAAGCTAGACAAGATCTATTTGTTCATGCCTCAGGTCATTATATAGGAGAAAATATTATGGGAAAACACCTTGCAAAATATCTTAAAACTAAACGGAAAAAATTAAATGTTTCCTCTATTCAAACTGATACAGGTAAACCTGTGACAGATCAAAACTTAATCTTATCCCACTTTGAACAATTTTACTCTACATTATACCGCTCTGAATCCCATTCATCGGATACTGATATTGACACCTCTTTGGATCATATTTCTCATCCTCAACTTCATGGCCATCTTAAACTGGACATAGAATCCCCGATTTCAATCTCAGAAATATTGTCTGCCATATCTTCATTAGCAAATAATAAAGGTCCCGATGGAATCACTAATGAGTTTTTCAAGATTTTAAGTTCACAAATGGCCCCCCATCTTTTGACATTATATTCATCACTGCCCAGAAAAACAATATAATTTTGCCGAAGCTATCATCATCGTTTTTCCTAAACCCGATAAAGACCCCACTTTAATTAAAAATTATAGACCAATCTTACTACTCAACTTAGATTATGAAATTATGGCAAAAATTTTATCTACACAATTAAACAATGTAATAAACTTCCTAATACATAAAGACCAGGTGGGCTTCATAAAACATACCATATTTTTTGCTCCATAAGACGCAATTTTTTCCCACCCAAAAGTGGGTGGAAATCTCGGTGCGTCTTATAAAGCGAAGGTACAAATTTTGTTACCCCACCGCACCACCACCCGCTGCTGCCACCACCACACTACCTTTTTTTTTTTTTTTTTTTTTTTTTTTTTAAACACCCCCCCTGCCCGCTGCCACCACACCACCTTTTTTTAAAATGCACCCCCCACACATTTGTTCCCCCCTTTTTAACCTGGTGGTCCAGCATGTATCCTTCACATTTTTCCCAGCCTGCGGCGCAGAGATCAGCAGCGCGGACGTCAGGAGCAAGCTTTACGCTCTCCTGCTCGGCCCCGCGCTGCTTTCCGAATGGCTGCCATAGGTTCTCACGGGGTAGAGTTTCATCAGTCAAAATGACCTTATCCCCCCAAGTTAGCTACATACTATCTATGTTGCCCTCCCTCTGTAATGCCTCTGTCTACCTCTGGCTCGGGAAAAAAAAACTTTCAGATTTTATCTGGAATAATAAGAAACTGAGAATTTCACACTCCAAATTGAGAGCTGCTAAGGGAAATGGGGGAGTGAACCTACCTCATTTTTATTTCTATCATTTGGCCTCTCTAGTTAAATATGGATCATATTGGTGGCAAAGTCATATTTCATCTGATCAACCTACTTGGCTGGATGTAGAGAGATTTATTTGTTCTCCTGTTCCGTTACAATCCATCATTACCATGTATATCCCCAGAACACTTAAAAAATTTGCGCTGTTAAGTGCAACATCAGGCACTCCGTTTTCTGACTAAATCAGCTGATATCTATCTATAACCTGCCCTAAATGTCCATTTGGGGTAATCCAGCTATTAAACATAAGAGCAAGCCCTTTGTATGGAAAAAATGGCAAAAGTCTGGGCTTTGGCATGTACAACAGTTATACATTGATGACTCCTTAAAACCCTTTGATGTATTAAGTGCTTCTTTTTCTAAGTATTAAATGTTATCATTCTTAGTGGATAACTTTAACAACGGTTATTGATAATATTGGTCTCAACTTTTCTTCTATTGATTCTCTTTCAACTATTAAAAAATGGTGTGATTTAACCATTACTCAAGGGAAGGCTGTCTCCATTATTTATCGCATCCTGAGGGATACTCATTACAAACTGGCAATTGATTCTACACAACAGTGGATGAGAGAACTATCTGAAAATGACTAAGATATTGATTGGGACAGATTCTGGTCTAAAATTAATTGTCCGTCACTGTCTGCACGGATTTCTCAATCTCTATATTTCCTTATGTGCCATGCCAACTGGACCCCGTTCCACATCTGGATTGCGAAACTGAGATCCAACGCCACTTGCTGGCACTGCAATTTGGATGAAGGTACCTTAGCTCATATGCACTTTCATTGTACTCAGATAAAACAATTCTGGATTCAAATATGGAAAACCATTAGAGATATTGCCAAATGTTTTGCAGATATTTCCTTTGATGTGATTATTCTGCGCTCAAAACACCTTACTTTGCGGATTTGGACTGCCCACCCAAACTGATTGACTTTCTGAAAGCAATTGGCATCCTCCATGTTCTAAAAAATTGGAAAGACGCTCAATTTCTGAACTAAACTAAACTAAACCTTAAGTTTATATACCGCATCATCCCCACGGAAGTAGAGCTCGGCACGGTTTACAAGAACTTAAAATGAGAAAGGGTAGGAAAAGGTTTACATAAGTTTATAAATTGAGTGGAAAAGTAAGGGAAAAGAAATTACATGTTAGAGAAGAGCCAGGTTTTTAGTTGTTTGCGGAATAAATGGAACTACACTTTTTTGGTGGAATTCCATTTGCCTCTATAAAAGCTATGAACAAACCGCCAAAAGTAAAAGCAAAGGAGACAGCCTCCCTTCTACTTCTCACTGTTGATCACCATGGATTTATTTAGATCATTATGTACAGAACAACCTCATTCATGCTACTTGATATACGGCTACTTCTTTCTAGCTTCTCCTCTCTCCTTTCCTCTTATTTCTTTTTCTTATATATTGCTGTTTTTGAGACTGCATTTGGTTAGAGTTATTTGTTGTTATCTGTGGATATGTATCCTTTTGATGGCTTTTGTATTTTTCAAAAATTTAATACAAATTTACAAAAAATAAAATCCATGCCAGTACTGGATGGTGGCTCAGTCAATCTGGTAGAGTGGCCACGCCCATAAAGAAAAAGAAAGGACACAGCCCCGTGTAGGCAGACTACTACTCACAGACCAGTCTTGCACTGAGTACCTATGGAGCCAGCCTGCTTTGTGCCCCTTCACTTAGGGTCCATTCCCCTGGGAGCTTGCTCGCCTGTTGATTTATCAAAGGCTTGAACGCAAGCTGGGGCTCCTGCATAAAACCCTTCAGGGTATCAGGGAGCCAGCTGCAAAGTTTCTCCTCCCAATGGGTCACATGGATTTTCAGGGGTGGGAGTCTGTGGTTGTGGCAGCCAGAAAATCTCCAGTGGTGGACTTATTCCTGCCACTTTCTGAGGCAGAAATCATTTCCCTGCAGGCAGGCGGCTGCAAGCTGACAGACAGACGTAAGGAAGTTCTTCTTCACCCAGAGAGTAGTAGAAAACTGAAACGCTCTTCCGTAGTCTGTCATAGGGGAAAACACCCTCCAGGGATTCAAGACAAAGTTAGACAAGTTCCTACTGAACCGGAACGTACACAGGTAGGGCTAGTCTCAGTGCGCTGGTCTTTGACCAGAGGGCCACCAGATGAGCGGACTGCTGGACACGATGGACCAGCAGCGGAAATTCTTATGTTCTTACACCAGAAGTCACAGTGAGTACTCCCATTATTCCGTATAGGGAAAATCAGAGGGGGAGGAGTGTTGGTTCTGAAAAAGCCAGATTCAAGAGTTTCTGGTGTTAGGTTACCCCTCCCCCCCCCCCACCTCCAAAATCCCTTTTTTTTTTTTTTTTTTTACATTTTTTTGTTTTTCAGATAAGCTTCCATGGGCTGTTTATGTTGCTATTTTTCTGGTGGTGGCCATCTTGGATTTCTAACAAAAAATTTTTCATGCCTTTATTCTGTCTCATAAGCTCTCGTTTTCTCTAGGGATCATCTATAACGGATTCCCCAGGGCAATCTAATCCTAATCCATGTCATTTTTGTGCGGATTAGCAGGATGAGAAGTGGCCATGTTCCATGGGGTGTGGGAGAAAGGGGCAAGAACTTTGGGCTCGTCCTCTTTTGAGTCCTCCAGGCCGCTAGCACCCTAAAAAGCCTGGTCTTTGGGGAAGAGATCCTGTCTAGAGACTGCACGCAATGAGGGGTGAAATGCAAGCGCATAGAGGAGGTGCTACTTCCCTAGTCAGGGGTCCTGCGGGCCTCTAGTCAAGAATTCTCAAATTTTGTCAGTCTCCTGTGGAAAGTCTACTTAACAGGCCCGGGAAGCACTGTGCTGCCTGTGAATTTGGCTGATCTACATGGGGGATTCACCTCTCAAGCAGGCCTCTCTGCCTCAGAAGTCCTAGTGTCAGTGACCAATTGGAATATAACTAGGAGGAATGGAAGTCCTTTTCCATGCCTTCAATATCACAAGGCTCTGCTACATACTTGGATGATTTGGGAAACAGAGGGTAGGAGTAAAGGGACACTATTCTGAATGGAAAGGAGTCACAAGTGGCGTCCCACAAGAGTCACAAGTGGCGTCCCACAAGAGTCAGTGCTGGGACCACTGCTGTTCAATATATTTATTAATGACCTGGAAACAGGGACGAAGTGCGAAGTTATAAAATTTGCGGATGACACAAAACTTTCCGGTATTGTTAAATCTGTTGAGGAATGTAAAGAACTCCAAAGGGACCTGAACAAACTGAGTGAGTGGGCAAATAAATGGCAGATGAGCTTCAATGTAGAGAAATGTAAAGTCATGCACCTAGGGAAAGGAAACCCGATGTACAATTACACAATGGGGGGGATGATATTGGGGGAAGGCAACCTAGAAAAGGACTTAGGGGTTTTGGTGGATAGAACAATGAAACCAGCGGCACAATGCGCAGCGGCCTCAAAAAAGGCGAACAGAATGTTGGGCATTATCAAAAAAGGTATCACTACCAGAACCAAGGAAGTTATCCTCCCGCTGTATAGGGCAATGGTGCGACCGCATCTGGAGTACTGCGTTCAATACTGGTCACCGTACCTTAAAAAGGATATGGCGACACTCGAGAGGGTCCAGAGAAGAGCAACAAAAATGATAAAGAACATGGAGAACCTTCCTTATGCTGAGAGACTGGAGAAGCTGGGGCTCTTTTCCCTGGAAAAGCGGAGACTTAGAGGGGATATGATAGAAACTTACAAGATTATGACGGGTAGAGAGAAGGTAGAGAGGGACAGATTCTTCAGACTGGCGGGGACAACAAAAACTAGAGGGCACTCAAAAAAATTGAAGGGAGACAGATTCAGAACAAATGCTAGGAAGTTCTTCTTCACTCAGAGGGTGATGGACACCTGGAATTCGCTTCCAGAAGAGGTGGTAGAGCAGAGTACGATTTTGGGTTTCAAAATGGGATTGGACGAGTTCCTGAATGAAAAGGGGATTGCAGGGAACAATTAAAGGGTTACTATACAGTACAAAATGCTTGGAGCATTAGATCACTTAAAGGTCATTGACCTGGGGGGCCGCCGCGGGAGCATACTGCTGGGCATGATGGACCTGTGGTCTGTCTCAGCAGAGGCGATTCTTATGTTCTTATGAACAATGAGATGGAAGGAAAAAAATGAGATGCTGAATCTCTCTCTCCCTTCCACCCTGAGGAATGGCACTCGCTCGGCTGTAGGGGGCACTATGGTGTGTTAATGGAATGGATAGTGTGCAGGACATAGTGCAGTAATTTTGTGAATTTTTTTCTACATGTAACGCCTGCTTTTCGTATGGTTCTGGGTAACTAGTTAGATACAAGCATATGTGTTAGTTAAGGCCACGCCCAATAGAAATGTATGGAAAAGTGGGTGCATGAAAATCTGAATATGGATATAGCCAAGGCCAGAAAAACACACTACAGATTAATATTAAGGAAAAGCATAATATTCTCTTTATGTATTTTCCTATTAAGCTAGACCATTGAGGGAATCAGGTAATGCGTAACATACTTCTAGAGGGATTAATGACTCCATCTTGTTTTCTATCTCTCTTTGTTCTCTCTGAGTTTCCCACCTTGAGCCTCATGGCTCTAATTAATACCAGACCTCTCAGTCTGGCTTGTGGAAGATATAGGGTTTCACATTTTTGAATACAGATAGTTATATATATCTTATGAATGTAATATACCGTGTTGGGTGTGTGTGATGGGATCCCATGAGTGATTATGTGTGTGAATGTATATTAAACATGAGAATTGGTTTTGAAAAACATATTTTATATATTTTAAATCTGAAGAAATCCTGAGAAGACCATATTTGGTAATGTGACCTTTTTTGACCTTAAGCAACTTTTTCTACTCTGTGAAATTCTGATGGGGGGGGAGTAGATTTCTCCTGCTTCAGTTTAACAAAGGACACAAACTTATCAGCAGGCTGATTGTAACAGAAGGGATATAAAGCTGTGTATGTGTATTATCTTTTGTGACTATATTCCAATATTTGTTTTGTATTTCTTTTTTGTAAATCATGTAAGCTTAGTATAAGAATGTAATTTTTAGGAATGCTTTTGTGACACGCCCATATGAAGGTATAGAAGCAAGCCTTGTATGGAAGCAAATCATTTTGACCAGATTTTAGTAAAGGAATGGAAGAGATATATTGGTGAACAACGAAGTATAGGTTGGGATTCTTTGCTAGAAATGCCAGATTTTGGCATCTGTAAAGACCCCCAATGACGCAAATAATCTTTTGATAATTGTTATGGAAATTAATAAACCCAGTAATCTTTTTGAATATATTTTGCATTATTTGTCATTATTTCTGTACACTTTACACACCTAAGAGCAAGGCTAGCTGCTCAAGTGGCACCCCAGATGGGACTGTTGCTTTAGAGCGTGCTTGAGTCAGTTTACCCTGCTTAACCCCCAGGCCTAACATTTCTCCCTCCCATCAGATCCAACTTCTCTCCTTTTCTCTTCCCAACTGCCCCATCCCATCTCTTCCCGTCTGCCTGCCTGCCTCCCTCCCCCCAGGTCCACCATTTTTTCCTTTCTCTTCCCAGTGGTTCTCCCTTCAAGTATCTTTTTCCCTCTTCCTCCACACTACCCGAAGTCCAACCTCTCTCCCTTCATCTCACTCTCCTCACAGCCCAGCTTGTCTTTCCCTCCAGTGCAGATCCCTTTCTCTTCACAGCCCAGCTTGCCTTGCCCTCCAGCGCTGATCCCTCCTCACAGCTCAGCTTGCCTTTCCCTCCAGCGCCAGTCCCTCTCTCCTCACAGCCTGGCGTCAGTCCGATGTCACTGCCAAGACGAGGAATCTGCCAGCCTCAGCAATTCGGGAGTGTTGTACTTGGCTCCTCCTCCTGCTTTTCACCTGCCACGGTATGTCTCCAATGACGCGCAACTTTCTGTTTCCGCCCGGGAGCACCGCGGCAGATGGAAGGCAGGAGGGAGAGCCACAAACAACACTGCCGAATCACTGCTGAAGCCGGCTGGCTTGACAGCGACGTCGGACCGGTGTGGGAGGGAGAACATGCTGGGCTCTGAGAAGGGGAAGTTCGGAAGCATTGCCGTGGGCCACATAAAAAGGCCTGGCAGGCCTTATGTTTGGCACATGTGTATTATGTAATAATTACTTTTGCTTTTTTTTCTCTTTTTATAGCTGTTTGGAGTTTTTTGGGCTGCGTACAGTGCTGCATCACTGCTAGTTGGAGAAGAATTCAAGACAAAGAAGCCTCTCCTAATTTATCCCATCTTTTTGTTATATATATATTTTTTGTCTTTGTATACTGGTGTCTGATCCATCAGAATAATGCCTGGAATTGATTCTTTCCCACTCATCTGTGGGCTAGAACTGTGTGATATGAAGAAGGCTGAATACAACAATTACCAGTGTTTTTATGGTCTCCTGGATCTGGCAGATTCTATGATGTCTACCCATATATGTATAGATAAATTAATGGACTGTTTTAGCTATTACAGAGGTATAGACTCTCTAAGATTCTTCATATTTTAAAAGAAAAGTATATGATATTTGTGTTTGTAGTATGGGGATGTGGCAAACCTTCAGCGGCATCCAGTCCAGGTTAATGAATTCTGAAAGCCATGAACTATACTGAGCTTTTAAGTATAAACAGATGTTGTCCCATACCTCTGAAATTTTGTACTATCCTTCCTTGGTCATATAATGCACAAGTTAGCTTGGCAGTATAAGAATTTTAGCTTGCTATAGAGGAGTGATTGATGAAAATAAAGTACATAATAAACATACAAAAACATCTGGCATTAAAAGATCATAGGGCACTGAATCTGAACTGTGTGCTACCCATTTTAAGTATGGGTCATGTGACCATGTTCCTGCACCACTGGTACCATTTTTTTTTTAAGTAGCCATGCCAGACTTATTTGCCACTTGCATAGATAGGAGTGGATGACCATGAAAAGTGCAAATGAGGAAACAGAATGCAGCAACACATGTTTACAAATCTAAAAGAATATTTTCCATTTCAAGATCTAAACATAGTTTTGATTTTATCAGAAGAGTAGTCCATTGCTCCTCCAGGCTCTGGCAGTCTCTTGCCAGCAGGTGGAGACTGAGAATGCTTGTGATGACACGTGCAACCTGCCTCAGCCAATATTTCTCAGCTTCCAGCAGAGGTAGGTAAGTAGATCCACTGTGGCCTGGGTTATGGGCTGATAGTTCCTTATTTTTTTTTCAATGAGGCCTAATGGAAGGCTTAAACAGGCAGTTGTGCTTCAATTAGCTATAGGGATGTTAAACCTGTTGTCCTAGTCCCCCTCCCCTTTCCCTAGTTCTGGAGGATCCAAGAAAACAAGCAGACAATCCATAAGATCCAAAACAGCAGATCAGTTGAGAAAAGACCATATTCAGTTTATTCACCACATCAGTGTTAAAAGCATAACAACACTAACTACTTGATATGGGCCATATTTCTCCCTCCTAAGGGCTGCATTAGCGGCTAATGAGAACCAAAAGTTGTGAGTCCAAAATGTCACTTATTTTGTTGAACGCAGCTGTCTCTAGTTACAACCTGTTTCCTCTCCTGCCTCCTTGGGAGAGGGTCCTTGAGTGCCCATCCCAAAGAGCCTTAGCTATGAGTTGAAGCCTTCCGCACAATGTGCGGCGGCGAAAAGGGCGAACAGAATACTAGGAATGATTAAGAAGGGGATCAAGAACAGATTGGAGAAAGTTATCATACCGCTGTAGCGGGCCATGGTATGCCCCCACCTGGAATACTGCATCCAGCACTGGTCGCCATACATGAAGGAGGACACAGTACTACTCGAAAGGGAAGAGCAACTAAAATGATTAAGGGGCTGGAGGAGTTGCCGTACAGTGAAAGATTAGAGAAACTGGGCCTCTTCACCCTTGAAAAGAGGTGACAGTGGACATGATCGAAACATTCAAGATAATGAAGGGAATAGACTTAGTAGATAAAGACAGGTTATTCACCCTCTCCAAGGTAGGGAGAACTCTAAAATTAAAAGGGGATACATTCCATACAAATGTAAGGAAGTTCTTCTTCACCCAGAGAGTGATGGAACGCTCTTCCAGAGGCTGTTATAGGGGAAAAGACAAAGTTAGACAAGTTCCTACTAAACTAGAACGTACGCAGGTAAAGCTAGACTCAGGGCACTGGTCTTTGACTTAAGGGCCGCTGCTGGGCACAATGGACCACTGGTCTGTCCATGCAGTGGCAATTCTTATGTCAGCTTTTAGGCACTTGGAGGAATATTGGAATCCTGTAAACTAGGAGGTGCAGACAGTAAAATAATGATCACTAAGTCACAGAAGGCTCTGACTAAGGATTGAGCACATGCTTCATTCACATGTCACATCCACAGCATTTTCCCTCATGTGGTATCTACCACTCTGGCATAACTGAGAGCAGGCAGAGGTGAGTTTTGTGAAGCAAGCCATGTCAGAATATCTTCTAGCTCTTTAAGTGGGGTGAGTTCTGAGGGACAGCATGGTGGAGCCACAGAACATGGCTCTGGTGAGAGAAGCTATTCAGGAGCGATTGAGGATCCCAATTTGTAGAAATAGTCACCATCTTGAACAAGGAAAACCTGGGAGTAGTGTAAAATGTGCCCCCTGAGCTGGACCTGATGAAAATTTACTACTCTGTAAAAACAGGTTGAGAAAGGCAAACTGAGTGTGAAACAGCACAGGAGTTTTTCCCAGCGTTTATTCTGTTGATTCACCAAGCTTCACCTGTTTCTGTCACTCTGCTGGAGCCAAGAGTAGGCAAGATGTGGGCTTAATGTCAGCTGTTTATCTTGGAAGAGGGGGACCTTAGATTCAAGGACTCTAGATCCACATACGCAGTGGCTAAGGAGACTATAGCAGACAAATGAAATTCAGAGTGATGCCCCCTTCTGTTAGAGAAAGAAGAGCTGCACCTTCAAAAGGTTAACATTCTGGCGATTGCAATGACTGTTCCCATGGAGGGTGCAATGGTGCTATGAAGACTATTAAATGCTTTTTGAAGTTTCAGCATTTATGCTGCAGTCTGATGTTTATGGTGGTTATGTGGTACAGATTTGTTTTTGTTGAGAAGAGGAACTGCCAGAGGCTTCCAAGCAGGAGCCTCAGTAATTTTTTAGGCAGACTATCTGGAAATGGAGGCAGATTTAGCTAGTTTATGCCACTGCTAGTGACCACTCATTGGTTTCTATGGTATGGGGAATTGGTTGCAGATGTAACCTCCACAGTCTACCTGAGTATGCTCCTTTTTTAAAGGAAAGTTGTATGGTGAGACCTTTAGAAGTTGACAGAGTTTAGGTAAGACTAGAGTCCTAAGACTCCTGGAGAACCTGCCAAGTATGTCAGGTCAGGTAGCCTGAACTCGGGGATGTTTCAGAGAGTACAGAAGCTATAGACTAGGGAAAATGAACAGTACTCAGCAAAACCATTTTCCATTCTGGAGTGAGTCCTTATACAGAAGCAACAAGAGTCGGGCTCAAGGTGCAATTAAAGTTTTTAGGCCCAACACCTGATGCATCAGGTGAAAAAGTTCCATCACTGGTGGGCTCAAATAATTTCAGATCAATGGGTGTTGAAAGTCATTTACAAGGATTAATCCCTAAATCCTGCCTGTCCCTTGGCAGACACATTTGTGGGTTTCCCTCTGTCCTTTCTATTTGAAGGACTAAGCCGTTTGGGCAACACTAAACATACTTTAGCAGTTGAGTCGTTGGTGTGCTGCCTGAAGAAAGAAGCATAGGCAAATATTCCACATACTTTGTATCCAAGAAGGAGGGCTCCTTTCACCCTATCCCAGATATCTGGTGGGTAAACAGATGTTGCAAGGGCCCAGTTTACAAACAAACTGAGATCAGTCATTGTGGCAGTCTGTCAAAGGGAGTTTCCTTGAACCTCATGGAAGCTTACGTATTCCTATCTGAGCATTTTGTGGTGCTATGTCAGCATTTTTAGTTCCATGCCCTACAGGTCAAATTGACCACAACACCAAAGACATTTACTAAACATATGGTGATAGTGGTGGTGGTTGCAGAGAGGTTTTTAGCCCACTTCTACAGGTACTGGAGTATTTAGGGGTGTGCTTTGACACCCAGCAAGGTAAGGTGGTTCTGCTGAAGGGAAGGATGTAGAAGTTGAAGACATAGACTAGGGATTTAATTAGGTCTACAAGGCTGACAATGTGAAATTATCTGCAGGTATTGGGGTTAATGGCATTGACCCTGCTGTTGTCTAGGTCAGGAAGACATCCACTTCTTAGCCTGTTAGAATATTGGCACATCTATAAGACCTGGAATGCTAAGAAAGCTGATGCCTTTGCATTGCTCTGTTCTGGAGATTTTAGATTTCCTGCAAGACAGCCTCAATAAAGGATTGGTGCTGTCTTCCCTTAAGGCACAGGTAGTGGTTCTTGCAATGTTTTTGGTGCTTGATCCAGGGCAAGACCCTAGGGGCATATGTGGATATAATAATAATAATAACAACTTTTTATATACCGCAATACCACAAACAGTTCAGAGCGGTTTACAGAGGAAGAGACTGTATACAGACAGAGTATCTCATAGTTTCTTTTGGGGATTTGAATTTGGTTCTTTCTGCCTTGGTGATTGTGCCATTTGAACTTTTTAAGGTCTACCTGCAAGATCTCATACTGAGGATGGTGTTTCTAATTGCCATTTGTTCCACCTGTATGATTTTGGAATTACAAGCAGTCTCTTGTTGAGAACTGTTTCTGGGTTTCTGCAGGGAAAAGTGGTCATCAACCTGGCTGGTGGTCATCCACCTGGCCCCTTCCTTTCTCCCAAAGTGGTCTTTCCACATCAGCCAGTGTGTCACTGCCTGTGTTTGGAAGAAAGTAGATGACAAGATAGCTGGGCATATTCACAGGTTGGGGAAATAGTTCCTGTACGCATTTCCTTCAATCCATCTTATAGGGAAAACTCTACCCACTTTACCAGTACCGAGATACCATGTTCCTAAGATTTCCTCTTCTGGAGCTCTCAGCCAAGAAGTTGTAAAAATTGCAACTGTTTCCAACATTACTCACTCAGAATGAGGAGTCCCTCCTTCATCCCAACCCTTGCTCATTAGCACTAACAGCATGAGTAAGGTTTCTTTCTCCAAATTCTTTTCGCCTTTTGGCTGAAGTATCTATCTTAGAAGTGTCTAGAAAACCTTCCACTCAGCACTATTACTGCTTTAAGTGAACACAAGTGTCTTCTTAGTGTGCACTGCATTCTCTGGAACCTATTACCTGTCGTCTTCTATCAATACAAGACTACCTTCCATATCTGTATTCCACTCACATTAGACAGAAAATCTCTCTCTGTTCATCCTTTAGTAGTCTATATCATGAAAGGCCTCTCACAGAAAACCACCTGTTGCTTGAGATCTTGGTGTGGTTCTCTTTATTCTTATAAAATCTCCCTTTATTCTTAGAAAGTCTCCCTTTGAGCCACTTTCATCTTATTCTCTGAAACTTCTCAGTTTGAAAGTTAATTTTCCTTATAGCCCTCATGTCTGCAAGCCATGTGAGTGAACTTCAAACCCTTGTTTCAGATCCTCCATGTACAAGATTCTATCATAACAAGGTAGTCCTCTGAACGCATCCCAAATTCCTCCCTAAAGTAGTCTCAAAATTCCACCTTAACTAATCCATAGTTTTGCCTGTCTTTCAAAAACCAAATTCCCATCTTGGAGAAGCAGCCCTCTACATCTTAGACTGCAAACATGCTCTGGCATACTATCTGGACCAAACTAAGCCTCATAAGAAGTCCTCCCAGCTCTTTGTAGCTTTTGACCCTAACAGACTAGGGGTTGCTGTTTCCAAGAGAACCATCTCCACTTGTCTAGCAGATTGTATCTTCTTCACATATTATCAGGCTGGGCTGACACTGCAAGGCTGTGTGACTGCCCACATTGTACAGGATATGGCTGCCTCATTAGCTGTTTCTGCTCCGCTTTTATTGAGGACATTTGCAAAGCAGCTACTTGGTCCTCAGTACGTACGTTTACCTTTCTGCTGTTTAGAACAAAGCTCCAGAATAGACAGTCAGTTTGGATCAGCAGTTCTACAAAAAAATTTTGCTTCCTAAGTGCCAACTTTCCCTCCAACCCTATTGAATTTCACCAAGTTTAACCTCTTCCAGAGTTATGATCCTGCATCTTGGGAGTCTCACATATTACATTACATTACATTACATAAGTGATTTCTATTCCGCCTGTACCTTGTGGTTCTAAGCAGATTACATTAGAAGATAGCTGGACATTTCCAGGAGATTACATTACATTGAAGAAAGCTGGTTTCAGGTTACATATTGAGGTTTCGGACGTTTTGAGACATTGAGGAGACCTCAAGGTTACAATACTTTAAAAGAAAGCTGGATTCCGGTTATATTGAGGATTCAGTTTAGAGACATTGAATAGATGTTACCAGAAGATTAGTAAGTTCATGAGGAATATGCAGTTGGGATAGGAAAAGGGGGGAGATTAGGTTGATGGGATGTGTTTTTTGAATAGTAGTGTTTTGATTTCTTTTTGGAACGCTTTAAAGTCAGTTGTTGTGGTAAGCAGCTTGGAGATGGAGGGGCCAAGTTTCGCTGCCTGTGTCGCTAGGAGGTTGTCATATAGTTTCTTGCATCGAGTACCTTTGAGAGGTGGGTAGGTGAATTTGAATATAATGCCTGCTTGTCCTCTGAGAAAGCAGAGATACTTACCTGTCACAGCAATTCTCTAGGATCAGCAGACTTGTATTCTCACAACCTATTCATTTCCCCTAGTTGGCTTCTTAGCTTTGTTACTGAACTGATGGTCCCGCAAGCCGACATGTGGGAAAGCACCGGAATGCACGTGTTATGGGCCTTGCCTAAAGATTTAAAGTAGCAAAATCCAGAAGCAGACCATCCATACAAGAAAGTGAGCAATTTATTTAAATGGCTTACTTCTTGGTACAGTTGGTCTTCTTCTTGTTTTGCTACTTCAACTGCTTGCAGATCATCGCCTCTTCTTTTGTGTTTAAAGATTTAATGTGACAGTGCACTTGTCAGTGTCTGTACTGGACTCTGTGAATGAGATCACCCACATGTGAGAATATATGCCTACTGTCATCGGAGAACACCTGCTATCTAGTATCTTTGCTTTACTACTTGGTAATGGCAATACTGGATGAGGCAGGCTGCACAGGATACTTATAAGTTGTTTACAAACGAGTGTCAGTCTCTTCCTGCTGGCAGAAGAGCAAAGACCCAATGTAGGATCACAAAGAAAATTAACAGATAAGATCTATTTTAACCTATTTTAACCTTTTAGAAGCATTTATGTAACAGGGAATGTTTCACAGGCAGGTACCATTCAAACCCATAGTGTAACAGTAAATTACAGCAGACCTGAATGGTCCATCTAGTCTGCCCTTATAATTACATGCTTTATATCATGATTAAATTAAAATGTTTCTTTTTCTTTATTTCTGGGCCATAGACCTTAGAAGTCCACCCGGTACTGTCCTTAGGTTCCAACTACTGGAGTTGGCATTGAAGCTCACTCCAGCCTATCCAGACCATCTCATTCAGGATTCAGACTGTGAAAGTCTGCCCATTCATATACTAAGTAGAGAATCCTCTGTGTTCATCCCACGCTTTTATGAATTCCATCACCATTTTCCTCTCCACCACCTCCCTCAGGAGAGCATTCCAAGTATCCACCACCCCTTCCGTGAAAAAGACTTTAAATTATTCTGAAGTCTACCATCCTTCAACCTCAATTTATGTCCTCTAGTTTTACCAATTTCCCTTCTCTGGAAAATATATGGTTGTATATTAATACCTTTCAAATATTTAAATGTCTGTATCATATCACGCCTGTCCCTCGTCTCAAGAGTATACATGTTGAGGTCTTCTAGTCTCTTCTCATACTTCTTTTAACGCAAAACCCCTACCATTTTCATTGCTTTCCTCTAGACCACTTCAAGTCTTATATCCTTGGCCAGATATGGCCTCCAAAACTGAACTCAATATTCCAAGTGGGGCCTCACCACTGACCTGTATAAGCACCTCCTTTCTTTTGCTGCTTACACCTCTCTCTATACAGCCTAGCATTCTTCTGGCTTCAGCAACTGTCTTGTCACACAGTTTCATCACCTTCAAATCCTCAGACACTATCACTCCAAGCTCCCTCCCTATCTGTGCATATTAGCCTCTTGCCTCCCTGCACATACATCTCCCTCAGATTGCTACTCGCCAAATGCATCACTTCATTTCTTTGCATTGAATTTTAGTTGCCAGATAGACCATTCTTCCAACTTTTGCAGATCCTTTCATGTTTTCCACTGTTTGAGGGGTCCACTCTGTTACAAATCTTGGTATTATCCACAAAAACTGCAAAAAGGCAAACTTTATGTTCTATCCCTTCAGCAATATCGTTCACAAACATATTGAACAGAATTGGCCCCAGCATCAATCCTTGAGGCACTCCACTACTCACCTTTCCTTCCTCCAAGCAGATTCCATTAAACATCACCCTTGGTCATTTGTCCATCAACCAGTTTCTAATCCAGTTCACCACTTTGGGTCCTAACTTCAGCTGGTCAAGTTTGTTCAAGAGCCTCCTGTGAGGAACCGTTTCAAAGGCTTTGCTGAAATCTAAGTAAATTATATCTAGCATGCTGCCTCAATCTAATTCTCTGGTTACCCAGTCAAAGAATTCAGATTCATTTGGCACAATTTACCTTTAGTAAAGCCATGTTGTCTCAGATCTAACACATTAGATTCTACATCTGCTCTTCTCCAGTCACACAGAACCTCTTGCATCTCTAGGGATTTATTGAACAAGTCTTTATGTGGACCCACCAGAACCTCTCTGAGCTCCCTCAGTATCTTGGGATGGCTTTTACCACCTTGAATTTTTCAAATTGTCCATAAACACTTTATTCCGTGAATGGCGTGGTATCCACTCTCTTTTCTTGTGTAACCTTGCCAGACAATCACAGTCCTCCAGTCCTTTCTTCTGTGAACACAGACGTATTTAGCATGTTTGCTTTTTCCTCATTACTATCCACATAACAGTTCATAGCTTCTTTCAGTCTCACAATTCCATTTTTCATCTTTTTTCACTAACATACCTGAAAAAATTTTTGCGTCACTTTTTTATATTTCCAGCCATTTGCTTTTCCACTTGTGCTTTCACCAGATGTATTTTGCTCTTGGCTTTCATTTTCATCTAATATTCCTTTCTGTGCTCCTCTTTTTGAGTATATCTGTTGATGACACAAAACTTTACCTAGACCATTTTATCAAAAGTGGCTCTTTATCTGCAGTAATTTAACACAAGTGTAGGGGGACTTTCATTTCCTCTATTTTGCACAATAGATTTGTAGATAAAGTATATGAGTATAAAAACAATCCTGGTTTACTGTAGGTGTAGAATTTTCATTTTAATTTGGTCCTTAAGATTCCTGCTAAAAATTACTTTTATAAAATCAAATTTTTGTTTTAATAAAGCAGATAATAAAATGTTATTAGAGTTGTATTTACTTCTTTTTAATTTTACTTTCTTCTTAAAATTTATACAAAATTAAATGGATATGTTTGAGAGAACCAGCACTGAAGTGAAACTTGTATTTCCCTTGAAACATTGATGAAACCCAGGTTTATTCCTTATGCTCCTCTGCCCCCAGGTCTCTTTATTGAACCAAAATGTAAGCATACATTCATCAAATTATACATCAAAATCAGTTGCATGCAATACAAAGGAGAAGGTCCAGTTTTCTATGTAATAGACATTGTTTTTTAACTAAAAAATTTGTTATATAGTTAACACCTCCACCCTGGTCTTAGCTGCCATTTGTGTTATCAATAACAAAGAGACAAAGTAACCCCCCCCCCCAAAAAAAAAAAAAAAAAAAACCCCACAAAAATTCAGGTTTCTAGTACAAAAGAAACACGAGTCTTGGCTAGTGGGTTATATACCTCTACCCGCAATTTTTTTGCAGAAGGAATCATCTATAGCTCATCAGCTCTGCCTCCTTGTGTTAGTGAGCAGTCCTTGTCTCTTCAGTTTTTCCTTTTTCAAGCGAGTTGAGAAGGTGTGTCCAATTGATTTATTATTTTCAGGTTTTAATCTAAAGTGCGAGGCTTCACAATGTCCCAGAGTTTCCCAGGATTTCTGAGACAGCTCTGCCTGGGAGAGAATACAGCCTCTAATTCAGAGGGCTGTAGCTAGAGGGGCAACCCATTCGCAGTTCATCTACCTAGTCAGCCTGCACTAACACTTAAGATAGCTTGAGGTGTATTCCCCTGGGAGCTCAGCTCACCTCTAGTTTAATCAGGCACATGGCCCCATGTTGGTTCAGAGAACTGTGTATTGGGTGCCAGCTGTTTCCCTCAAACCTGAAGAATTAGTGGGGTTGAGGGTTTCAGGCTTTCAGAGCCTGTCTAAAAGGCAGCCCAAAGAGACAAGCTTCTAGAGGGTCTTATATGTTTGAGGCAGGCATCTTTTCCTTTCTCCAGCTATGGTGTAAGCTAATACAGGCACATCACCAGGCAGTTCTATGAATACAGTCTATTACTGCCTATGGGAGAATTTGGGATGATTCTGGTGGGTCCACATAAAGACTTGTTCAATAAATCCCTAGAGATGCAAGAGGTTCTGTGTGACTGGAGAAGAGCAGATGTACAATCTAATGTGTTAGATCTGAGACAACATGGCTTTACTAAAGGTAAATTGTGCCAAATGAATCTGAATTCTTTGGGTAACTAGAGAATTTGATTGAGGCAGCATGCTAGATATAATTTACTTAGACTTCAGCAAACAGTAGTTATGAGGGTATCCTACCTCCAAAATACCCTTCCATTAATTTCTTGAACTTTTATTCAGCTTTCCCAGGCTGTTTTTTGGCGCTGAAATGCTGTTGTGGCTATTTTGGATTTCCCATTTTAATTTAAAAACCTCTATCTGTCTCAAAACATCAATTTTACTAATAATCATCTTATTCTCAAATTCTTTGTCATTGAAAAATGCCCTCAACTGTAAAGACTTAACTAATTCCTCAAAATCCTCCCTAAATGGAAACAAAAATCCAAATTCTTGTCTGGAACTGGAAAGACAGTGGGACATTAACGAGATTTTAATGGCAAAGGACTACAAGCAACTGGAAAGAAGTAGACAAAGGAGTACCACAGGGATCAGCCATGTCACCCATGCTGTTCAACATCTTCCTCAGAGAACAAAGATGGGAATACTACATCTATGCAGATGACTTCCAACTGGTCATCTCAATGAAGAAACAGGACATAACCAAGCAGAAGATCAAGAAAGGCCTAGAGAAAATCTTCAGTTGGTTCTAAATGAACGGATTAGTAGTCAACAAGGGAAAAAACTGAACTACATCTAATTAACAAATGGGGAGAGAGAAAACAGCCCAAGTTATTAAATAACTCTGAAAGGCAACACCATAAAATCATCCATGGAGGGAATGAGAAACCTAGGAGTATGGCTAGACCCAAACCTGAACAATACACATCCAACATATTGTGGAAAATGCTTATGGCAAACTCTACTGGGTCAGAGGACTAAAACCATACCTAATCCATCAAGTAATGTCATAAGAACATAAGCAGTGCCTCCGCCGGGTCAGACCATAGGTCCATCCTGCCCAGCAGTCCGCTCCTGCGGCGGCCCAAACAGGTCATGACCTGTCTGAATCACCAGAAGGGGCCCCCTTGCCACCTTGGTTTCCCATTGAAGTCCTATCTTCCCATCGAAGTCCTAACCCTCCGGTCTTGCACATGCACGACCTGGTTGGGTTTCTATACTTATTACCTGGTTAGCTTTCTATACTTGTGCTACATCCCAGCACCTCTCTCAGTATCCCACGATCCCTTTATCCCTCAGGAATCCGTCCAATCCCTGTTTGAATTCCTGTACCGTACTCTGCCTGATCACTTCCTCCGGTAGCGCATTCCAAGTGTCCACGACCCTTTGGTTGAAAAAAAAACTTCCTTGCATTTGTTTTGAACCTAACTCCCTTCAGTTTCTCCGAATGCCCCCTTGTACCTGTTGTCCCCTTCAGTCTGAAGAATCTGTCCCTATCCACCCTCTCTATGCTCCTCATGATCTTGAAGGTCTCTATCATATCTCCCCTGAGCCTCCTTTTTTCTAGAGAGAAGAGCCCCAGCCTATCCAACCTCTCGGCGTATGGGCAGTGTTCCAGCCCTCTTACCAGTTTCGTTGCTCTCCTTTGGACTCTCTCAAGTACCGCCATGTCCTTCCTGAGGTATGGCAACCAATATTGAACGCAGTATTCCAGATGTGGACGCACCATCGCTCGATACAATGGCATGATGACTTCCCGCGTCCTGGTTGTTATGCCCCTCTTTATGATGCCCAGCATCCTGTTGGCTTTTTTCGAGGCTGCTGCGCACTGTACAGAAGGCTTCAGTGATGCATCCAGCAGCACACCCAAGTCTCTTTCAAGTCTGCTGTCTCCCAACAATGCCCCCCCCCAATTTGTAGTTGAACAATGGGTTCTTTTTCCCTATATGCATGACCTTGCATTTTTCCACGTTAAAGCTCATTTGCCATTTGTTTGCCCAGTCTTCCAGCTTGTCCAGGTCCCTTTGCAGGTCCTCACACTCCTCCCTGGACCTAACTCTGCCGCACAGTTTGGTATCGTCTGCAAATTTTATAACCTCGCACTTTGCCTCCTTTTCCAGGTCATTGATAAATATGTTGAAGAGTAACGGCCCCAGCACCGATCCCTGTGGCACACCGCTCGTGACTCCCCGCCAGTCAGAATATTGGCCCTTTACTCCGACCCTCTGCAGTCTACCCGACAACCAGTGCTTGATCCATCTGTGCACATCCCCTCCCACCCCGTGGTTCCACAGCTTCCTAAGCAGCCTTTCATGTGGCACCTTGTCGAAAGCCTTTTGAAAATCGAGGTAAATGATGTCTATGGGTTCCCCATTGTCCACCCGACTGCTTATTCCCTCAAAGAAGTACAGAAGGTTCGTTAGGCACGACCTTCCCTTACAGAATCCGTGCTGGCTTGTTCTCAGTAGGCCATTTCTCTCGATGTGCTCGCAAATGCCGTCCTTGATCATAGCTTCCACCATCTTCCCTATAATTGAAGTCAGGCTCACCGGCCTGTAGTTCCCAGGGTCACCCCTTGATCCCTTCTTGAAGATAGGTGTGACATTCGCCAATTTCCAGTCCTCTGGTACCTCTCCAGTTTTCAAGGATATGTTGCAAACATGCTGGATTGTGCTCGCTATTTCTTGTCTTAGTTCTTTCAGAACCCTTGGGTGGATCCCGTCTGGGCCTGGTGATTTGCCACATTTTAACCTGTCTATCTGTTTGAGGACATCCTCCTTACTTACCTCTATGTGCTCCAATTTTTCAGCCTGTTCCCCACTCATGAGCTCCTCTGAGTCCGGTATATTAGATGTGTCTTCTCTCGTGAAAACCAACGAGAAGAACGTGTTCAACCTCTCAGCTACCTCTTTATCTTCCTTAATCACTCCCTTCCTATCCCCATCGTCCAACGGCCCCACCTCCTCTCTCGCTGGTCGCTTCCCCTTTACGTAACTGAAGAATGTCCAATGTAGTAATATACCTGGTACTCTCAATTTTCGACTACAATGCAGTCCTGCTGGGCTTTCCAAAGTACATGATCAGACAGATCCAAATAGTACAAAATGCAGCTAGATTTCTGCTAGGAAAATCAAAGCAAACACGTGCCATCCCACTTCTGAAAGAAAGAGTTACACTAGCTTCCGATTAAAAGGATTAAATTCAAGATCATGTTGCAGACCCAAAATTATTCATCTGTCAGAATAGCAATGTAAGGTTTGTTAGTGGCCCTCACAATATATGGTTGGTGGGGTCACTTGAGAGGCGCCCTTACACACGCCAGGTCCCAGGTTCAGTTCCCTCACTGAAGATTCACCAGGAAGTAGAATCAAGACGCAAAGCCAGAGGTGATTGTATAAAGAATATATTATAGAAATAGTCTTACAGAAAAGCAATATTCTGAAGCATTACAATTAAGTAGAGAGCAAAGCAGTTTCCCTGCCTTACAGAGTCCAAAAGGAAACGTGAAGTTCCAGGGAAAGGCAGAGAGAAAGAGAAAAGGGGGATGGGGTGATGGTCTAAGCTTCGTGTTCCATAGATAAGAGGATAGACAGAGAAAGAGAGAGTTCCATGTGTGTTGCAGAGAGGAGGCTTTTATAGCTTGGAATCTTATTCTGAATATAGAAACTATTGAGCTTCAATACAAGTTAAATCTCCCCCTCCTTAGTAAACTTGTGCTAGACAGCCGAAGAATAGGCTATGGTCAAATGTAATTTCCAGTATGCCTCTGACAATAGTTTCTGATTAACTTTAGTTTTATGTGCACCTGGACCCATTGTCCTAAGCACCCTGTTAATCATACATTTTAGCTAATCATGATTCAATCAGGGCTATTTAACACCGTCTTTTCGGGCCATATGAAACAGTCTGCCTACACTCAGGGTCTATCTACATTCACATACCAAAGTCAGATTGATATAATTTCCCATAGGCCTTCGCTGACATTAGTAATGCCAACTGAAAATGCTGAATGCTAGCAATAGCTATGCTGACATCTCCCATACTTTTTTTTTCTTTTTATTCTTTGAAATGAAGGGAAGCTTGTGGTACCCTTCTACAGCCAGTCTGCAATTAGCAGATGCCTCTCTTACCTCCAACATTATAGCAGCACGTCCCCTGTCCTGCAGAATCTCCAAGCTATGAAGATAAACAGTTTCCATTATGAGTTCAAACCTCTGTCTTAGGTTGTATCGTCATCTGGGCAGGGAAACCCAAGATACGGTATCTTACCCGTCGTTGAGCGAATGAACGGTGCATAAGGGATGCAGGAAGCGTTCTCAGGAGGTATAGGCATAAAAGGTAACAAGATGTCATGAGAGAGTATCTAAGTATGGGATAATATGTCTGACCCTGGTAATGCAATAGGCCATGCCAAATTAAAACCAAATTAGAACCAAATTAGCCAAATTAGCAAGTGTCAGAGAAGATACTGGAAATACATGTATAACTGCCTTAAAAGTTAGAAGGAACTTTGTATGATATGCGTTGTAAAGAAATGTACATGTGTTTCACTTTACAGCAAAATTTATACAATAATTAAGATAATGATAGGGTGAATTAAAATCTACAGATACGATCCTGACCGAGGAGAATCTACAGGATCCCCAGCAGCATGGATTCACAAAGGGAAGGTCCTGTCAATCCAATCTGATCAGCTTCTTTGACTGGGTTACAAGGAAACTGGATATGGGAAAGTCTCTAGACGTCGTGTACTTGGACTTCAGCAAAGCTTTTGATAGCGTCCCGCACCGCAGATTGTTGAGCAAGATGACTTCAATGGGATTGGGAGTGATCTTGACGACATGGATCAATGACTGGTTAAGCGGTAGAATCCAGAGGGTGGTGGTTAACGGTACCCCCTCCAATACATCGGAGGTGACCAGTGGAGTGCCACAGGGATCGGTCTTGGGACCGATCCTTTTCAAAATATACATAAGAGACCTGACTCAAGGGCTTCAAGGTAAAATAACACTATTCGCCGACGCCGCCAAACTATGCAACATAGTAGATAACAGCACCTTACCCGACAGTATGGAGCAGGACCTGCTCTTATTGGAACATTGGTCCTCGACTTGGCAGCTGGGCTTTAATGCCAAAAAATGTAAGGTCATGCACCTTGGCAGCAAAAACCCATGCAGAACTTACACTCTGAATGGTGAGACCTTAGCTAGGACTAGGGCAGAACGTGATTTGGGAGTAATCATTAGTGCAGACATGAAAACTGCCAAGCAGGTGGAGAAAGCTGCATCCAAGGCTAGACAAATGGCGGGATGCATCCGTAGAGGTTTCGTCAGCCGGAGGCCCGAAGTCATAATGCCCCTGTACAGATCCATGGTGAGACCTCATCTTGAATATTGTGTTCAATTCTGGAGACCACATTATCAAAAAGATGTGTGGAGAATCGAGTCGGTTCAGCGAATTACCACCAGGATGGTCTCGGGACTCAAGAACCTCCCATATGAGGAAAGACTGAATAAACTGCAACTATACTCGCTCGAGGAACGTAGAGAGAGGGGGAACATGATTGAGACTTTTAAATATATCAGGGCCACATCGAGGTGGAAGATGATATCTTCTTTCTTAAAGGACCTTCAACCACAAGAGGTCATCCGCTGAAAATCAAAGGTGGGCAATTTCATGGCGACACCAAGAAGTATTTCTTCACCGAAAGGGTAGTCGATCATTGGAATGAACTTCCATTGCAGGTGATTAACGCCAGCAGCGTGCTCGATTTCAAAAAGAAATGGGATATGTATGTGGGATCTCTAGCCGGGTGAAGTCTGGGGGTGGGTCATTAGCGTGGGCAGACTTGATGGGCTACAGCCCTTTTCTGCCGTCATATTCTATGTTTCTATGTATGTTTCTATGTAAAACATTAAATACGGGGTTTGCAGTGGGCGAATACTCAAAGAAAAGTTCCCAAACTGAGACATGAGTGTCTCGTAGCAAATTTTCTACAGTTTGTGCAATGTGTCCATTTTCAAAAGTGATAAATGTCTCGTTCCCCATACTAAGAGGTAGTGGATGCACAGCTTATGAAATAAAGTCTGGAATGTCCTTAGAATCATTAGATACCAGAGGTGTGGAGTAGGTTGTCCCATTAATGGTGATGGAGGACAGAGGTGAATGACTACACCAGGTATTATTCAGTAAATAGGTTGAACTGTACAGCAAAGCGTTCTTAGGAAGGTGGCTATCATGAATCCGTAGATCCAACAAACAGGAAACATTGTGTACAGCATATGTGAGAAGGTAGAGAAGTCTTTGCAGTCAGGGTGCAGGAAGCTGAATTAGTCCAGCAGGAATCGGCAGTCTCTTTAAACTGGTGAGATGCACACTTGGGATGAAATGATGTTTGCACAGGATCTGTCAGTCACTGAAAACTAGTGGTGTTCACCCTTGAGATGAAATGATGTCTGTGCATACAGGGAGGGATAAATCGGCTTGAAAAGAGTCCAGATATCATTCAGCAGCTGTACTCCAGTGTGATCCAAAGAAGAGATAGAAAACGAGAGAGGAACCATGTTGCCTGTACTGAATGTATAGAGAGAGAGAGGCCAGGTTGCCTGTACTGAATGTGGCAACATGTAACAATATTAATGCATTTACTTGGTATAGTTAAAAAGATAAGTTTTTGTGTGCTGCATATAACTATTATGGCACTTCAGAGAGACCATAATTCTGTACTGAATGTATATATAAAAAAATTATGTCAGAAATGTGTACTGAATCTAGTGAGAAGCATAGAATAAACACGGTATAAAGTGAAACCTTTACTTAAAAATATAACCCCTGTAGTGGAGCCGGTAAAGATTTAATAAACCCCTCCAGCTCTTCAGGTGTGTTATAGAAAGCAGTAGAGTTATTATAGGTCATTCTTGCCCGTGCAGGGTACAGCAATGAAAAGTGGATGTTACGCTTAAACAACTCACTGCAGTGGGGTGCCATGGCTCGTCACTTCGAGGAGACTTGAGGCGAGAAGTCCTGGAAGATGAGCACCTTACGACCCTCCAGGTGCAGGTTAAGATCTCGTCCCTTGCGGTATTGGGCCAGCACGCGCTCCTTCAGAACATAATTGAGAAAACGTGTGATGACTGGCCGGGGCTGGGAATCTTCGTCGCGACGGGAGCCCAATCTGTGAGCCCGCTCGATGGAAAATGGTGCCAGCTGGTCAGGCATAGCAAGAGCCTTGGGCAACCACTCCTCCAGCCATTTGTGCAGATCGACATCCCTGATGGAAGTGGGGATCCCCACAAACCTCAAATTCTTGCGACGTCCTCTGTTCTCCATATCTTCAAGACGTTCCCCCGTGGCTGCATTCGCTGATTCCAGCGTGCGAAGGCGCTCTTCAAGATTAGCTGTTACGTCCTCCTGCTGGGCTACCCTGTCCTCGACGCGCTGGAGCCGGCCAGCTTGCAAATCTAGACTTTCTTTGATACCTTCCATGAAGGTATGTATTGTAGCAAGCTTGTCCTCCATGACTAGGGTCAGTGAACGCGTGAGCTCCTGAACCGCAGCTGCTTCCAGGGTAAAGACCAGCACCTCGTGGTGTTCCGCCATCTTGCCGTCCTGTCCCCTCTGCTTGTCTCTCACGGTTCGAGCCAATTTCGCTGCCATCAACCCTGCCCAGCCCAAAGAAACTTATCGGGGCAGAAGCAGCACAGCGAGGCCGGTCAGGGTCACAAGGTTAGGAGTCGCGCCGTTCAGTTAAAAGCTGATGTAAATGCAGGATATGTCGGTGCGGCCCGGAGCTACACAGAGGCACATCCGTTCACCCTCCCGGCATCACGTGCCCCCCGATTTTAATGTCACTTTATTCTCTCCATTAGATAATACCAGGAGGGTTAATGATTGTAGAAAAGATCGGAAAGTTACAAGGGATGATGCAAAACCTGGGATTGTTTGATGCATGAAGGCAAGGCCATTCAGGGAAAACTCAATTTATGTATTACTCTCATGTATATAATTTGTATTCAAGAATTAATTTTATCTTTTTGGATAAGCATCTCCTCAGCTATGAAGAAAGTAGAAATTGAGGCACAGTTGTGGTCAGATCATGCACCAGTGGTTGTGTAACTGAAATTAAAGGAATTAGATAGATCTCTCCAATTTGGGAGATTAAATGAAAGTGTATTAAATAATGAGGCAGTTCTAGCAGACTTAAACCAACTTATTCCAGAATATTTTATTTTGAATAATACATCTGAAGTGGCTTTGAAATCGGAGTGGCATGGTTTTAAAGCTTTTACTCGAGGCCTTATATTAAAATGGGCTGCTAGACTGAAAAAACATAAAACTCAAAATAACATTCAGTTACCGACACAACTTAGGGAATTTGAAGAACAATTTATTAAAAACACCAACAGATTCTTTGAAATCTAAGTTAGAATTAATACAAACATGTTTAAATAGTTATGGGCAGATAAAAGTACAATATGAACTGCAAGTTGCTAAACTTCCTTTTTTGAGGAGGGAAATAAGGCAGGCCAATTAGCAGCACATCAATTAAAAGCAGAAAGAGCTCAAACATTACACACTTGAAAAATATAAAGGGTCAGGTAATATCTGAGTCAGGAGAGTTGAGAGATAACTTTTCAATGCTTTATCAAAAGTTATATACATCTGAAGTAGGAGGAGTGTGTGGCGCAGTGGTTGGATCTACAGCCTCAGCACCCTGGGATTGTGGGTTCAAACCCCGCGCTGCTCCTTGTGACCCTGGGCAAGTCACTCAGTCCTCCATAGCCCCAGGTACGTTAGCTAGATTGTGAGCCCACCGGGACAGAGAGGGAAAATGCTTGAGTACCTGATTGTAAAACCGCTTAGATAACCTTGATGGGCGGTATATAAAATCCTAATAAACTTGAAACTTGAAGTAAAATATGATCATCAACTAGTATTGCAATAACTAGAAAAGGCTACTCTAAAAAAAGTTAAAGGTAGATCAATGTGATCAGATGGAGAAGAAGTACAAGGAGTAATTAGATCTTTACCATCAGGAAAGGCACCAGGCCTTGATGGCCTCAAAGCAAGATTTTAGGAACAATTTATAGGTATATTATCTCCAATACTACAATAAGTATTTAATGGCATCTTTAAAAAAGGGTGAAATCCCACAATCTATGCTGGAAGCAGGAATTAGTTTCACCAAAACCTGGGACAGACCTGATTTTATATTGTAAAGCAGAGCTAAGGCCGGTTTTCAAAAAAGGGCGCAAAAAGAAGTTAGGCTATTGCGCATGTGTGCTACTGCATGTGTCACAGCACTAAACCCGCCCTTAAATTTCACGCAGTTTTGATTCCATACTAACA
Source organism: Geotrypetes seraphini (assembly GCF_902459505.1). Classification (NCBI taxonomy): domain Eukaryota; kingdom Metazoa; phylum Chordata; class Amphibia; order Gymnophiona; family Dermophiidae; genus Geotrypetes; species Geotrypetes seraphini. The sequence continues at coordinate 275,227,258 of NC_047086.1, forward strand.
TCGCAGGCAATGTCAGAGGCTAAGTGGTAGTCTATTTTCATCATATAACTTATTTCATGGTACAGTATTACTATTTGTTAAAAAGGAAATTATCTTGTGATGATTTCTGTTTTTTTTTCTTTAGCTTAAACATGGCTTAACTTGCTGTAAATGGGTCAGATCTGGTATGATAGGATCAGAGAATTGGGTCTGGGTAAAACCAGGATTTGCAGGTTCTCCAGGATTCTCATAGACTTGTATTGAGATCCTGGTAAAATTGCAGGATTTGCAAGATTTTTCAGGATCCTGGTCCACCTTAACAGCAGACCTCCTCTTCTTTTGATTGCCACAGCTGCTGCTATGCATTTACTGGAGTCCCCTACAATGCCTTCATCTCCTTCTCTGCTGGTCCCGCCTCTTATGACATGCTCTTCTCTTCCCATGTGGGCGGACCGGCAGAGAAGAAGATGTCAATGCAGGGACTCCCTTTAGTTTAGAATACCAACCAGATGGGAATAAAAATAGGTTTGCAACTCCATCTTCTCCTTCTCTGCCGGTTCCCCCCTTATGACATGTTCCTCTCTTCCTTTGTGGGCGGACCGGCAAAGAAGGAAAAGACGTCAGCGCGGGGACTCCCTGCAGAATGACAGCCAGAGGGGCAGTAAAATAGGCTACTTGCAGAGTGACAATCAGAGGGGCAGTAAAAAAAATAGGCTATAACTTATCACACAGAGGAAAAAAGAACAGCAATACTTTGGATTTAGAATTTCAGTAACCTGGTCAATCTTATTGAAACTAATCATCCAGATTTATTCAATTTTTTTATACTGTTCACCGAGGGGAGCTCTGAATGGTTTACATCAGGGGTGCCCAAATGGTCGATCACGATCGACCAGTAGATCTCAAAGACAACGCGAGACAATTGTGTTGCCTTTGCGATCTTTTTCTCTCTGCTGCCTCCCCAAGCCAGGCCTGGTGCGTACAAGCGCCGGACTCACAAGACTTCACCTCTAACGCCAATTCTGACATCGGAGAGGAAGTTCTGGGCCAGCCAATCGTTGCCTGGCTGGCCTGGAACGTCCTCCCTGATGTTAGAATTGACGTCGGAGGTGAAATCTTGAGGGGCCAAGCATTTGTACGTGCCAGGCCTAGCTCTGGGGAAGCAGCATGGAGAAATCGCATTGGTGGTTTGGGAGTGGGGGTAGGAAAAGAATCAGTGAAGTGGAGAAATCAGCACGATGGCTTGGGGGGCAGGGGGAGAGAGAAAGAAAGGCAGAAATAAAGAGGGGGCAGGGAGAGAGAGAAAGAAAGGTACGCAGGCAGGGGGAGAGAAAGAAAGGCAGAAAGAAAGAAATATTGGCTTTACAGAAGAAGGAAGTGCAACCAGAGACTCATGAAATCACCTGATAAAAAGGTAGAAAAAATGATTTTATTTTCAATTTAGTGATCAAACTGTGTCCGTTTTAAGAATTTATATCTGCTGTCTATATATTGCACTATGGCCCCCTTTACTAAACCGCAATAGTGTTTTTTAGCGCAGGGAGCCTATGAGCGTCAGGAGCTGTGAGGGGCATTCAGGGCAGCTCCATGTGCTAAAAAATGCTATCGCGGTTTAGTAAAAGGGGAGGGGGTATATTTGTCTATTTTAGTAGAGTTGTTACTGAGGTGACATTGCATATTTTAAAGTCATCTGCCTTGACCTCTGGAAAAAAAATGAATTCAAATGATAATTAACATTTTCTCTGTGCACAGTGTGTTTTGTGTTTTTTAAAATTTTATTGTTGGTAGATCATTTTGATTTGGCCATTTTAAAAGTAACTTGCAAACCAAAAATGTGTGGGCACCCCTGGTTTACATGAATTTATTCAGGTACTCAAGCATTTTTTCCTGCATGTCCTGGTGGGGCTCACAATCAATCTGGGGCAATGGGGGAGTTAAGAGACTAGCCCAGGGTGACAAGGAGCAGCCTGGATTTGTACCCACAACCTCAACTTGCTGAGGCTGTAGATTTAACCACAGTGCCACACACTCCCCTAGGCAAGTTAATGTTACTGTCTTTTAAACAGTGCAGCAGGATGTAGCTCCTCCTCCTTTCATTAATATTTCTAAACCTGCAGCAGGAGAAAGATCAACACCTTCTGGATGGACTAATGTGTAAGACTGTTGAAAAAGTGGAATCTGTCTTCTACCAGAAAATTCTTGTGTTCAAAATTAACATGACTCCAAGGTGCACTATAGACTATTGTTTCTTGGACATAAGTTTTTCAACTTTAACCCAGAATGTAAATTAACTTCAGACATCCTGTAAAAGAAGTGCAAAACGCTTCTGCCTGCAGTTACACCAGCTGGTTTTGCTTTTTGTGTGGCTTTGAGGAATACCTGACTGTAGGGTTACGAGACATCCCCCAGAAATGTCCTAATCCAGATTAGAGAGTTGCGCGGGGACAGAAATCCCACCCATCCCCGCCAAAATCCCACCCATCCCCGCGAGGAATCATTCCGTCCCCGCGAGGAATCCCTCCGTCCCCACCCGTCCCCGCAAGGAATCCCCTCTGTCCCCACCCGTGTTCACCTATCGCCCCATAAAAGTTACCTGTCCCCATAAAAAGCAGCAATTACTTCAGAAAGTTTTGATTTTCTTAAAGCCTTAGTTTATTTAAACCAACAATAAAATACAATCTTTTTATTTTTACATCCCCTCCTTTTTAATACCCCCTCCTCTCTATAAAAATATATTTTTAATAATAATCCATGAGTCACAAAGCAAGGGTGCACATAGGAAAAGGGAGAATCATAAACACTGCAGTGAGCATTAGAACATTAATATACCCATTGTTAAACTGAAGCCAGATTAATACAGATCGATCCTGCACAGTCAACTCTAAAAGAAAACAGTCCTTCTCATACATACAGAACACAACCTTCCTACCCCTCATACTGGCCCACTTGCTTCCTTGTCACCATCACCACACTCTCCCTACCCCTGATCTCGTCACCATCATTTCTGTACCCCCTTTTGCTTGTTCCTGTCACCAGATTCTCTCCCTTCCCCTTCACCCCATCCAGCCTGCCACTTTACTCTCCCTACATCTCTCTCTGCCCAAGGTGGAAGGCTATCACCTTGGCTGGTCTGTCTGCCACCTTATTATCTAGCAACCTGTCATCCCATGCTCCATGTCACCATTGCCTCATTCACTCTACCTCTCATGATGGTCGTCATCTGTCCCTTTTGCTAGTTCTCATATTAGCTATACTGTCTGCTTACTTGTTTCTGCTATCTTGTGCCCCCCCTCTCCCTGTCACCTCACTCTCTCCCTTCATGCTAGCTCTCACTCTTTCTTCTCCTTACCCTGGCCTGCCTGTCACTTCCCTCTCCCTTCCCCCTAGCTGTCCCCCCACAATCCCAAGCCCACCCCTGCCTAACCTGTGGACCAAATTGACTCTCCTCTCTTTCCTCCCCACCTGTCACATGCAGGCCAAGTCCCAGCACTCACCATGCCTTTCCCCCTCCCCCACCCCCACCAACCTGACCTCAGCAGCATCAGCCAGCTCCTGCCAAGTGGTTTGGCAAGGGGAATAGGCCCTCTCCCAGCCAGCTGCCCAGGAGCTGCAGCCATCTTCACTACGGCAGCGGGGAGCCATGGAGTGGGAGGTGCAGGATTCTGGTCTGACCCGCCCGCCCCCAGAGGTCCTTCCCTTCTCCAGACCCAGTGCCCACACTTACCCCGTGCAACTTTGGCCAGCTCAGGTGTGGGCAGGGCAGAACGCAGCTGGGAGCCAGAGTGCCATCCTGCTCATCGTTTGGGCGGCTGCACAAAGGCAACGAAAAGTGAAACACCGCAGCTCCCCAGAAACAGCAACTCGGCTGTCAGCTCTCCCTCTTCTGGAGCTCATCACGTAGGCAGTAAGCTAAACAGAGGCACACATTGGTTCAGCTGCAGCACAATGGGCCAATCATAAATGACCTTAGAACTCTGAGGTTGTTTGTGATTGGCCCATTGTGCTACAGCTGAACCAATGTGTGCCTGTGTTGAGCTTACTGCCTACATGATGATCTCCATGCCTATGTGACATGCTGCTGATTCGTTGGGAAAAAGACCAGCGCCGGACCAGAAATAAGGTAGGCCTCGAGTTGGGATAGGAAGGAATCCCAGTTCCATCCCCATGGGAGTCCCGTCGGCCTTGGAGGGGTCCCCGTGGGAGTCCCGTGGACCTGGGAGGGGTCCCCGTGAGAGTCCAGTGGACCTGGGAGGGGTCCCCATGGGAGTCCCACTGACCTAGGGGGGATCCCCACGGGATTCCTGCGGGACCCGCGGGATGCCCGTGATCCCCATTCCCGTGCAGAACTCTAATCCAGATGGCTTTTGAAAACCCGGCAAGCAGTGGAGGCAGGGTTAGGGTGGGATTGGTGGCGGGACTGGGACATGATGGGTCAGGGATGGGTGGAACTGGGCAGGTCTAGGGGGGGTTCCAGATTTCCAAATGGGTAATCTGGTAACCCTACCTGAGTACACCCCAGCCCTCTTATTCTGGCTCTAGCAGTGCCACCTGGCCTCCTTTAAATAGCATCAAAAATTGGTTGACAGAACTCCCTGGGAGTAAGAGCAGATTAGCCTCCTAAACATAGAAGGCTAGGGCAAGGTGCACAATATTCCGTACCAGAATATTGCAATTCTGACTCCAGGAAGGGCTGCATCTATCTGGATTTAGCACCCTTAACCACTTATAAGGCAGGAAACATCCAGTCTTAAGAACATAAGAACATAAGCAGTGCCTCTGCTGGGTCAGACCAGGGGTCCATCATGCCCAGCAGTCCGCTCACACGGTGGCCCTTCAGGTCCAGGACCTGTATAGTAACCCTCTATCTATACCCTTCTATCCCCTTTTCCATCAGGAAATTGTCCAATCCCTTCTTGAACTCCAATACTGTACCCTGTCCTATCATGCCTTCTGGAAGTGCATTCCAGGTGTCCACCACCCGTTGGGTGAAGAAGAAGTTCCTAGTTTTGGTTCTGAATCTGTCCCCTTTTAATTTTTACGAATGCCCTCTCGTTCTTGTAGTTTTCGAAAGCTTGAAGAATCTATCCCTCACCACTTTATGCCCATCATGATTTTGTAAGTCTCTATCATATCCCCTCTAAGTCTCCGCTTCTCCAGGGAAAAGAGCCCCAGTTTCTCCAATCTTCCAGCGTATGAAAGGTTTTCCATACCTTTTATCAAACGTGTCACTCTCTTCTATACCCTCTAGAGTATCGCCATATCCTTCTTTAGGTACGGTGACACATATTGGACGCATTACTCCAGATGCGGGCGCACCATCGCCTGATACAACAGGAGGATAACTTCTTTCGTTCTGGTTGTAATACCCTTCTTAAATTATACCTAGCATTCTATTTGCTTTGTTAGTGGCCGCTGTGCACTGTGCCGACGACTTCATGGGCTTGTCTACTATTACCCCCAAGTCCCTTTCTTGGGTACTCTCACTCAGTAACAGCCCTCCCATCGTATAGCTGTATCTCGGGTTTCTGTTCCCTATGTGCAAGACTTTACATTTCTCAATATTAAACTTCATCTGCCATCTCGTTGCCCACTCCCCTAGCTTGTTCAGGTCCCTTTGTAAATCTTCGCAGTCCTCTTTAGTCCTAGCCCCATTAAATAGTTTGGTGTCGTCTGCAAATTTTATTACTTCACACTTCATCCCTGTTTCTAAATCATTTATAAATACATTGAACAGCAGCAGTCCAAGCACCGACCCCTGCGGAACTCCACTCGTCACCCTCCTCCAGTCCGAGTAGTGGCCCTTCACTCTACCCTCTGCTTCTACCCGCCAACCTTAACCGCCTATAAGGCAGAAAACATCCAGTCCATGCACTCTTTACCTATCAAAAGCACAGGATATGCCAGGATGTTTCAGGATGTGCAGGATTTGCAGGATATCCAGGATCCAGCAGAATCTGTCAGGATCCTGCAATTCTGACCCTAGGAAGGGCTGCATCTATCTGGATTTAGCACCTCTAAGGCAAGAAACCTATAAGGCAAGAAACATCCATTCCATACACTCTTTCCCTCTCAAAATCACAGGATAGAAACATAGAAACATAGAAATAGACGGCAGATAAGGGCCACGGCCCATCTAGTCTGCCCACCCCAATGACCCTCCCCTACCTTTCTCTGTGAATAGATCCCACGTGTCTATCCCATTTGGCCTTAAAATCAGGCACGCTGCTGGCCTCAATAACCTGAAGTGGAAGACTATTCCAGCGATCAACCACCCTTTCAGTGAAAAAGAATTTCCTGGTGTCCCCATGCAGTTTACCGCCCCTGATTTTCCATGGATGCCCTCTTGTTGCTGCGGGACCCTTGAAAAAGAAGATATCTTCTTCCACATCGATGCGGCCCGTGAGATACTTGAATGTCTCGATCATGTCACCCCTCTCTCTGCGTTCCTCGAGTGAGTACAGCTGCAACTTATCCAGCTGTTCCTCGTACGGGAGATCCTTGAGTCCCAAGACCATCCGGGTGGCCATTCTCTGGACCGACTCCAGTCTCAGCACATCCTTACGGTAATGCGGCCTCCAGAATTGCACACAGTATTCCAGGTGGGGCCTCACCATGGATCTATACAATGGCATAATGACTTCAAGCTTACGGCTGACGAAAATCCTGCGTATGCAACCTATGATTTGCCTTGCCTTGGATGAAGCTTGCTCCACTTGATTGGCAAGGATATGCTAGGATGTTTCAGGATGTACCAGGATCCTGCAATTCTGACACCAGGAAGGGCTGCATCTATCTGGATTCAGCACCCTCAACCACCTATAAGGCAGGAAACATCCAGTCTATGCACTCTTTCCCTATCAAAAGCACAGGATATGCCAGGATGTTTCAGGATGTGCAAGATTTGCAGGATATCCAGGATCCAGCTGGATCTGTCAGGATCCTGAAATTCTGACCCCAGGAAGGGTTGTATCCCCTTGGATTCAGAACCTTTCACTACCTATAAGGCAGGAAACATCCATTCCCTGCACCCCTTCCCTATCAGAAGCATAGGACCTGCCAGGATCCTGACATTATGACCTCAAAAAGGGCTGTATACACCTGGATTCTGTATCTTTCACAACCTATAAGTGAGGAAACATCTATTCCCTGCACTCTTTCACCATGAAAAGCATAGGACCTGCTAGAATCCTGCTGGATATGCGAGGGTTCTGTAATCTGAGTCCAGCTGTCTTCCTTCAGCACAGCTAGGGCTGGTATTAGGGAAGGGTATTCATGAAAGCTGCCCAGTGCCCCTCAGCTCCAGGGGGGCCCACAGTGAGGGCATCTCTTCCCTTCATCAAGCCATCTCCCTCCCTTTCCATCACCTTTGTGGGCGCTTTTCAGATTCAGTTTTCTCTTTCTGAGGGGCCCAGATGCTGCAGCCATTCTCACAAGCCACGCATGGCTACTCCAAAGCTTCTCCTCTGACATAAGCTGCCCAGGCGGAAACAGGAAATTGCACCAGAGGAAAAGCTTTGATGGCAGCCATGAGCGACTTGTGAGAATGGCTGCTGTATCCGGACCCTTCTGAGAAAGAAAACTTTGATTCTGAAAAGCTTGCCAAGGTGACAGGAAAGGAGAAAGATGTATTGTTGAGGGGAAGAGTTTGAGTGTACCTTAAGGGAAGTGGGGAGGGGAGAGAGAGGGGAGTATAAGCTGAAAGGAATTGGAGATAGAAGGTAGAACAGTCACTGGATGGATATGGGGAAAGGAGAGGGGAACAGACAATGAAGGAAAGTGGGGAGGAGAGAAAGAGGAGTAGACGCTGGATGGGAGGGGAAAAGAGAGGAACAGAGGCTGGATGGAAGTGGAGAGGAGAGAGGGGAGCAGACTCTGGAAGGAATTGGAGAGGAGAGAGAGAGAGAGAGCACATACTGTATGGAAGGAGGGGATAAAGAAAAAAGGGTACATGCTGGATTGGGGGAAGAGGTTAGAGTTAGTGAGATACTGGAAGGGGTGAGGGAAAGAGGTGGCAAGCTGTAGGTAGACACAATAAAAGGGAAATTGAGGACTGGAAAGTAAGTAGATAAAAGACAACAAACTGAGACAAGAAAACAAATTGAGAAGCAAGAGCAGAAAAGGAAAGGGAGAAGAGAGAGAGAGATACCAGGGTAGGGGGAGGACAGGAGGAGAGAATTGCTAAAACCCACCTAGGGGAGGGTGGGAGAGATGGAAGGGAAGAAGACAGAGATGCCAGACCATAGGGACCAATGTGTGTGGGGGGGGGAGAGGCAGACAGTTTCTTGAAGAGGCATAGAAAGAAAGCATATGGAAGAGGCAAAGAGAGTGGATGGAAGGAAGAGAATGATGAGAAGATGAGGAAAGCAGAAACCAGACAACAAAGGGAGGAAAAAAATTTCTATTTGTTTTATTTGTTTATGGAAATAAGGCGACCTTATTTATTGGACTAATTTTATTACATTTTTTACTAATTCACAGACCATAACTCCTTTCCTCAGGACAGGACAGGGATACTGTATAGTTTACTGACCTGAAGAAAGAGGTTATAACCTCTGAATGCTAACTGAGAAATGTATTAGTCCAATAAAACGGGGGGCACTAAATTTTCTTCCTGCCATGTCCCATGCCTCCTACTCAAATGCAAAATATAAATTGGTGGGCTTCCCAAAGCACTGCCAGCTGAAGATCTCTTCTTTTAGGAAGGAAGGGGGGGATTTATTCAGAGATGTTTGGAGGTTGCATAGAAGAAAAACTGTACACTGGCACTGGTATGGTAATCTTTGTTATTTGTTTTGAATTTTAAAATAAAAGTAAAAAAGAAATAAAGTGGAAAGAAAGAAGTAAATAAGAAAATGGGTATGTACATGGAGCGGGGCTAGGGATGTGGCAGGGTGGGATGGGGCCCTTGACAAATTAATCCTGCCCTGGCTAGGGGTGTGGGAAGAGGGGAATTTGTAATATGGGGTGGAAGGAATGGTTAAGAGAGAGAGGGAATAAGTTGGATTTTTGAATTTATAAACTAGTAAGGGAGAAAGGCAGAGGGAGAAGAGAGATGATGTGGATAATGGGGAGAAGGCAGAGCGGATATTTATGAGATCAACAAGTGCATAGGAAGAACAGAAATGCTGGACATCAAGGGATCCTGGAAAAAAGATGCAGGAAATTGAAGAGGGGAATGGAGAAGAGACATAATGGAGATCATGAACGAGAGAGAGATGCATCCCTCAGAGAGAAAGCTTTGATTCTGAAAAGCACCAGCAAAGCTGATGGGAAGGGAGAAAGATGGCCTGATGAAGGGAAGAGATGCCCAGACCGTGGGACCCCCTGGAGCTGTGGTGCTCAGGGCAGCTTCCCTGTTTGCCCTCCCTTAACGCCGGCCCTGGCTGTGCTGAGTGAAGACATCTGGACTCAGATTATGGAACCTTGCAAGATTAGTACTGTGACTCCACCTGCCCTGGAACTGAAGAACCAGTATACTGTATACTGCCCTGGAAGAGGAGGAGATGAGAGCATCCCAGGGAGAGTAAGGACCAAAGCTTGAAATCCCCAAAATTGCTGGATCCGTGACCACTAGGAGACGTAAGGTAGTGGTGGTTGGCAATTTCCTTCTGAGGGGTACAGAACGTCCATATGCAAACCAGACATGATGTCCCAGGAGGTACGCTGTCTGCCTGGTGCCGAAATCCAAGATGTTATGGAGAGTTTGCTGAGACTCATCAAGCCTCTTCAAGACTATTATCGGATGCTGCTCATCCATGTTGGCACTAATGATACTACCAGGTACCGCTGTAAATGTATCAAAAGTGACTGTATCTCTGGGAGAGAAGATGAAGCAGTCAGGTATGCAGGTGGTATTCTAGTCCATCCTCCCTGTAGAGAGTAAAGTCCAGGGCAGAGAAGCTCACGTCTCGGAGATGAATGCATGGCTATGTGGATGGTCAGAGAGAGTTTTGGCTTCCTGGACAATGGGATGATTTTCTAAGGGCTACTAAGCAGGGATGGTATGCATCTATCAAAGAAGGGAAGAAGTGTCTTCGGCAGCAGGATGGCTAATCTACCGAAGAGGGCTTTAAACCAGAAGCAATGGGGCAAGGTGCTCAGAGCCCTGGGTGAGTATAAGCCCTCAGGTATGTAAACCACTGTATACCTCTACACCAATGGTCTCAAACTCGCAGCACGAGGGCCACATGCAGCCTGCCAGGTACTATTTTGAGGACCTCAGTATGTTACCATTGTTCTGGAACGTTGTCTGCCTCACTACTGTAACCTCACGCAAGCACTTTCCTGCATCTATATGCAATTGTGAGGTGGAGTGGAGAGAACAATCGCGTACAGGCGCTGGAAAATGCTTGTGTGAAGTTACAGCAGTGAGGCGGGCAACGTTCCAGAACGTAAAGTAACCATTGGATGCAGTGCAACTTGTGCATGTGTACGTAATCTCGTGAACTCTTGCAAAATTTGGCACCTCTCCTTGCGGTGAATGCTTGATGTAACATGGTGGTTGTATCCTGGTGCTGGAGGAGGTGAGAGCTGAAGGCGGTTGCAGATGCGACCACCGGACACTTAAGGCACAAGTTTTCCAGGCACAAGTCGGATATTGATTCTCCCCTCTACAAAAAAAACCCCTAGAGGACTACACCAAAATGTTGTCTCTTGCAGTTGATACTTTAGAATCTAAATCACAATTTTGCATGAGGTAAAACTCTTTATAGTTTATAAATCTTTCCTTAATTGCTTCTAATAATTTCAGCTATACACAGCTGAAAGCAGTGCAACATACAGAAAGTGAAAAACTATCTAAACTTCACTTTCTGCATGTTGCACTGCTTTCAGCTGTGTATAGCTGAAATTATCAGAAGCAATTAAGGAAAGATTTATAAACTATAACGAGTGGCGGTCACGTGATGTGCTGAGCTGAGCAGGATGTGCCTTGCTTGAGCTCCGGGGCCCCGAGTCCTCCCCCCTCCTCTTTTTGCTGTTTTGAGTGTCCAAATCTTGCTTCGCGAGGGGGGCCTGGTGTATGGACAAGTTTGTGCGCCATCTCAGCCCGGCTATGAGTGGGAGAGCAACTCAGAAGGAGAAGGAGAAGGAAAAGGACCCAAAGTCGCAGAAACCTGATCCCAAGATGGCGGCGGTTGAATCGTGCCCCGCGCTTCCCCTGTCTGAGGCACAGATAGAGGCACTCTCGGCGTCGGTGGTCAGGGCCCTTGAATCCTGCTTTGATCACCTGTCCGGCCAATTAGCCACTATGGAAACCCTTTTAACAGAGACTACTGGCCGCACTACTGCATTGGAGACCCGGGTGGCACTTGTTGAAGTTGCGCACACCTCTTCAGCAGCAGACCTGCTTTCCCTCTGGGAGCAATTACTAAACTAAACTAAACCTTAAGTTTGTATACCGCATCATCTCCGCAGAAGTGGAGCTCGGCACGGTTTACAGGAATTGATATAGAAAGGAACTCCAAAGAAAAGTAGAAGAACTTGGTACAGAGAAGTTTAGAGAGACTTAGTATATCGAAGAGGGAGAGGTCGTTACATTTTAGAGAAAACCCATGTTTTTAAAGTTTTCGGAAGAGTTGGAGGGAGGTCAGACTCCGAAGCAGGATAGTAAAGCTGTTCCAGAGTTCGGTGATCTGAAGAAAAGGTATGTCCCTAATTTTCCTGCATGGGATATGCCCTTTAAAGAGGGAAAGGATAGTTTGAATTTTTGAGTAGATCTGGTGGTGTTGGGATTCGAGGAGTTCCAAGATAGTGGAAAAAAGGGAGGAAGGATGCCGTGTAGAGACTTGAAGGTTAGGCAGGCGCATTTGTAGTGAACTCTAAGGATTACTGGGAGCCAGTGAAGCTTAGACAGAAGCGGGGAGACGTGGTCGAATTTGCTTTTTGCGAAGATTAGTTTAGCTGCGGTGTTCTGAATCTGCTGGAGTCTATGAAGGCTTTTCTTTGTTAGGTTTAGGTAGATGGAGTTACAGTAATCCAGTCTGGAAAGAATGATGGATTGAACGAGGACAGCAAAGTGTTGTTGATGGGGAAGCAGGATCTTACTTTCCTTAACATGTGAAGATTGAAAAAGCATTTTTTTACTAGGTAGTTAAGGTGGTCATTAAAGGACAGTGTAGAATCAATGATGATGCCCAGAACTTTGCTTGAGTGTTCAAGCTGCAAAGTGGTGCCAGAGGAAAGTGGGATGAGGGTGGGTAGCTGATCTAATTTTGGGCCAAGCCATAGTAGTTTTGTTTTGGTCTCGTTTAGTTTCATATGTACGGTGAGGGCCCAGGATTGGAGGTTTGATATACATGAAGAGATGTTCTCAGTTAGATTGGTGAGGTTAGAGTCGGTCTCGAGGAGGACAAGGATGTCATCGGCATAAGTGTAAAGTGTTTCCAAGGGGGAGAGTTGGAGGAGTTTCAGGGAAAAGAAAAAGCCTGGACCTTACTCAAGGGAACTGTGCACGAAGCGCAAAACCAGTGCATCCCCAAGTTCAGGAAAGGGTGCAAAAAAAATAGAACAAAAAACCCAGTGTGGATAACAAATGCAGTGAAGAAGGCGATAAACGAGAAGAAAGCATCGTTCAGAAAATGGAAAAAAGACCAAACAGAGGAGAACCAAAAAGTGCACAAAGAACACCAGAAGGAGTGTCACCGAGTGGTTAGAAAAGCAAAAAGAGAATACGAAGAGAGACTGGCAAAGGAAGCAACAAACTTCAAGTCATTCTTCAGATACGTCAAGGGGAAGCAACCGGCAAGAGAAGAAGTGGGACCATTGGATGATGGAGACAGAAAGGGAGTAGTAAAAGAAGAGAAAGAAATAGCTGACAGGTTAAATGAGTTCTTCACGTCAGTCTTCATGATGGAGAATACAACCAACATTCCGGAACCCGAGGAGATCGCAATAGGAGACCAAGATGATATGCTGGTCAATTTAGAGGTAAGCCAAGAAGATGTACTCAGGCAGATAGACAGACTAAAGAGTGACAAATCGCCAGGTCCGGACGGCATTCACCCAAGGGTACTCAAGGAACTAAAAAACGAAATAGCGGAGCCACTTCGACAGATATACAACCTATCCTTAAAAACCGGAGAGATCCCAGAGGATTGGAAAATAGCAAATGTTACGCCCATCTTCAAGAAGGGCTCAAGGGGCGACCCAGGAAACTACAGGCCGGTGAGCCTGACCTCAGTCCCGGGAAAGATGATGGAGGCACTGATTAAAGACAGCATCTGTAAACACACCGAAAAAAATGGGCAGCTAAAACCGAGTCAACATGGCTTCTGCAAGGGCAGGTCATGCCTCAAAAACTTATTGTACTTCTTTGAGGGGGTGAACAGCCAGGTGGATAAAGGGGAATCTATAGACATCATTTACCTTGACTTCCAAAAAGCCTTCGACAAGGTACCACACGAGAGACTGCTCAAGAAGATATGGAACCACGGGGTGCAAGGGGAGGTCCACCGATGGATCAAAAACTGGCTGGCAAACAGGAAGCAGAGGGTTGGCGTAAAGGGCCATTACTCAGACTGGAAAGGGGTCACGAGCGGAGTTCCGCAGGGGTCGGTGCTAGGACCGCTCCTGTTCAATATCTACATAAACGACCTAGAGGTGGGAACCAAGTGTGAGGTCATTAAATTTGCAGATGACACCAAACTATACAGCAGGGCTCAAACCAGGGAAGACTGCGAAGATCTCCAAAAGGATCTAATGCAGCTGGAAAAGTGGGCCAAAAAATGGCAAATGAGCTTCAACATAGGGAAATGCAAGGTCATGCACGTGGGGAAAAAGAACCCGATGTTCACATACAAAATGGGGGGAACACCACTAGGAGTCAGTAACCTGGAGAGAGACCTGGGAGTGATGGTAGACGCAACACTGAAGGCATCGGCGCAGTGCGCCACAGCCTCAAAGAAAGCAAACAGAATGTTGGGTATCATTAAGAAGGGTATTACGACCAGGACGAAGGAAGTCATCATGCCGCTGTATCGTGCAATGGTGCGGCCGCATCTGGAGTACTGTGTCCAGTACTGGTCGCCGTACCTCAAGAAGGACATGGCAGTACTTGAGGGAGTACAGAGGAGAGCAACTAAACTGATAAAGGGAATGGAAAATCTCCCATATACCGACAGATTGAAGCAGTTGGGACTTTTCTCCCTGGAAAAGCGGAGACTTAGAGGAGACATGATAGAAACCTTCAAGATCCTGAAGGGCATAGAAAAAGTAGACAGGGACAGATTTTTCAAATTATGGGGCATCACAAGTACAAGGGGGCACTCGGAGAAATTGAAAGGGGACAGGTTTAGAACAAACGCTAGGAAGTTCTTTTTCACTCAGAGGGTGGTGGATACATGGAACGCCCTTCCAGAGGCTGTTGTAGACAAGAAAACATTAAATGGTTTCAAAGAAGGTTTGGATAGATTCCTAGAAGAAAAAGGGATTGAAGGGTATAGATAGGTATAGACCACTACTCAGGCAATGGGCCTGATGGGCTGCCGTGGGAGCGGACCGCTGGGCAGGATGGACCTATGGTCTGCCTCAGCGGAGGCAACTTCTTATCTTCTTATGTTCTTATGTTCTTAGGACATATAAACATTGAAAAGAATGGGAGATAGAGGTGAACCCTGGGGAACTCCACAAATCGGTTTCCAAGGGAGGGATGAGGAGCCATTCATGTTAACGAAGTAGGAGCGGGAACGTAAGAATTTTGAGAACCAATCTAGGACTGTTGAGTTTACGCCAATTTCAGAAAGTTGGAGAATTAGTATATCATGATGGACAATATCGAAAGCTGCAGAAAGGTCGAATTGAAGAAGAATAGCGAACTTATTGCAAGAGTGAAGTTGTTGGACCTTTGAGATTAATGAGGCCAGTAGGGATTCGGTGCTAAAGTTGGGTCTGAAGCCGTGTTGGAAGGGTAGGAGAATGGAGAATCTCTCAAGATAGGATGAGAGTTGGGTGGATATGATGGACTCCAGCATCTTGGTCAGGAGAGGAATATTTGCTATTTGCTGGCTGGTGTGGAGGGGTCTAGATCCACTTTTTTCAGAAGTGGGGATAAGGCAATGTGTCCCATTTCTGCAGAAAATAGACCTGAAAGTAGGGCATAATTTATAAGTTTGGTGAGAGATGAGATGGCTTGTGTGGGAATTTTCTCATATAGGTAGTAGGGGAAAGTGTCCAAGGTACAGTTGCAGGATTTCAACTTGAGGCAGAGTTTAGCGATCTGGAAATCGGATACGAGCTCGAAGGCAGTCCAGGATCTGTCGACTGGAATATGGTTGGCGACGGTTAGAGTCGGGTTGGAGTCGGTAGACACCAGAGAGTTGTAAGAGGGTGCTGGTGGGAACGAGCATCGTAAGGTAGTGACTTTCTCATTGAAGAATTTTGCTAGATCGTCAGCAGATGGAGAGGAGGGGAGTGTGGTGGATTCATGTTTAGAGGATATGGAGCGCCAGATGTTAAACAGTATATTACTTTGGTTGTTGGATCTGGAGATTTTGTTACCGTAGTAGTCCTTCTTTCCTTTTTTTAGTTCGGTATTGTAGGACTTAATATTAACCCTCCAGGACTGTCTGTCAGTGGGGGATTTAGATTTAGATTACAGCGCCAGGCAGAAAAGATTGAAGACCTTGAGAACCGCTCCCGGAGGGATAATCTTCAGCTGGTAGGCCTACCTGAAACCGTTTCTGATGCCCGGCTCCTGTCCACTCTTGAGTCATGGCTGCAGGCGGAGTTTCCGCTACCGCAGGGCATGGGGCCAGTGCGACTCGAACGCGCCCACCGTATCGGTAGAAGACTAGAAGACCGAACACATGCACGTGCAGTTATCTTTAAAGTTCACAACTCTGCCCACAAAGCTAAGCTGATGAGGCAATATAAATTGAAAAAGAATACCACCTGCTACGATGGTGATCCAGTTCGTCTCTTTCAAAACTATTCACCAGCCCTACAAGAACATCGTCGGCGCTTCTCGGGAGTGTGTTCATCGCTGTATGATCGGAAGCAACGCTTCATGTTGCTTTACCCGGTGACCCTGAAGATCTGGATGGGCGCTGGGTGGAAGTCCTATGATACCGTGGAGGCTGCCCAGGCCTACGTGGATACCCTTGTCTTCTGAGCAAGGACCCTCAGCTTCACCTTGAGTTTGTTGGGGGAGCGGCGTTTTGCTCTTGAATTCATGGAACCTGTTCTGGGTTGCCTGGATCTGCTGCCCTGGCCTCTCGTGGCTTAGAGGGGGATTCCTTCTCTTTTTTTTTTTTTTTTTTGATCTTGTTTATTTTTGTCTTTTGGTGCCATTGAAGACTGGCTGTTCTGGGCACATGGAGGGTTCTATTGTGTGTTAGGGGTTTTGGGTGCTTGTGGATGAATGAATGGGGCGAAGCTTTTGTGGGTTGTTTGTTTGTGGGGGAGGGTTTTGCTCGATTGTGTATCTTCTGATGGGTGTCTGTGCCTGTGCATGGGGGGCTCCTGGGGCTTTGCTTCTGCTATGCTTCCGGGGCGTTGGTCCCTCCGGGGGAGTTATGGCTTCGGTGGCTTCTTTCATCCAACTGTTGCGAGTGTGTGGGGCTTGATTATCTGGTTTCTGATTGATTGGTCTGGTTTCTGATTGGGTTTCTGCTTGGGGTTGGAGGGGGGGCCTTGGGGTCCTGTCACATCTCTACGTGACTCCATCACTCTAGTCTGCTACGGTGGGGTGGAACGGATTTTGGGGGTCTGGTTGGAATGGGGGTGGTGGTTTTGATAGAGAGGCAGTTGGGTTGGGTTGGGTTTGTGTTGGGGGGTGGGTGGGTCAGTCCTCCTTCAGTCCTTCGGGGCAGTGGTTTGTGGGGTTTTCTACTATGTCCTTGTCAGTTACAACAGTGTGTAGGGTTTGCTACTTGTGGCCCTGGGGGAGGATGGACTCCTGGCGTTCTTCTCTGTACTTATCTTTGTTTTCTGCTCTTTCCTTACTTACCTGATAGATGAGTACCCCCTTTAGGCTCACTTCTTGGAATGTGGGGGGCATCACTTCACCGATTAAGCATTCCAAAATTTTGACTGCTTTACAACGTTATCACTCCGATATAGCTTGTTTGCAGGAAACCCGTCTGACGGATGTTGAACATCTTAAGTTGTGTAGGTCTTGGGTGGGGGACATCTATTTTGCGTCTTCGTCGGGACGCCGTGGGAGTATTGCGGTGCTGATCCATAAGTCTTTGCCTCTTGGTATCCAAGTATTGGAAAAGTCTTTGGAGGGCCGTTACCTTCTTCTGCATCTTACCTTGGGGTCCGGAGCTATTTGCTACTAGTGGTCTATGGTCCGAATTCGTCTGAATCTTCTTTTTTATAACAGCTGGTTCGCTTGCATTCGCGTTTTTCTGGTGATCCTCTTCTTTTGGTTGATGACTTTAATTTGGTCAGTGACCTGGAGTGCGACAAGTTTGGTCCCACTGCCACGCCTTTGAGAGCTAAAGGACACCTTCTTGCGGGTTTTTGTGACACTCTGTCTGTGGTGGATCCCTGGCGCCTCTTGCACCCCGAGGTCCGGGACTTTACCCATCTCTCTCGTGCGCATAATACCTGGTCTAGGATTGACTATATTTTTGTGTCTCTGGGATTATTCCCTTCGGTTGTGTTGGCGGAGATTGGCCCACTTAGTATTTCTGACCACACCCCGATATGGCTAGACATTCATTTGGATTCTACGTATCTTCATTACCCTTCTTGGTGCTTCCCCTTTTATCTGGAGCACGATGTTGAATTTTGGTGTTTTCTACAGGCTCAGTGGGATGATTATGTGACTCACAATGCTCAACATCAGGACGATCCTGTCTTGTTTTGGGAGGCAGCCAAGTCAGTGATTTGGGGTCATCTGATTTCTTTTCTTAGTGCTCGCAATAAACAAATTCACTCTGGTATTCTCACCTTGGAGTGGGCCTTACGGGCCGCTAAGAAGGCTTTTTCTGCGACTCCTTCGGAGTCGACTAGGGAACACTATCTGTCTACCCAGGGAGCTCTCAACTCTTTTCTTCATTCTCGTTACCAGCGGTGGACAGCTTATTATAAACATCGTTTTCAACGTTTTGGAAGTAAGCTGGGGCGTTTGTTGGCGCGCCTGGTTGATGCTCGGATGTGTCGGCAGCCGATTTTGTCGCTTCGGACTCCGGGGGGGGATAGGGTGTCTCGTACCGCGGAGGTGTCTGCGGTACTATTTGATTTTTTTGAGCGTTTGTATGCTGCCCCGGAGGGTGTCTCCCCAGAGCTCCTGGAGGATTATATTCACTCATCGGGGATGCCGAGCCTTTCTGAGGATGCGGTGGTGGCCCTTAATCATCCATTCCAAGCAAGTGAATTGCTGTCTGCCATATAAGGTTCAAAGTTCAAGGTTCAAGGTTTATTAATATTTGATTCTGTTTACAAAGCGATGTACACAAAGCTGAATCTGTTTACAAAGCGATGTACACAAGTAAAAAAGAGATAAAATTATAGAGATACATATTAAAATTCATTAACATCAAACTTAAGACAAGACAAACTTGAAATGGGGAGGGAAGAAGGGCAAAGATTACATCTGTTATATCGAGAAAAACATATATGGAAAAAACATAAAGAAATGGGGGTAGATAAAAAATTAAAAAATAAAATATTAGTATTGAATGTTAAAAGCATCTTTAAAAAGGTGTGTTTTTAAGGATTTTTTAAAAGTAAGAAGATCTTTTCCATTTGTGATATGTTGTGGTAGAGAGTTCCACCATTGTGGGCCCATAACAGAGAACATGTCTGGTCTTCTTGTTCCTATTGTTTTAAGGGAAGGTATAGCTAGTAAGTTTAGAGAGGATGATCTAAGTGAGCGTACGGGATTATAAGGAATTAACATTCTTGATATAAACTGAGGTTCATTGTGGGCTAGGGTTTTAAATATAAGCAGCATCACCTTAAATAAAATGCGATGGCTGATGGGAAGCCAATGAGCATCGATAAATAGTGGCGTAACATGATCATATTTCTTAGCGTTATAGATCAATTTAATGGCAGTGTTTTGAATGATTTGAAGACGTCGTTTTTCTTTTTGAGAGATGTTGAGTAATAAGGAGTTACAGTAATCTATTTTAGCTATAACTAGTGAGTAGATCAGGATGTTGCGCGATTTAGGCTCAAGAAATTTGGCAATTGATCTTATTAGTCGCAGTTTATAAAAGCAAGATTTGACTATATTATTAATATGGTCGTGGAATATCAATTTATCCAATTGTAACCCCTAAGATTTTTAAATTGGGGACAATTTCTATAGTGTTATTATTAAGAATGAATGGCATTTTAAAGGTTATGTCATTTTTCCAGTTAAAAATCATGGTTTTTGTTTTTTTGATATTTAACGCTAATTTATTCGTGTTGAGCCAGTTATGGACTAGTTCAAGTTTTTTATTTATGGACATAATATCTTCCTGGTTTTCAGGGTCAAAAGGATGCATTAATTGGATATCATCTGCATATGAAAAAGAGGTAAAACCGACTGAATAATGGAGAAAGAAAGATATTAAATAAAAGAGGCGATAAAATCGATCCTTGAGGAATTCCAAAGGATGTGGAGTAAGAGTTAGAGTATTCATTATTGAATCTAACTAAGGAAGTACGGTTAGTGAAATATGAAGTAAACCAATTGAGAACTTGATCACAAATGCCTATTGATTCAAGTCAACTAAGCAGGAGATCATGATCGATTGTGTCAAATGCAGCAGAGATATCTAGCGAAAAAAGAGCGACTGATTTGTGATGGTCTAAAAAATAATGGATATTATTTGTTAAACCAATCATTGAATATTCAGTATTATGACATTTACGAAAACCTGTTTGGTTGGGATTCAATAAAATCAGATACCTGGTTAAATATCAGTTTTTCGGTCAGTTTGGCTAAAAAGGGGATGTTTGCAATTGGTCGGTAATTTGTGGAATCGCTATTACCCTTATGCTCTGGGAAAGCCCCGGGACCCGATGGCTTTTCTGGTGAGTTCTATAAACTTCTTTTCCACCACCTGTGTGGCCCGTTGTCACACAGACCTCGGCTGAGCAGTTGTCAAGGATTGGTTGGTAGATTAGGGAATGCAGTCAAAAACGGAGTCAGGTTTCAAATAGCCAACATGTATTTTATTGCAAAATCTTGGCTCAATAAACTGTATAAACTTCAAAGTATCTCAAACAGTTGGTGCAAAAAATACAAAAAAACCTCATTCTCAGTTCAGAACTTCATTCCATTCTGCTGCTTCCAATTTTGTCAATGGAATGCAAAAACCAGGTAAGTCACCAAAGAAGACAAAACACACATGTTGCTTTTAGCATAAGTTTATCAGTCAGTTCGCTATGACAATTCCTTGGGGGAAACATGGATATAACATCCCCAAGCCACAGGATTCACTACCATCCCTCTAATGGAGCTTATCTTGAGGTTCCCCGCCCAAAAGAAATACCAACAAGTTGGCAGCCAAAGAGATACTTGGACAAGAAAACAAAACCAAAAATATTTTACCTTACAATAACACTTCCTCACAGCAGAGAGAAAAATAATAAGGTACCAGAGACAATGGCCTATGGTCTATGGATCATCACAAGGGCATTAATAGTCATGCTGCCTTTCTCAAAAACCTCTTCCTGCAATATAATACTTTAGCCTTTCAAATGCAGGGAATAATGCTTTTAGATTTGACCTCTCCTCAGCAAACACTTTTGCCACATGAGGACTCCTAACAGAACTCCATGCCTTCCTCATAGGCTACTCCATCACTCTTTTCTGACTCCATTTCGCAAGAGTTTAGCTCCTCATTCATATCTAATTGCTCCATATCAATATCCACAATATCATCAATAGGTTCTGTTTTAAAGGCTTTTACATTACATTACATTAGTGATTTCTATTCCGCCTGTGCCTTGCGGTTCTAAGCAGATTACAAATTAGAAGAGATCCGGACATTTCCGAGAGAATTATATAACAATGATTCATGTAAATTACATGATACAGTAGAGAATTACAAATTAGAAGATATCTGGATTATTCCGAAAGAATTACATAGCAAAGATTCAAGTAATTACAGGATACAGTGGAGAATAACAATATTTTCAGGAAACAGAGGAAAATTACCTAACATTGAAGGAAGAATTTTATTGGATATAGATGATGGTTGCTTATTTTGGAATCTGAATATTTTTGGTAGGTATGGTTTGAGGAGTTGACTAATGTGTTATTCACGGGGGAGAAAGCTTGTGCGAATGGGGGGGAGATTAGTAAGTAGGGACATATTTTTTTAATAGAAATGTTTTGATTTCTTTTTGAAATATTTTGATGTCTGTTGTTTTGGTCATCAGTTTGGTGATGGTGGGGTCAATTTTCGCTGCCTGTGTCGCTAGAAGGCTGTCGTAAAGTTTCTTACGTCGTGTACCATTATGAGGGGGAAGGTGAATAGGTTCTGAGTTCTCCTTGATCTGGGTGAGCGGTAGCGGTATAGGCGGTTGTTTAGGTAGCTGGGGGCAGTACCATGGGTTACTTTAAATAGTAGGCAATAAAATTTGAATTGAGTTCTTGCTTTTATCGGAAGCCAGTGAGAGTCTACATAGGCGGGGGTGATGTGGTCAAATTTGCTAAGAGAGTAAATGAGTCTGATGGCTGTGTTCTGAACTGTCTGTAGTTGTTTTATCATGTTGTTTGGGCATGGTAGGTAGAGGCTGTTGCAGTAATCTAAGGTACTAAGTGTGAGGGATTGTACAATGATCTTGTAGTGTTCTTTGGTAAAGAATTTTCTTATTTTTCTTAGGTTTCGCTTGGTGAAGAATGCTTTTTGTATGATTTTGTGGATTTGTGTCTGCATTGTGCAGCATCTGTCTAATTGTATTCCCAGGATTTTGAGAGTGCTCTGTATTGGATATTTGATTGCGTTTACTTCCAGTTCTGTTAGGGATGGTTTTTGTTCCTTCTCAAGTAGTAGGAATTTGGTTTTCTCCGCATTCAATTTCAGCTTGTGGTTCATCATCCATTTTTCTACAGTTTCCAGTGTTGTTTTCAGGCGTCCATTGGAGATGGGGTCTTGGATGTCGAAGGGGAGGAGGATGGTTATGTCATCCGCGTAGCTGAAAGATGTTATATTTAGGGCGTCTAGGGCAGTGCCTAAGGAAGCTATGAAGAGGTTGAATAGTATGGGCGATAGAAGGGATCCTTGTGGTACTCCGCAGGGGTTTGTCTAAGGGTCAGATAAAAGATCTTTTGACTTGACTCTGTATGATCTTGTTTTAAGGAATCCTTGGAACCAGTTGTGAACTTTACCTGATATTCCTATGGCATCTAGTATCTGGAGTAGTATGGGATGGTCCACTAAGTCGAATGCTGCTGAAAGATCGAGTTGGATGATTAGTAACTTGTATCCTTTGCTGAGGTGCTGTCGGGCTATATCTAGTAAAGATACCAGTAGTGTTTCTGTGCTGTGATTAGTTCTGAAACCAGACTGAGTTGGGTGCAGGATGTGGTGGTCTTCTAGGTAATTGGAGAGATATTGTGCTACTAGACCCTCTATGAGTTTGACGTATAGTGGGATAGAAGTGATTGATCTATAATTTGTTGGGTTGTCTATTGGGCCTTTGGGGTCTTTTAGTATGGGAGTGATTATGATTTCGCCAAGTTCAGGAGGGAACTGACCTTCCCTGAGGGTGGTTTGCAACCATAGCGTGAGACATGCTATGAATTTAGTGGACGCTGTAGCTAGTAGATAGGGAGGACAGTTGTTCAAATCACAAGAAGATTTGCTGTATTTTTTGTACAACCGGTCAAGGTCTGACCATTGTGTCGTTGGGAAGTTGGTCCAGATCCTATCTGCTGAGATGGCTTCATCTGTTGTAGGTTTTATTAGTATCTCTTCTATGATGTTTTGAGAGTTGTTGAATGTGGATCTGATTGTGATGATTTTATTTTTGAAGTGGTCCGCTAGTTGAGAAGCTGTTGGAGTCTGGGTTCCTTGGGTGGCGAGGAAGGGTTTGGTATCAGTGAGATTTTTTACAATGCTGAAAAGTTTTTTGGTGTCCGGTTTATCGGTGCCAATGAGTTTGGAGTAGTAGTCTTTTCGTTTTTCCTTCAGTTTGATTTTGTATTGTTTGATTTGGGATCTCCATTCTGTTTTATTGTGGTCTTGTTTCTGTTTTTTCCATATCCTTTCTATTTGTCTGCATTGCCTTTTTAGGTGTAGGAGTTCGGCGTCAAACCATTTGTCTGATGGTCTGCATATTTTGATTTTTGTTTTTAGTGGTGCTAGTTTATTCAAAGTGGATTCACTTGTGGAACGCCAGGTGTTTATGAATTCTTTGGGGTTGTTTAAATCTATTGCTGGGTCTACTGTGTCCCAGAATGTGGTAGGTTCGATTTTCTGTATGGACTTGAAACTTGTTATGCGTGGAGTAGGTTTGATGTTATTATGCACCCAGTTGATAGTGAAGGTGTACTTGTAGTGGTCAGACCATAAGGTAGGATGCCATGAGCCGTTGGTGATGTGGATGTTTTGTGTGTTGAGGTTGGGAGATGTGTAAGCGGCAATATCAAGTTGATGGCCCTTTTCATGCGTGGGTTCGGGATTGAGTATCTGGTAAGATATGGTGTTGAGGAATGTTACTTGTTTGGAGGTGTGTGAAAAGGATTAGGTCCCAATTCCTGCCCCATACTTTCTCTGTATCTGTCATTTGGAAACCAGGTACCCGGGGACACATCTTAAAGACCAGAAACCATCTTTCAAACATGTCCGCTTTATTTTGAGCTTTACATCCCTTTTATATTATTCTAAATGAATCAGTGTTGTCAGCATGTGTCAGCATGTGACGTAAACACAAACCATATATGGACACAGGTCACATGGAACTCTAAAGACATCAGCATTTTTTCTATCTCAAGACTGGAGTTCAAAAGGTCAGAAAAGCCTTGGCCAGCAAAGCCTCTTAACTAAAGCTGTTTGCAAATATGGCTTATAAAAACAATTGAAGTCACTCACAACAAGATAAGATCATATCTTTTCAAACATCAGAGAAGGAAAAACAAACAGGGACTGGTTTTCTTACAGCTTCAAAACATTCTATGGAAAACTACCAAGGTACATGATACTGATACGTGTCCCTTCAATCCCCTCTTACGTCATGAAAATGACATCATAAACGCACAGCATGAGCTTGGAGGGAGAGATACTCTAGATATGTCTCTCGAGGAGGGGTTTTAGGAGCTGTAATACGAATAACACAATACATGAGCAGTCAAAGACAAGAGTGCAGATAATAATAGAGATTATAACAATAAAAAGGTCTTTTACCCAGCCCTGCATTCAACTAAAGTGCTGATCCCAAGAATTAGATAAACCAGAGTTACGTTTGAGCTCAGCAGAGAAGTCTGCTAATTTCTGAATGGCCATAGTAGAACCTATATTGTCAGGAATAAAAGTGCAACAGCTTAAAGTACTAGGAAGAATTTTACAGAATTCTTAGCTAGAATCATATCTAGGACCATACGATTTTGAAAACCATCTGAGAAGTGGAGCCTAATTGATCAGTAATACCTTGTAAGGCGTCCCTAGAGTAGTTCACAAAGCGTTGCTGATTATAATAAATTTAATTAATCCAATCAACATTCTTATTAATAGTAATAAAGGGAATAAGGAACTCAAACCCAGCCTTAACCTGAGCTAGGGCCTTAAATTCATCTGGGACCCCTCTTGGGACCCCTATAGCATCTATGTATACATGCAATCAGATTTATATCGAGACAGAAAAGAGGAAAAACCATGTAAATAGGAAGGATGCCTTTCAGAAAGAATATGCAGGAGCATGATAACCTTAGCTAAAGTGCACTGGCCTATCCACTGGCTGGGTAGCTTAACAGGAAGCCAAAAGTCTCCATAAAGCCAGTAAATATCACCTAGGTTGAAAATCTGATGCAGCAACAATGGGGCATACCTATGAGCCAAGACAGAACAATAACCTGGGGGTAAATTACCTACAAAACTACCCTGTGTCAGATTAGAAACATGACATGTGTAATTACCCTTATAGATGGTAACGGCAATATCAAGCTTTTGCTGTCCTGGCAGCAAAGGGTATTTAGAACGCCACAGCGCACAAAGGGGATCGGTAAAATTAGAGGAGATATTGGTAAATAACCCAAAAAAGCATGGTTGGATACCAGGAGGGAGGTCCAGAGGTACGGTTCCTAGATGGGGTCTAGCTTGAGCACATATGTAACAATTACTCTTATTAGGTTGATCAGTAGTGAATTTCATCCATTCTAACCAAAGGTTATGTTCTGAAAACCTTACCTCAACAGTCATAGTATCTTCAAAAGTGGGATTGCAATAGCCATCATGTGAGTAAGTTTATTGAATGTAGGGGCCAGTGGGTTAATATTTTTGGGGCACCCACAAAATGGCGGGAGAGGATGAGTGGAGGTAGATAGATCCCGTAAGAAAAACTGATGGGTCGGATAGCTAGACCCACCCTTAAACCATATGTCCATAATGTACATACCTTCATCAGTAGGTCTAGGGTTATCAATAGTAAGAGAAAGCTTAATAATTTGTACAGGAATGCTTTTCCTATAACAGTTTCCAACCTTATGAAGGGTCATACAAGTAAGCAGTGATTTACCATTTTGATCCACTTTTTTCAGAGTACTTTCTGATTTATAAACCCAGGCAGTATCAATATTCCACCCTACCGCTCCCCAAAATGCACACTTATCCCCCCAACGTGAGTCAGTAACACATATATATACATATGTCTTTAGTTTTAGAAATCTCTGAGAACCAATGACACAGCCTTAGGATATCAATTGATGAACAGTCCACAATGTCACAATACTCAAAACAGAAGGTGGCAACTTGCACACTGCTGGAGTTTTACCAAAGGATAGCATACTGTCTGTCTTTCTGGATTCCAATTGAAGGACAGCCTTTGCGAGGGAGTAGTCCAGCTTGACGTCGTGTTCGCAAAGAGATGCCGGGGGTGCTGTTTACAGCAGGAGTGTCATTTACAGATGGGTATGGGCAGAAAGTGTCGTGGACCCAGAACACATCATCCCTGTAGACCCAATTAGAAATGATCCATACAGGGAGAAAAACTAGCAGCAGCCTTGCCAGTAAGAGAATGATAAAGTTGGTAGAATGCTGCAATGAGATCATCATGTTGTTCCACTGGAGGAGGTGAAATCTGAGCAAGGGAAGACTTGCTTCTGGGGTTTTAGGTTAACCCTCTTCAAGCGACTTGCGTGGATCCAAACAGGAAACTCCTCAGTGAGTGCAGCGGGCCTGGTCACAGCGATCACAGTAGTGGGAAGACCAAAGGGGAAATCCGTCTGCTTCCTATCCTTGGAAAGCTTCTGGACAATCACTTTGTCATCAGACTGGAAAAAATGGGTAGGAATCTGTGGAGAGAAAAAAGAAGTGCAAGACACGTTTCTTTGAACAAGCCCTAATATTTCAATGAGCTTTTGGACGTATTCCTCCTGTATCAAGGGAAAATCACTACTCTCAACTATTGAGGGTTTGTCTACCCATGGGTCGGGGAAAGGTCATCCCGTGAGAATCTCAAAGGGAGAGCAGCCAGATGTCTGTGCATACAGAAAGAGATACTTGAAAAGAGATGCTTGAAAAGCATTCCAAATATCATTCAGCAGCTGTACTCCAATGTGATCCAAATAAGAGATAGAAAACGAGAGAGAAACCATGTTGCCTGTACTGAATGTGGCAACATGTGACAATACCAATTCATTTACTTGATATTGCTATGGCAAAAGAGAGACAATACTCAGTTACTTAAGGTTCTTAATTGAACAGTCCAAAAAGATATGTTTTTGCGTGCTGCATATAACTATTATGCATTTCAGAGAGACCATACTGATGTACTGAATGTATTCAGAAATATATACTGAATGGATCATATGTAGGGAACACCACGAAATAAACGCTGTATAAAGTAAAGCTTTTTCTTAAACATATAACTCCTAACTAAACTTCATTCAGAATATGAAAGCTAAAAGTAAAAGAACATTGCGCAGTTAGGCTAGTAAGAAATGGAAAAAGAGCTCTATAAATGGCCAATGTTATGTATCCTGGGGTACCCACTAAACTAAACCAAGTAGACATGACACAGACAAAACATAAAGTTTTAAGCATGGAGCTATTACTCCATCTGTCAAGTGTGCAGGGCTGAATTTAACTCTGCAAATAAACACATTGATATAAAAAACCAAAACAAAGAAACAATAATGTATATCATAACCATCTCATATTTGGAAAAAGGCATAAAGCTAATGTCTCTTTGGAGCGTCTCTATCTCTGCAGTGATAAAGAGGACCCTTGGAAAACATTAGAAATATCTGTGCCAAAACTGATCTGGGATGGCTATGTATACATCCGGAAAAAAACATTTTAAATTAGCAACATCCTAATTTCAGCTAAAACAATAGAAAGGAATTGTATTTTCCAATTTGTTTTTCAAGTCACAACCGTGCCAGCTGTAATTATCGAGTTATATATATCTGTATCAAGGAGCAAAAGGTCAAGAATGTTAAAATGTCGAGTGAGCACTACGATAACCAATACCATGATATTGGGCAATGAATAAGGGAGAGCTAGCAGCTGGTATCCAGGGTTTCCCCTCTTTGCACCAAAGTCCATCCAAAAGGGCGGCTTTGGGCATCTGCCAAACGCCAGGCATCAAGTTCAGAGGGGGGAGGGGTAACAAAGGACTGAAACTGTCCTGTTCACCCTTGAGACCCAGGAGCCCATTTAAAAGAAGGGCTTGGACATCGTGAAAAGTGTGAAGGGTAATGGGGTGACCAAGGGTCAGAGGAGTAACCATCTCTACTACCATAGCACAAGCAGCCAGGGCTTTCTTGAACAGGAGTGACTATAGAAAAAAAGGCAACAGAGCGTAACTTACCGCCATGTTCTCCCTTCATGGTGTTACAATAGTCCCAAAGAGATAAAACATATGGGCATAAGCAGGAGGACCCAGACCTGAGCTAGAAACCAAAGCACATCTCAAATGTCCAACATTTCATGAGTCCATCTGATAAGAGCAGTCATTTCAGAAACCAGGGTCTGTCTCAGAATCTGGTCATAGAAGGAACAAGCAGAGATCCATTGGCGGCAGTGACCAATCATATCAAGAAAAGTAAGCATGTCTTTCTTGGTAGCTGGGCGGGGCAGACCCAGAACAGCAGCAATGCGGAAAGTGCAGATTTTCCTCTGACCATAAGACAGGACAAAACCCAGGAATTTCACGTCAGATTTACACCAGTGCAGTTTATTTCGTGACACCTTGTGACCACACACAGACAACCATTGTAAAAGGTGCAAACTATCAGCCTGACAGGTCTCCTGAATTATGGAACACAAAAAGAGGTACAGAATGAGGACAGAACCATGAGGGGCAGAGCATGGCTGTAGAATAGCCCGGACAATGGAGTCAACATTGCCCTGGGGCATTCCACACCAGGTATACTGTTGCTAAAAGGTGAAGGCAAAAAAGAGCTGAAAAGCCTCACCAACAGGGACTAAAATAAAACTTTCTTTAGGACAATGACAGAAAAAAAAAAACATTGGCTGCCGGTGGAATGGAGGAGAGGAAGAAACATAAGTGCAATGAGAATTACCAAAACATTAACAGCCCTAAAGTCTAGGACGAAATGGGGAATGCCATCAGCTTTGACAACAAGAGCGATGGGCGTATTGTAAGAAGAGATGGTGGTTTTGATAATGCCAGAGGAAAAAGTGACAAGCAGTGGAATCTCACCGTACTGCTTGATAAAAACAAGAATGAGTAACTTCAAAGAAACACTATAGGGGGTCAGTGGAAGCCCAAAACCGGGAAGTCTGGGGGGAGGGGCAAAAGCATTCATGCACGGACCCTGATAATGAAAGCTGCTTGTGTACAAGCTGCGAAGGAAAGATCTTAGACTGATTCAAACAGCGCTTTCAATTCATTCCACATAACAGCACGTCCTACCTCAGTGTTAAACAGTGCAAACGTATACGGGAAAGGATTGGTGACACAGAAAGATGTGAGCTGAAGGAAGAATATCATACACACACAGCCGTACAAGTCGCATCTGTCTAGGAGGGGGAGAATCCTAAGTGCCTTTATGACTCATTACAAAAACAATATAACAATGCAAAAATATTCGCTTATCTTACCTTATAATCTAATCTAATCTAATCTAAACCTTAAGTTTATATACCACATCATCTCCATGAGAATGGAGCTCGACACGGTTTACAAGAACTTAAAATAGTGGGTAGAGAAGAAGAAAAAGGATTACATGAACTTATGTGTAGAAGGGGGGAGAGAAAGGGGGGAAGGACAGAGCTACAATTTGCTGAAAAGCCAGGTTTTCAGTTGTTTGCGGAATAACTGAAGGGAGCTCAGGTTCCACAGCGTTGTGGTGAGGTCGTTCCAAAGACCTGTGATTTTGAAGAGAAGGGATTTTCCCAGTTTGCCTGAATAGTGGATGCCGCGTGGAGAGGGGAAGGCTAGTTTAAGCCTTTGGGCAGTTCTGGAGGAGTCGGGATTGGAGGAGTTGAAAGACAGTGGGATAAGAGGAGGCAGGATTCCATGAATGATCTTGAAAGCCAGGCAGGAACATTTGAAATGGATTCTGGAGATTATTGGGAGCCAGTGAAGTTTGGCAAGGAGTGGGGAGGCATGGTCAGACTTGCGATTTGAGAAGATCAGTTTGGCTGCAGTATTCTGGATTAGCTGGAGTCTTAGAATACTTTTTTTTGATAGATTTAAGTAGATGGCATTGCAGTAATCTAGTTTGGAGAGGATGATGGATTGGACAAGGATGGCAAAGTGTTGTTGGCTGAAGTAGGATCTAGCTTTCCTCAGCATGTGAAGGCTGAAAAAACATGATTTTGCCAAGGAGTTGAGGTGGTCATTGAGGGAGAGAGAGGAATCGATAGTGATACCAAGGACCTTGCATGAGAACTCGAGCTGTAGTGTATCGCCTGTGGGTAGTGCGAAAAGTGTGGGCAGGTGTTCGAATTTTGGGCCGAGCCAGAGTAGTTTTGTTTTAGATTCGTTTAGTTTCATCTGTACCGAGAGGGACCAGGCACGGAGTCTCATTATGCAAGCTGTAATGTTTTCGTGGAGGTTGGTGAGGTTCTGGTCAGTCTCAAGGAGGACAAGGATGTCATCTGCATAAGTGTAGCTTGTTTCCAGGGGGGATAGTTGAAAGAGTTTCAGGGAGGACATGTAGATGTTAAAGAGAATAGGGGAAAGGGGTGATCCTTGAGGGACACCGCAAGATGGAGTCCAAGGAGTGGACATGGTGCCATTTGTGTTGATGGTGTAGGAACGGGAGCGTAAGAAGTTTGAGAACCACATTAGGACGGTGGAGTCGATTCCAATCTCGGAAAGTTGGTAAAGTAGTATGTCGTGATGGACGACATCAAAAGCAGCAGAAAGATCGAATTGTAGTAGGACAGCGAATTTGTTACGTGAGTGTAGTTGTTGTACCTTTGAAATTAGGGAAACTAGGAGGGATTCAGTGCTAAAGCAGGGTCTGAAGCCATGTTGGTAGGGGTGAAGAATGGAGAATCTCTCGAGATAGGAGGAGAGCTGGGTAGCAACTAGGGTTTCTAGAAGTTTGGTAAGTAGAGGGATATTTGCTATGGGACAGTAGTTTGATGGTAGGGAGGGGTCGAGATTGGCTTTTTTCAGAATAGGTGACAAGGCAATGTGGCCCATTTTTGTGTAGAACAAGCCTGATAGTAGAGCAGAGTTAATGAGTCTCGTAAGGGAGGAGATGGCCTGTGCAGGAATGTTTTCATAAAGATGGGATGGGAAAGGATCTAAGATGCATTTGCAGGATTTCAGTCTGAGGCAGAGTTTAGAGATCTGGGGTTCAGATATGGGTTCAAATGTCATCCAGGATCTATCCGCTGGGATAGGGTTTGAGTCATTGGGAGGAAGAGAATTGTAAGAGACTGCTGAGGGGAAATAGCTCCTTATGGTGGAAATCTTTTCATTGAAAAATTTGGCTAAGTCGTTTGCGGAAGGAGGGGAGAGGGGAGAGGTGGAGTCGTTTTTTGAGGTTAAGTTTCGCCAGATGTAGAACAGAGTACTATTTTGATTTTTTGATCTGGTGATTTTATCTCCATAGAAATTCTTTCTTGCTTTTTTTAGTATTGTGTTATAGCACTTAATGTTGTCTCGCCAGGATTGTTTGTCTGAGGGGGATTTCGATTTTTTCCATTTCCGTTCCAGGGCTCGACAATTCTGTTTTAGTTCCCTGTGATATGGAAGGTACCAGGGGGCTTTGTGGGAGTGGGAGATAGATTTTGTAGATAAAGGGGCCAGAGCGTGGTAGGTAGTCCCGGAAAGGGTAACCCAATTATGCCAGTTGGACTCTGGGTCTGTGTGTTTAGGAGAAGGGGGAAGTTGGTTAAGAAATTGGGGCCAGAACAATTCGCTCGTGATTTTTTTGCGGTAGGTGATAGATTTTGTGGGCCGGGGTGGAGTACCTAGATGAGACATGAAGATGGGGAGGCAGAAAGAGCCTAGAAGGTGGTCAGACCATGGGGCAAGGTCCCAGCGGGCCTCTTCGGCAGAAGTTTTGTGCTCAGTCAGGTCGAGGAAGCTGATGATGTCTAGTGTATGTCCTTTATCATGGATAGGTGTGGGTGGAGGAGTGGTGAAGCCAAGGGAGGTGAAGAAGTCTTTGAATTCAGTTGTGTCCATGCTGGTGTTATCGTCAAGGTGGAGGTTAATATCTCCTATGATCAGTAGTCTCTGGAATTTTAGGAAGACTCTTGTTATAGTCTCTAGGACAAGTTCAGAGGATTTATTCCAGGGGATAGGAGGGCGGTAGAGAAGCAAGATGCCTAGTGGGTGGGGGTGGAGTTTGTCTTTAACTGAAGCTAGTAAGAATTCTAGAGAGGTATGGCTGCCCTTTTCAAGGAGCTGAACATTGAAGAATGATTTGTAAAGCAGAGCCAGGCCTCCTCCTTTCCGGTTGATTTTGGGTGAGAAGAGGCCGTGGTAGCTAGGGGGGCAGAGTTCGTTTTGTGTGAAAGTATCATCTTTTCCGATCCATGATTCTGTGATGCACACGAAACCCGGATTGGAGTCATTGAGTAGGTCTTTTATTATTTGGGTCTTGTTGCGGACTGATCTGGCGTTACAGTAGAGTGTGGGGACCGGGGTGAGAGAGACAGAGGTGAGGTTGGGTAGGTTGGCTGGAGGGACAGACTTTAAGGAGGAGTGGTTTCTTCCTCTGTGTTTTTTGTTGTGATGAGTTCTAGTGTGTACTAGTGTGGGGATTCTGAGGCCTGGGCAGGTGTTGTTTGAGACTGTGGAGTCGGGGAGATTGGGGGGGGAGAGATTTTTGGCAGTGGGAAGTATTGGTGAAAGAGCAGAGAAGTAGAAGGAGGAGCCAGGAGGGTGGCTTCATGGTGGGAGCGAGGAGAGATAGTGAGAGAGGGTTTGGGCAGAGCGAGGTACAGTAATAAGAGACAATAAAATCTTATACTCTATAAAAGTTTTAACCTCACAAATGACAGAGTGGGCAGTGGGGTTCTATAAATAATTTCATTCTTCCCAAAAGAATGGCAGCTGCTTATATTCATGAGGGGCACTTACCGAAAGTACCCCGAGATTTTTCCCAAAAAAACTCCATAATAGAACCCAAAGCTTGAACTTAAAATAAAGGGTGGGTACAGGTCACCAATACCTAGTGAGTATTAAAGAACAGAAAAAATTCAGAAATACTCACAAAATATCGGTGATATCATCTGCCCATCCCGGGCGTGCCCCCAACTGAAAAGGATTAGGTCCCAATTCCTGCCCCATACTTTCTCTGTATCTGTCATTTGGAAGCCAGGTACCCGGGGACACATCTTAAAGACCAGAAACCATCTTTCAAACATGTCCGCTTTATTTTGAGCTTTACATCCCTTTTATATTATTCTAAATCAGGGGTGCCCACACTTTATGGGCTTGCGAGCTACTTTTATAATGGCTAAGTCAAAATGATCTACCAACAATAAAATTTAAAAAAAACACAAAGCACACTGAAAGGCAGAGAAAATGTTAATTATTCATATTCCGAGTTTTTTCAAAGAGGTCACAGCAGATGACTCTATGCAATGTCACCTCAGTAACAAAATACAAAAATAGACAAATACACCCCCTCCCTTTTTACTAAACCACAATAGTAGGTTTTAGCACAGGGAGTTACGCTGAATGCCTCGCACTGCTCTCAATGCTCATAGGCTCCCTGCGCTAAAAAACGCTATTGTGGTTTAGTAAAAGGGAGCCATAGTGCAAAATATAGACAGCAGATATAAATTCTCAAAACCGACACATTTTGATCACTAAATTGAAAATAAAATCATTTTTCCTACCTTTGCTGTTTGGTGATTTCATGAGTCTCTGGTTGCACTTTCTTCTTCTGACAGTGCATCCAATCTTTCTTCCTTTCTTTCAGCCTCCTGTATGTTTCCTCTCCTCCAGACCTCATTCTCTCCCCCAACTTTTTCTTTCTGTCTCCCTGTTCCCCCTTCTTTCTGTCTCCCTGTCTGCCCCCTTTCTTTCTTTCTCCGTGCCCTCCCCCAAGCCACTCGGTTTGCTACCACCGCCATCGGGGAACAGCCCCCAAGCCACCGCCGTCCCAAGCTTTCCCTGCAGAAGCGTCACGCTGACCAGCATTTCGCTCCCTAACATCAATTCTGACGTAGGAGAGGAAGCTCCGGGCCATTCCATCCAGCCTGAGCCCCATCTCTCCTTGATCCAGCATTTCCCTTCTGTGTCTGTCAGAATTACCATTCCACCTATTTTCCAGCATCACCCTTCTTTGTGTCCATCTCACCTATATCTCTATCTCACCACTTTTTCAGAATCTTCATTTGTCTCTGTCCTTGTCTTTACCCCATGTTCACCATTTGCCCTTTCAATGTCTTTATCTCCCCCCCCACACACTTTTTCAGCATTACTTCTATGTCTCTATTTCACCTCCTCTTCATGTCCCCTCTGTATCTCTATCCTTATTCAGTAGGTCCTGCTTACTCTTTCTCTTCTTTGTGTCACTATCTCCATTTTCAGCTTTCCCCCCTTTTCCTTTGTTAATGCACCCTGTAGCCAGAATCTTTCCACCCTCCCTCCACTCGGGCCCAGCCCAGTATGAAATATTTCCTTTTGTTTCCCTCCCCTCTCTCTTTCTCTCTCTCTTCTGCTCCCTCACCCACGAGTCCTGCATCTGGCCTTCTACCTGCACCTGGCAAAACCCCCCTTCTCTGCGGCTCTCTTAAGCAACTCGTCAGCAGCGGTGATCAAGACAAGCTGCCGACATCGAGGCCTTCCCTCTACGAGTCCCGCCTTTGTGGAAAAAGGAAGTTGAAACAAGCGGAACTCGCAGAGGGTAGGCCCCGACGTCAGAAGCTTGTGTCGATCGCTGCTGCTGAGTTGCCGAAGAGAGCCGCGGAGCAGGGGGTGTGGCCAGAAGCAGGTAGAAGGGGGAGGGCTGCTGGAAGAGGTAGAAGTTCCGGAGTATGACACCGACCCGGGCCAGGATGATTTCTTTTTCAGGCTGTTGCTGCTGCCGCCACTACGCCACCACGCCCCCCCCCCCCCCCCCCCGAAATGACAAAAACAGCCTAATGCCCGGCGTCGGCGTCTTTGACGTCGGGGAGAGGAAGGCTGATAGGCCCGGTAGATCGGGACGGCAACACGAGTCTATCACAGAGCCCGGGATGGGCTCTGCGATCGACTCACGTTGCCTTCCTGAGCTACCGGTTGATCACGATCGATGCGTTGGGCACCCCTGTTCTAAATGAATCAGTGTTGTCAGCATGTGTCAGCATGTGACGTAAACACAAACCATATATGGACATAGGTCACATGGAACTCTAAAGAGATCAGCATTTTTTCTATCTCAAGACTGGAGTCCAAAAGGTCAGAAAAGCCTTGGCCAGCAAAGCCTCTTAACTAAAGCTGTTTGCAAATATGGCTTATAAAAACAATTGAAGTCACTCACAACAAGATAAGATCATATCTTTTCAAACATCAGAGAAGGAAAAACAAACAGGGTCTGGTTTTCTTACAGCTTCAAAACATTCTATGGAAAACTACCAAGGTACATGATACTGATACGTGTCCCTTCAGTGTGGTCTTCTAAGTGGAGATTAATGTCTCCTAGGATCAGGTTATGTGTGGAAGAGAGGGAATTCTGGAAGATAAATTCTTCGAGTTCTTGTTTTGAGGTGTTCCATTTTCCTGGTGTGACATAGCAGAGAAGGCAGTTCAGAGTTCCTGTGAGAGAGTTGTCAGATAGTTGGCTGGCTAAAAGGTCTAGGTGAGGGGTGGAGTGCTTGGTTAGGACTTTAATGTTGAGGTTGTTTTTTACAATGATTGCTAGACCTCCACCTCTTCTG
Organism: Geotrypetes seraphini; assembly: GCF_902459505.1. Taxonomy (NCBI): domain Eukaryota; kingdom Metazoa; phylum Chordata; class Amphibia; order Gymnophiona; family Dermophiidae; genus Geotrypetes; species Geotrypetes seraphini. The sequence continues at coordinate 275,262,648 of NC_047086.1, forward strand.
TTTTCTCTGCATACTAGCTCTAGTTTGTATCCGTTTGGGCAGAATTCAGTAATGCGAGGGTCTGAGTCGGAAGTGAGCCAGGTTTCGGCTAGGAAGAGGCAGCCTAAATTATCTTTGATCAGCCAGTCTTTGATTAGTTCTGTCTTTGGGCTGATAGATCATATATTCATATATGCGCATGCTATTGATGTGAATTTTGAGGGAGAATGAGTAGTGAGTGTATTGATAAGTGTTCTAGATGGTGAATGAAGTTTTTGTGAGCTTGCCTTAGTTTTTGTTGGTGGTCTTTTTCCCCAGATTGTGGGAATGTTTTCATGGTTGGATGATGGACAAGGAATCAGGGTTCTGGGGGTTTGGAGTTTCCTATTGGGTTGAACCAGTCTGTGTGTTGTTGTGAGGATAGGTATAGAATGTGTGTGGTATCCTGCTGTTTTCCATTTATCTATGAGTAGGGAGAGCAGGAGTAGGACTAGGATGAGTTTAAGTGTGAATGTTGCCATTTTTTTTGTGCGTGGATAGGGGTGTTAGTTCTGGAGTTCTTTGCTCTGTTGGTGTTAGCTGTCTTTTTGGAGGGCCTATGCCTATAAGTAGGGTTCGAGTAGGAATTTTGAGTAAGTTGTGTGAGTGGGTGTTGGGACTTTTCTTGGTGCTCATCGATTTTTAAACAGGATAGTGCAAGATGCCTATCAACAATAATTAAGTATAACCACCAATTAAATGTAACAAGGTATACTAACAATTAAGTATATCCAGCAATTAAGTATGACAAGGTATACCAACTATTAACTATAACAAGGTATACCAACAATTAAGTATGACAAGGTATACCAACAATTATAGCAAGTATAATAAGGTGTACCTACTATTATGTCTAACAATTCTGTCTAACAAGGTGAAACAGCTAGTTGGTAGTGGGTAAAGCTAGATGATTACCTGTTCTTGGAGCTTTTCTCGCTCACCACTCTGTTGGAAGAGATTCAGTTATCGACTCAGCTATAGTTCGGATTTGGTATATATATATATATATATATATATTTTTTATTATACCACTGTTTTGTGAGCTTCAGAACCCTACGGTCGAAGCTGCCGGCGCTTCACAAAGGCGCGCACTAAGGTGCATGCACCTTTGTCATGCGCCTTCGTCAGCGCGCCGAACGGCTGAGCGCCATTGGCGCTTCAATCTTTTATGTGTTCCCTCGCGGCCAGGGCGAGGGGCGGAGCCGAGCTCCCATGCTGTCCTCTCCTGGGGAACGCGCTGGTCTCGCCGTCTCTCGCTGGTGGCCAAAAGAGGGCCCAAACAGGAGGTTTCAAACTTTTATGTGTTCTCTCGCGGCCAGGGAGAGGGGCGGAGCAGGGCTCCCACGCTGCCCTCTCCTGGGGAACGCGCTGGTCTCGCCGTCTCCCGCTGGTGGCCAAAAGAGGGAGTCCTGAGAGTTTGCTATTTTCCTGCTTTGAGCTGGAGAAAACTTTTTTTCTGATAATCAGAGTTGCTTTGGGAGATGAAGTGTGTGTTAATTGCCAAGGCGTCACCCCTTTTCCTCCCACTCTACCCTGATTAGGTTTGATAACAGCTGAGCTCCACTGCCTTATGTCAGCAGCATTCTGGCCTTTCCTCAGCTGATCGAAACCTCTTTCACCTGAGCTGGTTGTGTTAGCTGTTCCAGCCCTGGTCTTTACTCTTCCCTGATCGGGGCATGCTGGGACTTGTAGTTCCATGCCTTTCCCTGCTATCAACTGCTTTGAGGAAGTTGAACAAGTATTAGGTGTTTTAGTAACCTTAGAGCTAGGGTTTAAAGGATGGCTTTACCTCTGCAGTACTTTAGGCATAATTTTAGGGGCAGATGTTTCAGCAATGAGTGTTTTGCCCTTATCTTCATCCTAATTTTCTGAGTGCTGCAGTGTTTCCTTTAAAGTCACATGGGTGTCACTGTGACAATATGCATGAGGCAAATTTGCATGCCTGTCACCTCTATAAGAACATAAGACTTGTTGTACTGGGATAGACCAAAGGTCCATCAAAGTCCAATATCCTGTTTCCAACAGTGGCCAACCTAGGTCCCAAGTACATAGCTAGATCTCAAGTAGTAAAACAGATTTTACGCTGCTTATCCTAGGAATAAGCAGTGGATTCCTCTAAGCCATTGCAATAATGGCCTATGGACTTCTCTTTAAGGAACTTATCTAAGCCTTTTTTAAACCCCGCTAATCTAACTGATTTCACCACATTCTCCAGCAAAGAATTCCAGAGTTTAATTACAAGTTGTGTGAAGAAATATTTTCTCTGATTTGTTTTAAATCTACTACTTAGTAGCTTCATTTTATGCCCCTAGTCCTAGTATTTTGGAAAGAGTGAACAAGCAATTCACATCTACCCTTTCTCTCTACTCAGTATTTTATAGACCTCTATCATATAACCCATGAGCTGCCTCTTCTCCAAGCTGAAGAGCCCTAGCCATTTTAGCCTTTCCTCACAGGGAAGTTATACCATCCCTTTTATCATTTTTGTCACCCTTCTCTGTATCTTTTCTACAGTAATTATGCTATATCTTTTTTGAGATATGATAACAAGAATTGCACATAGTATTTGAGGTGTGGCTATACCATAGAACGATACAAGAGCATTAGCATGACTTCATATCTTGTTCTTGTTGGCATGAATCAGCTCTAATGCCTTAGAGCTGATTCATGCCGACAAGAACATGTAATATGAAGTCATGCTACTATGAACAAGTGATATAAAGAAACTGAGTTTTGTAAGAACAGTGCTTCCTTATTGATCTTCTGAAGCAAGCTGTGAAATGGGACCCCATTGAGATCAAGATTTCTAGATAAGTTTTTGCTGTTCTACGGTTGTATGTATATGTATTTAGTAAGCATTGTAAGGCATTTTCTTTCTGTGACCAAATATTAGAGTGACCCCATTTCTTAGGCAGTGTTATACTGTATATTCTACCAGTGAGGGGAATCTGAGGTAGTTTTTGCTCCTTTTGAATTGATCTTTTTTGGTCAGCAGCATTTAACATTAATAGCATTTTCCTTCTACTTTGGTTGTTATTTTTGATCAACCTCCATGCCTGATGTAAATTTTTGACTTTTGGAGCTGCTCCTCTAAGTTTATTTTTTACCATTCTCCTCATATTAATATAGTCTTCTTTTTTTAAGTTAAATGCTGTTGTATTGGATTGCCTGTGTGAACTTATTCCAGGGATTATGTCAAATCTGATCATGTTATAATCACTGTTATTAAGAGGCCCTATCACCATTACATCCCGCACCAATTCATGCTGTCCAGTAAGAGCCAGGTCTAGAATTGCTTCACATCTTGTCGGTTCCTGAACCAACTGCTCCATAAGGCAGTCCTTGATTTCATCATGAAATTTTATCTCCCTAGCATGCTCTGTTACATTTACCCAGGGGTAGTTGAAATCACCTATTATTATTGTGTTTACCTAGTTTATTAGCCTCCCTAATTTCTGATATAATTTCAGCATCTGTCTGTACATCCTGGTCAGGGAGACGGTAGTACACTCCTATCATTATCCTTTTCCCATTTTACACATGGAATTTCTATCTATAGAGATTACAAGGTGTGTTTCTGCTCCTGTAGAATTTTCAGTCCATTCAATTCAAGGTTCTCCTTAATATATAACGCTACACCTCCACCAATTTGATCCACCCTATCACTGCGGTATAGTTTGCACCCCGGTATGTCAGTGTACCATTAACTATCTTCTGTTCACCAGGTCTCAGAGATGCCTATTAGATCTATATTTTAATTTAGTGCAATATATTCTAACTCTCCCATCTTGTTTCTTGGGCTTCTGGCATTTGCATAAAGACATTTCAAACAAGTTTCAAGTTTTATTTAAAATTTGATACATATGCTTATCAAATATTTCTAAGTGATTACAATTCTAAAATGTGGGGGACAATAAATACATGGATAAGTTCAAACAGACGTACAATACTGAACTGGTACAAGATGGGAAGAGGGAAGAACTACAATGGTAATAGCGTAAGAATAACATACAGGATTAGAACAAGGAAGGGGTTTGTCATATCTATTTACAATTTGCTCAGCAATTGGCCTGAGTAATTTGCAATCTTTAAATGCATCTTTTTCTGTATTTTAGGAAACCAGGTCTACCATGGACCTGTATTGTAATCTTGCTATCGGGATGCTCTGTCTTCCCTTTTATGATGATATATTTAAAGATACCTTGTTCCGAACCATGCTCTTTTGAGTGACTATTGACCTTCCCCCAGTAATGTTGATACCAGCAGCCAGGTTCCACCCTACTTAAGTTGGAGTACATTTTTGAGGAATAGGCTACCCCTTCCCAAGTATGTTGCCCAGTTCCTAACAAATCTAAAACTCTCCTCCCTGCACCATTGCCTCATCCGTGCATTGAAACTCAGGAGCTCTGCCTGTTTCTTGGGTCTGTGTGCGGAACAGGGAGCACTTCTGAAAATGCTACGCTGGAGGTTCTAGATTTTAACTTCCAATCTAAGAGCCTAAATTTGGCTTTCAGAACCTCCCTACCACTTATCCCTATGTCATTGGGATACCCATATGTACCAAGACAGCAGACTCCTCCCCAGCACTGTATAAAATATTATTTAGGTAACACATGAGGTCTGGCACCTTCATACCAAGTGACCAAACAATCCTCATGACCACTAGCAGGTAAGTGACAAAGCAATCCTCACGACCACTAGCCACCCAGCTATCTACATGCCTAATGATTGGATCTCTCACTATAATGGCCATCCTAACCCTTCCCTCCTGGGCAGAAGCCCCTGGAGACACATCAGAGACAGCAGACTATAGACTTTTTCCTCCAGGAACTTGCCAAACCTTTTTTTAAACCAGCTACATTAACCACTCTTACCACATCCTCTGACAACGAGTTCCAGAGCTTAACTATTCTCTGAGTGAAAACATATTTCTTCCTATTGGTTTTAAAAGTATTACTCTGTAACTTAATTGAGTGTCATCTAACCTTTGTAAATCTTGATGCAGTAAAAAAAATCAATCCACTTGTACCCATTCTACAGCACTCAGGAATTTGTAACTTCAATCATATCTCCCTCTCAACTGTCTCTTTTCCAAGCTGAAGAGCCCTAACCTCTTTAGTCTTTCCCCTTTATCATCTTGGTCGCTCTTTTGTAAACTTTTTCTAGTGCCACTATATCTTTTCTGATAAGGAGACCAGAACTGAATGCAATACTCCAGGTAAGGTCGCACCACTGAGTGATACAGAAGCATTATGACATTCTTAGTCTTGTTTATCATTCCTTTTCTACTAATTCCTGGCATTTTGTTTGCTTTTTAAAGCAGCTACCTGGGGTGCAAGGTTGCAGCTTATTGTGCACGATGACACCGAGATCTTTTTCTTGAGCACTGATCCCCAGGACCTTAGCATCCAGAAACTAAGATTTGGATTTTTCTTCCCAATGAGCATCACTTTACATATGTCCACATTAAATTTAATCTGCCATTTGGACGCCCAATTTTCTAAGCTCTTCCTGCAGTTTTTCACAGTCCCCATGTTAGATGGTTGTGTGCGAATTATTTTAAGAGTACACATCCGTTCAACAAGATGATTTTTCTCTACGATTCCAATCCGATTATTTCCCCAGTGGTAGAACTCAGTCGCTAGTACCTATAACTCACTTCCGGAGACGCCCATTCTACAGTTGCGTTAGCAGTTGGGTATCCTCAACTGCGCCTATCCATCTGTGTGTGACGTCACAGAAGCAGCACGCGGAAGTATGAGAAGGATGGACTGGCAAGAAGAGGCGGTGCAAAGACGGAAGTGGAAAACCTCTTTGCAGACCCTCCCCCTTTACTTTCCAGTGTCAGTGCGCATGCGGCTAGGAGGCGCATGAGCTGCCGGTGGCATCTTGCAAGCGGTACCGGGTACGTCACTTCCTTCTGGCTCAGAAGCGCTTCCTGGAGCCGGATGGTGAATAGCGGCGGTAGCGCTGCCTCTTCTTCTCCCCGTTCTCCCTCGTCCTGTTCCTCGCTGTCGACTTCCGGCAGCGGGGTCCTGGCGCAGCGCTCCATTCGGCTGCCGCTCGGCTTCTCCCTCCGGCAGCTGCCGCAAGAGGCAGCAGCGCCTCCGAGGGCAGATATGGCGGTAGCCGCCGCGGCCTCGGACTGGCTGGTTTTTCGAGACGGCTGCCTGCGCTGCGATGACGAGGGCCTGAGCAGCCTCTCTTACCACCCAGCGCTCAACGCTATTCTGGCCGTCTGTAGTGGAGGTGGAATCAAAGTTATTGACGGTACCTCGGGGGCTGTGCTCCAGGTTTCTGCTCTGCACGGTGAGTTAAGCCTCCTAGGAGGAGTGTGACCGCGGACCAGCAAGAAAGAGGGAAGAGAGCCGAGAAGTTGCGGACTTTTTATTTGTTTTGTTGTTGTTTTTATTCTTTGTTGCTCCTCTATTACTAGGGGAGAATGTTGCTGATGGTTTCCAAGACCCCGGTAACGAAAGGAAGGGAGGTGTTTATCCAAGACAAATACAATAATAGAAATTGCCCTGTACTTAGGGAGAAGTGGGAATATAGCAATCTAGTTGTTTGTGGAGATTTTTCTCTTTTATTATCACTTTCTGTTTTCCATTGGGTCTTTTTTGTGTGTGTTGAGAATTTGAACAGGAGGAAACATTAGTATAGATTAAGGAAGACTGTGTTGTTAACCGGAAGTGTACATTCTTAGCTTCCTTTAGGATCTTATTGTGAATGCTTGATTAATAATTGTGAGAGAAAAGTCAAATTTTAAAATATTTACTTTTGACAATTTATCTTAAAACTTTGAATTATGGGGTACATTCTCTGTCTGGGTGTACACTACATTTTAAAACGGAAGCATTATTTTACAGTTCTTAAATATATTTCCTTGTCCTCAACAGTAGATGAATCCAGAGACTAGTGAGATTACCTCCATCAACCAGCAGGGGGAGATAGAGAGCACTGAATTGACCTGGGTATATCTTGGTTGCACATCCTCTTGGCCAATTAGTATACTTTATCTCCAGCAGGTTAAAGAGGGTTTCTTACAGCTCGTGGAATTCAGCCAGGCTTGGCTGCAGTTACCAGCACCAGTTTCCTAGATCTGAAAAATGGCTGCTATCGTTCTGGTTCCTGGTTTCGGTTCCTGAGGACAGAGGACTATTTGCTCCTGTTGCTGCGGCTTCAGTAGAGCCTAGGGGTGTTGGCCATACTAAGCCAATTTTAGGGGCAACACCTGGGCCCACCCAGGTCCCTTCCCCACCTTCCCAGCCGGTGGAGAGAAGAAGAAGAAGCTGATGTAGTCAGGGTCCTTTCCCATAAGAAGAAAAGCCCAACCACGGGTGCCAACACAGTTCCCTGTGCGCTGCAGCACTAACACTTCTCCCTTTGCCTTCCGGTAGTGCAGGAGCACGTGAGTACTTGGCTTAGGCCTCAGTAAAGAGACATGTTCCTGTGGCAGGCCACAGTGGAAGGGGAGCAGGCCTCAGTGGAAGTCGATTTTGGGGGCTGGTCTCAGTTGAGAGCCCTTCCTGTGGCCTCAGAAATTAAGATCTTTCTGTGGCTTTAGGCCTCAGTGGTGAGATCTGGTGGCTAGGGGCCTCAGAGGTAGGATATTCCTGTGGCTTAGGCCTCAGATGTAGATATTCGTATGGCTTTGGCCTCAGTGGTGAGATATTCCTGTGGCTTAGGTTTCAGAGGTACGCTATTCCTATGGCTTTGTCCTCAGTGGTGAGATATTCCTGTGACTTAGGCCTCAGCAAGATATATATTCCAGCGGTTGGGGCCTCAGTTAACATGATATTCCTGTAGCTTTAGGCCTCAAATGAGACGTGTTCCTTTGGCTTGGGCCTCAGTAGAGGAAGATTCCTGGTCGACCCTAGTTGCTGCCACATGGGCAGTGGGTTGACCTCGGCTGTGGAGCCATTTCACTTGCAGCCTAGTGTACCTTGTTTGGTCCCAGACAGATGGCAGTTCAGCTATGGCTAGGCTGATTGCGGGCTAGTTGATAGATCTCGCTATTGCTCTGAATTATTCTTTCCACTCCTGGGTTTAGTGGATTCCTGAAACATAGAACATATGAAGTTTTCTCTGATGATAATCAATACTCTTTCTCCTGGAAGAATTCATGTGGAGTTCCGTAGCTTTTATCTCCAACATTATTTAATGTATATTTAGTTTCTTTGGTGTATCTACTTCAAAGTTTAAATGTTATATTTTATATATATGCAGATGATATTACTATTTTGTTGCCTTATAAGGCTATCTCGAATGAATTGATTTCTCAAATTTCTAATGTTTTAGAAAAGGTAGAATTATGGATGCTACAATTTAGATTAAAGCTTAATTCTGAAAAAGCTACGTTTTTTTGGCTAGCCCCAATGATAAGATTCAGTAAAAATTTATTCAACTGAAGGGTCAAAGTTTTGAGATAGTGCCAAATTTGAAAATCTTGGGAATAATTCTAGATCGTAGTTTAACTATACATCAAGAAGTATATTGATCTAAAGTCCTTTCAGTTGTTGGTTCAGTCTACATTATTGTCCACTTTGGATTACTGTAACATTGTTTATTTGGGGCTTCCCAAAAAGATTTTATTAAGACTACGATTAGTTCAGAGTACAGCAGTTCGTTTGATTTTTGGTCTCAAGAAGTATGATCATGCTAGTCCTTTTATGCTAGACTAGTCTTATAGCCCGTTACATTAACGGGTGCTAGAATATATGTGTGTGTCTGTCTGTCTTTTTTTTCTCTCTCAGCCGCTTTCTGTATTTCTGTCTGTCTGTCTTTTTTTTTTTCCCCCTTGGCTGTTCACTACCACCCCTTGCCTGCTCCCCCTGTCCATTCTCCCTTCCTTTTACCTCCCCTGTGTCCTCCACCACCCCATCACTGCTCACCTTATCCAGCAGAAGCCCTTCTCCCTTTGTTTTCCCTCCCTCTGTCCATCATCACCTCCTTCCTGCTCCCCCTGTCCAGCAGTAGGCCTGTCTTCATTTTTCTGCCCCCCTCCCTGTTCATCAGCACCTCTTCCCCTGTCCATCAACCCCTTTTCTGCCCCTCCATTTCCGTGTGTTGCAGCATTTCCCTCCCACCCCACTTCCCTGTGCAGTATTTTCCTCCCCCCCCATACCTTCCTCCTGAACTCCAAGCCCTACTTATGTTAAAATGCTTTCCGGGTTTCTGTCTTTTTTTTTTTTTTTTTTTTTGGCTGTCCACTACCACCCCTTGCCTGCTCACCCTGTCCATTCTCCCTTCCTTTTACCTCCCCTGTGTCCTCCAACACCCCATCACTGCTCACCTTATTCAGCAAAAGCCCTTCTCCCTTTGTTTTACCTCCCCCTGTCCATCATCACCTCCTTCCTGCTCCCCCTGTCCAGTAGTAGGCCTGTCTTCATTTTTCTGCCCCCCTCCCTGTTCATCAGCACCTCTTCCCCTGTCCATCAACCCCTTTTCTGCCCCTCCATTTCCCTCCCACCCCACTTCCCTGTGCAGTATTTTCCTCCCCCCCATACCTTCCTCCTGAACTGCATGCCCTACTTATGTTGAAATGTTTTTTGGGTTTGGCTGCCGCAGCCTGCAGCTGCCATGGCTGCCATCCGACTCAGACCGCCATGGTCGACATCCGCCTCGGGGGGGGGGGGGGGTAGGAAGAGAGAGAGAGAGCTTCGGGCGGCCAGCAGCCGCAGCGGCCAACATCCGCCTCGGGCCGCCGACAACCACAACGGCCCACATCCACCTCGAGGGGAGGGAGAGAGAGAGCTTCGCGCACATGCGCACTCCTATCTGCGGTGCCCTACAGCTCACAGAAAACGGATGCATGCGATGGGAGTGCGCATGCGCGGCCTAGCGTTTTATTATATTAGATTACATTGGCTGCCTTTTGAGGCCAGAGTGCTTTTTAAATTTGGGTGTATTTGGTTTATTACCTTCTTATTTGGCATTTTATTTGAAATTGTTCACTTCATTAAAATGTACCAGAAATTCAGGTATGTTCCTTTTCCCTACCCCAAGGCCTGCCGTTAAAAGACATTTTTGGACAGGACATTGGAATATCAGGCGGGGAAGATGAACTCCTGGATGATTCCATTGACTGTTCAAGCCAATTCTTATCCTATATTTAGGAAATTAATGAAAACATATCTATTCGATAAACAAGATTGTTGAGACTTTAAGATGTGTTCTTTTTAGGTTCCGCATTTCAAATATAATTTTTATTATGTTTTATATTTTAAATGTATTTTTATCTGATCATGTATTTAACGATGTAGTTATGATAGTTGTTTTATTTGAAATTGTATTGAAATGTTCAGTCTTACTGTTGTGAACCACCCAAAACTGCTGGTGGGGCGGTATATAAGAAAATAAATAATAATAATTATTATTATTATTATTTCATATCCCCTCTATCTCCTCTTTTCAAGGGAGAAGAAGCCCAGTTTCTCTAATCTCTCACTGTACGGCAACTCCTCAAGCCCCTTAACCGTTTTAGTTGCTCTTCTCTGGACCCTTTCGAGTAGTACTGTGTCCTCCTTCATGTATGGCGACCAGTGCTGGAAACAGTATTTCAGGTGAGGGCATACCATGGCCCAGTACAACGGCATGATAACCTTCTTCGATCTGTTCGTGATCCCCTTCTTAATCATTCCTAGCATTCTGTTCACCGCGGCCACGGTTTCATTGACTTGTTGACCAGTACACTTAAGTCTCTTTCCTGAGGGGTCTCTCCAAGTACTGAACCGGACATCCTGTATTCATGTATAAGATTTTTGTTACCGACATGCATCACCTTACACTTATCCACATTTAAAGCTCATTTGCCATGTCTTGGCCCATTTCTCGAGCGTGTTTATGCCACATTGCAGGTCTTCGCAATCCTCCTGCATCTTCACTACTCTGAATGACCTAATATCGTCTGCAAATTTAATCATCTCACTTGTTGTACCAATTTCGAGGTCTTATATAAATATGTTGGGGAGCAAGGGTCCAATCCCCGAACCCTGCGGCATTCCACTCGTGAGGCTTATCCAGTCCGAGTATTGTCCATTTACCTCCACTCTCTTGTTTCCTATCCGCCAGTCAGTTTTTAATCCATGTGAGTATTTCACCCTCGATTCTATGGCTCGCAATTTTTTGAAGTAGTCGTTCATGCGGAACCTTGTTGCACACCTTCTGAAAATCCAGATATACAATGTCGACCGGGTCATCCTTATCTATCTGCCTGTTTACTCCCTTGAAGAAGCGCAACAAGTTCGTCAAGCAAGATCTTCCTTTGCTGATACCATGCTGGCTGGTCCTCATCAGATTGTGTCCATCAAGGTGATCAATGATGCGGTCCTTTATCAGCGCCTCTACCATCTTTCCTGCTACCGAGGTCAGACTCGCCAGTCTGTAGTTTCCCGGATCTCCCCTCGAACCTTTCTTGAAGATCGGCGTAACATTCGCCACTTTCCAGAATCCTTCCCGATTTTATTAACAGATTGGCTGTTAGTTGAAGCAGTTCAGCTATAGCCCCTTATCCCAGGACAAGCAGGCAGCATATTCTCTACATGTGGGTGACGTCATCCATGGAGCCCCGTCGCGGACAGCTTTTCAAGCAAACTTGATTGAAGATTTCAAGTTTGCTGATGCTGCACCACGCATATGTGTGCCTTCCTGCTCCACTAGAGGGCGCATCCCCTCCTTGTGGTCTTTAGTTCTTAGTTTTCCGCGGAGCCAGAAAGCCGTGTCTTTTTTCTCTCTCCATTCTAAGTGCCTTTCTTGCACCGCGGCTTCTTTGTTTTCCTTCGGGAGTCGCTGTGCGGTTTTGTTTTCTTGTATTTTGTCAAGTTCTCTCATTTTTTTCTTTTCGGTTCGGCGCTGGGGGCTCCCAGTTGCCATGGCCTCCTGGCCTTGCATGGCCATGGCCTATTCTTACTTATGTCCTGGCCTCTCACCGGGTTTAAAAAGTGCTCGCAGTGTGGTCGGCTGCTTTCCCTTACCGACCCGCACCTCGCAGGTGGACCAGCCTGAGCGTCGTGTCGTGGACCGCCGGGGCAAGATGTGTTGGTCTCGACCCCTTTCCTCCTTGGACTCTTTGCCTCTTCCTTCGAGGCATTCCTCACCCTCGGGGCACCCTCGGTCGAGCCGCCGGTCTCGGCGTCCCTCGACCTCGTCTTGACGGGTGTCGAAGCGGCCCCGGAACTCTTCCCCGAGGCGGGGGTCGGTCTCCAGGCCCGCACACGGCCGAATCTCTCCGGGTCTCGGACTTGACTTTGTCCAACCCCCTGGTTGTTGATATCTTCTTCCCGGTCTGGGGCTCCGCGCCGGGAGATTCCCGATGCTTGTCGCCTCGGCGGCATAGGGCCTCGATGCTTCGGACCCCTGGGTCCTCCCCTCCGGGGACCCCTCGGCGGCGGCTGTCCTCGGCTTCGGAGCATATGGATACGGATAGGCCACCTTACTATTCTAGGGAGGCGTCACCCTCCTTTTCCACTGTTGTGCAGTCGCGCTCGACTACCCCCCTTGAGGGTCAGTCTGACAGCAGACCCTCTTCCTTCACCAGATTTGTTCAGGACATGGGGAAGGTGCTCCATCTTGATCTCCAGTCAGACTCTAAGTACACCAAGGAGTTTTTGGAGGAGCTGGATCTTCCCGGTCCTCCTAGGGAGTCCTTGCGGCTCCCTTTGAACCCGGTCTTGCGGCAGGCCTTTTTCCGCAATTTGGAGACCCCTTATGCGGTTCCAGCAATCCCTTCCAAAATGGAGTCTTGGTACCGGACTGTCCCCTGTCTGGGGTTTGAGAAGGCCCAGCTTTCCCACCAGTCCTTGATGGTGGAATCCTTTCTGAAGAAGTCTCACCACCGGGCAGGGAAGGGCGGACTATGGACAAGTTTGGCCGACGCCTGTATCAGAACTCGATGATGACGAACAGGGTCTTGAACTATAACTTTACATTCGCATCCTATCTCAAGTTGTTGGTCAAATCCTTGCCCGCCTTTCAAGATGATTTGCCCATCCAGCGCCGTGGGGAGTTAGCGCGGCTGGTGGATGTTCTTTCGCAGCTGAGAATTTACATGTTTCACGCGGCTTATGATGCTTTCAAACTTTCCTCTAGGGTCTCCGCCTTTGCGGTAGCCATGCGCCGCTTGGCATGGCTCCGCATTGTTGATATGGACCCCAATCTTCAGGACTGCTTGGCTAACCTTCCCTGTTTGGGGAACGAGCTCTTGGATGACTATCGAGGCTGCCACCAAACGCCTCTCCGAGCACGAACGTTCTTTTGCCTCCTTGGTTCGGGCCAAGCCAAAGCCCACCCCTCCCAAGGCCTATCGGATGCCCCCCAGGCGGTATCCACATAAATCCATGCCGGCCTTTTCCAGGCCTCCCCCTCGGTGCCAGCAGCAGCAGAGGGCTCCCATTAAGCCTCAGGCCCCTGCAGCGGCTAAGCCGGCACCGTCCTTTGACGGTCTGGGCGGTTGGGGGCTGTCCCCCCTCTGCCCAGGAGCTGTCCCTTCCCATCGGGGGCCGCCTTTCCGCCTTCTATCGCAGCTGGGAGCTGATCACCTCGGACTCTTGGGTCCTCTCAGTAATCAGAGAACCCGTTCCCCCTTGCTTGGTGATGTAATACATCACCACATGATTGTCGGTGCGCACCAGGACGACCTGATCCTGCAGCAGATGACGGAAAGCCACCACTGCGAGATAAATGGCCCGGTGCTCCAACAGATTGATGTGGCAGCGAGCTCACAACATCTTTCTTCGAGCGGTTTACATCCAGAGCGAGTACAACTGTCTGGCAGACAGGTTAAGTTGCCTTCTTCAGCCGCAGACTCTGCGCCAGGTGTTTCTTCGGTGGGAGACTCCTCAGATAGATCTGTTCGCCTCGCCTCTCAACCACAAGTTACCTCGCTTCTGCTCGAGGATCTATTCCCCAGATCGTCTGGAGGCCGATGCTTTTCTTCTGAATTGGTCGGGCAGGTTCCTTTATGCGTTCCCTCCCTTTCCTTTGATTATAAGGACGCTTGTGCATCTCAGGTCAGCGGAGGCCTCGATGATTTTGATCGCTCCTCAGTGGCCTCGGAATCCGTGGTTTTCCCTTCTTCTTCAACTGAGTGTCAGGGAACCTCTGCTTCTGCCTGTATTTCCTTCTCTGCTGTCTCAGAGTCAGGGTTCGCTGCTGTATCCCAATCTGCAGTCTCTGCACTTGACGGCTTGGTTCCTTTCCGCCTGACTCCTCCTTTTGAGTTATCCCAGTCAGTCATGGATGTTCTGGAAGCTTCTCGGAAGGCTTCTACTAGACAGTGTTATTCTCAGAAGTGGACGCGGTTTGCCACATGGTGTGCTTCACATCGTGTGAATCCCGTGTCTGCCTCTTTGCCTTCGGTTTTGGATTATTTGTTTTCGTTGTCACGATCTGGCCTCAAAACTACTTCTATTCGAGTCCATCTTAGTGCGATTGCTGCCTTTCATCAGCAGCTTGATGGGAAATCGCTCTCGGTCCATCCTCTGGTGTCTCGGTTTATGCGGGGTCTCTTGAATGTCCATCCTCCTCTCAAGCCTCCCCCCATAGTTTTGGATCTTAATGTGGTTCTGGCTCAATTGATGAAACCTCCCTTTGAGCCCATGGATACTGCCCATCTGAAGTTCCTGACTTGGGAAGGTGATGTTCTTGATTGCTCTCACTTCTGCTCGCAGAGTCAGTGAGCTGCAGGCTCTGGTTGCAGATCCGCCTTTTACTGTTTTTCATCATGAAAAGGTGGTCCTGCGTACTCATCCTAAGTTTTTGCCTAAGGTGGTGTCCGATTTCCACCTTAATCAGTCTATTGTCCTTCCGGTGTTTTTCCCTCAGCCGCATTCTCATCCTGGTGAGGTGGCACTTCACACTCTTGACTGTAAGCGGGCATTGGCTTTCTATCTCCAACGCACCCAGTCTCATCGGAAGGTTCCTCAACTTTTCTTGTCCTTTGATCCTAGTCGGTTGGGCCGTCCTGTTTCCAAACGCACCTTGTCCAACTGGTTGGCCGCTTGTATTTCCTTCTGCTACGCTCAGGCTGGTCTCTCTTTGCATGGTCGGGTCACGGGGGCATAAAGTCCAAGCGATGGCAGCTTCTGTCACTTTCCTCAGATCTACGCCAATTGAGGAGATCTGCAAGGCTATCACTTGGTCTTCGGTTCATACCTTCACCTCTCACTACTGTCTGGATACTTTGTCCAGGAGTGACGGCTGGTTTGGCCAATCGATTTTGCGTAATCTGTTTTCCTGACTTGCCAACTTCCCTCCGTCCCTTTTTGGTTAGCTTGAAGGTCACCCACATGTAGAGAATATGCTGCCTGCTTGTCCTGGGATAAAGCACAGTTACCGTAACAGGTGTTATCCAAGGACAGCAGGCAGATATTCTCGCAACCCTCCCACCTCCCCGGGTTGGCTTCTTTGCTAGATATCTGAACTGAAGACCACGAGGAGGGGATGCGCCCTCTAGTGGAGCAGGAAGGCACACACATGTGTGGTGCAGCATCAGCAAACTTGAAATCTTCAATCAAGTTTGCTTGAAAAGCTGTCCGCGACGGGGCTCCGTGGATGACGTCACCCACATGTAGAGAATATCTGCCTGCTGTCCCTGGATAACACCTGATGGATGCCACCGGTCACGGGGATTTATTGTTTTTAAGCCTATCAATTTGCCTGCATACTGAGAGGAGGAGGGAGATAGAAAGAAGAAAAAGCATGAAAGTTCTGGAAGAATCCCTGTAAGTCCTGACAGGTGAAGTGGGATAGGGAAAACGACAAAGCTCACTTTTCTCTCTACAGAAAAACTTCCCTCCCCCCCTGCAACTGACATTTACCTTATCTATCTCTGTAGCTGATGGAAACAGTAGATGGAGAAATACCCAGTTTTTAAGCAAAAGTTAGATACTGTATCAGTAAAACTAGAGAAAAAGCAACAGGTTCTGAGGCTGTGGGTTTGCTGTGGTTTTTACCAAGGCCCACCCAGCCAGATACCATGAAGAGATAAACACAGACCATGGTCCAAAGATAGAATTCTCAGAAGATAAAGTTCTCAAGAAATAGCAAGTGTCAGAGATATTTGCAGTTGGGAGGGGGTCTTGTGCTCGGAAAGGCTTATATGGTATGGAAACAGACATTTCGGGGAAAAGATTAGGTCTTACGGAAAACAGGGCGAACATATAACATGACGCAGGTGAAACCAGCCATTAAATGAATGTAGTTAGGCAGTAGTGCATAAGAAAATAGCCAATAAGGATGTATCATGTGATGTAGGCCAACGTGGTGTTAGCCACCAAGAAATGTATAAAATCAGGCCTCTGGGAGGGAAAGAGCAGAACAGACATCCGAGGATCTTCAGGCCTGGAGATCACCTTCTGTTACGCTATATGCTGAATGATTTATTCTTGTAAGCTGTTACTGATTGACTAAATAAATATATATACTTATTGAAACCAGTATATAGCGTGCGAGGTCTCATTACCGAGGTAGGCCTGGACAGCTGCCTACATCAATACCTCTTCTAGACTGACAGTCAATCCTGTCAGTTTCCCATCTTAGTTTCCTGCATATAGCCTATCGGCTTCCGGTATGTTGTGTATATCCTCTTCAGTAAATACAGACGCAAAAAATGTGTTCAGTTTGTTGGCGATGACTTTGTCCTCCTTTAGCACTCCCTTTATTCCCCTTAATATATTGAAAGAACAGCTTGAAATTTTTTGCCTCCTTGGCTATTTTTTCCTTGTAGTCTCTTGACACCTCTTACCGCCTTATGGCACCTGCTTTGATGTTTGTGCTTTTTCCAGTTTTTGTACGTTTTTGACCTTTTCCATTCCTTAAACGAAGTCATCTTGTATCTGATCGTTTCCTTCACCGTTACAGTGAGCCACGCCGGTTCTTTGTTCTTTTTCCTCTTGGATCCCTTATTGATATGCAATATATAAAAATTTTGTGCTTTGGTGACTGTCCTTAAAAAGGACCCATGCTTGCTCTAGCGTATTTATAGTTCTTATTCTCTTCTTAATCTTCTTCCCCACCATGAGTCTCATGCCTTCGTAATTCCCTTTTTGGAAGTTCAGTGCTGAGGCCATCGTTCTGGATCGATGTTTGCCCCTGTATCCTGGTTGAAGCGGGTCATATTGTGATTACTGCTTCCCAGCATCCCTTCTACTTCTACGGTCCTCGTAGTCCATTTAGAATTAAGTCCAGGAAGCAATTGCCTACAGCATCGAAGAACTTGGTCTCCCTACTGTAGCCGGAGGTGCCTAGTTCCAGTCTATCCCCGGATAATTTAAGTCACCCATGAAAACTGCGTTGCCTCCCTTGCAGTTGCATTTAATCTCGTCCGTCATGTCTCCATCAATTTCTTTGGACTGCCCTGGGGGGGTTGGTAGTAGATGCCGATCTTCGTTTCCATTCCATTTCCAGGAATTTTGACCCATAGAGACTATACCTTATTTTTCGTTTCCGGCGTGTTCTCTCCAGAAGATTCAATTCCCTCTTTGACGTATAGAGCAATACCCCCACCTTTTTTACCTACTCTGTCTCTGCTGAATAGCTTGTAGCCCGGTAGCACAGTGTCCCAGACATTTTCCTAGTTCCACCATGTTTCCATGATGCCTATGATATCAAGGTTATCTTTTTGTGCCATAGCTTCCAATTCCCACATCTTATTCCTTAGGCTCCTTGCATTCGTGTACATACACTTGAGTTTGCGGCCTGTTACTTTCTTGCATTTCCTTCCCTCTTGCGTCCCTTTCAATCCATCAGGATTTCTGTCTTGCCTATGATCCAGTGAGTCTTCCCCACTATCTTCTTACACGGTATCCTCTGGGTATACTGGTTCCCAAACCATCGACTCTTGGTCGACTGTCGGCTTTCCCCTTCTTCGTAGTTTAAAAACTTCTCAATTTCTCTCTTGATGTTGCTTGCAAGAAGCCTCGTTCCATCTCCGCTGAGCTGGAGCCCATCCTTCCTGAATAGCTTGCTCTTCCCCCAGAACTTCGTCCAAAGTTGCGTACGAAGTGGAATCCTTCTTCCTCACACCAGCGCCTCATCCATGCGTTGACTGCATGCAGCTCCATCTGCCTCTTCTCGTCAGCCCTGGGTACTGGCAGGATCTCCGAGAACGCTACCCTCGGCGTTCTGGTCTTCAGCTTCCCTCCTAGCATCCGGAACTGGTCCTTCAGTCCTTCCCTGCTGTAGTTCCTGTTGCTCACGTTGTTTGTCCCCACGTGGATTGCCACCACCGTATCTTCCTTTTCCACACTGTCGATGATCCTGTTGATGCGGCTCACTATATCTTCTACCTTGCTCCCGGTAGGCAGGTCACCAGCCGATCCTGTCTTCCTCCTGGATATGTGGCTGTTGACTTGTCTGATAATGGAGTCCCCCACGATGATTGCTGTCCCCTCTATCTTCTCTTGCCTCTGTAGCCGCAGGTCTGTGTGCCTGGCGTATGACCGTCTCTCCAGCCATAGGTCCTCTGTGCACTTCTATCTTCCCTCATCCTGGCTTTGGCTTGCACTGGACTCATCTTCCTTGTGGTTGTCCTCCAGGTGGTCCTCGCTCACTGTAGGTGCATCTTGGCAGCTCCACTGTTGTTGGTGATTTTCCACGGCCTCCCTGTATGCCTGTTCAATGAACTTATCTAACTCCCTGACTTCTTCTTCAACGGTTTCCTCTGTCATGAAGTTTTCTGTCTCTCTGTCCTCCTCTTCCACTGCTCGAAGTGCCTCTAGTTCCAGTATTCTGTCCTTCGGGAGTCTGAGTTGCTTCTTCATGCCCTCCAGTTCCTCGCATCGAGTGCATACATAAGACTTCCTCCCAGAGTGGAGGTAGTCATACATATGGCAAACTGTGCAGAAACCTGGGTAGCTCAACATCCTGCATCCATTGCTGTCCGCTTGCCGGTCTGTCATCTGAAGTAGCTTCTCCTTGTGTAGGAATCTGTGTAGCGTCCTTGATGTTACTGTGAAGTCCTTTTTCTTGATTTTAAACCTGCTACCCCTGTTGCTTATGTGTGTCGTTTGTGTCTGCTTTGATTGACCTCTGCTACTGCTGTGTTTGTTTATCTACTGCTTGTCTGTCCTTTTGCCCTTGTGGTAGAGAGAATGTTTTAATTTTCTCCAGAAATCAAGTTAAGTGGTGAGTTGTTTTAGGAATTTTGGCAGTTCAGTTCAGATAAGGTCCTTGGTATTCAAATGTAGCCTCAAACATCTTCTTCCACTGAAATTGTTGTGTGATGGGAAGGATATCTTGAAGCATTGCGATACTCGTGAATTGAAGGAAGAATGTGGGACTTTAATATTGGAGGTTATTGCATCTGAATTTTCTCCATAGATCCCTTTAAGGACCATGCAGGCTATCTTGAAATGGAATTACTTTTTCACTGGTAGTAAGTGCAGTTGTTTTAATAGCGGACTTGCCCTTTCATATTTTTTCTGCAGATTCGTCTAGCGGCAGTGTTTTGTAATAGTTGAAGTTTTTGTGTTCTTTTTCTGTAATGCCACAATATGAGTTATCCCAGGACAAGCAGGCAGGTATTCTCACATGTGTGTGATGTCATCGTCGAAGCCTGGATATGGACGCCTTACAAGCAGACTTGCTTGAAGAAACTCGAAGTTTCGAGTCGCCCGCACTGCGCATGTGCGAGTGCCTTCCTGCCCAGCACAGGGCGCGTCTCCTCAGTTCTCAGTTTTCCGCGGAGCCGAGAAGTCCGTCTTTGACTCTCTGCGTTTAACTTCGTTCACTTTGTGCCTTCTCTACAACCGCGGTTTGTGTGTTTTTCTTAACGAATCGCTGTTTTATTTTATTTCTTTTATTTTAGTAAAAAAAAACAAAAAACAAAAAAACATTTTTTTTCTTCTTCTGTTCGTTTTCCGGGACAGGCTGCTCGGCTGCAGCCTGAGGGCTTCGACTTTGCAGCGGCTATTTTTCCGTCTATGTCCTGGCCTGCTACGGGCTTCAAGAGGTGTAGCAAGTGTCAGCGTGCGATCTCTCTTATGGACCCTCACGGACGCTGCCTCAAGTGCTTTGGGCCGAAACATCATCCTAGGTCGTGCCTGCCTTGCCAAACACTTCAGCCTCGTGCTTTTAAGCGTCGTTGCATTCTGGTGGACAAGCTTTTCGAGATGGAGTCTCCTTCTGATCCCTTGACTTCGAAGGCGTCTTTGGCCTCGACTTCCACCGAGACTCCTTCTGCGCCTACTGCTTCCACCTCGAGCCTCATCAGACTTTCATCGTTTGCAGCGGCTCTTGCTTCGACGTCATCTGCTGTATCTTCCCCTGTTTCCTCAGGTCAGATAGTTCAGCAGTTGGTTTCGCCGGTGGTGATTAAAGTGTCTAAGACTCCCAAGTCGAAGCACACTCACACTACCTCGAAGGAACCTCCAGCCAAAGCAGGTGGTTCGGTTTCAGACGCGGATCCATCCTTGCTGGCTACTTTCCAGACCATGTTAGAGAATCAGTTTATTCAGTTCCTTACAAACATGGGACCCAAACTGCTTCCTCTTATCCAGCCTGAGCATTCAGCAGCCTCCCGCGAGATCGAGCCGCTTCCTTTACCTCAGTCTGAACTTACACACTCTTTGCAGGGAGCAGAGTATCTGCAAGTGTCTGGTCTGGCATCCAAGCATGAAAAGCAAGGAGCAGATTCTTTGTGAGTGCCTCGATGTGATTCCTCACACTCTAAACAAGGAGCAGAGTCTTTGAGAGTGCATCGAGGTTCCTCCACCAAGCCTCTGGAGCCTCGATCTACAGCCTCTAGTCCTATTCACACATCGGCATTGGCTGCCTATGTTTCCGAGGCGAAATCTCCTCGATCCTCGAGATCTGGTTCCAGACACAGTTCTCACCGACATTCGAGGCCTTCATCGAGGCATTGTTCTTCTTCTCATGACAGACCATCTTCCTCGAAGCCTCGATCTACTCCAACCTCGACCAGACCACCGACTCCTCGTTCGAGGTCTCCGATGCTGGACCTCGAGGATGTTCCGGTCTCGATTGCCTCGTCCAAGTCACCAGGTTCCTTTGATGCCTTTTTCCCTGCCGAAGCTTCTTCTTCGACACAGGCTGCCTCGACGTCCTCGAGTCCTTCTCAAGGCAAAGCATTGGCAGATCAGCTATCTTTCTCGTCTTTCCTGCGACAGATGGCTGTAGACTTGGATATTCAATTGGATACTGGCTCCAAATATTCTAAGGAGTATCTAGAAGTCATGCATCTTCCTCAACCTCCAGCAGAATGTCTTAAGCTTCCACTTCATAAGCTTTTGAATCAGACTTTTGGTCGATGCATGGAAACACCTTTTTCCATACCAGCTGTTCCAGGAAAATTGGACTCTAGGTATAAAACTGTGCATCGCAAAAGGTTTGACAACTCACAATTATCCCATCAATCCCTACTTATTGAGTCCTCCTTGAAGAGATCTCATCCTTCCAAGGTTTATGCCACAGTTCCTCCTGGAAGGGAGGGGAAACTATGGACAAATTCGGACGTCGCATTTACCATAATGCTATGATGACCTCTAAAGTCCTCAATTATAATTTTTATTTCATCACTTACTTTGAATTTCTTCTTTCTCTTCTACCAAAGTTTTTGACTTATTTGGATAACCAAATGCATTTTGAGTTTCAAGAAGTCATTGCTTCTTTCTCTCAATTACATCTGCATCTCCTCCAATCATCTCATGATGCCTTCGAGTTATCTGCCCGAGTGGCTGCTTGCTCTGTAGCTATGCGTCGTCTTGCCTGGCTTTGTACTATTGACATGGACTCTAACCTTCAAGACCGCTTGGCTAACATTTCTTGTGAGGGTAACGACCTCTGTGATGAATCCATCGAGGCAGTCACCAAGAAATTATCTGACCATGATAAATCATTTGCTTCTATAGTCAGACCTAAGCCAAAGCCAGCTCTTGCCAAGCCTGCACACCCTGCTCTTATCTATCAAAGGCGTTTTGCTCCGAAGCCGGCTCCTTATAATCACCCTCCTCTGAAAAAACAGCAACCTCAGAAGCAACAGAAACCCCAACCTTCTGCTGCACTTAAGGCTTCTCAGCCTTTTTGATTGTTTACAACAGAGCATAACCTCCACCGTTCTGTCTCTGTCTCCTTTTCCCCCTATAGGAGGTCGTCTCCATCATTTTTACAACTGATGGACGATAATTACATCCAACCTCTGGGTGCTTACCATCATCAGGGAAGGATACTCTCTTCATTTCACTCAGGTTCCACCAGAGCTTCCTTCAAGAGAGTATTCTTCCAATCCATCCCAGACCGCCCTTCTTCTTCAGGAAGCTCAAGCTCTGCTTTCTCTCCATGCCATTGAACCAGTTCCCTTGGAACAGCAGAACAGGGGCCCTGTTTTACTCCCGTTACTTTCTTGTTCCGAAGAAGGCGGGTGATCTGCGGCTCTCAACAAATTTCTAGTCAAAGAAAAGTTTCAAATGTTGTCCCTGGCATCTCTTTATCCCCTTCTCGAGCAGAACGACTGCTCTCTGGATCTCAAGGAGGCCTACACTCATATCCCCATTCATCCGGCCTCCCGTCAATACCTCAGATTTCGGGTAGGGAATCTGCATTATCAATACAGAGTACTACCCTTCGGCCTGGCCTCGTCTCCCAGAGTGTTCACCAAGTGCCTGGTAGTGGTAGCAGCAGCAGCTCTATGGAATCATGGTCTTCAGGTATTTCCCTACCTCGACGACTGGCTCATCAAAGATTCCACATCTCAAGGGGTTATTCTAGCGACCCAACGGACTACCTGGTTCCTACAAAGTTTGGGATTCGAAATCAACTTTCCCAAATCTCAACTTCAACCCTCACAGAATCTACAATTCATTGGAGCTGTTCTGGACACTGTCCAACTCAGAGCATTCCTTCCACAACAATGTCTGGAAGCTCTTCTTAATTGTCATACAGTGTCTTCCCGCTCTTCCATCTCTGTGAGACACATGATGGTACTTCTGGGTCACATGGCCTCCACAGTACAAGTGACTCCTTTTGCCAGACTTCACCTCAGAATTCCTCAGTGGACCCTGGCATCTCAATGGACGCAAGTTTGCCACCCTCCTTCTCGACACATTTCAGGCACTCGTTCCTTGAAGAAGTCTCTCTGTTCATGGATGCTCTCTTCCAATCTTTCCAGAGGCTTGCTTTTTCAAACGCCCCCTCATCAGAAGGTCCTCACGACAGACTCTTCGGGGCACTCATCTCGATGGTCTCCGTACCCAAGGCCTCTGGACCAGTACAGATCGTCAGTGTCATATCAATCAGTTGGAACTCAGAGCGATCCTCAAAGCTCTCCATGCTTTTCAAAATCTGCTTCAAGACACAGTAGTCCTCCTTCAGACGGACAACCAAGTCGCCATGTACTATGTCAACAAACAAGGAGCGACAGGGTCTGCCTCCCTTTATCAAGAAGCTCTGGAGGTTTGGGACTGGGCAATCCGCCACAACACCTTCCTCAAAGCTGTCTACATTCAAGGAGCGAAGAATTGCTTGGCGGACAACTTGAGTCGTCTACTGCAACCTCACGAATGGACTCTCCATTCCTCGCCTCTTCGTCACATTTTTTCACAGTGGGGAACGCCACAAATAGACCTCTTTGCAGCTCCCCACAACTACAAGCTGCCTCAGTTCTGCTACAGGATATACTCTCCTCACTGCCTCGAGGCAGATGCTTTTCTTCTGGAATGGACAAATCTTTTCCTCTATGCATTTCCTCCATTCCCTCTCATTCTCAAGACTCTTGTCAAATTGAAGAATGATCGTGCCACCATGATTCTAATCGCTCCTCGGCGGCCAAGACAACCCTGGTACTCCCCTCTACAGGGAGCCATACCTTCTACCAGTTTTTCCTTCTCTGCTTACACAGAGTCAAGGATTTCTGCTTCATCCCAACCTGCAGTCTCTACAACTGATAGCCTGGTACCTCTCTACATAACCCCTTTTCAGTTTTCTCAATCTGTAAGAGACGTTTTAGAAGCTTCTAGAAAGCTTACAACTAGACAATGCTATCACCAAAAATGGACTAGATTTTCTACCTGGTGATTTTCTCATCATAAGGAGCCTCAGCATTCCTCCTTATCTTCTGTTTTGGACTATCTTTTGCACTTATCCAATTCTGGCCTCAAGTCTACATGTATACGAGTCCATCTCGGTGCAATTGCGACTTTCCATCAGCCTATTGAAGGGAAACCCCTCTCTGCTCATCCGGTGATTTCCAAATTCATGAAAGGACTTTTCAATGTAAAACCACCTCCTGTGGTTTGGGACCTCAATGTTGTCCTTTCTTAACTCAAGAAGCCTCCTTTTGAACCAATTGGTAAGGATTCATCTGAAGTATCTCACTTGGAAAGTGGTGTTTCTCATTGCCCTCACTTCTGCTCGACGAGTCAGTGAGCTGCAAGCTTTAGTTACTGACCCACCATTCACTGTGTTCCATCATGACAGTGGTTCTTCGTACTCATCCTAAATTTCTCCCTAAAGTGGTCTCAGAATTTCATCTCAACCAATCCATCGTACTTCCAGTGTTTCTTCCAAAGCCTCATTCTCATCCTTGAGAATCATCGCTTTGGCCTTCTACTTGGAACGCACCAAACCACACAGAACTGCTCTTCAACTTTTTGTTTCCTTCGACCCAAATAAGTTGGGCCATCCTATTTCTAAGTGTACCATCTCCAACTGGATGGTGGCTTGTATCTCTTTCTGCTATGCCCAGGCTGGATTACCCTTTTGACAGTAAAGTCAGAGCAATGGCAGCTTTAGTAGTTTTTCTCAGATCTATACCTATTGAGGAAATTTGTAAGGCTGCTACTTGGTCCTCAGTTCATACCTTCACTTCTCATTATTGTCTGGATACTTTCTCCAGACGGGATGGACAGTTTGGCCAAACAGTATTACAAAATTTATTCTTCTAAATTGCCAACACTCCCACCATCCCATTCTGGTTAGCTTGGAGTTCACCCACATGTGAGAATACCTGCCTGCTTGTCCTGGGATAAAGCACAGTTACTTACCATAACAGGTATTATCCAGGGACAGCAGGCAGCTATTCTCACAACCCACCTACTTCCCCTGGTTGGCTTCTCTGCTAGCTATCTGAACTGAGGAGATGCGCCCTTTGCTGGGCGGGAAGGCACTCGCGCATGTGTGCTGCGGGCGACTCGAAACTTCGAGTTTCTTCAAGCAAGTCTGCTTGTGAGGCGTCCACATCCGGGCTCCGTTGATGTCGTCACCCACATGTGAGAATAGCTGCCTGCTGTCCCTGGATAACACCTGTTACGGTAAGTATGTGCTTAACAGTAGTCCAGGTATTGTATTAGGACTGAGTGTGCTACTCTCCTGAAACTGGCCTGGGTTAGGACTGATCATGTTGTCCTTAGTTGTCTCATCTTAAAGAAGAATTTTTTCACTAGTGAGGTGATGTGTGTGTTTAAGGTTAAATTTGAGTCTATTATAACTCCTAGTACTTATGGAGGAATTTTCTTTAGTGGACAGTTCTAGTTCTATGCTAGGTAAAGAGTTATAGTTTCACAACCACCATAATCTTGTTTTTAATTTATTTAGTTTGGGAAAGTTTCTCATTGTACTTAGGTCATCTATAGTAGTATTCAAGTAATTTAGGGTATCATCAAAGTATTCTTTGGCTGTACATAGAATGGAGACTCATCTTTGTAAGAGAGGATGAGATCCTGAATCGAGGGCAGATTATTTCCTAGAGCTCTCAAATAGATGTTAAACAGCAAAGGTGATAGTGGAGAGCCTTGTGGAACACCGCAGTTGGCCTTCCATTGCTGGGATTTCTTGTCATCTTTCCAAATTCATATGTTCTGTTTTTTAAGAATTATGTGAACTGTTGTAGTACTACACACTGTACTTTTAAGGCAGGATTCACTAAACCTCCAAACCACGCACGATCCGTTTCCTATTGCATTCCGGCTGACTGATTTCAGTAAAGGCCTGTATGCAAATGTGGACGATCGTTAGCATGGCCCCTACCCACATGATCCTCGCTCATGCGCACACCCTGGCAGTAGTGACAGGAGAAGCAGCCTCCTGTCACTGCTGTCAGGGCTCAGCCCAGCCCAGATCTCTCTTGCCTGTTCCCGGTCTCTCCTGCTCTCTGTTGCCGTTCCCTGCAGTGCAAGCCCGTGGTTTTAAAGTGAGCCTGCACTGCGGAGAATGTCGGCAGAAAGTAGGAGAATCCGGGAGCAGGCAAGAGAGACACCCCCTCAGGCCCCGATCTCTCCTGCCTGCCCCCCCCCAGAGAAAAAAGCAGAAGGGATAGCAACTCCCTCCTGCCTTTGACGTTTAAAAAAAAAATGCTGCATGTATGCAGCATGGCCCTTGCCCCCCCCCCCCCCCCCGGCAGTAAAAAGTTGTGAGCAGGAGGGGTACTCAGTTCCTCCTGCTCCTAGGCCTCCCGGCCCGATCATGGCCGGCCCACCCACCCCGGTACCTGTAAAATAGTTGGGAGCAGGAGGGGTGCCCTGTCCATCCTGCTCCTTGGGCAAGGCTCTCCAACATCTTCGTGTAAAATCAAATCAGGGACTTCCTTAGACTCCTCCCTAAGGAAGTCCCTGATTGGCTGAGGTGCCCCGGCCCCTCCAAAGGGAGGACCCTGAGGCGCTTCAGCCAATCAGTGCCTTAGGCCTCTCCCCGTGCATCAGATGATGCGCCGGAGCGGGGCCTAAAGCTGCTATTGGGCGGCGGTTGGCAGCAGAGTAGGAGTAGGAGGAGTTTCCTCTTGCTCCCGAAGATTTTGGTGGTGTGTAGGAGCAGGAGGAGTGTCTGGGCACCCCTCCTGCTCCCAATTATTTTACTGGGGTGGGTGGGCCGGGCCCGACCTCCTGGGCCGACCAGGCCGGGAGGTGGGAGGCCTAGGAGCAAGAGGGACAGAGCACCCCTCCTGCTCCCAACTTGGATGTCGGGGGGAGGGGGGTGTCAGGCCCGACCGAGGGGTTGGTGAGCCTAAGGAGCAGGAGGGGCCGAGCACCTCTCTTGCTCCCAACTTTCGGTGCATTGGACCCGCAATCCTTCTTTTTTTTAGTAGTTTTGAGCCCGTGGTTTTAACCTGCTTTAAACTCGCGGGTTAAAACCACGGGCTCGCAGGGCGGGGAAGGGCAGTGCAGGGCGGCAGAACTTTGGGAAGATTTGGACAGTGCAGGGCGAAAGGACTTTGTGGCAGGAGATTTGTGCTTGAGTTGGAGCAGAGAGCAGGATATGCAGTTGGAAACCACTGAACGATTGGTCCCCAGTAGACACTTCTTCTGTTGATCGGCCAGCCCTGTCCGATGTGAAATTTTGTGTAGTGAATCGGGTCGCTGTCCAATTTGCATGCTTTTTTCCTCATTTGCTTGCATGCACGGATTCGAAGCAGATCGCAGGAGAGGTAAGTGAATCAGGCCGGAGGGAAATTTGCTCATTAAGGGGTCGCAAACCGATCGGTACACGATCGGTTTGCTTAGTGAATATAACCCTTAGTTCATTGAGAAGTAAGAGTGAGTGGTGTACTGCTTCTAAAGCTGCCAAAATATAAAATTGTAGCAATATAGATTGTTTTCCTTTGCTAAGTTGACGTTTCTCCGGAACCTGGAGACACCTTATGCTGTCCTGGTTAAAGGGTTTGAAGGTGCTCAGCTTTCCCACCAATCCTTGGTGGTTGAATCTTCCTTGAAGAAATCTAACACCTTGAAGGTCTACGCTGCTTTCCTCCCGGGCAGGGAGGGCCGTATGATGGACAAATTTGGTCGCCGCCTTTATCAGAATTCGATGATGGCGAACCGTTTCCTCAACTACAGTTTCATCTTCATGTCCTACCTCTGGTTCTGTGTTGATGACCCCCGCTCATTCTGGGAGGTCATGCCAGAGCCTCGGCGTCGGGAGTTTCGTCTCCTCGTGGAGACCCTCTCCCAGCTCCGCCTGTATATGTTCCAGGCCTCTTACGACACCTTTGAATTGTCCTCGAGAGTTACAGCCTTTGCGATCGCCATGCATCGCCTTGCTTGGCTCCAACTTGTGGATATGGATCCGAATCTACAGGATCATGAGCTCTTCGATGATTCCATCGAGGCAGCCACGAAGCGCCTCTCGGACTACGAGCAGTCCTTTGCGTCTCTGGTGAAACTTAAACCTAAATCCCCTCCGGCTTGCCAATATAAAATTCCTCTCCGGAGTTATCCACACAAATCCACTCCTGCTTTCTCTAGGCCTTCTTCGAAACAGCCTTTGCAACAGCAGCAACGTCAACCTAAGACTCAGCCGCCGGCCCCGGCAAAGACAGGGCCGTCCTTTTGACAATTCAAGTCCGAGCCTTCAGGCTCCCTTCCTCCTGGAGGCTCTCCCCCTCCCCATCGGGTGTCGTCTCCATCATTTCTATGCCCAGTGGGAAAGTCTTACCACCGACAGTTGGGTACTGTCTATCATCCGAGAGGGATACTCCCTCCACTTCAGTCGCGTTCCCCCGGATCTGCCTCCAAGAGAGTGTCCTTTTGCTCAGTCTCAGCTTTCCCTACTTATGCAGGAAGCTCAGGCCCTTCTTCGCCTTCGGGCAGTCGAGGAAGTTCCCACAGAACAATGGAACTCTGGATTTTATTCCCGGCACTTTCTGGTACCCAAGAAGACAGGGGATCTGCATCCGATCCTGAACCTCCGTGCTCTGAACAAGTTCCTGGTCCGGGAATGATTCAGAATGCTCATCCTTCCCACGCTGTATCCCCTCTTGGACGAGGGGGACTGGCTCACTGGACCTCAAGGAGGCATACACACACATTCTGATACACCTGGCCTCTTGCTGGTATTTGAGATTCCGGGTAGGGGATCTCTATCTCCAGTATCGTGTTCTTTCCTTCGGCCTGGCAACCTCTCCGAGGGTTTTCACGAAATGTCTGG
The DNA here is from genome assembly GCF_902459505.1 of Geotrypetes seraphini. Taxonomy (NCBI): domain Eukaryota; kingdom Metazoa; phylum Chordata; class Amphibia; order Gymnophiona; family Dermophiidae; genus Geotrypetes; species Geotrypetes seraphini. The sequence goes on from NC_047086.1 coordinate 275,291,535, forward strand.
TTGTGGTAGCTGTGGCCCTGTGCCTCCGCTGCCTGCAGGTGTCTCCCTACCTTGATGACTGGTTGATCAAAGCGTCCTCTCGCGATGACGTCCTGCGAGCGACGGAACAGACCATCTTGCTTCTTCAGAATCTCGGCTTCAAGGTGAACTTTCCAAAGTCTCACCTCTGTCCGTCCCAGTCTCTCGAGTTCATCGAAGCGGTCCTGAACACGGTTTGTCTCCGCTCCTTCTTGCCTTGGCCTCGTCAGGAGGCCCTTATCCGTTTGTGCCGAAGGGTGACCCATCTGCACTGGGTTCCTGATGGTCGTCCACGGTTCATGTGACTCCTTTTGCCAGACTTTCACCTCCGTATTCCTCAATGGACTCTGGTGTTCCAGTGGAACCAAGATCGGGATTCTCTCTCTCGACGAAATGTCGTGACTACTTTGTTGAAGAGGTCTCTCCGTTGATGGATACTCTCTTCCAATCTTTCCAGAGGTTTTCTGTTTCATCCTCCTCCTCCGCAAAAGGTCCTCACGACGGACTCGTCGACCTATTCTTGGGGGGCTCACCTGGACGATCTTTGCACCCACGGTCTTTGGTCCCGTGCCGACCGTCTTTGTCACATCAATCTTCTGGAGCTTTGTGCGATTTTCCTCGCTCTGAAAGCTTTTTGTCACCTACTTCGCGACCGTGTGGTGCTGGTTTGCACGGACAACCAGGTCGCCATGTATTATATCAACAAACAAGGGGGCACGGGGTCCAGGTCCCTGTGTCAGGAGGCTATGCGGCTCTGGGATTGGGCCGTCCGCCGCAACATCTTCATTTGAGCTGTCTAAATTCAGGGCCAGCGGAACTGTCTGGCAAACAAATTAAGTCTTCTGCAGCCTCACGAGTGGTCCCTCCACTCCGTAACACTGCGTCGGGTGTTTGCTCGTTGGGGGACTCCGGACGTCGATCTGTTCGCGTCCCCCCTCAATCACAAATTTACACCCCTCTCAGGATCGAGGCGGATGCCTTTCTTCTGGATTGGGCGAATGAGTTCCTGTATGTGTTCCGTCCATTCCCTCTGATTCTGAGGACTCTGTGAAGCTCAAGTCTTCGCATGCCACCATGATTCTGATAGCTCCTCGGTGGCCCCGGCTACCGTGGTTCTCCCTTCTGTTACAACTCAGTTCCAGGGAGCCTCTTCCTCTGCCTGTTTTTCCTTCTCTGCTTACGCAGAGTCAGGGTTCTCTTCTTCATCCCAACCTCCAGTCTCTGCACTTAACAGCTTGGTTCCTCGAAACTTAATACCCTCGTTCCAGCTCTCCCAGCCTCTTCTGGATGTCCTTGTAGCGTCTCGGAAGGAGTCCACTCACCAATGTTACCCTTTTTTCTTCCTGGTGTGCTACTCGACAGCAGGAGCCGATGTCTGCCTCCTTATCGGCTGTCCTGGATTATCTGTTGCACTTGTCTGGCGGTGGACTCGTGTCCTCTTCGGTTCGAGTCCACCTTAGTGCCATTGCTGCTTTTCATCAGCTGATTGATGGGAAGCCTATCTCTGTTCATCCTGTGGTTTCCCGCTTCATAAAAGGACTCTTCCACGTTCAGCCACCCCTTAAACCTTCTCCGGTGGTTTGGGATCTTAACATGGTCCTTGCTGAATTGATGAAACCCCCATTTGAGCTGCTAGCGCGGGCTCACTTGAAGTATCTTACTTGGAAGGTTGTGTTCCTTATTGCTCTCACTTCTGCCCGTCGGGTCAGTGAGCTTCACGCCTTGGTTGCGGACCCACCTTTCACTGTCTTTCATCATGATAAGGTAGTCCTCCGTACCCATCCTAAATTTTGGCCCAAGATTGTTTCTGATTTTCACATCAACCAATCCATTGTTCTTCCTGTATTTTTTCTGAAGCCCTATTCTCACCCTGGTGAAGTGGCTCTGCATTCTCTTGATTGTAAGCGTGCGCTGGCCTTCTACTTGAAGCGCACCGCTTCTCACCGTACTGCTCCATAGCTGTTCATCTCTTTCGATCCCAATCGTTTGGTTCGCTCTGTTTCTAAGCGGACCATTTCTAACTGGTTAGCCACTTGTATATCATTCTGTTACGCTCAGGCTGCTCTCTCCCTTCCGGGTCAAGTCACGGGCCACACGGTCAGGGCTTTGGTAGCGTCTGTTGCTTTCCTCCGCTCCACTCCCATCGAGGAAATCTGTAAAGCTGCCACTTGGTCCTCGGTTCATATGTTCACCTCGCATTACTGTCTGGATGCTTTCTCCAGGCATGATGGCCACTTTGGCCAATCTGTTTTGCGGTATCTGTTCTCCTAAATTGCCAACTTTCCCTCCATCCCATTCTAGTTAGCTTGGAGGTCACCCACATGTAAAGAATATGCTGCCTGCTTGTCCTGGGATAAAGCACAGTTACTTACTGTAACAAGTGTTATCCAGGGACAGCAGGCAGATATTCTCGCAACCCACCCACCTCCCCGTGGTTGGCTTCTTTGCTTGCTATCTGAACTGAGGACATGCTGAGGAGACGCATGCCCTAGGCAGAGTGGGAGGGGCCTGCGCGCATGCGCGGGCCAATCGCAAGCTTGCTTGCGAAAACGTCCGCTAGGGGGCTCTGTCGGTGACGTCACCCACAGGTAGAGAATATCTGCCTGTTGTCCTTGGATAACACCTGTTACGGTAAGTAACTGTGCTTAACAGCCTCTGGAATAGCGTTCCAGTTTTCTACCACTCTGGGTGAAGAAGAACTTCCTTACGTTTGTATGGAATCTATCCCCTTTTAACTTTAGTGAGTGCCTTCTCGTTCTCTCCACCTTGGAGACTGTGATCAATCTGTCTTTATCTACAAAGTCTCTTCCCTTCATTATCTTGAACGTTTCGATCATGTCCCCTCTCAGTCTCCTATTTTCAAGGGAGAAGAGGCCCAGTTTCTCTAACTCTCATTGTATGGCAACTCCTTCAGCCCCTTAACCACTTTGGTCACTATTCTCTGGACCCTTTCGAGTAGCACTGTGTCCTTCATGTACGGCGACCAGTGCTGAATGCAGTACTCCAGGTGAGGGCGTACCGATCTCCGATTTGTTCGTGATCCCCTTCTTAATCATTCCCAACATTCTGTTTGCCCTTTTTGCTGCCGCCGCACATCAAGTGGACGGCTTCATCGTCTTGTCGACCAGTACTCCCAAGTCTCTTTCCTGGGGGGTCTCTCCAAGTACCGCACCAGACATCCTGTATTTGTGTATAAGATTTTTGTTACCGACATGCATCACCTTACACTTATCCATGTTAAACCTCATTTGTCATTTCGCAGCCCATTTCTCGAGTGTGTTTATGTCACGTTGCAGGTCTTCGTCTGCAAATTTAATCACCTCACTCGTACCAATTTCTAGGTCGTTTATAAATATGTTCAAGAGCACGGGTCCGAGCACCGAATCCTGCGGTACTCCACTCGATTTGCAATATGAGCCTTTACATTAAAGTGAAGCTGAAGATATGACCTTCCAAAAAATATGGCTTTAAGCATTTATGCAAATTTTCTAATACTTTTTGAATGGTCATAGCTTCAGCTTCACTTGACTGTTAAAGCTTATATTGCAAACCTTGGAAGTACCTCATGGGTACATGTCTGCTGGTAAAGTTGTACCCTCAGCTGACTTACTTACCAGCAGAAGCATGGAGCCAAACTGCCAAAAATTTTAATTTGTGAATTTTTTTGCCTATTTTGCTGACCTGTAGAAATGGAAGCACGTTCTCAAAAGATTTCAAACTTGGCAAAGAAACTTGCCCCAAGGTGTTGTACCAAACTGCAGTAGTTGTACCAAACTAGGTAGTTTACTTCTGCCGCAGTGCTTAAGCAAAGTTGGAGTTTTAGGTCACACGAGGCATAGGAGTGGATTGATTGCTTTTGTTCAACCACCCCTAGCTCCTGACCAAATTTGAGATAGATCCAAAAATTTTGCAGTTTCAGTTTGCAGTTGCAGTTAGACACAACCCTGTAAAATTTGGTTGGATTTCAAGGGGGTCGAGCATGGACTCCTGGCCCACTTGACGTGGAATGACCCCTCTCTCGATCTTGTGGAGTTTTCTTTTTGCCTTCTGGTGCACCCTGCATATAGAACATTCCTCAGTTTCTATCTGCGCGATATCATCACCATTAAACATTTCTGTTACTCGGCGTTGTTTCCCTTTTCAGGGTATCAAGAGCCTGATTGTCATACCAATCTAACCGATTGACTACTTAATGATTCTTCCTCGCTAGGGTGATGCACTAGTGATTCAGAAAAATTTTTTCTTTCACAGTTGGACTGGCTCATCTCAAGGTGTGCTCTTAGCAACACATCAGACCATACTGTTTATTCAGAATTTTGGGTTCGAGATCAACTTCCCCAAATCACAACTTCAGCCATCTCAGAAGCTCCAGTTAATAGATCTGCTTGAAACAATATAACTCGGGGCGTTGCTGCCTCAAGAGCATCAGGACAACCTTATCCAACTTCGTCATCAAGGTGTTCAGCTTTGATCGCTCTCAGCAAGGCACATGATGGTTCTTCTGGGACACATGGAATCTACAGTCCACGTGACTCCTTTTGCCAGGCTTCACCTCCGGATCTCTCAATGGTCTCTGGCTACTCAGTGGTGGCAGGCTCTCGAACTACGTTCGCAACACATTAGTCACCTCTTCTCTTTGACAATCACTTCAGTGTTGGATGCTCTCTTCCAGTCTTTCCAGAGGATTGTTATTCCACATACCTTTTCATTGGAAATTTATCACCACGGATTCGTCAATCTGTGCTTGGGGAGCACACCTGGATGGTCTGGTGTGGTCTGCCAGAGACTGACGCCATCATATAAATCTGGTGAAACTCAGAGCGATTTTAAATGCTCTCAAGGCTTTTCAGCATCTTCTTCTAAGAACATAAGCAATGCCTCTGCTGGGTCAGACCTGAGGTCTATCGTGCCCAGCAGTCCACTCATGCGGCGGCCCAACAGGTCCAGGACCTGTGCAGTAATCCTCTATCTATACCCCTCTATCCCCTTTTCCAGCAGGAAATTGTCCAATCCTTTCTTGAACCCCAGCACCGTATTCTGCCCTATTACGCTCTCTGGAAGTGCATTCCAGGTGTCTACCACACATTGGATAAAGAACTTCCTAGCATTCGTTTTGAATCTGTCCCCTTTCAACTTTTCTGAATGCCTTCTTGTTCTTTTATTATTCGAAAGTTTGAAGAATCTGTCTCTCTACTCTCTCTATGCCCTTCATGATCTTGTAAGCCTCTATCATATCCCCTCTAAGTCTCCTCTTCTCCAGGGAAAAAAGACCCAGTTTCTCCAGTCTCTCAGCGTATGAAATGTTTTCCATCCCCTTTATCAGACGTGTCGCTCTCCTCTGAACCCTCTCGAGTAGCGCCATGTCCTTCTTAAGGTATGGCGACCAATATTGGACGCAGTACTGCAGATGCGGATGCACCATCGCCCGATACAATGGCAGGATAACTTTTTTCGTTCTGGTTGTAATACCCTTCTTGATTATGCCTAGCATTCTGTTTGCCTTCTTAGCGGCCGCTGCGCACTGTGTCGTTGGCTTCATTGTCATGTCCACCATTACCCCCAAGTCCCTTTCTTGGGTACTCGTTTAATAACATCCCTCCTATCGTATAGTTATACCTCAGGTTTCTGTTTCCCACAAGTAATACTTTACATTTCTCAACGTTGAACTTCATCTGCCATCTCGTCGCCCATTCCCCTAGTTTGTTCAAGTCCCTTTGCAATTCTTCGCAGTCCTCTTTAGTCCGAGCTCCACTAAATAGTTTGGTGTTGTCCGCAAATTTTATTATCTCACTCTTCTTCCTTGTTTCTAGATCATTTATAAATATATTAAATAGCAGCGGCCCGAGCACTGAGCCCTGCGGGACCCCACTCGTGACCTTCCTCCAGTCCAAGTAGTAGCCCTTCATTACTACCCTCTGTTTCCTACCCGCCAACCAGTTTCTGATCCATCTATGTACATCTCCTTCCACCCCATGGTTCTTACGTTTCCAGAGTAGGCGTTCATGGGGCACCTTGTCAAAGGATTTTTGGAAATCTAGATATATGATGTCTATGGGGTCTCCTTTGTCCATCCATTTGTTAATTCCTTCGAAGAAGTGCAATAAGTTCGTTAGGCACGATCTCCCCTTGCAGAAACCATGTTAGCTGGTTATCAGAAGTTCGTTTCTTTCAAAATGTTCATCGATGTTTTCTTTTATCAGTGCTTCCGCCATTTTCCCCGGAACCAAGGTCAGACTCACTGGTCTGTAGTTTCCCGTGTCACCTCTTGATCCCTTTTTAAAGATGGGCATAATGTTGGCTATCTTCCAGTCCTCAGGGATCATGCCTGTTTTCAGGGATAGATTGCAAATTTGCTGCAGTAGTTCCGCTATCTCCTTCTTTAATTCCTTCAGAACCCTTGGATGGATTCCGTCCGGACCAGGGGATTTGTCAGTTTTTAGTTTTTCTATCTGCCTTCGTACATCTTCAAGGCTCACTTCCATGGATGTTAATTTTTCTGCTTGATTTCCATTGAAGAATTGCTCAGGTTGTTGGATGTGTCTTCGTTTGTAAATACAGATGAAAAGAACATGTTAAGTCTTTCTGCCACTTCTTTTTCCTCCTTCACCAGTCCCTTCCTGTCTTCGTCGTCCAGCGGTCCCACCTTCTCCCTAGCCGGTTGCTTCCCTTTAACATATCTAAAGAACGGTTTGAAATTTCGTGCTTCCCTGGCTAGCCTCTCTTCATACTCTCTTTTGGCTTTTCGAACCATTCGGTGACATTCTTTTTGATACTTCCTGTGCTCTTTCCAGTTCCTCTCAGTTTTGTCCTTTTTCCATTTCGTGAATGAGTTTTTCTTATTGCCTATCGCTTCCTTCACTATTTTAGTTATCCACGCTGGGTCTTTTGTTCGACTCTTTTTGCACCCCTTTCTGAATCTGGGGATATAGAGATTTTGTGCCTCGCTCACCGTGTTCTTGAGAAAAGAACAGGCATGTTCTACCGTTTGCCCTTTTTTGGAAGTGTTCCTAAGTTTCTTCCTTACCATTTCCCTCATTGCTTCGTAGTTTCCTTTCCTGAAATTGAAAGTTGTCGCTATGGTTCTCTTTCCTTTCGGTATCCTACCTCAGCCTCTACTTCCTTTGCAGGTCCCCTTAACCCATTTAGGATTAGATCCAGAGTAGCATTTCCTCTCGTTGGTTCTCTAACAAGCTGTTCCATGAAACAATCTTGTATAGCTTCCAGGAATTCTGTCTCCCTAGCGCATTTTCAGCTTCCAAGACTCCAGTCTATCTCGGGGTAGTTGAAGTCTCCCATAATAACCGTGTTACCGCTTTTGCATTCTCGCTTCATCTCGGCTTCCATTTCTTGATCGATATCTCCTGTTTGCCTGTGTGGACGATAGTATAGGCCCAGCTTTATTTTAGGCCCTTTCCTTCCCGGTATTTTAACCCATAGCGATTCCAGCTTATTGGTCGTCTCTGCTGTGTCCATTTTTGTCGATTGTATGCTTTCTTTTATGTATAGGGCTATTCCACCTCCTTTCTGTCCTGACCTGTCCTGGCGATAGAGCTTGTATCCCGGCAGTGCTGTATCCCATTTGTTTTCTTCATTCCACCACGTTTCAGAGACTCCAATTATGTCTATGTCCTCTGCATTGGCCATGGCTTCTAATTCCCCCATTTTGTTTCTTAGGTACCTTGCATTAGTATATATGCCTCTCCCTCTCTCTGCCTCTCCCTGCCTCTGCCTCTCTCTCTCTGTCTCTGCCTCTCTCTCTCTCTCTCTCTGTCTCTGCCTCTCTCTCTCTCCCTGCCTGCTTGCTGTCCTTCCCTGGTGTCCTTGGGTGTAGTGACTTCTCCCCTTTTAAGGGGGAGCTTCGAGTCTGCTTCGGGTGATGTCAGGGAGTCAGGGAGTGGGCGGAGCTACCTCTCGCCTCAGCCCCTCACTCTCTGCTCCCTTTTGCCTTCTTCGGTGGATTTTCTCCTCTCTCCCTCCTCTGCCTGACTTCACCTGCCTGCCCCAAACTCAGGCAAGCTAGCAAGCTGGATCTTCAGAAGCTGTGCAGCGTTGGCTCCTCCCCTTTTAAGGGGGAGCTTCGAGTCTGCTTCGGGTGATGTCAGGGAGTGGGCGGAGCTACCTATCGCCTTAGCCCCTCACCCTCTGCCTTCTCTCTGTTCCTTCGTGCCTTCTTCAGTGGATTTTCTTTTCTCTCCCTCCTCTGCCCGACTTCACCTGCCTGCCCCAAACTCAGGCAAGCTGGAAAGCTGGATCTTCAGAAGCTTGCCATGTACTATATAAACAAGGAGGAATGGGGTCTCTCCTTTTCTGTTAAGAGACTCAAAAGTTTTGGAATTGGGCAATTCCTTACAACATCCTCCTCAAAGCTGTTTACATTCAGGGGGAATGGAATTCTTTAGAGGACACTAAGCCACATTCTTCAACCTCACGAATGGACACTGAACTCAATAGCTCTCCATCCAATCTTCTGTCAATGGGGGACTCCTCAAGTAGACCTGTTTGCGTCTCACATCAACCACAAGCTGACTCACTTTTCCTCCAGGCTATGTTCTCTTCATCACCTAGAAGCAGATGTTTTTCTCCTGGATTGGACGCACAAGTTCCTCTATGCGTTTCTAAACTAAACCTTAAGTTTATATACCGCATCCTCTCCATAGTTATAGAGAGTTCGGCATGGTTTACAAGAACTTAATATAGGAAGGAACAGCATAATGGGGTTGGAGGAAGAGTGTAGGGGGGAAGAGAGCGTTACATTGTTGTGAATAGCCTAGTTTTCAGGTGCTTTCGGAATAGTTAGAAGGAGCCCAGATTCCATAATGAGGCAGTAAGATTATTCCAAAGCCCTGTGATTCTGAAGAAGAGAGAGTTCCCAATTCCCTAGCAACAGCAGACGATGAATCCAGAGACCAATGGGATAGCTCACATCTACCAGCAGGCGGAGATAGAGAAACTGATTAACAGGTGGTCCTATTGGCTGGCACTCCTCCTGTTTATCCAGTATGCTCTATCTCCCAGCAGGGGAAGGTTGCTATTCACCTAGCTCCTGGATTCTGGCTGTGGCTGAAATCTTATTTCTCCTGTTGAGGTTTTCTCTTCAGTGAGTTATCAGTGCTTTTTCTCCTGTTGAGTTTTCCTCTTCAGTGAGACAGGGGTGTCCGGCTGAACGGTGCCGGCTTTAGGGGTTACACCTGGGCCTCCCCAGGTCCCTGCCTCACCCTCCCTCCGATGATAGAGGGTTTGACTGAGTCCCTATTTTTCTTCTTTCCCTTAAAAAAAAAAAAGACTCCACAGTTTCTGAATGGTTGTTCTGTTCTCATGGTGCTGAGCAACCGGCTTTTACCGGTATATACCAGCACTTACGGGCCCTGACCACTGTTTTTGAGTATGCTTCTTTTGGATTGGGGGTGCTTCAGTCGCGGATGTGTGTTTGTTAGTGACATTTGGTGTCCTGTACGGTGATATTTTTATTTGGCGCGCTGGGGCTTGTGAGCTGTTGCGGCGGTGAGGCTGTGTTCAGGTGCTGGTGACCTCCGTGCTATTTTTGGACTGGGAATTTACAGTAGCTCGGGACCCTCCGGGTGTGGCTGGAGGTAGTAGTGGCTATGCTTTTGCCGCGTGCTAGGGGCACACACTTTTTCCTTGGCCCTGGTGGAGGCACCTCTAAGTTGGAGAGTGTATAGGGTCGGAGGACCTAGGCCGTTCCCGCTCGCGGAAGGCGTGCTCGTTGGTTGGTTCCCCGGGCGGTGGCTTCGAGGCGATTGCGGCTCTCACATTGGCTCTGAAGGTAAAAGGATTTTCAGCTTGCAGAAGGTAGGCGCAAGCGTGTTTTCTTCTGCTGGGGAAGCTCCGCCGCGGTTTCTGTTATGTTCTGGAGGTGGCAGGGTGCCGGATATTTAATTTTCCGACAGTTGAGGGGATCAGTTTTCCCGCGCTCGGGTGAAGCGCGCTTAGAGTCCTCCATTGTCGGCGGCGCCACAGCGGGTTGGCTGTTATTTCCCCTGGCTGCTTTGAGCGGGTGCCGCGGCCTCCCGGTTGCATTTCCCAGGTGAGCACAGAACACGCTTGCGATCCTCCGTTATCAGCGGCGCTGCAGTCTCTTCTTTCACAAGGCCTCCCTAGTGTTTGAGTTTCACATGTGGAGGTGGTGCAGCCCCATTTGGATGTGATGCAGCGCTTGGGGCCTTGGTGAGTGTTATTTGCTGCACTTCTAGTTACTGGGTGACCATGCATCTTAGGCCTGGGAGCATATTGGAGGGAGACTTCAGTTTCTGCTCCTCTGCCCAGTTCAGCTTTTCTCTGCACAGGGTGGCCAGAAGGTGCATTGCTGCAGGATGCTGTTTGCAGCTAGAGATTACCTGGTACTTAGTGGGGGTTTCTCTTTTTTTCTTTCTCTTAGGATCTCCCTAATGAGAGCATATGCATACTTGAATGTTTTCTTTTCGCTTCCCTGTGCAGTGCTTTGTGTGTGTGGTTGCATTATAGCATTCATTCTGGTTCTGCTGTTAAGTTTATCTGTTGGGGTGCAGTTTGGGAGCGCAGTGTGTCTGGTAGTGCTGCGGAACTGCTTTCTGTCCCTATGGTGTGGTTCTAGGGGCATGAGCCGCCTTGGTTACTGTGAAAAAAACCCAAAAACAAAAACAAAAAAAAAATAAAAAATAAAACACCCAAACAAGGTTGTTCTTTGGGGGCGGTTGGTTTTTGGATCACCTTGCATGCAGGCTGCCGCAGTTTCCTATTATTTTTCAGTCTTCCGTCTTGGTCATTGCTACATTGCGAGTATTGTTGGGTTTCAGGAGTGTTCCTTTCTTCTTTGCTGAAATTGTGTTTGTCCTCCAGCTCGTTTTATGACCGCTGCTGCACTTTGTGGGGATCCTTTCTTCTGCTGTCAGTTCTTTCAGCTTTCTCGTGGACAGGGAGCTGTCATATGGGCAGGTCACGACGCTTTTGTCTGATACCTGTTAAGATGCTGTTGTTTTTCAAAGGGCGGTAGATACAGCATCTTGATTGCATCTAGTACGCATTCCCTTTAAAGGCCATACGTATTTCGCTCATGTTGCATTGAGTTAGTAATGTTTTCATGGATTACATTACGAACCTTGATTTTTTTTTTTTCCCTAGGAGAATTTCTTTCTTCTTAAAGTTCCTACATTGCTCATCCTGCCGTTTACTGACCTTTTGCACTTCATTCTGAGGAGATCTTGACTTCTTCCAAGGCCTCGTCAGGCTTTCTCATGAGGGAGTAGTTGCTATACTGTCAGGTCAGGAGGCTGTGTACATTTTTCAGGATGCTTGCACCTTTGCCTCCTCCTCAGGTTTCCTGTTCGTTCATGGAGTCTCTATGTTTTCCCTTTTCAGTGTTACTGGTCCTCAGGACGGTTCTTGTAGTTCTTTTGGAACCACTTCCTGCATGGTGGCCAAGACGGGGGCATTGGGCAGGCTGGATCCCATTCTACTGAATTAGTTTCTCAGGGTTACACATTTCTGCTGACAACCTGGGAGTATATTTACCTTTTCTCTATGGACTCCGAATCGGCACTAGGTGTGCCTGCCTCTCTTGGAGCAGCGCTTTCGGTTTTGGCACATGCCATTTCGCCTACCCGAGACTTCACGAATGTTTAGATGAGGTGGGCGGTGGTACCGTTTTGGTGCTACCAGACGATTCATCTAATTTCTTCTTGACTGCCTGTTTGTTTCGGACGACTTCCAGTCAGGCAATTTGACTGACACGAAAAGGGTGGTTTCTTTTCCTCAGTTCTTTACACGTGCATCTTTGAATTTGCAGCGCTCTTTTCTCCTGTACTATTGATATGTATATCGGGGTGATGTTTTTATTCATATAGGAGACATGTGTTTCTTTCCGGAGACTTGGGTGTGGGGTCTCGGTTTCAGATTGGCATTCTTCTTCGCTTACCATGACCATGAGTATGGGATTCTGTACAGTTTCTAGGATATATATTGCTGACTCCACTGGGAACTTCGGCTTGCTTTCCCCTTCTTCCGCTACAGCAATCGCTTTTGTTCCGGTGGTTCCCGGTATCTCAGGGCTCCAATTATTTGGTATGCTCCTCCTGCATCGCTCTATATGTTTTGGTGGCTCAGCGCGATTTCTCTTTTCAAGGCATGCCTCAGTCTTTGCTGTACTAGCTCATGACCACCGCCCATCCCGGGCTGTCGGGTTGGGGGGCTCGGTGGCTTCCATCCTCAGCTCCAGGAGTCTGGTCTTCAGAGGTGACTCAGTACTTGTTCATTCTTCTACTCTTGAGGCTACCTTTCTGGAGCTTCAGATCATTCTTCTGGAATGCTGCTGAGGGTACTTTTGGCCAGTATTATGATGGAGGTATTTCTCTACAGCTTGGGAGTAGGTGTTGTACTCAGTTGGCAGGTGAAGTTGTTCTGCTTCAATGGGTGGACTCTCATCTTCATCTTCTGTTGGCAGATCCTTTTATGGATCAGGATAAGGGTTTGGATAGACTTTCTCTCCGCGGAATCTGAGCATGGACCATTTCTTGTATGTTACAGTGTACAGCGCTGTGTACGCTCTGGAGAGTGTGCATGTTGGTAATAGTGTTATCTTCTGCATCCTGGATATTGAGATTTGTGACTCGGGCGTTCTAGCTCTTTTTATGGACGTAAGATCTCCTGGGCCTAGACCTCATGGCCTCGTCTCTCAATTCTAAGCTTCCTAGCTTCTTCAGCGGGCCCAGGGAGTTGGAGTTAGAGGGGATTGCTGCGTGACTCCTTTGTCGCCTCTGCCTTCTCTTTTTCAGTGTTTTCCGCTGGCTGATGATGGCTTGGATTTGCCATCTCGAGCTCGCTTTCTGGGCACAGTATTTGAAGATTCTCTGGATGGGCGGCGCCATCCTTAATATGCGGATTTGATGAGTCTTTCGACAGCCGGACTAAAGAAGTTTCCTGGTATCTCCGGCTTTGCTCGCCTGGGGTCCGATCAACATGAATATTTGTACTACTTTAGTATTAAGACCTAGCTTTTTGGAAAGTCTTGGCTGACGTGTAAGAGTTATGCGAAGCAGGTTGTTTCTTCTCTTATCCAGGTGCTACGGACATCTTCTCCTGTGGTTTTGGCTTCCTTTTGGAGGTTTTTTCCTTTTTTGGGTGTTTCTTAACGTTTGAACCACTCCAGAGTTCCTTTTTGGCACAAGTGTATTGCCGAGGGCTTAGTGTTCAATTCCCTTCAGCTTCTAGTGCCATTCTTGGCTTGTTACAAGGGCTAGGTATATTGCTCTTCGCTTACTTCTCAGCTTCATGTAGTTCAGTTCCTAAACAGATTGCGGTATATTCGGGCACCTCTTAGCCCGGTTTGGAGTACATTCTTCACGTACTTCTTCTCCGTTTACCGAAGGCTTCATTTCATCCTTGTCTTTTGAGACTCTAAAGGGATGTGCCGTTGAACATGGGGTTTCTTGTGGCCATGGCTTCAGCTCTGCAGTTTTCTATGTTGCAGGCCTTGTTCAACGGGGATTCCTATTTCTGATTTCCGAAATATGGGGTATCAGTTCGGATGGTACCACTATTTCTTTTTAGGGGGGTGTCATCCTTTCTTTTATGTCATGCTCGCTTTTCCTTTTTGTATTCTTCAAGGGACGCCTCAAACATATGGCAGCGTCCACAGCCTCCATCACTTGATGGGTCCAGGAGGACATTCTTTATGCTTGCTTGCTGGCAGGGAAGCGGTTGGCGAAAGAACTTCATGACCATTCCGCCGGAGTGATGGCTACTTCTTGGGCTCGGCCCAGAGGTTTTTTTTCCTTGGAGAAGATTTGTCTTGCGGCTAATTGGTCTTCCGAGAGTGCTTTCTCTCCGCATTTCTGCTTGGATGTGGGGGCGCATGCAGTAAGGGCGTTTTGTGCTTCGGTTGTTGCGGAGGCGGCGTTTGCTTCCCACCCAGATTGAGGATTGCTTTGCTACATCCCATTGGTCTCTGGATTCATCTGCTGCTGTTGCTAGGGAAGAAAAAATTATGTTCTTACCTGTTAATTTTCTTTCCCTTAGACGCAGCAGATGAATCCAGAGCCCCACCCTTGTCTCTCGGTTTTTTCTTTTGCAACTTTCGCAGTTTGTTATTATGGCAGGTTGTGTTCTGTATTATTGCATTTTGAGATTTGTTATGGGAAAGAAGTTTTTTACATGCTATGCCTATTAATAGTTACGGATGCTTGGGCAAGGAGCTATACTGGATAAACAGGAGGAGTGCAGCCAATAGGACCACCTGTTAATCAGTTTCTCTATCTCCGCCTGCTGGTAGATGTGAGCTAGCCCATTGGTCTCTGGATTCATCTGCTGCGTCTAAGGGAAAGAAAATTAACAGGTAAGAACATAATTTTTCCTTTTCCTGCATAGAGGATGCCTTTTAGCGAGGGGAAAGGGTAGTTTAAGTTTTTGGGTGGACCTGGTGGTATCAAGACTTGAGGAGTTCCAAGATAGTGGAATTAGGAGAGGGAGGATGCCATGTAGGATCTTAAAGCTAGGCAGGTGCATTTAAAATGAACCCTGGAAATTACTGGAAGCCAGTGAAATTTGGACAGAAGTGGGGAAACATGATCAAATTTGCTTTTTGCGAAGATCAACTTGGCTGCGGTGTTCTGAATTAGCTGAAGTCTTTGAAGACTTTTTAGTTAGATTTAGATAGATGGAATTACAGTAGTCTAGTCTGGAGAGGATGATAGATTGAACAAGGACAGCAAAATGTTGTTGGCAGAAGCAGGATCTCACTTTCCTCAGCATGTGGAGGTTAAAAAAGCATGATTTTACCAAGGAGTTGAGATGGTCATTGAAGGAAAGAGAAGAGTCGATTATGACGCCTAGAACTTTGCTTGAGAACTCAAGCTGCAATGTGGTGCCAGAAGGCAGTGAGAAGAGAGTAGGCAGCTGTTCTAATTTTGAGCCGAGCTAGAGAAGTTTCGTTTTGGACTCGTTCAGTTTCATTTGTACCGAGAGGGACCAGGATTGGAGTTTCGTTATGCATGCTATTATGTTCTCAGAGAGGTTGGTAAAGTTCGAATCTGTCTCGATGAGGACAAGGATGTCATCAGCATATGTATAGAGTGTTTCAAAGGTTTCCACCCATTCCTCTTGTTCTCAGAACGTTTCAAGCTCAAACAGGAGTCTACCACCATGATTCTGATAGCTCCTTGGTGGCCCAATCAACCATGGTTCTCCCTTCTACTTCAACTCAATATCAAGGCGCCAATATCTCTTCTAATTTTTCCATCTCTTGTCAAGCAGAGTCAAGATTCTCTTCTGCACCCCAACTTTTAGTCTTTGTACCTGACAGCTTGGTATTTCTCAGGCTGACCTACAATTTTCACAGCCTGTCAGAGACATCTTGGATGCTTCCAGAAAACCGTCCACACAACAGTGTTATACTCCAAAATGGACCCGTTTTTTTTGTGTGGTATATACTTCACCACTAGGATCCAAAATCCACATCTGTTTCTTCAGTTTTGGATTATCTCCTGCATTTGTCGCACTCTGGCCTTAATGTAAATCATATTTATTAAATTTCAAATACAAACAAAATGGTAAAAAAAAAAAAAAAATCATTTCAAATACAAGAAGAAAACCAACATTTACAGAGTTAATATATAATAAACATTATCACTAAATACAAATATACCCAATTCCCTCCCCTTTCCCCCCATTTTAGAACTGTAATTACATATTAAATAATATGCGACTGCAAGTGTGTAGTGTTAATGTATCTCAATAAGATTGCCAAATAGTAAAAAATTGTCTTCCCTGTCTAGTGTCCCATTCTGATAATTGCATACTTTCCATTGTTAAATGTGTAACATTCTAGAATGCCAATAATTATATGTTGGTCTTAAAGGTCCAATCCAAAGATAAAGTATGACTTTCAAACCTGATAAGATTGTTATTTGAAGAAAGCCTTTTAGGCCTCTTGGAATAGGATGCTTAACATCAAAAATCCAAAATATATTATAACTGTAATTGTAATGTCAATCAATTCCCCACATTTGTTCAACTTTAGAAAAAACAACATTCCAAAACTGGCGTATCAAAGGCTGTGTCCAAAACATGTGAGATAAATTAGCTTTAGGGTGACCACATTTCAAACAAGATCCTAATGTAGCAAAAGTCGCCCTATAAGCACGCCAGGGAGCAATATATATTCTACAAATAAATTTATAACCCATTTCATAATAGGTGATATCAGAAAGAAGACCATATAAAATCTTTAAATATGGAATCTCTGAAGGTGAATCCCCAACTCTTCATTCCAAGCTTGAGCTATTTTATTGTAATCTAAATTAGGAGAAAGATTCACTAATGAATGTCTAAAATATTTAAGGGACACAATCTAACCAAAATAATTCTGAAAGAGCATCATATACTTTAGCATTTAGTGACGATGAAGGTAAGGATTTCACAAAAGGATTTCAACTGCATGTAAGAATATATATACAATTTAGACCAATTATAAACAGTACGTAATTGTGATAATGTTGGTAAATTACCCTCATCAATTAATATCTAGTAAAAATAGAAAATATTTCCTCGTTTATTAGATTGAAAACCTGCAGATGTTATACCAGGTAAAAAAGAGCCATTTCCACAAATAGGTAAAAGTGGTGTAGTTCTAAAATCAAACTTCAAACGATTACATATCCTTCGCCAAGTGGTTCTCAAAGGAACAATTAAAAAATAAAAAGGATTTTTCAGAACAGCAGTCTTCATCTTAGAAGCATGTAAAAGATAACTAAAGTGATAAGGCCTCCTTAATTTTAACTCTACTAAAGTCCAGGAAAAATAAGATGTTGCAAGAAACCAATCATGTATGTGGCACATGTGACAAACCTCGACAAATTGCCTCAACGGTAATAAACCCAATCCTCCCTTTGTTATTGGCAAAGTCACCTGATTTAATGAAATACGTGGTTGTTTTACCACTTATTTCTGCCCAATGGGATGATCAGTAACCCTCAGAAAGGCACCCAGACAATATAAAGCTTAAACAATAACACTTTATTACATGCATAGATAAATATTAAAATAGATTAACATCACCGTATTTCCGGACATCACTATCCCTCACAATCTGGAACCCAAAGCGATTGATAGGAGAGGAGAATCGAACGGGCTGTCCCTTGTTGCAACGAAACTGGATTCAAATTCTATGGGCTGAGTTTTTCTCTTTTATAGAGAAAAACTGCTGCCCTCTTAGTAAGACAGCCGGTTCTGTTCTTTTGTTATCTGTTTTGACAACACCCAGGTCAAAAGAGGTCAAGATAGCAGATACTTGTCACTGTCTTTTTGATGTAGTTTCCCATCTGTCTTTACTGATGATCATCTGGTTTTACTGTCCTTTGAAGATCAATGAGGTCAGGATGTTAGCTCCTGTGGAGATCAAAGAGGTCAGGATCTCAAATAAGCAAGGTTATTGCAGAGACCATCTGGTCTTACTGTCCTGTGGAGATTAAAGAGGTCAGGATCTCAAATACGCAAGGAGGTGTTGCAGTTTTATTGTCTCTTTGATGCTATCCAGTTGACACTTAGACAAAGGAAGTCAGGATCTCAAATAAGCAAGGTTATTGCAGAGACCATTTGGTCTTACTGTTCTTTGGAGGTCAGGATGTCAGGTAAGCAGACTTGAGGATTCATATCAGTAATATGTTCTGAACATGTCAGTAATGCAGACTTGAGGATTCATATCAGTAATATGTTCTGAACATGTCAGTAATATGCTGAGGCATAACAGTCCACCCCTGGATCCTTAAGTCTGTATCTCCGAATAAGAAGTCATCCGATTAGAGGGATAGAGTGTTCGTTTGTATACACAATAGGTAAATCCACAATTAAGAAATGTTAACATAAGGATAACTAAACAAATATAGATTAAGGGATGAAGAAACACTTTTCTTGCTGTAGCACTCCACCCGGTAAAAGCATCCCACCAATGGTGTGCAGTAGTAGCTTCAATATGATCTGCCACTGAATGCAAGTTAGTATTTAAAAATTCAGTATCTATTTTATGCTGTAGCAAGGTAAGGTTACGTTGCTGGTTTGCTTTATTTAGAATTGCTATATTTTGCATAGCTTTCTTTACAGAGGGTAATAAAATAATTGGAGTAATTACATCGGCAAAAGAAAGATTAACATTTACATTTGATATCCAGGGTTCATAAAAATGATAAGTTGCATTATTTGCTCACTGCAACACACTAACATTCTGTAAACATACTGAAAAGGGAGCTTGAATAGCAGGAATCACAAGTTCAACAGTACTGCTAGCAACACAGACATATTTATGTAATATTTCTTGTATAAAAGTGTAACCTTGAGGTTGAACAGTCCATTGGCACAGATTGTAGGTATGTTGTAGAGAACATGGTTCATAGATCGCATAAGAAGATGGACAAACTTGTCCATGTTGAATTTGTTTACAATTTTTTAACACGTATGTTTTGTTCTGTTCATCTATTTGTTGCCCATAGTAAGTAGGAAACCATAATTGGGGTCCTAATACCAAAGGCATCACAGTGAAAGGACACATTATGGTAGAGTTCCTTACATCAAATAACGTAAGCAACCCTTCACAGGAGAAATCAGAACATTGTTTTATATCAAAATTCCACCATGTTCTATCTAAGGGCGTGGTTTTATTAAATAATACAAAAATCAATGAGGTATTTCGTAATTGTAACTGCTGGATAAAATTAATTCTTTGTTGTATAAAAGACAAAACACGAATCTCACAAATAGTCCAATGTAAGGCTGAAGAAACATTACTATCTAAAGTATATTGCTGTATTATAGTATCATTAACAACATGTAACATTAACTGATCATATCGTAGGGTTAGTTCATGATTATGTACAGTATTTGGCATCCATTTACCTTCCCATCTAAATACATCCGCTACTCCGGAGCCAAAAGATACTTGTTTGCCAGCCAGTATTTCAGAATCAATAGTATTTACAATACCTAATGTAGTTCCCGCCCCCCCTAATAGTTGATCCAGCCATCTTCGAGTCCTACATTTGGGTAGAATAGGAAAATTAATTTTCCATTCATATATCATTTCCTTATGTTCTAAACTGGTATTTTTGCATTCTCTAATATTTCTTACTAAAGAGGCATTTAATGAAATAGGATTAGTATGGATAAATGTCATAATAATTACCATGTCAGTGCGGTTTTCAATTTTGGTTGCATTCCTACAAATTAGTCCCTGTGCCCTGTTAATGGGTAAGGATAAATTCCAAAATGTAGTGCTAGTAAATTTTTGTGTTTGTATGATATCTCGAGCCACTTGTTTACTAACTATATTTTGGGGGAAAGTATAGTTAGTACATTGGATCCCAGTGTGATTTCGAATGGTAATGCTAATTACAGAGGCATTCATCACCCAAAAAGGAGTTTTATAATATTTAGTGAACCCGGTATCTGTGTCATATCAAATGACAGGGGAAGGAGAAAATGTAAAATTCCAAATGTTACACAGGGAGTTTTCGCTGCATGTAAAATTATCTTGTTTTCTCATTGAAGTAGCATTTTTCCACTGAATCATGACGACAATGGTTGGACGGTCACTCTTCACTGGCATTATTGCAGTTTGTCCGTACCATACCAAAGATAGAATGGTGATACACTTCCATGTTAGGTCCTGTGGAAAGAAAAATAATCTTTATTCTCTCCTAAAACATTGGTCTCAAGGAGCGAAGATTGGACGTTCATAACCATCCACTAGTATTTGTACAATACTATCTTTCCCTGCAGCTATTACGGTGGCTCCTACTATTAGTTGGAGTGGTTTCTTCCACCAGATTCTCATACCAGCTTTAATTACATTAGCTGCCCCAAAGCCTGGTTCACTTCGGCCATAATGGTGCAGGGGTTTATCAATTAACTGTGGAGCTTCCATTTTAATTGCAATAGTTATCAATTGTGCAACACGATCCCCCTTTTGGAGAATGATAGCTTCTTTTCCAAGGTTTAATAACAATATTCCAATTTCGCCCCGATAGTCTGAATCAATGACACCCCCCATTATAGTTACACCTTTAAGAGCCAAACTTGATTGCGGACAAATCTGTCCATAATATCCCTTTGGAATAAGCACCCCCAAACCAGTTTGAATAGGTTTCACTATTTGTGGATCTAATTTGCATTCATTAGGGCAATATACATCTAGTCCAGCAGATCCATCAGTGGCCCTTATAGGAAGCTGTACTCCAGGTCTAACAGTCCAAAACTGGAGGGTACAAATTTTGTCACTTGCTTCAAGTGTGGAATACAGCATCCTATTCAGGGGTGTAGTATGTGAAGCTATGGGTCTATTGTTCAAAATTTGTAAGGCTTCAGTTAAATGTTCCCTCCACCTACGCAATGACTGATATCCTAATCTCTTTAATTGGGTTTTTAATAATCCATTCATTCTTTCTATCAGTCCTGAGGCTTGTGGATGATAGGCTACATGTAGTCTCCATTGAACATTGTTATCATTGATCCAATCCCTAATCATATTACCTGTAAAATGAGTCCCCCTGTCTGACTGTATTTCTAGAGGGTGTCCGTAATATAAGGTAATTAATCCTAATGCTCTAATTGTGTTTTCTTGATTGGCTTTCCGGCAAGGATAAGCCACTAACAACCCTGAATAGGTATCTACCATGGTACACACATATTGACATCCTTTAGACAATGGTAGAGGGCCTATATAATCTATTTGCCAAATCTGACCTGGTAGCCTGCCTCTGGCTATTTTCCCAAATAGCTGCTGCGCTGATGTGAGAGCTAGTTTACATAAATGACAATTACTGATTACTGTCTTTACCATATCTACAGTACAATGTATTCCTCTATCATGTGCCCACCTAATAGTTCCCTTCTCTCCAAGGTGTCCGGACTTTTGATGTGCCCATGTTGCCATGGCCATTTCGGAAGCAACATCTGTTTCCATGACCACAACGTGCGGGGTGGAAGAGTTTTGTTCTTCTGCCAACTCTGTTTCAGTCAGTTTGGATGCGCTATCTGCAACAGAGTTGAAAACAGTGTCAAGCGTATCTTTCACCACATGTGCATCTACATGGTACACTGTTATTACAGTAGTATTGACCCATTCCAGAATATCTTGCCAAAGTCTGGCTCCCCAGACTTCTTTATTATGAATTGTCCAATTGTCCTTTTTCCATTTCATCATCCAAGTTGTCATTCCATTTGCTACTGCCTATGAATCAGTAAAGATATGGCATTGTAGTCCTTGTTCTAGCCGTATGGCCTGCCACACTGCATATAGTTCAGCATATTGTGAGCTCTCTCCTTTTCCAGTGGTTGTTAGCAGTTGCTTTGTGACTGGATTAAAGGACACGCCCTTCCAATGTCTCAGTTGACTCTGGTATTTGGAGGAACCATCTGTAAACCAGGTATGCTGTTGTTGTGTCTCAGTTAGTTCTTGATATGTATTTCCCCACCGAATGGGACTTTCACATATGTCGTCCACTTGCAATGGGGTATCTTCTGTGGGCACATTAAATACTTTTTCATGCAGCATCGTTACTCCATGTAGGCCTGACTTAGCCCTCTGTTGGATGTACCATTTCCATTTTATGATACTCTGTTCCTGGGCATGTCCAATACGATGAGTTTTTGGGTCACTCATGATCCATGTCATAATGGGTATTTCTGGTCGTATCATTACTTCGTGTCCTATGGTCAACTGTTCTGTTGCTACCAAAGCCCAGTAGCATGCTAGCAGCTGTCTTTCAAAGGGTGTGTATCGGGTCCCAGTTTCTGGGAGAGTCCTATTCCAGAATCCCAAAGGCACTCGTCGTCCAGCTTGCTTTTGCCATAGGCTCCAATTAGCATATCGCTCCTGTACACTCACTTGCAATTCTACTGGACCCTCCTTTAATGGCCACAAATTCATGGCTTGCTGAATAGCTTCCTTTGCTCTCTGGAAAGCGTGTTCAGTCCAGACAAAATCATATTTTTTCCTTGTGATTTTGTACAGAGGAGACAGGATTTGCCCCAAGTGTGGAATATGTTGCCTCCAGAATCCAAAAAGGCCAATAAAGGCCTGGATTTGTTTCTTACTTTGGGGAGAAGGGAAGTTTACAATTTTCTGTTTAACTTTCTCTATCACTTCTCGACACCCTTTTGACCATTTAATTCCTAAAAATACCACTGTTTGTGCTGGTCCCTGCACTTTCTTTGGATTTATTTCCCACCCAGCCTGTCTCATTGTTTCTACTACCAATGCCAAAGCATCTGCAACTTCCTTTTCTGTATTACCCTGGATCAAAATGTCATCAATATAGTGTGATAGTTCTACTCCTTCAGGTAAGGTACAGTTATCTAAATGCTCTGCTATAATCTTGTGACAGAAAGTGGGACTATGTAAATACCCTTGTGGTAGTCTGGTAAATGTATATTGTCTCCCTTGCCAAGTGAATGCAAATTGTTCCTGACATTGCTCCACTATAGGAATAGAGAAAAATGCATTGGCTAAATCAATAACTGCATACCAAGTACCAGTTCGTGATTGAATTTGTTCAACCAGTGTTATCATATCGGGAACAGCGGCACTTAAAGGTGGCGTGTGTTTATTCAATTTTCGGTAATCTACTGTCATTCTCCAACTTCCATCTGCCTTATGGACGGGCCATACAGGATTATTGAAGGCGGAGGTAACTGTTTTTATTACTCCCGCTTTCACCAAATCCTGTATTGTATTGGTAATTTCTTCGTGCCCTCCCGGAATGCGATATTGTTTCATGTTTACAATTTTTGTGGAGATTGGTACTACTATTGGAACAGGTAATTTTCCCACCACTACTGATCTTATAGGAATGGCTGGTGATTTGCCAAAACTATAAATTCCATCAGAAAGCTGTAAGGTTAGCCCTTTCAGAATATCTATCCCTATTATATACTCAGGAATCTCAGTGATCAGTACAGTATACTCCCGGATTGGTAATTGTCCAATTTTTAATCTCAGTTTTGTCTGTACTGCTTGAATAATTTTCCCCCCCAATCCTGCTATTTGTATTCTAGGGCCCTGAAATTTTTTAGGGTTCCCATATATAATAGATGCCTCCGCCCCAGTGTCCACTAGAGCTTGTACCTTTTGCTCCCCAGATTTCCAATAGATATTTACCTCGACATGTGGACGCTGTTCTAATTTGGTCCAAGCTAACACTGAGGCTTGGCATTCACATCATTGATCCTCCCACCACTTCCACCCTTTTAAATCAGGATAAAGAGTGGAAGCAGTTTCCGCAGGAGGAGCAGTTGGCACCGGCACATCCTCACTCTTGTTTACTTGGGCTTGAGACATAGATTTCTTTCCTAATCCTCTACTTTTGTACATTTTCCATAAAGTCTCTGTATCTTTCCCATCTATTTCTTCCTTCTTTACCCCATCTTTTATTAATGCCAAAAACATATCCCTTCGGGATACTCGATTAGCCCTGTTGGAATTGGATTGTCCTTCTCTCTTTTTATCAAAAGTAGTTTGAGGTCCCCAGTCTCCCAGATCTCCTAACTGTCGGACCGCTTCCAAGACTTCCAAAATAGACCTGTCTGTTTGATTGATCAACAGAGTCATAATTACCTGTTTGTATGCCGGTGCAGCATACCTGATAATTTTATTTCTCATGGATACAGTAAAAGGTAATGACATATATGTGTCAGCGTGACCTATTACTAAAGCTACCTTCATAGCCTCTTCCTTAATTCTCATTTGTGCATCTTTCAATGTATACCAAACTTTATCATTGGAAGGCCAGTCAGATTCAAGGGGATATCGCCTCGTGACACCTTTACCAATTACCTCTAATAAAGACCATTGGTTGTAATTTGTTGGATCGGGATCCTCCCGTAGCGCATCTTGTACTGCTGCTTCTTGACTAATTCGAACAAATTTAGGGGCGTCTGTGGCATCTAACATAATCCCAGCTGCACCCAGCTCCTGTACTCGGATTACCCATTGTATTAGTGGCTCCCCGGGCCGCTGTGTAAAGCGTGCCATAATATCCATGACTTCTTGCTGAGTAAAGTCCTCCATAACATCATTTCTAGTTAGATTTTCTCCTGTCTGCAGATTTCCCTGTAATCTTCGTCTCCTCACTGGCTTTGCTTCTAAACTTTCTGCCTGCTTTCCTTCATTACATATATCCTCCTCACTGGTATTAGAATTGGAATCCCAAATATCCCCATCCCATTTATCTGGATCCCAATCATCCGGAGGATGGGAAAGCAAAGTCCTAACCTTTTTGGCACTCACTTTCCCCCTCCGTTTTTTGTATTTATATTGAGCACAACGCACAGCTGCCTTTTCGGCTACATTTTGATAGGTGTTCACCTTATCCATTAACAATTTATTTTGACATTGTAGCATTGTGATGGCATTCTGTTGCTCACACATTTTCTTTTCCAGCTCCCCTAACTTTGATTGTAACTCATGTTTAGCTTCATGCAACTTCCTCCATGCTGCTAAAATCATCCATCCTCGTCTAGAAATTCCCTCTCGCTCTTTTCCTTTTGTAATTTTTACCTTTTGTAAAGAGGCACATAATTCATGTGGATCCCCACTTCCAAAAGTCTAGGATTCACATAATCCTGCCTCGACAGACCACTCAGTGGCTACTAATTTATAAATGCTGTCATCCCAACCCGGAATGGAGAGGTTGGGGGCCTGCCCCTCAACCCCATGTTTCATCTGGTGCCTTTTTGACCACATCGATCAACCCCACTTCTGGTACCAATTTGTTTTACCACTTATTTCTGCCCAATGGGATGATCAGTAACCCTCAGAAAGGCACCCAGACAATATAAAGCTTAAACAATAACACTTTATTACATGCATAGATAAATATTAAAATAGATTAACATCACCGTATTTCCGGACATCACTATCCCTCACAATCTGGAACCCAAAGCGTTTGATAGGAGAGGAGAATCGAACGGGCTGTCCCTTGTTGCAACGAAACTGGATTCAAATTCTATGGGCTGAGTTTTTCTCTTTTATAGAGAAAAACTGCTGCCCTCTTAGTAAGACAGCCGGTTCTGTTCTTTTGTTATCTGTTTTGACAACACCCAGGTCAAAAGAGGTCAAGATAGCAGATACTTGTCACTGTCTTTTTGATGTAGTTTCCCATCTGTCTTTACTGATGATCATCTGGTTTTACTGTCCTTTGAAGATCAATGAGGTCAGGATGTTAGCTCCTGTGGAGATCAAAGAGGTCAGGATCTCAAATAAGCAAGGTTATTGCAGAGACCATCTGGTCTTACTGTCCTGTGGAGATCAAAGAGGTCAGGACGCAAGGAGGTGTTGTAGTTTATTGTCTCTTTGATGCTATCCAGTTGTCACTCAAATAAAGGAAGTCAGGATCTTAAATAAGCAAGGTTATTGCAGAGACCATCTGGTCTTACTGTCCTGTGGAGATTAAAGAGGTCAGGATCTCAAATACGCAAGGAGGTGTTGCAGTTTTATTGTCTCTTTGATGCTATCCAGTTGACACTTAGACAAAGGAAGTCAGGATCTCAAATAAGCAAGGTTATTGCAGAGACCATTTGGTCTTACTGTTCTTTGGAGGTCAGGATGTCAGGTAAGCAGACTTGAGGATTCATATCAGTAATATGTTCTGAACATGTCAGTAATGCAGACTTGAGGATTCATATCAGTAATATGTTCTGAACATGTCAGTAATATGCTGAGGCATAACAGTGGTCTTTTTCCCATCCAAAGGAACCCACGTATCAATTTATTTAATTGACATTCTACTACTTTAGAATACAATGGTAACATTTGATATACATATAACCATTGAGGAAGAATTATCATATTACAAAGAGCAATACGTCCCATTAAAGAGATAGGAAAATGTCTCCATATTAATAAGGTTGATTTAGTTTTATTCAATAACGGTTGAATATTAAGTTCATTTAAATGGGTAATCTCTTGTGGAATAATGATCCCTAAATAAGTAACTGCTTCACTTGCCCAAGTTAATGGGAAATTTTCTTTCCAATGTTTCTTCAAGAACTGATTGAAAGGAAGGGCTACAGATTTCTGATAATTCAGATGAAACCCAGAATGAAATCCAAATTCAGATATTGCATCAATAAGATGTAGTAAAGAATTCTCAAGATCAGTTAAAATGATCATCAAATCATCCGCAAAAGCTAATACATTCAAATCTTGATCTATCACCCGAATCCCAGTAATGTGAATATCTCATTTCAAGGTACGTAAAAGAGGTTCTAGATATATTATAAATAATAAAGGAGAAAGAGGACATCCCTGTCGAGTCCCACGAGAAATAGTAAAAGGAGATGAACAAGTGCCATTAATCAAAATAGAGGCCCTTGGCTTGGCATACAAAACTAGAAGACTATCTAAGAACCATCCAGAAATTCCTATTTTAGACAATGCAGAAAAGAGAAAGGACCACTCCACTCGGTCAAAAGCTTTTTCTGCATCCAGACTAGCCAACAGACCAGAAATTGCTTTTGTCTGACCAGTCACCAATAAAACTTTTCTAACATGTAAAACTGATTGACGACCTCTTATAAAACTAACTTGTTCTTCCCCTATCAGCATAGGCAGATGAATTGCCAGTCTATCTGCCAGTACTATTGCAAATATCTTAAGATCTACATTGAGTAATGAAATCAGACAATATGATTCTACCAACAGAGGATTTTTACCCGGTTTTGGGATCAATGTTATCAGAGCATCAGTAGCTCCTAAAGAAAAATAATTGTTTTCTACACATTGATTATAATAACATATCAATGTACTTGGAATATGATTACGGTACAGGGATTCAAACAGGGATTGGACGGATTCCTGAGGGATAAAGGGATCGTGGGATACTGAGGGAGGAGCTGGGATGTAACACAAGTATAGAAAGCTAACCAGGTAATAAGTATAGAAACCCAACAGGTCGTGCATGTGCAAGACCGGAGGGTTAGGACTTCGATGGGAAGATAGGACTTCACTGAGAAACCAAGGTGGCAAGGAAGCCCCTTCTGGTGATTCAGACAGGTCGTGACCTGTTTGGGCCGCCGCGGGAGTGGACTGCCAGGCGGGATGGACCTATGGTCTGACCCGGCGGAGGCACTGCTTATGTTCTTATTAACAAGTAATTTATAATATTCCCCTGTAAATCCATCCGGCCCAGGTGCCTTACAAGTAGATAAAGATTTAATTACTTTTGGGATTTCTGCTCCAATCCATTTTAAAGCCAATATGCTGGCCTGGGTAAACCTCTTACTAA
This sequence comes from Geotrypetes seraphini, assembly GCF_902459505.1. Lineage (NCBI taxonomy): Eukaryota > Metazoa > Chordata > Amphibia > Gymnophiona > Dermophiidae > Geotrypetes > Geotrypetes seraphini. The sequence continues at coordinate 275,318,816 of NC_047086.1, forward strand.
CCACTGGCAGTTTTCCAGCAGAATAAGGCCACATCTCAATAACTCCTATCATAAAAAACAAGAATGAACCACCCAACACCCCGTCCAACTACAGACCAATCGCAAGCATCCCGCTATTCACCAAAATTGCAGAAGGGATGGTAAACGCCGAACTAACCAAATGCCTAGAAAAATTTGACATCCTCAATGACAACCAATCAGGCTTTCGCTCCAATCACAGTACCGAAACCATCATAGCCTCCCTCCTAGACCACATACACAAACTCTTCAGCCGGGGATCCAGTGCCCTGATTTTACAACTGAACCTGAGCAGTGCTTTCGATCTAGTTGACCACGACATTCTCCTAAACTGCCTTGCCTGTATTGGCATCTCCGGCCAGGTCCTCAACTGGTTCAACGGATTCCTACAGAACAGATCTTACAGAGTATTTAAAAACGACTCCCTCTCCTACTCATGGGTAAACTCTTGCGGTGTGCCTCAGGGCTCCCCCCTGTCCCCCACCCTGTTCAATATCTACCTCACCTCCCTAGGAAACCTCCTCCAAAACCTCAAGCTAAAATTCTTTATCTACGCAGATTACATTACCATAGTCATCCCTCTAACCAGTTTCACTTAAGAGCTCCTCAACTCCCTCACAAGCATACTGAATCAGATAGAACTCTGGATGCTATCCTACAGACTAAAAACTAAACCCAGACAAAACAAAATTCTTCCTAGCAACCCCCAATGACAAAATCAAAGACTCCTCAATTCAAGTAAAAGGATCCACTTTCCCCCTTGAACAAACCTTAAAAATACTAGGAGTAACACTAGACAAACATCTATCTCTGGAGAAACACACCGATATCACAGTCAGAAAAAGTATCTCGACACTATGGAAACTTCGCACCATAAAAAAATACTTTGACGACACTTCCTTCCGCCTCTTAGTACAATCCTCCATCCTCAGCATATTGGACTATTGCAACATCATTTACTTGTGCACCACAAAGAAAACCATCAGGAGACTTAGGATGATCCAGAACACTGCTGTCCGCCTCATATTTGACCTGAAAAAATGGGACCACATCACCCCCTTCTACCACAAACTCCACTGGCTCCCACTAGAATCCAGAATCATATTCAAATTCGCCTGCTTTTGCTACAAAACAATATTTGGTTTATCCCCAAGCTACATCACCCCTCACTTTACTCTAAACCACAACTATAAGACCTCCCGCAAAATCCAACTCTTCGCCTACCCCTCCCTAAAACTATGCCACTCAAAAAAATTCCTCGACAAAACCTATGCCTTCCAAGCTGCCAAACTAAACCCTTGGCTGGCCCAAATGGTCCTCAAAGCCCACAACTACCTCGACTTCAGAAAAACACTTAAAACCCACCTAGTCCTAGAGCAAGACCCTTAAAGTCCCTAATGCCCCTTCCTTCAATCCTCCTCCTCCCTCCTACCGAAACTTCCCCCCCGTCTCCCTCCTTTCCCCCCTTCTTCCTCCTTGTAGTTCGTAATTCTATGATCAATTTAGAATGTAACCACTTGTAGCTACTTTCTTCTTGCTACACGCAACTCTATGATCAATTTGGTATGTACCCATTTGTAACTTCTTTCTCCTTGCTGTTCGCAACTCTATGATCAATTTGGCATGTAACCTCTTATAATTTGTTCTAACCCATGTGAACCGCCTAGATCTCTTCGGGGTATGGCGGTATACAAAAATAAAGTTATTATTATTATTATTAATAGGTACATTTAAAGAAGTTAACATTTGCGGTGTCAACTTAGGCAAAGAAGCATCCTCTGGGGAAGACAAAGGGGTGGAGAAGGACGCTGAAAGGCCATGGGTAAGACGGGGGGGGGAGGACACTGAAAGCACTTGTGGAAGACAGAGGGGGGAGAAGGACGCTGACAGGACATGGGGAAGATGGGGGGGACACTGAAAGCACTTGTGGAAGACAGAGGGGGGAAAAGGACGTTGACAGGACATGGGGAAGACGGGGACGATGACACTGAAAGCACTTGTGGAAGACAGAGGGGGGAGAAGGACGCTGACAGGACATGGGGAAGAGGGGGGGAGAAGGACGCTGAAAGCACATGGGGAAGAGAAAGGGGTGGAGAAGGACGCTGAAAGGACATGGGGAAGACGGGAGGTGGAGAAGGACACTGAAAGGCCATGGTTAAGACAGAGGGAGAAGGATGCTGAAAGGACATGGGGAAGACAGAGGGGGAAGAAGGACACTGAAAGCACGTGGAAGACAGAGGGGGGAGAAGGACGCTGACAGGACATGGGGAAGATGGGGGGGGGGGGAGAAGGACGCTGACAGGACATGGGGAAGATGGGGGGGGGGGAGAAGGACGCTGAAAGGAAATGGGGAAGAGAGAGTGGGGAGAAGACGCTGGTAGGGAAGAAGACAGAGATGCCAGACTATGGGGGGAGCGGAGGGAAGAAGATGGGTGCCAGAACAATTTGGAAGGGGGGAGAAAGGGAGAGGCACAGTAACAGAGCAAATGGAAGACGCAGAAGGAAGAGAGACAGTGGATGGAAGGAATTTAATGAGAACATGAGGAAAGCAGAAACCAGGCAACAAAGGTAGGAAAAGAATTCTATAAATTTTTTTTTTTTTTTTGCTTCAGGATAAAGTAGTATATTAGTTGTGTTGATAAAAATTTATAAACATTAGAGGCTCTGGTAGAAACCCATTTACAAAGTATGTATTCTTCCCAATTAATATTTCCAAATTAATAAAGTCTTTTTGCTTATTTGTAAATGGGTTTCTACCAGAGCCTTTAATTCAGTAGCATAATTAAATGAAATAAATATTTCTGAAGTTTATAGGGACGGGCAGGGACGGAGGGGATTCCTCACGGGGACGGGTGGGGACAGAGGGGATTCCTCGCGGGGACGGGTGGGGACGGAGGGGATTCCTCGTGGGGACGGGTGGGGACAGAGGGATTCCTCATGGGGATGCGTGGGACTTTGGTGGGGACGGGTGGGATTTCTGTCCCCGCGCAACTCTCTACTCTGGACTGCAAACGAGCATTGTCTTACTATTTCCAAAGGACAAAATCACATAGATCAGGGGTGCCCACACTTTTTTTGGTTTGCGAGTTACTTTTAAAATGACCAAGTAAAAATGATTTGCCAACAATAAGATTAAAAAAAAAACAAAAACAAAAAACCCACAAAGCACACTGTATGCAGAGAAAATATTAATTTTCATTTGTATTCAGGTTTTTTTTCAGAGATCAAGGTAGATGACTTTAAAATATGCAATGTCACCTTAGTAACAACTATACAGAAATAGACAAATATACCCCCTCCCCTTTTACTAAACCGTGATAGTGGTTTTTAGCGCAGGGAGCTGTGCTGAATGCCCCTTGCAGCTCCTGACGCTAAAAACCACTGTCACGGTTTAGTAAAAGGGGAGGGAGTATATTTGTCTATTTCTGTATAGTTGTTACTAAGGTGACATTGCATATTTTAAAGTCATCTCTGAAAAAAAATCTGAATACAAATGAAAATTAATATTTTCTCTGCATACAGTGTGCTTTGTGGGGTTTTTTTTTTTTTTGACACATTTTGATCACTAAATTGAAAATAAAATAATTTTTCCTACCTTTTTGTCTGGTGATTTCTTGAGTCTCTAGTTGCACTTCCTTCTTCTGTAAATCCAATATTTCTTTCTTTCTGTCCCCTCCCCTTTTCTTTCTGTCTCTCTTTCTCTCCTCCTGCCCCCCAAGCCATCACGCCGATTTCTCCACTTCCCCGATTCTTTTTCTCTCTCCCTGCCGCCCCCCTCCCCCTAAGCCACCACACCGATTTCTCCCTGCTTTCCCGATCCAGGCCTGGCGTGTACAAGTGCCTGGCCCACAAGACTTCACCTCTGACATCAATTCAGACGTTGGATAGAAAGTTCCAGGCCAGTCAGGCAGCGATTGGCTGGCCCAGAACTTCCTCTCCGACATCATAATTGACATCAGAGGTGAAGTTTTGTGGGTCTGGCATTGTACGCGCCTGGCCTGGCTCGGGGAGGAAGGAAGAACAAGATCTAAAGGCAACGTGATCGACTCGCGTTGCCTTTGCGATCTACTGGTCGATCATGATCGACCATTTGGGCAACCCTGACATAGATCATCTCCCAGATTTTTGTCTCTTTTGATCCTAACAAGTTTGGGCATCCAGTCTCCAAGAGAATGATTTCCAATTGGTTTGCTGCTTGCATCTCGTTCTGTTATGCTCAGGCTGGGCTTCAACTGGAGAGTCTGGTCACAGCCCATAAAGTTCAAGCTGTGGCAGCTTCAGTAGCTTTTTTTCGCTCTACTCCTATTGATGAAATCTGCAAAGCTGCTACTTGGTCCTCGGTTCATACCTTCACTTCACATTATTGTCTGGAATCTTATTCCAGATGGGATGGTCACTTTGGCCAAGCAGTGTTACAAAATTTATTTTCCTAAAAGACCAACTCTCCCTCCATCCCATTCTGGTTAGCTTGGAGGTCACTCACATGTGAGAATAAGCTGCCTGCTTGTCCTGGGATAAAGCACAGTTACTTACCGTAACAGGTGCTATCCAGGGACAGCAGGCAGATATTCTCACAACTCACCCACCTCTCCTGGTTGGCTTCTTAGCTGGCTTACTGAACTGAAGAATAGCACACCTACGTCAGGCAGGAAGACACTCGGTGCGGTCAGTCGTGAACTTTCTAAAGTTCTTAAAATGCCAGTGCACTTGTACAGCTGTCCGTATTGGGACTCTGTGGATGATGTCACCCACATATGAGAATATCTGCCTGCTGTCCCTGGATAACACCTGTTACGATAAGTAACTGTGCTGTTTGAGTTCTTTTAATATACTTATTAATTTTTCCAAATTTATATCACCAACAAAAAAAATTGGAGATTTAACAAATTTCAGAAATATGTTGAAACTTAATTTACAATCCAAAAGCATTTATCTAGGTAATTTTTATCCAAGATTTAGGAAAAAATTAATCTCAGTAATAATTAATGAATTCAACTTTGAAAGGACGCACTGAGACCACCCTACCTGCCAGTTCAAACACGAACATATGGGATTCACACTATAACATTAATTCCATCTCAAGCAAATAAGAATTCTTCCAGTTGTTTAGGATCAAATAATTTATACTGTTTAACCTCAGGAACTATATAACAATTGTAAGGAAATCTCAACACAAAATTAGCATATGTAGCCTGAAACTGAGCCTGAAGGGCCAGGAAGGCTTTACGCCTTATCTGTGTATCTCATGCTAAATCAGGAAAAGCTTTTATTTTAGATCCAAGAAACTGAGAGTCTAAGTTTCTGAAGGAAAGGTTCAACACATTAATGCAGTCAAGTTCAAATGCAAAAGTCACCAGCAATGTCATTCTGAGAGTAATAACTTCCAAAGAGGACTCTAAAAAAGCCATAAGTCCCAGATGTTCTTCTTTTTCAGCTATATTCTTCAGGTTAGCCGAAATGCTCCAGACCTGAAGATGTGTGTGGGTAATAGGTAGAAGTGCCTCCAACGGCATCTTCAAAATCTCTACAAGATATTTCTTAAACATTTCCATAGCTGAAACCAGTGGAGATTTAGGAAAATTCAAGAATCGTAAATTTAAACCCCTCGATTGATTCTCTGGGTTAGGAATGTCAAAATCCCTTCTCGAGGGTCGCAATCCAGTCGGGTTTTCAGGATTTCCCCAATGAATATGCATGAGATCTATTAGCATACAATAAAAGCAGTGCATGCAAATAGATCTCATGCATATTCATTGGGGAAATCCTGAAAACCCGACTGGATTGCGGCCCTTGAGGAAGGACTTTGACACCCCTGCTCTAGGTATTCTAGTTGCCTTGCAATATAATTTCTATCTTTTACCATCAAGGCTTCACAAGACTCCACTGTCTGGACTCTAGATTTTAAGGAGTACACTTCTTCACCATGTTGATTATCAATCTATGCTTGAATCAAAACTGATTGAGCAATATTTTTCACATCCAAAGTATTTTGATTAACTTTTATTAGAGAGGCATTTATGCCATTAATGGCTTCCCACAGTGATTCAAGTGTCACACTGGAAGGTCTTAGCTTTCATAAGATTACTTGCTGTTTCCTGACCGCAATGTTTTGGAAGCTGTTTGTATCTGATGGTCTTATTCTTTTAGAGCAAACTCCCAGAGGCCTACCCCCCTTGATCGTAGGGAATATCATCCTGCCGAAAGCTGAACCTGCGGAAAACTTTCACCCAGAGCAGGAGGTGCTGTTCGTTCTATGGGGCTCAAAGCGCCCCGTTCAAACTGCTGCCCGAGACAAAAGCTCTGGGCGTGACTGAAGGAGAAGTCACTGGTCCTGTTGTAGCTTGAAAAGAGTCGAGAGTCGTCTGTCTCATTCCTGGATTGGAAGGTGCCACTGGGGGAGACTCCCACACTTTTCCTCTCCTTTTCCCCATCGTTCATCACTGGCTTTTTGCTACCAAGTTGTTCCAGGTGTGGGAACTTGCTCTGCCCCCTTTCAGCTACGTCAGATGCTGAGCTTGATTTAAAGCCCAGCACGGAAGCCTTACCATCTTTCTCCTCACTAGTGCTGCCCGATTCAGGAAAAAAAATTTCGATTCGATTCAGTCTATTGAATTGATTTTTTGATTCGATTCGATTTTCCTGCCCAATTGGGTGTTTTGTTTCAAACATCATGGTGGGTTTATTTCATACTGAATCAGAAGCCAAGGACCGGCCTCAATGATGAGTCGTGAGGCTAAGATGTCAGGAATTCAGCCATGGGTATATAGTTCAAAAAGTCACTTTATTGGTGAATTTGTCACAATAGCTCAAAGACTCGACACTGGCAGTGCTTCGATGCGTGTGACTTTATCAAGAGTCTAAAGGACCATGTTAAAACAAAATAAACATAATTAAAGACATAATTTTAAAAAAATCATAAAAAAATGTATATAAATGTAAAAGATGTGGTTAAGAACATTATAAGCTGAAAATAAACAGCATAATTTAAAACATAATTAAAAAATAATTAAACGTGTATAGGAATCGCATTCTAAACTGAACATAAGCAAGCAGCAAGAGTATATAATGTAATCAAAGCCATGCAATGAAAGAAAAATGTAATTTAGCTCTTAATCCAAAAACATGAATAAACACATTTACCGTATTTTCGCGGATATAACGCGCACCCGTGTAAAACGCGCACACGGGTATAGCGCGCAGAAATCACGATGACATGTACAAAAACTTTTGTATACCGCGCTCACGGGTATACCGCGCATGATGCCCGACGCTCCTTTCGCCCGCCCTGACTTTCCGTGCGCTGTCCCGACTCTCCGTTCACCCCCCCTGACTTTCCGTGCACTGTCCTCCCTTGAAGTCCTGTCCCCCCTTGAAGGTCTGTCCCCATCCTGAAAGCCTGATGCCCCCCCCGACGTCCGATACATCCCCCCCCCCCCCAGCAGGACCACTCGCACCCTCACCCCGAAGGACCGCCGACTCCCCAACAATATCGGGCCAGGAGGGAGCCCAAACCCTCCTGGCCACGGCGACCCCCTAACCCCACCCCGCACTACATTACGGGCAGGAGGGATCCCAGGCCCTCCTGCCCTCGACGCAAACCCCCCCCCCCCCCCCAACGACCGCCCCCCCAAGAACCCCCGACCGCCCCCCCAGCCGACCCGCGACCCCCCTGGCCGACCCCCACGACCCCCCCCCCCCCTTCCCCGTACCTTTGGTAGTTGGCCGGACAGACGGGAGCCAAACCCGCCTGTCCGGCAGGCAGCCAACGAAGGAATGAGGCCGGATTGGCCCATCCGTCCTAAAGCTCCGCCGACTGGTGGGGCCTAAGGCGCGTGGGCCAATCAGAATAGGCCCTGGAGCCTTAGGTCCCACCTGGGGGCGCAGCCTGAGACACATGGTCGGGTTGGGCCCATGTGCCTCAGGCCGCGCCCCCAGGTGGGACCTAAGGCTCCAGGGCCTATTCTGATTGGCCCACGCGCCTTAGGCCCCACCAGTAGGCGGAGCTTTAGGACGGATGGGCCAATCCGGCCTCATTCCTTCGTTGGCTGCCTGCCGGACAGGCGGGTTTGGCTCCCGTCTGTCCGGCCAACTACCAAAGTTACGGGGAAGGGGGGTGGGGGGGTCGTGGGGGTCGGCCAGGGGGGTCGCGGGTCGGCTGGGGGGGGGGCGGTCTGAGGTTCTTGGGGGGGGGGGCGGGCGTTGGGGGGGAGGGGGGTTTGCGTCGAGGGCAGGAGGGCCTGGGATCCCTCCTGCCCGTAATGTAGTGCGGGGTGGGGTTAGGGGGTCGCCGTGGCCAGGAGGGTTTGGGCTCCCTTCTGGCCCGATATTGTCGGGAAGTCAGCGGTCCTTCGGGGTGGGGGTGCGAGTGGTCCTGCCGGGGGGGGGGGGATGTATCGGACGTCGGGGAGTCGGCCGGGCAAGAGGGCTTGGGCTCCCTCTTGCTCCGATCGTGGATGCGGGTGCTGGTGGGAGCGCGTGCGAGCGGTCGTTCGGGGTGGGGGTGCGAGCGGTCCTGCTGGGGGGGGTGAATCGGGCGTCGGGCGGGGTGGGAACTATGTTTAAAAACTTTTGTATACTGCACTCAGGCATATAACGCGCGAGGGGTATGCGCGGTAGGTAAAAACGCGTATAACGCGCGTGTTATATCCGCGAAAATACGGTAAATCAGTAAAATCTACCCAGGTGGTTTAAGTATGGATAAAAAAGTATATGCATATTCAATATGAAGCAAACCGAGGCAATTAAGAACAAATAACCATAGTGTACCAAAAAGTCACACAAAGCACTTAAAGAGCAATAGAAAAGCAATTACAGTATGATGGGGCAATAAGCAAATAATGTGGAGCAATTGAAAAGCAAAGGCAATATACTGTATATAAGCAATTGAGACATAGAGCAATAAAAAATAATTTTGCAAACCACAGTTTAGAAAAATAAATAAAGCAAGTATGGAGAAAAGGCCATACAAAACAATTATAAAGTCATCATAAAACAATTAAGCAAAATATATTGAGAGGTAATAGAAATTACGTTAGTAAGACAAAGTGAAATGCTCTACAAGGCATAATAAGAGGAAAAGGGGATAGAGGGGCATAGATAGAGGATTACTGCACAGGTCCTGGACCTGTTGGGCCGCCGCATGAGCGGACTGCTGGTTTGACCCAGCAGAGGCATTGTTTATGTTCTTATGTTAGGAAAATGAGATAATATCTAAAAGGAATTAAACCATCGTGAAAAATAACCCAATGCATTGCTAAATCGAGGCATCAAAGCAGTAACAGAATAAAATAAAAAATAGTACCTGCTATGTATATAGTAGGGTGAATGGCAACCTACTATAATCACAGTTGAATGCATGGCAAGGACAAACAATACGTATAATGAACATAATTCAAGAGAGATATTGTTGTAGTAATGCTCATACGGAAAAAATGCTAACAGCCATAATAAACATAAGGCATACCGAAGCAGAAAAGTCTGAAAATGAGCAGTGTGGAAGGGCAAAAGAGACGTGTAAAATACATCAGATGAAAAAGAAAATTTAGTCAGTGAAAGGAAATGTGGTCAAAACATACAATTACAGCCAAAGTTAAGCTAATGAGTGGACAATTTAAACATAATGGGCATGTAAAGTTGTAACACGCTCTGAGGGTCATAACTGAAGACATAAAGCGGAACTCATATGTGAACAAGTATAATTTAAAAATCAAAATCAAAACTGAAAGCAAGGAGCAGCAAAGCAGTCTACATGAAACAGCAGAAAACAAAACAAAAACGCTGGCAGGGGGAAGGGAAATGTGTCGAATAAAATAAAACATGGAATCTACGGTACCTGTCTTGAATGTAGGCACCGGAAAATAACCAGACTCAAAACATTTCATTCTTTATCTTCAAACTCCATACCCCCTTTTTTAGTACGTAACCCTTTATACCAGTCCTTGCTTTTGCTCCCTGTGTCTTTCAAATAAAGTTTGTTGCTGCTTTCCTCACTTGATGTCATCTCTTTGCCTTTTTAAATGCTCCCTTTTTTACCACGTATTTCACCAGGGTTCTTCAGTTTTTCTGCAGTTCTTGCCTTACTTTTACCAACACATAAGTTCTTATATATTTAATTTTTATCCCAAATTTTCAAACATTTTTAACTGCCTTTTGTCCGTCTCTTTGTTTTTAACCTTGGCTTTTTAGATTAGTTTCGCTTTCACCCTGAAAGGAGGAGGGCTGTTCACTGAATCGGCCAGGCCGATTAAAAAAAAAAACAAAACCCAAAACAAACCCAAAACGAACCGTTTCACTCGAAATAAACCAGTGAATCGATTCGAATCGTGAATCGGGCAGCACTGCTCCTCACTGACTTTTACTACCAAGTTGTTCCGGGCATGGGAGCTTGCTCCGCACCCTTTCAGCTAGGCACGCTGTTTAAGGTGCAAGTTGAAGGTGCCTTTGAGTGATGACTTTGCTCACCTTTGGATATATAACTGCAAATTCTATAAACTCTGAGTTGATAGCAATATAGTTAGTCGTCTTAGAACTATCTGAAAATTTTTAAAAGTATCTTTTAAAGTTCTTACTGACTTGCCTATTTTTAGGTTATTTTAGAGATATTAATTCATTACCTTTAGATCTAGTGCCAATTGAGGTTTCACCACAAAGGGTTGCAGTCTTGGATTTCCTTCCTTACAAGAAAGTAGGTTCGCAGGTCAATAAGGGATTTAACACAATTAAAGTTCATACATATACACATAGACACATAAAATCCATCAAAAAAGGACTAGGGAATTAAAATTGATACCATTACAAAAGGCTGCAAGACCCCCCGCCCAACAGATAGACTTTTTAATTTTCACTGTGCTTATCTTAATTCATGCTCTAAGGGGCAAAGCCAGTCTAATTAGGGTTTGGCTTATTACTAAGCATTTATCCTGCTTTTTTTTATTATTGGTTGATTGCAAATGATGACCTAATTATTGCTGACCTCGTCCCTCCTGAATTTAAAATCATTCTGCTCTGTTGAAATGAAAAATGAGGGGGTGGTCTAGCAGTAATCTTGCATGAAAGTTTTGAATTTAAAATTCAGGAATCCAATATAATAAAAATATTGGAAATACTCTCTTGTAGATTGAGTAGGAAGAACTTAGTAGACTCTCTTTCTGTTACCTTATTTTAGATCTCTCCAGGAAGTTGTTCTAATGTTAAAGGTGATTTTTATGAATCAGTTTTATATAATTCAATGTCCTCACCCTCATTGTCTGTTATTAGGGGATATCAATTTGCATTTGGAGGATGATAATATTACTGAAGTGAATGAATCTAAAACTTTCTTATCTTCATTAGATTTTACTATTCCAAAGTTCTCTCAATCACATGAAAAGTGGCATCAATTGGGTATAGTTTCTTTTTTGTCTAAAACTGACCCTACTGCTAACATCTTTTTGAAAAATGAAAAGTGGTGCCCAACAATCTGGTCAGATCATTTTACTTGTCATTTTAATTTACTATGGACAGGTTCTCAGATTATTTTATTGTCTAAGATTAAACAAGAAGTTTTTTTTTAAATTAGGAAAACACTTAATACAGCTGAATTTTGGAAAAGAGTTGAATTATTTCCCACAATTACAGATGTTGCAGAATTTTCTACTTATTGGGATAAGGTTTGTAATACAATCCTTGGTATAGCTCCCTTACAACATAGAAATGACAGCAGATAAAGGCCAAATGGCCCATCTAGTCTGCTCTCCACAGTAACCATTATCTCTTTCTCTCTCTGAGAGATACCACGTGTCTATCCCATTAAGAGACATTCTGGGAAAGCTAAGGAGTGATTTGACACAGATTTACATAACCAGCAGCGTATAGTAAGACGTATGGAGAGAAAATGGTTAAAATCCAGAACCAAAGGGGGATAGGGATGTGGAGGAAAGAGATTCATAATTATAAACTTTTAATTAAGGAAAAATTGAAAGCTTTTTACTCAGCCAAAGTAGGACTGACTGTCACTAACACACAAAAATTATTTCATCTTGTCTCTGTTTTTGATGTTTCAAAATTTACATAATCCAATCATGAGGAAGTTCCTTCTTCAAATGATCTTGCTAACTATTTCAGTTCTAAGATTTCTTCTCTCAGATCTTCTTGTATACCACAGGGGGAATGAGTTCCTGATAATTTCCATTCTCAGAATGATGGCATTCCTGCTTAAACCAGATTGGAGCCAGTTTCTGAAACTCTATGACAAATGTTCTAATTCTTACTGTGTTTTGGATCATTGTGTGCCATTGTTAATGAAAACGACCCACTGAATTTTCAAATGGATCTTTTCAATTGGTTGTCTCATCTGTTGGACACAGGTTTTTTTCCACCTTCAGGAGGGCACATTATTATCACACCAATAATTAAAAATTTTAAAGGTTCTCATAAAGTGGATTTATTTAAATGGGCTACTTTTTCTTTGATTAAGGGACTATTTCCTGATGAATTGGGTCAAATTTTGGTTACCCCTATTCTTAAAGATCAGAAGGTATCAATTGCCACGAAATCCAATTATAGACCGATAGCAAGCATTACTTTGTTTACCAAATTTCTGGAAGGTTTAGTTAATTTAGAATTAGTAAGTTATTTGGATAAATTTAATATCCTTAATGACCATCAGTCGGGATTTAGAAGAGGATATAGTACGGAGACCGTCTTAACTTCAATGCTTGATTATCTTCATGGTCTATTTAGCAAAGGCACTAGTGCCTTAATTCTTCAGCTAGATTTTAGCAGTGCCTTTGATCTAGTAGATCATGAAATATTGTTGAGTTGTTTAGACACAATAGGACTTTCAGGAAGGGCCTGGAATTGGTTTCAAGGTTTTTTGAAGAAAAGATTTTATCAAGTGATTTGTGACGGTAACTATTCTCATTCATGGAGCAACCCATCTGGTGTGCCCCAAGATTCTCCACTATCGCCTACCTTATTCAACATCTATATTTCCCCTTTAGGATATTTATTACAGAGTTTAAATGTAAAATTTTATATATACGCAGATGACATTTCTATTTTAATCCCTCTAAATAATTTTACCACTGAAATTTTAAACCAGATATCTTCTATTATGACTCAGATAGAACAGTGGACAATTAATTTCAAACTAAAACTCAATATGGAAAAGACCAAACTTTTCTTGGCTAGTCCCAATGACAAAATAACAAACTCATTGCTTCATCTTAATGGTCAAGTTTCAAGTTTATTGACTTTTAATATACCGACCATCAACAAGTATCTGGCCGGTTTACAATAAAATTTAAAAAGAGATAAATATTTAAAAAAATAAATGAAAGTGCACATCAAGGACATTAACTGGACAGACTTGAAAGTGAGGGTAAAAGGGAAAAGGGGGGGAAAGTTACATGTTTAGAAGAAAAAAGGAGAAAGAGGGAATAGGGTAAAACATGGGGTGGGATCGCTTTATAAAAGCAGTTGGTTGAATAAGAAAAGAAGGAAAAAAGAAGAAAGAAAAAAAAAAATTATGGGAGTCACACTAGACTGACATTTAACACTAGCAGAACACACAAACTTAGTGGTACAAAAATGCTTTTTTACATTGTGGAAATTAAGAACCATAAAAAAATATTTTGATCCTTTATCATTCAGACTATTGGTGTAGGCATTAGTTTTAGCTATTTTAGACTATTGTAACATTATCTATTTAGGAGCACCCAAAAAAATTCTAAGGAAATTAAGGATAATTCAGAATACAGCTGTTTGATTGATTTTTTGGTTTAAAAAAGAACGACCATAATAGTCCATATTATATTATTACTTCATTGGCTGTGTTTGGAGGGAAGAGTATTATTCAAATTTTCCTGTATCTGCTTTAAGCTGATATCAGGATTATCTCCAGCTTACCTTATCCCTCATTTTGCTGATTGTCCAGCTTTTATTTAGTGTAAACCGCTTAGAACTTTTGGTTATGGTGGTGAAGGAGTCTGGGACTGGTATTCCTGAGTGTTGAACTAAGTTTTCTCTTTAATAAAATGCTGAATTATGTTTAGCTGCAGACCTAACTTATCTCATGTTCTAGCCTGCCTGCACTGGGTGTTTTAGCTTGGGCATTTTAGCTTCTTATGGTTCTCTCAGCATACATGATATTGTATTCTGCCCTCCTGGACATGTAACAGAAAGACTGCAGGGCTTAGATAAGTGACCTGCTAATAGGGCTTAGGACCACCAATGATTGTTAAGAAAAGTAACACATGAAAAGTTTTTTTCTAGAATTCAGTTGTATAGCCAGAAAAATGAATAAATATCTCTGTAACTTCCTGGTTTCGGGACTTCTGAAGCTGCCAACTTGGTGCTCGGGAGTCGCATATATGCTGAATAAACCCTGTTGCTTTCTTCAAGTCTCTGATTATTGTGTCTGAGTGACCTTTCAGCGTTATAAAAGAATAAAGTTGTTGTTATTATTATTATTATTATTCCTTGGTGTCCAATTATAGACCTATCACTTCCATTTCTCTGTTTATTAAAATAGGATTTGGCTCATTTACAGATTTCAAGTTATTTGGAGCGGCATGTTTTGCTCCATGATTCTCAGTCTGGCTTTCGTTCCCAATACAGTATAGTACAGAAACGGTGCTCGCTGCAATTCTAGATCATCTTAATAACTTGCTTAGCAAGGGCTGTAATACCCTTGTTGTTCAATTCGATTTAAGCAGTGCTTTCGACTTAGTCGATTATATTAAGTTATTAGAATACTTAGATTCATTTGGGATGCGTAAAAATGTCTATGCTTGGTTCCAGGGCTTTTTAATCTTCCTGTACTTATAAAGTTATAACGGATAATGTTTGTTCTCATGTGTGGAGGAATCCTTGTGGAGTTCCTCAAGGTTCCCCACTCTCCCCACTATTGTTTAATGTGCACCTTTCTTTGGGCTTCAAACAAAGTAATTTGGGTATAAAATTATTCAGTTAATGCGGGCGACATTACCATCATAATTCCTTGTCTTTCTTTAGTTGCTAATATTGCCCATATTATCGAGGACGTTTTTGATTCAATTGAGGGATGGATGACAGTTAGGGTAGCTGGTTTTAAGAAAGGTTTAGACAAATTCTTGGAAGAAAAGTCCATAGTCTGTTATTAAGACATGGGGGAACATAACATAACATTATACTTATATACCGCGTTACCAAAAAGTTCTACGCAGTTTACAAAAGATTATAACCATTAAACATAATTGTATATTTGAATAAGTCAGCTAGTCAGGTATTTGGAAAAAAGATAGGTTTTTAGCTGTTTTCTAAAACCTCTTTAAGAAACAGCTGTAAGCAACACTGATCAAAATTTTTTTTCATGAGAAGCTGCCTGAGATGCTAAAGAGTGATTTAGGAATTTCTTGCTTTTACAACCTTTTACAGAAGGGAAATTGAACAGAGCATGAGTTTTTCTACTGCATTTGTGCATAGCTATGGAAAAAACTATTAGCCAGATAAGTAGGGGCTGCACCATATAAAACTTGTAACAAAAACAGCCCAACTTGAACAATACCCAAGCTTCCACAGGCAACCAATGCAATTTGCAATAAAATAATGTAACATGATCGTATTTCTTCAATCCGTAAATCAATCTAATCGCTGTGTTCTGTATCAATGATAATCTCAATAATTCCTCTGCTTGACCTGGTTCGGTGGCATGGAATGTTGTTACTCTTTGGGTTTTGGCCAGGTACTAGTGACCTGGATTGGCCACCGTGAGAACGGGCTACTGGGCTTGATGGACCATTGGTATGTCCCAGTAAGGCTATTCTTATGTTTTATGTTAAAGCTCAATTCTGAAAAAACAAAATTTTTTCTTGCCACTTTTAGTCAGAATAATTTAGAGACTTCTTTCACTCAAAAAAAACATACAATATCCGATTCACTCAACTGTTAAAATTTTGGGTGTTACCTTTAACAAAAATCTAACCATGCGTATTCAAGTTGCTTTTGTAGTCCATAAAGGCGTTTAAACTATTGGTACAATCTTTAGTACTTATCCATTTGGACTATTGCAACATTGTTTACTTAGCTGGTATTAAGAAAAATCTTTCCAAACTATCATTCAAAACATGCCTGTTAGAACTGCATTGGTTGCTGGTTGAGGCGCGGGTTATTTTCAAGCTAGTTTGCCTCTATTATTGAGTAGTAGTGGGTGAAGCCCTGCTTTATATGACTGACTTATTTTGTTTCTCCATTCAAAAACACTCTCGAATCTCTAAAGCCTTTGTGACTCTTCCAACACTTAAAGGCTGTAAAAAGGTATCTTGTTTGCATGCTTTCCTATCAGGCTTCAGTGTGGGATAAGAATTTCAAATCTTTATTTTGTTCAGTTTCTTATTTTCATTTTAGAAGACAACTAAAAACTTATCAGTTTGCAAAATTTTGGGGCTCTTAATTTTCTTTATTCTTTTCTCATTGTAGTTTTAGTTAACCTTTTGCAAACCACATAGAACTCAAAGGTTAAGAAATTGATTTATGACCAGCAAGCGCTCAAGACATGAGCCCAGTTTGTGCGTCTTTTCAATGTGGCCTTTCAGTGCACTTCTACGCTACCTTCCAATGCGTCCTACCACCACAATGCCATCTTAAAGCCTTGTTTGAGTTCTTTTAGTGCCCTGGTATGAATACCATCCGGTCAGGGCAGGATTAACCAATAGGCCAAGTAGGCATGTGCCTAGGGCCCGAAATGGTCAGGGGGGCCCGATGAAGGAGGGCATCAACATTGTTTTTTCCAAATGGCGATGGACCCCTCCAGCATCGATCGGCAACACGGGCCCCCCTGATCAGCAACGTGCCCCTCCCCATTGAAGGAAAGTAAGACAAGCAAGCAACGCGGGTAAGAAAGGCAATGGGAACTGTAATTTTGCAAGCAGTGCTGCTTGCCCAAAGCTTCCCTCTGACGCAGCTTCCTGTTTCCGCCTGGGCGCATGGTGGGGTGGGGCGGGGCAGGGGACCCAGTGTACTTGTGTGCATAGGGGCCCTCGACGAATTAATCCTGCCCTTCATCCGGTCCATAAATGCTTCCTGTTAAGACACAAGACCCATGAAGCAGGCAGAGCCCAGGAGTCTCAATGCATGTTTATGAGAATGGTGAAGGGAAGAAGGATTTTAGATTTTTTAGGAAATGGAGGTCAGCAGTTATTCAAGAGTGCATGTTTTGGAGTTGGATATCTTTTGGAAGATACTGTCAAAACAGGGAAGTTATGCCTTTATTTATTTTAAATATTTATAGCCCGCATATCCAACAATTCTATGCGGCTTACAATCTCTATGATGTCCTTTCAGTAAGAACCCTATAGTAGAGCAAAGATTGTAAGAATATCTGTGTCAATATATATATATATATATATACATACACACACATACACAGTGGGACACTGTTACCAGAGTATTACAATAGTAAGTGAATCAAATTGAGGAAGGGTGTGGCAAATATTAAAGAGGGAATTGAGGCTAACAGAGGAACAATTCAGCAAGAAACAGTATTGTGTTATCGTGGATAGAAATTCTAAGTGTGAAGGGAAAAGGAATACTGGTAGGTCTAGATCAGGGGTCTCAAAGTCCCTCCTTAAGGGCCGCAATCCAGTCTGGCTTTTAGGATTTCCCCAATGAATATGCATGAGATCTATGTGCATGCTCTGTTTTCAATGCATATTCATTGGGGAAATCCTGAAAACCTGACTGGATTGCGGCCCTCAAGGAGGGACTTTGAGATCCCTGGTCTAGATCACCATCTGCCAGGCCATAGCGATCAGATGATGGAATGTTAACAGGAGCGTAGGGAGAGGGGAGACATGATTGAGACATGATTGAGACATGATTGAGACATTTAAGTACATCACGGGACGGGTAGAGGTGGAAGATGATATCTTTCTTCTCAGGGGACCCTCGACCACAAGAGGACATCCGCTCAAGCTCAGGGGAGGGAAGTTTCGTGGAGACACCAGGAAATACTTCTTCACGGAGAGAGTGATTGAGCATTGGAACGAGCTCCCAGTGCAGGTGGTCGAGGCACGCAGCATCTCAGACTTCAAGAACAAATGGGATACCTATGTGGGATCCCTACGAGGTCATGCCAAGGGATAGGGTCACTAGGACTGAATGAGCGGGTCAGTAGAGTGACAGTATAATTACAAGGGATAGGGTCACTAGGACTGAATGAGCGGGTCAGTAGAGTGACGGTATAATTACAATTATTCTTTAGGGGGTCAGTAGATTTAAGAGGGTGGGTAAATAGTGTGGGCAGACTTGATGGGCTATGGCCCTTATCTGCCGTCATCTTTCTATGTTTCTATGTTTCTATGTTTCTATGAAATTAAAGAAGCTAGTGAATATAGAAAAATCTGTCAAACTTTTTTTCTGAAAATGATTTTGCCCTTTTTTCCTTCAGCTAAACCAGGTGGCCAGGTGAAATGTCAGTATTTTCCAGCTGTGGATAAAGTTATCTTTGTGGATGATTATGCGGTAGGCTGTAGGAAGGATCTGAACGGCATTTTGTTGTTAGACACAGCTCTCCAAACACCAGTTTCAAAGCAGGATGATATGGTTCAGCTTGAATTACCAGTTACAGAGGTAAGTTATACTGTTTGATTCACCTTGGAATTTTTTTTTGTTTTGATTTTTTTCTATGCAGTATGTCAAGACAACGCTTGTGGAGATAGCACGGTATACAAACCTAAGGTTTAGTTTAGTATGTAAATGATAGAACTCTATAATTTATGCTGTTACCTGTATGCTCAGCCCAAACTTCAACCGTACATGCCATCAAATAGTTGGTATTTTATGAGTTCATTATGTTCATGAATGAGTGGAATACTGTAATTTAGGTGCCTTCTTGCTGTCTAAAACTAGTTGGCCCCACATATATACTTAGAATTTTTATCTTGTCTAGCAAGGTGGAGGTATCTTGACAGAACATGCAGTGAGTCTGTCTTTTTTTCATATCCCAAGCGGATTACAGGCCAAATGTATCTTGTATTGATAGGATTAACTATTTTTTTCCATAGCATCCAACAGGTCAATCCAACGACTTGTGGGTTATGCCCATCTACCAGCAGATGAAGATAGAACACTAGAACTCTGTCATATAGAACTCTAAACTGTAGCCTCACTTTCTCTTTTCTCTTATCTAGCAGGTGGACATATGTATCCTGTGGAGTTCTCTGTTGGTGCAGGCTCCTGGCCTATTCCCTGGTGCAGTTCAGCATAAGGGTCAAGAGGATTTGTGTGGGCTATGGGGTATATATCTGGTAGTACCAGGTCTCCCTTTTGCTGGGCTCATTACCTCTGGGAGTAAGAAATCTCCTGACTTCAAAAATAAAAAAACAACTTTCAGGGACTGCCGTATGTACTCTAATATAAACTGAGATATTTGAACCAAAAAAGACCCCAAAATTGGAGCCTTGGTTTATATTCGGGTCCACCTTAAATCCTGCTGGTCCAGTAGTGTGAGCCAAGCTGGAATAGGAGTAATCCCTCCCTCTTTTGAGGTGAGGTGTTAGGTCCTATCCTGGCTTTCATCTGGCTGTAGAATTGCTGCATGCCCCCTTCCTTCCTTCCCTCCCTTCCTCCCTGCTGTAGAATCAATGTGTGCCCCCTCCCTCCCTGCTGTAGAATCAATGTGCGCTTCCTCCCTCAAGCCTTCTTTAATCACTGATGATCTAGTGGAATGAGCTGAGGCAGGAACAATTCTCTTATGCTCCTTCTCATGCAGTCTCAGTGAAAAAAATAGCTGTTGTGAGTTCCTGCAGAAATTTTCAGGGGGAAGGAGGAAAGAAAGGGGTATATGGTGATTTCTACAGCCAGCTGACACCTGGGACAGGGAGGGAGGGATCGCAGCTGTCCTGGTTTTTTTCACCATAGTACTGGCCCACCAGAATTTAAGGTGGTCCTGAAGAGAGGCCAGTGCTAGGTTTGGGAGGGGCAGGTGGGTGTAGAGGCTGGTGGCACTTCATATAAACCGGTTTATATTCAAGTTACATTCCCCCTCCCCCCTTTCTTTAGGGGAAAATGTTACCTCGGTTTATATTCGAGTATATTCGATAACCATTTAAATGAGCCAGCAGGATAATTAGGGTAGTGACATGATTAAGCACTAGATTTATGTTCTGCAGTACCTCTGCTAGCATACCTCAAACTCAGAGTAGAGAATGACACAGGGTAAAAATTATCCCCGTCCCCGTGAGCTCTGTTCCCGTCCCCACAAACCATCTGATCCCATCTGCACAAGCTTCAAATAGTTTTATACTTATTTTATTAAAGTATAAAAAGAAACAAATATTCTGTACAATTGTTATTTTATAAATCAGAGTTCTGGCTGCCAAACTAGAGGAAAAGATATTCAGATGGCAGGGCTTTCTTTATAAATGTTTATCAACACAGCTACAATACTATCACCTACCCTATTCAATCTATACATGTCTATACTAGGCCATGAACTATCCAAACTAAATCTCCAAGTGTACATATACGCTGATGACATTACAATTATCATCCCCTTCTTTACACTATCGACCAAAACCAGACACTTCATTTCATCTGTCATCGATCATGTAGAACAATGGACAAAAAACTTCAAACTAAAAATAAACCCTGAAAAAACTAAAATATTCATGGCCACCCCAATGAACAAATACAAAGAACCATCAATCAGTTTACAAGGGAAAAACTTTCCTATTAACCACACTATAAAAATCCTTGGCATGACCTTAGATCAGCAACTGACATTTGACGCCCACACTGACATCTTAGTAAAAAAATGCTTCTGCCTACTATGGAAACTACGTACGATAAAACCATACTTCGACTTTGCATCATTCAGACTATTAGTACAATCACTAATCTTAAACTCGGTGGACTACTGCAACATCATTTACCTAGGATCCTACAAAAAAAACTACCAAAAGATTGAGAATAATCCAAAACACAGCCATACAACTGATTTTTGACCTGAAAAAATCCAACAACATCACTCAATATTTCAAAAAACTGCACTGGCTACCAGTCGAGGCCAGAATAATTTTCAAATTTGGTTGCCTATGCTTCAAAACGCTATTTGATACTGCATCCATCTACCTTCTCAGTGTTCTCCCCCAGAAATGTTTTCCAGCTGGGTGGCATGAAAAAGTAGCTGGGTGGGGCGGGATGGGGAAATTTGGTGGTGGGGAAAATTAACCCCCTCTTTTACTAAGGTGCGCTAGCGTTTTTAGCGCGCGCAAACCCCCGCGCTATGCAGGAAAACTAATGCCAGCTCAATGCTGGCATTAGCATCTAGCGCGCACGGCAATTCTGCACACGCTAAGCGCACGCTAAAACCACTATCGCAGCTTAGTAAAAGGAGCCCTAAATGTGTACTATTTTTATTAATTATTATTGTTTTCCAATGTTCAATATGACTTCCTTTTTTAAGGTTTGACACTTGTACCAGAATATTTTTACTAAATTTAAGAAGTATCCAATTCTAGAAGGGAATAATTAGATATTTGCCCTCTTTCAAATGGTATAGAGGTTTAAAAAAGGGAAATGCGTTAATGAAGTCATTAGATACAATCTAGCCATTTATTTCTGCATGAATTTAAACAACTAAAAAAAAAAGATAAATATAACTCATCCAGTCATACAAGAAATGGCTCTACAGCACCTCTAATAATGTTTTGATCACTAGGTTCCTTCCTGAGGTCTCACTGAGGATATGAAATAGATGCAATCCCCACTTCCAGACCTCTTCCACATAATTTATGGAGAGGTGTTACTGAGCCTTGAAGGAGACCTGTGTGATTGATCTTTATCTGCTACTTTTTTTGCTGTACACTTCCCCCTCCATATTCGTGGGGGTTAGGGGCAGAGCTGGCCCAAGAATATTAAAAAAACCGCGAATAATATTCAGACCGGTTCTGCCCCTAACCCCCGCTTCCCCCGGCTATTTTAAGCCCTGAAAGCCCCCCCTTAAGCCTTACCTGGTGGTTTAGCGGGTTTTCAGGCAGGAGCGATCTTCCCATGCTCCTGCCCTGTGCAGATCTCTCAAAGGAAATGGCTGCCTTGAGCTCCTGTAGTCTCTCAAGCCATTTCCTGTGAGCGATCTGCACGGAGCAGGAGCGTGGGAAGATTGCTCCTGCTCTGAAAACCCGCTAGACCACCAGGTAGGGCTTAAGGGGGGACTTACAGGGCTTAAAATTGCCTGAAAATGCAATTTTTGGTTTAAAACTGCGAATAAGTGAATCCGTAGATACGGAATTCTCGAATACGGAGGGGGAAGTGTAGTGCAAAGTGAGAGCTTGGGCAAAACAGTTTAGGTAAAGAAGCAGGTAATAATTAGCAATGTATTAAAAAATATTTTATTTTTATTTGCTTATAATGTCATTTGAAAGCTGCTTGATGTTAATACAACTTTAATTTAATTCTTTATAGTGTGTGTGTGGGGGGTGGGACAACACCTACATCAACACTAAAGTTAGAATAGGGTTATTAAATCCAGTGGTGTACCTAGCAGGGCTGTGGAGTCGGTAGATAAATGTTCCGACTCCTCAGTTTTTTGTACTTCGACTCCAGTACCCGAAATTTCCTCCGACTCCGACTCCACAGCACTGGTTAATTTTCAGATCGTTAAAATGGAATGTCAAGTTGAGAGAAATGAGCATTTTCGACACCACCTTCTTTTTGCTTTTAATCAAGGCCTAATCAGGTCTAAGGCCGCAGAAGCTGCTCGCAACATTTGTGCTGTGTATATAGTGGGTGCTATAGCTTAAAGAATCGCTCGTGATTAGTATGCCAAGTTCAGAAATGGAGTAGATAAATGTTCCGACTCCGACTCCTCAGTTTTTTGTACTTCTGACTCCAACTCCGACTCCAGGTACCCGAAATTTCCTCTGATTCTGACTCCTCGACTCCGACTCCACAGCCTTGGTACCTAGTATATATGACAGCCAGTGCTGATCATTTTTTAACAACCCCCTCCTCTATATAAAAAAGATATTTCTAGTAATAATCCATGAGTCACACAACAAGGGTGCACCTAGGAAAAGGCAGCATCTTAAATACTGCAGTGAGCACTAGAACACCAACACACGCATTGTAAAACTAAACAAGCCAGATCCTTGGATAGTCAATTGATCCTGTACAGTCGATGCTAACAGAAAGCCATGTCCTTTTCATACACACAGACAGATACACCCTTGCCCAATATGGAATAACCACAAACTCAAAATAGAATTATGTAGATAAAAGTTAAACTGAACCAAGAAACCAGACTCTGCATACAGTGCAACACCACAGAAACAGTGGCATGTCCTCTAATACTGTGCAAAATATAAAGACACATTTTAATAACTAAATTGAAAATAAAATTATTTTTCCTACCTTTTTGTCTGGTGATTTAATGAGTCTCTGGTTGCACTTCCTTCTTCTGACTGTAAATCCAATATTTCTTTTTCTGCCCCTCCCCTTTTCTTTCTGTCCTTTTCTTTCTCTTTCTCCCCCTGCCCTCCCCAAGCCATTGCGCCGATTTCTCCACTTCCCTGATGCTTTACCTACCCCCCAAACCACCATGACGATTTCTCCCTGCTGCTCCCCGAGCCAGGCTAGGCACGTACAAGCGCCGGACTCACAAGACTTCACCTCCGACGTCAATTCTGACGTTGGCAAGGAAGTTCCAGGCCAGCCAGGCAGCGATTGGCTGGCCCAGAACTTCCTCTCAGACGTCAGAATTGATGTCGGAGGTGAAGTCTTGTGAGTCCGGCGCTTGTACGCACCTGGCCTGGCTCGGGGAGGCAGGAAGAAAAAGATTGTAAAAGCAATGCAATCGATTCACATTGCCTTTGCGATCTACTGGTCGATCGCGATCGACCATTTGGGCACCCCCAGCAGTACAGTATACTGTTGTTATGGTAACCTGTCCTGACCTGAGAAAAGGGGTTTAGTCCCAAAAAATTGCCTTATTTCCATTTCCTATTTATAAACTTTAATCAATACAGTTACAATACTACTTGATTCTAAGTAAAGCAACAAAAATATTTTTTTCTACCTTTTGTCGTTTCTGCTTTAATCATCTTCTCTTCGCTCTCTTCTTTCTATTCAGCATTTGTCCTTGCTCCCTTCCATGCAACATCTGTCCTCTCTCTCTACCCCTTCCATCTACTGTCCACCCTCTCTCTGCCCCTTGCATCCACCCTCTCTGCCCTTTCCATCCAGTGTCCGTCCTCTCTCTGTTCCATATGGCATCTTCCCTCTTTCTATGTCCCTTCAATAAACTGTCTATCCTGTGCCCTTTCTCTCCTTTGGAAACAAACGAAACAAGCTGCAGATGTGTACAAGATGCAGGCAAAATTTATTTGTGACAAATTAAAAACCTAAATTATTTAAAACCCTTTTACCAATCAAGGGACCTGACACGGTCCGTATTTCAGACAAACCTTCGTCAGGGGTCCATGGTAAAAAAGGATTAAGAAATATGCCACAAAAAATGTAGAATGACAACAAAATGTCTTGTTCGCCGAGAATTGCCAACTGCTGTAAAGCGTCTCCGGTTGGTGTTTTTTCTGCAGATAAGGTTGGACCTTCCCCCTTTTTTTTTGTTTTTGTTGCTTTCTCTCCTTTGTACATGATTCATTTCAGCTTCACCCCTTCTCCTATGCTCTGGCATCTCTCTCTTCTCCTTTCCTTCTCTTCCTTACCACTCCACCCTATGGTCTGGCATCTCTATCTCCTTCCCTTCTCTCCCCCCATGCCCTGGCATCTCCCTCCTCTCTCTCCCTCCTCTGGCATCTCCTCTCCTTTCTTTCCCTCTCCTCTCCTTTCTTTTCCTCTGGTCTGTCATTTTGTCTCCTTTAGTTTCCCTTCCTTCCCCCCATGCCCTGGCATCTCTCTCCTCTCCTATCCCCTCCCCCACTTCATTATCTGACATCTCTTCTCCTTCCTTCCACCTGGCCTGGCATCTGCCTCCCCCCCCTCCATGGTCTGGTAGCTCCTTTCCTTTCCCTCCCTCCCATAGTCTTGGCATCCTTTCCTTTCCCTCCCTCCCATGGTCTTGGCATCTCTTTCCTCTCCTCTCCCTTCCCTGGTCTTCCTTCTCCCCTCTCTCTCCCAAATTGGGTGCTTCTACAGCTGCACTTCTCTTCCCCTTCCCCCTCCCCCAATTGGGTGCAGCAGCAGCATTTCTCTCCCCCCCAATTGGGTGCAGCAGCTTTTCTCTTCCCCCTCCCCCAAAAATCTTGAGTGCAGCAGCCAGAACATGCCTTCATTTTAATAATAATTTCATTGTTTTTTTTATATATTTTTTAATAAAGGGTATATGTTTAGCCTTAGCCTCTCGATTCTTACTTTTAAGGATGCAGGTAATCATATCCACATATCTTTGAAGAGACCTTATTTGGGTATGTAATTCCCTCTTTCAGTTCATTAGTCATAGCTGTATCTGTATAGGGTCTTCATCACCTCACTTCAGTCACTTACTATTATACATTTGATGACATTTCACATTCATGATACTTAGATTAGAACCTTACTTAACCTTTTCCTGTCGTGTGTCCCGGATGACGGGACATTCCAAAAATGTCGTTGCCATCGTATGTCCCATACTAATAAAGAGCCAGGAACACAAAATATTTGAATTTACAGACTAATGACTTATTTACATTGTGTTTACAATAGCCTTAAATGATAATGGTAAATAATACAAAACTTTGCTAGAATAATTACGATTGGCACCAGCGTAACATAAAATGTATTACAATAGGAAAAGGTTAACATTAATCTTATATTCATTTCAATATCCATTTCTGGTCTTCACACACATTGCACAGGTGTCCTTTCATCACATCTTATCTTGATCTCATAAATCATGTTTACTTTTTATCAGAAGTTTACTAAGACTAATCTTGACCACATCAATTAGAAGTTCGCCATTAAGCTAAAGCACTATTTATTCACCACACCAATGTCTCTAGGGTATATTCATTCTTCCTTTTTTCATATTCACCCATAAATTCATATCCATAGGACCCCTGAAGAAGACTTTATGTCGAAACACAGACCGTGTTGAATTATCTTCACTATCTAAAGTTGTGGATTATCTTATTGAGACAAATCAGTAACATTAGTCTCCACATTACCTTTTGTTTTGGACTTTCATCTTTCTATGGATTTAACGGGTCAACTTCTTGGTTGATCATGTTATATGCACCCACATATCACACTGTTTGACTTCTTCAAGGTTTCTGTTTTGGACATTTGTTCATTTCTTGTTCTTGGTGAAGCTGTTCTAAAGTAGAGGCAGGCAATTTCTCTCTGCTCTTATTTTTTTTTTTGTTTTACTTCTTTTATATTTACAGTATTGAAAGTAAGGCTGCTGCATGGGATCCTATATGGCAGCGCTCTAGTGTTCTCTATCTCTACCTGCTAGTGATGAGCATAACCCGTGAGTCTCCAGACTAATCTGAGACTAATGGAAAGGAAATTACCAGGTATAGTTATAATTTTGTAAGTAGTGTTGTTATATATGGTAAATATGGTAGTCTTTTTATTGTTGAAGCAATATTTTTTTAATGTGGATAGCAGAATTAGTAAAGCACCTAAGTGAGCACTGATGAGCTCAGAATTGGTGTAAAATTCTAAGCGTGCATTGCCCTTCCAACATGCAGTGGTTTCATCTCCTTAATTAGT
The DNA here is from genome assembly GCF_902459505.1 of Geotrypetes seraphini. Lineage (NCBI taxonomy): Eukaryota > Metazoa > Chordata > Amphibia > Gymnophiona > Dermophiidae > Geotrypetes > Geotrypetes seraphini. Next base: position 275,345,504 of record NC_047086.1, read on the forward strand.
TCTAAAGAAATAGAAAAAAAAATGCTCTTGCAGGAGGGTGGAATTGTGTGGGTTATTAATCCTGCTGTCTGAGAGAAAATTTGTTACAGGTAAACATTGCTTTTTCTGACAAGAAGGGTTAAGTTAGGCACACACAGTAGGTGACTTCTTGGGCAGTGTTTCCAAACTTCTTCAAGCCAAGTACCCCTTAGGTCAAAAAGATTTCAAATGAGTACCCCCGAGCTCCGAGCAGCAGAGATTTTGAAATGGACATTTTATTGTTTAACAGAACTAACTAGGCAACATACATAACGAATACAAGTTACTGCAACTGGCATATAGACCAAGGCATAAGAGGCTTGATCTGTTATATTTCAGTCTCATATAAACTGGCCCCTTGACAATAATAATAACTTTATTTTTCTATACCGCCATAATCTTACGACTTCTAGGCGGTTCACAGTAAAGAGAGCTGTACAATCAGCGAATTACAATCTTAAAGATCAATGAATTACAATCTTAACAATCAGCGAACTACAATATAGTATTAACATGTTACAGTGAAGGGGCTGGATGGCCAGCGAATTACAGAATACAAATGGAGAGGAAGACACTGAACAGACAGAGAGTACAGGATACAATTGGTGAGGGAGTGTAGTATCAGCATGAAGAGTAATAGTTTTAGAAGGAGGGAGTATTTTGACTAGGAAATAAAACTATTGAACAGAGCAGTCTTAATTATTATCCCAGGACAAGCAGGCATGATATTCTCACATGTGGGTGACGTCATCTACGGAGCCCCAGCGCGGACAGCTTTTCAAGCAAACTTGCTAGAAGTTTCAAGTTTGCACACTGCACCACGCATGTGCATGCCTTCTCGCCCACTAGAGGGCGCATCCCACCTCGTGGTCCTCAGTTCAATTTTTTCCGCGGAGCCAGAAAGCCCTGTGGATTTGAGCTCCAGTTGTATTGCCTTTCTAGCTGCCGCGTTTCGTTGTTTTTTTGTATTTTGATCGATTCGCGGTGCTCCTTTCTTTTGTTTCTTTCGTTTAAAAAAAAAAAAAAAAAAAAAATTTTACTTTTCGTTAGGCTCCGGGGGCTCCCGGCAGCCGTGGCCGCGGGACGTCGGTCGTTCCCGGCCTTCTTTTTCGTTGATGTCCCGTCCTGTTACGGGATTTAAAAAGTGCAGCCGGTGTGAGAGGTTGCTTTCCATCACTGACCCTCACCGGTGGTGCATTGTTTGTCTTGGGCCCGATCATCCGACAGCTTCGTGTGATCGCTGCGCTACCTTTCAAAACAGAGCCCTTCTTCGCCGTAAGGCCAGAATGGCGGAATTGTTTGCAGTGGACGCGCCGCCTAAGGCCTCGACGTCGGCCTCGGCCCCGGCCTTGACCTCGGCCTCGGCGTCCTCGGGGGCCTCGGCTTCGCCTCGGCCCTCGGCTTCGAAGGCGTCCTCGGGTAAGCCGGCTTCGGGTAAGTCCTCTGTTCCATCCCCTTCAGCAAAGAAGCCATCCTCTACTCCGGCTAAGGCGGGTGGGTCGACCCCGGCCCCGCCTCGGACTTCGACTTCGCACACCCCGAGGGAATACTCGAGACCGAGGTCGCCCTCCAGGGAGTGTGCTCCGGACCCGGAACTCCCAACCTTCGTGGGGATCCCGGACTTTCAGGACCTCCTTCGAGCCCTGATTTCATCGGAGCTGTCGGGGGCCTTGGAAGTGTTGCAGCGAGCTGCGGTTCCGGCGGCCTCGACCTCGCAGGCCTCGGCCGGGGCGCCCTCGCCCTCGGAGGCCCCGGCCTCGGCTCCCTCGACCTCGGGAGCCCCGGCCTCGGGTATTGTGGCCCCCTTAACCTCGGCCCCGGCCCTGCCCTCGACCTCGGGGGGTCCGCCTGAGCGGAGTGTGCGGCCCAAGGAAAAGTTGCGCAGAGTGCGTCGTATTTCCTCCTCTTCCTCGGGGTCTTCCCGGGACGCCTCGCCCTCGACGCGACCTCGGACGGGGCGCCGATCGAGGAAGCCGAAGCGCCCGCGCGGCTCGCCTCGGAGGCACGGTCGTTCCTCGCCGCTCGGGGGCGAGGCGCTTCAGGTGTCGGAGTTGCGCCTCGACATTCCGAGGCTCCTCCGATCACCTCATGGGAAGTCTTCCCGTGCCGCCTCGCCGAGGAAGTGGGAGAGTGTCCCCCGGACCCCGGGGTCCTCACCCAAGGGTTCTGCGAGGCGGAAAACTTCTCCTTCCCCCTCGAGAGCCTTGGAGAGAGGATCCTGGGACTCGGGGTCGGTCAGGGATCCTCATTATTCCCATGAGGCCTCTCCCCTCTCCTCGGTGGGGAGGTCGAGAACCCCGTCTCCCCCGGCCAGACCGTCCTCATTTACAACTTTTGTTCAGGACATGGCCCGAGCCCTGGGGTTAGACCTTATGGTCGGTTCGCAATATTCCAAAGAATTTTTGGAGGAGCAGGACCTTCCCACTCCTCCTAGAGAGGTGCCTAGGCTCCCCCTCAACAGAGTCCTTCTGCAGACCTGGTTGAAGAATTTGTCGAACCCTCTTACAGTCACGTCGGTGCCTTCTAAAATGGAAGCCAAGTATAGGACGGTGCCCCCTAAAGGGTTCGAAAAGGCGCAGCTCTCCCACCAGTCTCTTCTGGTCGAGTCTGCCCTAAAGAAATCACAGCCCTCACGGGTTTCCGCGGCGGTTCCACCCGGCAGGGAGGGGCGGACCCTGGATAAGTTTGGCCGTCGCCTCTATTCAAATTCCCTGATGGCCACCAGGGTTCTAAATTATGCCTTCACCTTTTCCTCTTATTTGCGTGGCATGGTGAAGGACCTTCCTCAATACCGAGACTCCTTACCGGACCCCCTAAGAGCAGGATTTGATAAATTTATGTCCAACCTGTCTCAATTGCGGTTGTACCTATTTCATGCGGTGTACGACGCATTTGAGCTGGTTTCGAGGGTGTCGGCCTTCGCAGTGGCCATGCGCCGCCTGGCCTGGCTTCGCACCCTCGATATGGACCCAAACCTGCAGGAACGTCTTGCAGACTTGCCTTGTGTGGGGTCCGAGTTATTTGACGAGTCCTTAGATGCGGCGACCAAGCGCTTGTCGGAGCAGGAGCGCTCGTTAGCATCCCTGGTCCGCCCCAAACCTAGACCCCCGCCGCAGAAACCTTTCCGTCCTCCGCCGCGTCGATATCCTCAGAAATCGACTCCGGCTTTTTCGAGGCCACCTCCGAGGCGTCCATCTCAGCGAGGCAGAGGGGGACAAACCCAAGCCCCGGCGCAGGGTCCTTCTAAACCCGCGCCTTCCTTTTGACGGGCTGAGCGGACGGGGCGGGTTCCCCTCCGCGAAATCTCAGGAACCCCTTCCCATCGGGGGGCGTCTTCGGTTCTTCCGGATGGCATGGACCGAGATAACCTCAGACGCTTGGGTGCTCCGGACCGTCTCCGAGGGCTACTCGCTCAACTTTGTGTCCTCGCCACCGGACAATCCCCCGAATCTAGCCTCTTGCAACCGATCGCAGCTGCCGACCCTTCTGGCCGAGGCCAGGGCCCTTTTGGTGCTTCGGGCGGTCGAACCGGTCCCCAAGGACCAGCGGGGTACGGGGTTTTACTCCCGTTACTTTTTGGTCCCAAAAAAGACCGGGGACCTGCGCCCCATACTGGACCTCAGGAAGCTCAACAAATTCCTGGTCCGGGAGAAGTTTCGAATGCTATCTCTCCCGGTTTTATATCCTCTCTTGGAGGAAGGGGACTGGATGTGCTCCCTCGACTTGAAGGAAGCATACACCCATGTTCCGGTGCATCCCGCCTTCCGAAGATTTTTACAATTCCAGGTGGGGGATCTGCACCTCCAGTACAGGGTCCTGCCCTTCGGCCTGGCCGCGTCCCCACGAGTCTTCACGAAGTGCATGGTGGTGGTTGCGGCGGCCCTGAGGTCTCGTGGGCTTCATGTGTTCCCTTACCTGGACGATTGGCTCATCAAAGCCCCGACCAGGGAGGGGGTTATCTCAGCGACCCGACAGTCTATTGCCTTCCTGCAGAGCCTCGGGTTCGAGATAAACTTTCCAAAATCACAGTTGTGCCCGGCTCAGTCTCTTCAATTTATAGGCGCGGTGCTGGACACGGTGCGCCTGCGCTCCTATCTCCCGCCCCAGCGGTTGGAAGCCTTGGTGCGGATGGGCCGTCAGGTCTCTCAACTGTCGGTGGTGTCGGCCCAGCGCATGATGATGCTGCTCGGTCATATGGCATCGACGGTCCACGTCACTCCGTTTGCAAGGCTGCACTTGAGGATTCCTCAGTGGACCCTCGCTTCCCAGTGGCGTCAAGAGTACGATCCAGCGTCTCGCCTCGTTGCGGTGACTCCGCGTTTGCGGAAATCGCTGTGTTGGTGGACAGACTCTTCAAATCTGTCCAAGGGTTTGCTGTTTCTCACCCCTCCTTTTCGCAAGGTTCTGACCACAGACTCCTCGGAGTACGCGTGGGGAGCCCACCTCGACGGTCTTCGCACGCAGGGCCTGTGGTCTGCCGAGGACCGTCGGTGTCACATCAACGTGCTAGAACTTCGGGCCATCTTTCTAGCACTTCGAGCATTCGTTCACATATTGCAGAATCAGGTTGTCCTCGTCCGCACGGACAATCAAGTGGCGATGTACTATGTGAACAAGCAGGGTGGCACGGGTTCTTGGCCCCTCTGCTCGGAGGCTCTTCGCCTTTGGGAGTGGGCGGTCTCCCGGAACATCTTCCTTCGGGCGGTCTACATCCAGGGAGAACTGAACTGTCTGGCGGACAAACTCAGTCGACTTCTGCAACCGCACGAGTGGACTCTACACTCCGGAGTTCTGCGCGAGGTTTTCGCTCGCTGGGGAACGCCGCAGGTGGATCTGTTTGCCTCTCCGGAGACCCGCAAACTGCCCCTGTATTGTTCTCGGATGTACTCCCGGGACCGTCTGGAGGCCGATGCCTTTCTTCTCGATTGGGAAGGGAGGTTCCTGTATGCGTTCCCTCCCTTTCCCCTGATCATGCGAACGTTAGTACATCTCAAATCGTCCGCTGCCACGATGATTCTCATTGCTCCTCGGTGGCCGCGTCAGCACTGGTTCTCCCTGCTGCTTCAGCTCAGTGCCAGGGAGCCTCTTCTTCTGCCTGTGTTTCCTTCTCTGCTGTCTCAGAGTCAAGGATCCATGTTACATCCCAATCTTCAGTCATTACACCTGACAGCTTGGTTTCTTGCTCCCTAGTTTCGCCTGGTCTGTCTCAATCGGTGAGGGAGGTGTTGGAAGCCTCACGCAAGCTCTCGACGAGGCTTTGTTATTCGCAGAAATGGACCAGGTTTTCCACCTGGTGTTCGTCTTTTCACCTGGATCCGGTGTCGGTTCCGGTGTCCTCGGTCTTGGACTATTTATTCCATCTGTCGCACTCTGGCCTGAAAACCACTTCGGTGCGGGTTCATCTTAGTGCTATTTCTGCTTTCCATCAACATCTGGAGGGGCGTCCCCTGTCGCTCCATCCTTTGGTGACACGCTTCATGAAAGGGTTACTCAGGGTTTGTCCCCCTCTTAAGCCTCCTTCAGTCGTGTGGGATTTGAATGTGGTTTTAGCTCAACTGATGAAACCCCCTTTTGAGCCACTCAACAAGTCTCTCTTGAAATTTCTGACTTGGAAGGTGATGTTTTTGATTGCCCTCACCTCCGCTAGGCGGATTGGGGAGTTGCAAGCCTTGGTTGCGGACCCTCCTTTCACTGTCTTTCATCATGACAAGGTGGTTCTCCGCACCCATCCTAAGTTTTTACCTAAAGTTGTTTCTGATTTCCACCTCAATCAGTCCATTGTCCTTCCTGTGTTCTTTCCGAAGCCCCACTCCCATCCTGGCGAGACGGCGCTTCACACGCTTGACTGTAAGAGGGCGTTGGCATATTATCTTCAACGCACCAGGTCTCATCGGAAGGTTCCTCAATTGTTTTTGTCCTTCGATCCTAATCGATTAGGACATCCTGTTTCCAAGCGCACTCTGTCTAACTGGTTAGCTGCTTGCATTTCTTTTTGCTATTCTCAGGCTGGGCTTCCGCCCCCGGGTCGAGTCACGGGGCATAAGGTCCGAGCGATGGCAGCTTCGGTGGCTTTCCTCCGATCCACTCCTATGGAGGAAATATGTAAAGCTGCCACTTGGTCTTCGGTTCATACGTTCACCTCTCATTACTGTCTGGACACTTTATCCAGGAGTGACGGCCGGTTTGGCCAGTCGGTGTTGCGTAATCTGTTTTCCTAAATTGCCATCCTCCCACCTGCCCTTTTTTGGTTGGCTTGGAGGTCACCCACATGTGAGAATATCATGCCTGCTTGTCCTGGGATAAAGCACAGTTACTTACCGTAACAGGTGTTATCCAGGGACAGCAGGCATATATTCTCACAACCCGCCCGCCTCCCCGGGGATGGCTTCTCTGCTAGTTATGGAACTGAGGACCACGAGGTGGGATGCGCCCTCTAGTGGGCGAGAAGGCATGCACATGCGTGGTGCAGTGTGCAAACTTGAAACTTCTAGCAAGTTTGCTTGAAAAGCTGTCCGCGCTGGGGCTCCGTAGATGACGTCACCCACATGTGAGAATATATGCCTGCTGTCCCTGGATAACACCTGTTACGGTAAGTAACTGTGCTTTTTCCGAAAGGCGCCGTAAGTCAATCTGGCTCTATCAATGAAGTTGCCTAGCCAGGTTTGCTGTCTGCTAGCTTGAAACTTAAATGTTCTTTCCAGAAAGGTTCTGTATTTGCAATCTGTGATCTTAGGGTAGGCAAAAAGATTGCGATTTCTGGTTGTCCTTGTGGGAGTGTATAATTCAAATTGAGGTGAGAGGTAGTTGGGGGCCATTCCCCACACCAGTTTATAACAAAAACATGAGAATTTGAATAAAATTTGTGCCTCAATTGGCAACCAGTGTAGAAGTTTGTAGTAGGGACTAATGTGATCACTTTTCTTTACTCCGAATATTAAGCGGACAGACAAGTGGTGTGTCATTCTTACAAACTCAATGGAAATGAACAATGACATTTAGATGGTACCTATTTATAAGAACAGAAGAAAAGTAAGACCTTCACAAAAGTTGCCATAAGTTACCAATATGCTTTCATCTTTTCTCTGGAAAAATGAAATGTGAAATCTGGTCTCTATGGGTAAATTATCACAAATCCCACCTGTCCTTCTCGCACACTCACACAACCCACCTGACCTCTCAAGAGAGCTTGCTGATTTTGCTGTCTCATGAGATTGTGAGTTAAAAGATCAATAGGATCTTCTTACACCTTAACACATATCAGTTACTGCAAAATGTTTACAGCCCTGTTTGATGTTACAATAAACAAGTTGGAACCTTACCATATCATAACAGCACTTTATCCCAGGACAAGTGGGTGACGTGATCCAACGGAGCCCCGATGCGTGCGGACACCTCACAAGCAGACTTGCTTGAAGAAACTCGAAGTTTCGAGTCGCCCGCACCGCGCATGCTCGAGTGCCTTCCCACCCAGTGCAGGGCGCATCTCCTCAGTTCTTACTTTTCCGCGGAGCCGAGAAGTCCGTCTTCGACTCTCTGCGTGAAGTGTTTTCACTTGTGCCTTCTTTTATCCGCAGTTTTGGGTTATTTTTTTTCAGAATCGCTGTATTTCTTTATTATTTTCTTGTTTTAAAAAAAAAAAAAAAAAAATTGGCCGCAGCTCCGCGGCTTCGATCTTGCGGTGGAGCTTTTTCGGCCTATGTCCCGGCCTGCAACCGGTTTTAAAAAGTATTCCAAGTGCCAGTGCACGATTTCCCTGACGGACCCTCATCGACGCTGTCTTCGGTGTCTCGGGCCTCAACGTCTCTCGAAATCATGCCGGCCTTGCTCAACACTTACGTCTCGTGCTTTCAAGCGTCGTTGCATCCTGTGGGAGAAGCTTTTCAGCATGGAGTCTTCGATGGAGCTTTCGTCCTCGAAGGGCGCTTCGCCCTCGACATTATCCGATGCTCTCCAGGCTTCCATAGCTTCTGCTCCGAGCCTCATCAAACCTGCCTTGTTTGTACCGGCTCTGTCTTCGACACCTGCTGCGATGCCTTCCTCTGTCTCTTCAGGTAAGATAGCACATCAGCCCATTCCCCCGCTGGTGCTTAAAGTGCCCAAGGCTTCTAAGTCCAAGCACTCTCACACTGCCTCGAGGGAGAATGAAGCCCGTGCAGGTGGTCCCGTTGCAGACGCGGATCCATCCTTGCCGGCTTCGTTCCAGACCTTGTTGGAGAAGCAATTCATTCAGCTCTTTACTACCATGGGGCCGAAGCTTCTCTCACAAATCCAGCCTGGTCGAGCCGCCTCCTGTGCCTCAGTCGTATGCACACTCTCTACAGGGAGCAGAGTCTCTACGAGTGTCTGGTCTGGCTTCGATGCATGCATCGCAAGGAGCAGAGTCTTTGCCCATGCCTCCATTGGAACCCGTACACTCGATGCAAGGAGCAGAGTCTTTGCGAGTGCCTCGAGGTTCTTCCACTCAGCCTCCTCTGCTTCATTCCACAGCTTCCAGCCCTATCCATTCTCTGAGGGCTTCGGCGGGGACACGCTCTCCTCGATTGTAGAGGCCTGCTTCGAGGCACAGCTCGCATCATCGATCGAGGCATTCTTCGAAGCATTCATTCAGGCATGCCTCGCCTCATTGGAAGCAGCCTTTTCTTCAATATTCCTCACCACCTGCTTCGACTCTAATGCTTCCGGATCTCGAAGACCCGGTGGGTTCTTTTTCTCCATTCAGGTCTCCTTCGTTGGAGCAAGCCGCCTCCACATCCTTGAGTCCCTCTCGAGGCCAGGCTTCGGCAGATGTCTTTTTCATCTTTTCTGCGTCAGATGGCAGCTGATTTGGATATTGAACTTGACACTGGATCTAAGTTTTCAAAGGAGTATCTCGAGACCATGCATCTTCCTCAACCTCCTGCTGAATCCCTCAAGCTTCCTCTCCACAAGCTTTTGGATCAAACCTTTGTCCGCTGTCTGGAAACTCCTTATTCCATTCCAGCTGTTCCGGGCAAATTGGATTCCAGATACAGAACTGTTTATCACAAGGGGTTTGACAATGCTCAATTGTCTCATCAATCCCTTCTGGTTGAGTCTTCTTTGAAGAGATCTCACCTTTCCCTGGTGTATGCCACTGTTCCTCCAGGCAGGGAAGGCAAAACGATGGACAGATTTGGTCGTCGCTCCTACCAAAACTCCATGATGACCTCCAGAGTCCTCAATTATAATTTTAATTTCATCACCTATTTTGAGTTATTTCTCTCCATCCTTCAGAAGTTCATGCCTTATCTGGATTCTCGTGCGCATTTTGAATATCAGGAGGTCCTTGCATCCTTGTCCCAACTTCGGCTGCAGCTTCTTCAATCCTCCTATGATGCTTTTGAGCTGTCTGCTCGAGCTACTGCTTGCTCGGTGGCCATGCGGCGTCTGGCGTGGCTCTGTACCATCGACATGGATCCTAACCTGCAGGACCAGCTAGTTAATGTTCCTTGCGCTGGCAGTGACCTCTTTGATGAGTCTATAGAGGCTGCCACCAAGAAGCTTTTGGACCACGAGAAGTCTTTTCAATCCATTCTCCACCTGAAGCCGAAGCCGGCTCTTCCTCGCCCTACACGCCCTCCTCTGATTTACCAGCGGCGTTTCCCACCGAAGCATACTCCTTCCATTCGTCAGCCTGTCAAGAGGCAACATCCTCAGAAGCCTCAGCCACCTGCTGTACCCAAGGCTCATCAGCCTTTTTGACTGTCTAGCAGAAAGCATAACTTCAGTCATTCTGCCTTTGCCTGTTTTCCCCCCTATCGGAGGTCGTCTCCATCATTTTTATCACCGATGGACGACTGATACCACCGACCTCTGGGTTCTTTCCATTGTCAGGGTGGGCTTTTCTCTTTAGTTCCATCAAGTTCCTCCGGAACATCTTCCAAGAGAGTATCCTTCCAATTCTACCCAGACCGCCCTTCTTCTTCAGGAAGCTCAGGCTTTGCTTCAGCTCCAAGCTATCGAGCCTGTTCCTTTGGCTCAGCAGAACAAGGGTTTTTACTCCCGGTACTTCCTTGTTCTGAAGAAGACGGGCGATCTGCGACCTATTTTGGATCTCAGGGTGCTCAACAAATTTCTGGTCAGATAAAAATTTTGCATGTTGACCCTAGCATCTCTGTATCCCCTTCTTGAGCAGAACGACTGGTTATGCTCTCTAGATCTCAAGGAGGCCTACACACACATTCCCATCCATCCGGCCTCCCGTCAATACCTCAGATTTCAGGTGGGAAATTTTCATTATCAATACAGAGTGCTCCCTTTCGGCCTGGCCTCGTCACCCAGAGTCTTCACCAAATGCCTGGTAGTGGTGGCCGTTGCGCTCAGGAACCATGGTCTTCAGGTATTTCCCTTCCTGGATGACTGGCTCATCAAGGATTCCACGTCTCAAGGAGTCGTCCTAGCGACCCAGTGAACTATCTGGTTCCTGCAGAGTCTGGGATTCGAAATCAACTTTCCGAAGTCCCATCTCCAGCCTTCTCAGACTCTTCCATTCATCCGAGCTGTTCTGGATACTGTCCAACTCAGAGCATTCTTTCCTCAACAACGTCTGGAGGCTCTTCTACATCTTTGTCATTCGGTCTCCTCTCGCCCAACCATCTCGGTGAGAAACATGATGGTTCTTCTGGGTCACATGGCTTCCACAGTACATGTGACTCCTTTTGCCAGACTTCACCTTAGAATTCCTCAGTGGACCCTGGCATCTCAATGGACACAGGTTTCCGACCCTCTGACTCGACACATCCAGGTCACTCCTGCTCTGACACAGTCACTTCGTTGGTGTATGCTCTCTTCCAATCTATCCAGAGGCTTACTTTTTCAAACGCCCCCCCCATCAGAAGGTTCTCATGACCGATTCTTCAACTTACGCTTGGGGGGCTCATCTAGATGGTCTCCGTACTCAAGGATATTGAATCAGTATGGATCGTCAGTGTCACATCGATCTCCTGGAACTCAGGACGATTTTCAATGCTCTCAATGCTTTTCAGCATCTGCTTCAAGACCGTGTAGCCCTCATTCGCACGGACAATCAGGTCGCATGTATTATGTCAACAAACGGAGGCACGGAATCTGCCTCCCTCTGTCAGAAAGCTCTGAGAGTTTGGGATTGGGCTATTCGCCACAACGCCTTACTCAAAGCTGTCTACATTCAGGGGGCGGACAATGCCTTAGTGGACAACTTGAGTCGTCTTCTACAGCCTCACGAATGGACTCTCCATTCCACGCCCCTTCATCACGTCTTCTCTCAGTGGGGAACGCCTCAGATAGATCTCTTTGCAGCCCCCCACAACTTCAAGCTGCCTCAGTTCTGCTCAAGGATCTACACTTCTCATCGCCTTGAGGCAGATGCTTTTCTTCTGGGCTGGACAAATCTTTCTCTATGCGTTTCCTCCGTTTCCTCTCATTCAAAAGACGCTGGTCAAGCTGAAGTCCGACCATGCCACCATGATTCTGCTCCTCGGTGGCCCAGACAACCCTGGTACTCCCTTCTACTTCAACTCAGCATCAGGGAGCCGTACCTTCTACCAGTTTTTCTCTCTCTGCTTACGCAGCATCAGGGATCTCTACTTCATCCCAACCTGCAGTTTCTCCACCTGACAGCTTGGTTCCTCTCAACGTAGCTCCTCTACAGTTTTCTCAATCTGTGAGGGATGTTTTAGAAGCTTCACGGAAGCCTACTACTAGACAATGCTATCACCAAAAATGGACTAAATTTTCTACTTGGTGTTTTTCTCGTCATAAGGAGCCTCAACATTCCTCCTTATCTTCAGTTTTGGACTATCTTTTGCACCTTTCTCATTCTTGCCTCAAGTCTACATCGATACGAGTCTATCTTAGTGCACTTGCTGCTTTCCATCAGCCTATTGAAGGGAAACCTCTCTCTGCACATCCTGTGGTTTCCAGATTCATGAAAGGACTTTTCAATGTCAAATCTCCTCTCAAACCGCCTCCAGTGGTTTGGGACCTCAATATTGTTCTTACTCAACTGATGAAACCTCCATTTGAACCAATGGACAAGACTCATCTGAAGTATCTCACTTGGAAAGTGGTGTTTCTCATTGGCCTCATCTCTGCTCGACAAGCCAGTGAGCTTCAAGCGCTAGTTGCGGATCCACCTTTTACAGTGTTCCATCATGACAAAGTGGTTCTTCGCACTCATCCCAAATTCCTTCCTAAAGTAGTCTCGGAGTTTCATCTCAACCAATCCATTGTACTTCCAGTGTTTTTTCCAAATCCTCATTCTCTTCCTGGAGAATCAGCTCTTCATACTCTGGACTATAAGCGTGCTTTGACTTTCTATTTGGAACGCACCAAACCGCACAGAACTGCTCCTCAACTTTTTGTCTCCTTTGATCCAAACAAGTTGGGACGTCCTATCTCTAAGCGTACCATCTCCAATTGGATGGCGGCTTGTATCTCATTCTGCTATGCCCAGGCTGGATTTCCTCTTCACAGTAAAGTCACAGCCCATAAGGTCAGAGCAATGGCAGCTTCTGTGGCTTTCCTCAGATCTACACCTATTGAGGAAATTTGTAAGGCTGCCACTTGGTCCTTGGTTCATACCTTCACTTCTCATTATTGTCTGGATACTTTTTTCAGACGGGATGGACAGTTTGGCCAAACAGTATTGCAAAATTTATTCTCCTAAGTTGCCAACTCTCTCACCATCCCACTTTGGTTAGCTTGGAGGTCACCCACTTGTGAGAATACCTGCCTGCTTGTCCTGGGATAAAGCACAGTTACTTACCTTAACAGGTGTTATCCAGGGACAGCAGGCAGTTATTCTCACATCCCACCCACCTCCCCGAGTTGGCTTCTCTGCTAGCTATCTGAACTGAGGAGACGTGCCTTGCGCTGGGCGGGAAGGCACTCGCACATGCGCGGTGCGGGCAACTTGAAACTTCGAGTTTCTTCAAGCAAGTCTGCTTGTGAGGCATCCACATCGGGGCTCCGTTGGATCACATCACCCACTTGTGAGAATAGCTGCCTACTGTCCCTGGATAACATCTGTTACGGTAAGTAACTGTGCTAACTCCCAGAACTCAAAGAACAACAACCTTATGTGTAAATAAATGCACTGTAAATATTACACCAGGTCTTAAAACACTAATACAGCATCTAGTGAGAAAATAGAACAATAGGATTGCTGCAAGATTTCTACAGAGAAACATTCCAATTAATAAATTCAGAATGATTTCAACTGATTTTCTATCCTGTTTATTTGACATATCTTCTCTCCGTGTCTACCTTTCATCTTCCCTCTGCATTCCTATTTATCCTGTCCAGAATCTACTCTCTGTGTCCTATTCCCTTTGTACCCTTGTGCTCAGTATATCCCTTCTGTGTTCTCAGCTCTTCTCCATCCAGCATCTCCCCTCATTGTCTGTCTCTATTCTCCCTCCATGCCTAGCAACTCTCTGCATCATTTCTATTCTTTTCTGCCTCCCTCTCTATTCCTTGTCTCCCCCTGTAGTCTGTATCTCTTTCTCCCTAAGCCATGTCCCCCTTCTCCTGATCCAGTCTCTCCCTTTCCCTCCCCCTCTTTCCCACCACCACCCCAAGTCCAGCAGCACCTCCTATCTACTGCGCATGTTGATCTACTCTCCCTCTGACTTTCACTTCCTGGTCTCACAACCAGGAAGTAAGGTCAGAAGGAGAGCAGAAACTGATGTGAGCAGCAGGTAGGAGATGCTGCTCTCTTCTGGCAAAGTTTTGGGTTTGGTGTTGAAGGAATGTGGAGGTGAGGTAAGGGGCAGGGTAGATACAGGTGAGGCTGGACTTATTTAGAGCACTAGTCTTTGACCTGGGGGCCGTCGCGTGAGCGGACTGCTGGGCACGATGAACCACTGGTCTGACTCGGCAGTGGCAATTCTTATGTTAAAGGTTTTATGTGATTGCACAACCACCAAATGGAGTTAGGTCCCCTTTTCTTTACACTCCCTCCAACATTGATCTGAACCCTCTTTAGTATATTTCTAAAGGTGCTCTGCTGTCAAGTACCATATTATGCCAGTGCAGTGGCACCCTAGTGTGCTGCGGCGAGTTTCCGGATGTGCCGCCAGGGATTGAAGGACACATGAGTGCCACTTCTGGCATCAGCACCTCCTCTCTGCCCCCACATGAACTTTGTCTTGTTTTTCCCTGAGTTTGGGGCTGTCTCGAGGGCTTCCGAACATATGTGGCAATTGACATGATGATGTCATGCGCATATGTGCAATGTTGTCGCGTTGACATCTGCACATTCTTGAAGGCCCTTCAGACACAGTCCCGAACTCAGGGAAAACGAGACAAGGTTTGTGTGGAGCAGGGTGGAGTTGTGCGTGTACCACAGAAAAATATTTGCTCTGTTAGTGTGCTGGAGTAAAAAAAGAGACACTGATCTAAGCAGTAACTTGAAATTACACTCTTTTCTTAAGCTGAAATATTACATTTAGTGAGAGACAAAATAATGTCCTTCCACTGTGAATTGTCTTAAGGTTATTCTCAGGTCATATTTCCTCTGTTTCATATAGGTGAATTTCTTGAAGTAATAACTCTTAACAACTTTATATAACAAAAATATAAAACCTTGAGACTGCTTCTTTCATCTATAACTTTATATAATTTTTCACTACTAAGGTTGTGTCTACACAGCAGATAGGAAAAAAATCTGCTGATAAAAAAATTAAACTCACCCTGCATAGTAACAAACGATTTACAAGTCTTATCTTCAAAAAAATACTTGTCAATACCAGTCTTGCCCTTAGAAGTCTGTCTACGGATAATTACCTAGAGAGTATCAACAGGGGAGATAATTTAGGTATCCATATAGGTCCTTTCTGCAATTATCCCAGGACAAGAAGGCAGCATATTCTCTACATGTGGGTGATGTCACCAACGGAGACTCCTAGCGAATGTTTTCGCAAGCAGACTTGCTCGAAGACCTTCAGGCTTGCGATTGGCCTGCGCATGCGCGCGAGCCCCTCCCGCCCTGCCTAGGGCATGTGTCTCCTCCACGTGTCCTCAGTTCTCCATTTTCTGCGGATCCAGAAGCACTGCTCCCTTGTTTCGCGCGATCTCATTGTCCCTCTTGCACCGCGGCTTATTTGGTTAGTTTCTTTTGAGTCGCTGTGCTTGCGTCTTTCATTTTCTTTATTTTCATTTTTTTCAGTTCGTATATTTTTGACCGGGTTCCCGGTCTTCCTTTGGCCGCCTGGCCTCGCGGGGCCGCGGCTCTATTTTTTCTTATGTCCCGGCCTCGTTCCTGATTTAAAAACTGCACTAAGTGCAATTGTGTTAACTCCATCACCGATCCTCATCGTTGGTGTGTGGAGTGCCTGGGTGCAGAGCACCGCGCTGAGTCGTGTCCCCGTAGTGCGATTTTACAACCGTGGGCTCTTTGTGGACGGGTGGCCAAGATTCTCCAACTCTTTGGCCCCATGGATCCTGTGGGACTGGCCTCGAGCTCGGCCTCGACGCCCTCGGCCTCGAAGACTCCGGCCTCGGGCTCTCCTGCTACTCCGGCCTTGGGTAAGTCTCCTCTTCCCTCCTCAGGTGTGCCAATGAAGAAGCCTACCTCGGAGTCTCATGTCGGCGCCGCCTCGTCGGCATCTTTGAGACATCAATCTAAGCGTGCCTCCTTACATAGGGAATACTCTTCTTCGAGGTCGCCCCCGAAGGAGTTCACTGCTGCGCCTCCGACCCACTTACCCTTGGTCTCGGTGCCTATGTTCGAGGACATGTTTAAGGACATGTTTAAGGGCATGTTTAAGGGCATGTTTAAGGACAGTTTTCCTCGGTGGTAAGCCAACTGTCCCGACTTCGACGCCTTTGACCTCAGTCTCGACCCAGTCGTGGTCTGTCCAGCCTGAATGTCCCCTCGTCTCTCGAGGCCTCACCCATAAGACTCGTCGGGTTTCCTCGAGTGATTCTTCGTCCCCTGAGTCGCCGGTGACTTTTCGGGGGTCCAGGCTGGGGACCAGTTTTTCCTCCTACTGCGGCGAGGCTTGCCTCTTCTAAAAGGGACAGGTCTCCGACCTCGAAACCATCCAGACACACACTGGTCCTCGATTTGGACTCTAGTGTATGTTCCCCATAGAGGCGATTGCCGGCTTCTGAAGCCAGTTGGGGATGTTTCCTATACCCCATCTTCTCCAAGGCTTCCCCAGCGTCTTCCCCAGTCCATCTAGCACGGGGCCGTTCCTCGACGGCCCCTACACGCCTTAGTCGAACCTCTTCGGTCCCCCATTCACGGGACTCTGAGGCTCCGGCTTACTACTCCAGGGAAGTTTCTCCCTCTTTCTCGGCCGCACCCCGATCTCAATTGGAGTCTCCCCTGGAGGATGATTCTTCTTCTCGGACCTCTTTTTCTTTTTATTGTTTCATCTCTGACATAGGCAGAGCTCTGAACTTGGATCTTCAGTCCGACTTCCGCTTTACCCAGGAATACCTGGCAGAAATGGGAGTCGACAATGTGCCTCGTGAGGCGCTTCGCCTTCCATTGCATCAGATTCTCCGGCAGACATTTCTCCGGAATATGGAGACACCTTATGTGGTCATGGCTATTCCCTCCAAGTTGGAGTCCCGTTACCGGACTATCCTGGTGAAAGGATTTGAGAGTGCTCAGCTTTCCCACCAATCCTTGGTGGTTGAGTCTTCCCTGAAGAAGTCTAATTCCTTGAAGGTTTATGCTGCCGTCGCCCCGGGCAGGGAGAGACATACAATGGACAAATTTGGTTGCCTCCTTTATCAGAATTCGATGATGGCGAACCGTGTCCTTAACTACAATTTCTTCTTCACGTCCTACCTTCGGTTCTGTATAGATGCTCTCCGCTCGTTCCGGGGAGTAGTAAGTAGCTGAGACTCGGTGTCAGGAGTTTCGTCTCCTCGAGGAAGACCCTCTCTCAATTCCGCTTGTATCTGTTTCAAGACTCTTACGACGCCTTTGAATTGTCCTCAAAAGCCTTTGCGATCACCATGCGTCGCCTTGCTTGGCTCCAGATTGTGGATATGGATCCGAATCTACAGGATCGACTTGCAATCTCCCGTGTGTGGGTCATGAGCTCTTTGATGATTCCATTGAGGCGGCCACGAAGCGCCTCTCGGACCACGAGCGGTCCTTTGCGTCTCTGGTGAAACTTAAACTTAAGGCCCCTCTGGCTCGACAATATAAAATTCCTCTCTGGAGGTATCCACAGAAATCCACTCCTGCTTTCTCTAGGCCTCCTTCGAAATGGCCACTGCAGCAGCGGCAACGTCAACCTAAAACTCAGCCGCTGGCCCCGGCGAAGACCGGGCCGTCCTTTTGACAATTCCAGTCCGTGCCTTCAGGCTCCCTTCCTCCTGGAGCCTTCCCCCCTCCCCTTCGGGGGTCGTCTCCATCATTTCTATACCCAGTGGGAAAGTCTTACCACCGACAGTTGAATACTGTCTATCATTCGGGAGGGGTACTCCCTCCGCTTAAGTCACGTACCTCTGGACCTGCCTCCAAGAGAGTTTCCTTCTGCTCAGTGTCAGCTTCCTCTCCTGAAGGAAGCTCGGGCCCTTCTTCGCCTTCGGGCGGTCGAGGAGGTTCCCCCGGAGCAGTGGAACTCTGGATTTTATTCCCGGTACTTTCTGGTACCCAAGAAAAGGGGGAACTACGTCCGATTCTGGGCCTATGTGCTCTGAACAAGTTTCTGGTCCGGGAACGATTCAGAATGCTCACCCTTCCCACGTTGTATCCCCTCTTGGACGAGGTGGATTGGCTGTGCTCACTTGACGTCAAGGAGGCGTATATGCACATTCCTCTACACCCGGCCTCTCTCCAGTATTTGAGATTCCGGGTGGGGGAACTCCATCTCCAGTATCGCGTTCTTCCCTTCTGTCTGGCGGCCTCTCCGAGGGTTTTCATGAAATTTCTGGTTGTGGTAGCTGCGGCCCTGCGCCTCCATGGCCTGCAGGTGTTTCCCTACCTCGACGACTGGTTAATCAAAGCGTCCTCTCGCACCAAAGTCCTTCGAGCAACGAGACAGACTGTCTTGCTCCTTCAGAGTCTCCTTCAGAGGTGAACTTTCCCAAGTCTCACCTCTGCCTGTCCCAGTCTCTCGAATTCATTGGAGCGGTCCTGGACACGGTTCGTCTCTGCTCCTTCTTGCCTCGGCCTCATCAGGAAGCCCATATCCGTTTGTGCCAGATGGTGACCCATCAGCACTCGGCGCTGGCTTGGCTCATGATGGTCCTCTTGGGTCACATGGCCTCCACGGTCCAGGTGACTCTTTTTGCCAGACTTCACCTCCGTATTCCTCAATGGACTCTGGCGTCCCAATGGAACCAGGATTGGGATTCTCTCTCTCGACGCATTGACATGACTCCTTTGTTGAAGAGGTCTCTCCGTTGGTGGATGCTCTCTTCTAATCTCTCCAGAAGTTTTCTGTTCCATGCTCCTCCTCCGCAAAAGGTCCTCACGACGAACTTGTCGACCTATGCTTGTGGGGCTCATCTGGACGGTCTTTGGTCCTGTGCCGACTGCCTTTGTCACATTAATCTTCTGGAGCTTCGAGCAATTTTTCTCGCTTTGAAAGCCTTTTGTTACCTACTTCGCGACAGGGTGGTGCTGGTTTGCACGGACAACCAGATCACCATATATTATATCAACAAACAGGGTGGCATGGGGTCCATGTCCCTGTGCCAGTAGGCGATGCGGCTTTGGGATTGGGCCATCCGCCGCAACATATTCATTCGTGCTGTCTACATTCAGGGCCAGTGGAACTGTCTGGCAGACAAGTTGAGTCACCTCATGCAGCCTCACAAGTGGTCCCTCTACTCCGTAATCCTGCGTCGGGTGTTTGCTCGTTGGAGGATTCCGGATGTCGATCTGTTCGTGTCCCCCCTCAATCACAAGTTGCCCGCTTCTGCTCCAGGGTCTACACCCCTCTCAGGATCGAGGCGGATGCCTTTCTTCTGGATTGGATGAACGAGTTCCTGTATGCGTTCAATCCATTCCCTCTGATTCTGAAGACTCTCGTCAAGCTCAAGTCTTCGCGTGCCACCATGATTCTGATTGCTCTTTGGTGGTTCCGACAGCCTTGGTTCTCCCTTCTGTTGCAACTCAGTTCCAGGGAGCCTCTTCCTCTGCCTGTTTTTCCTTCTCTGCTTATGCAGTCAGGGCTCTCTGCTCTATCCAACCTTCAGTCTCTGCACTTAATAGCTTGGTTCCTCAAGACTTAATGCCCTCGTTCCAGTTCTCCCAGTCTGTGCTGGATGTCCTGGAGTCATTGCGAAAGGAGTTCACTCGCCAATGTTACCATCAGAAGTGGACCCGCTTTTCTTTCTGGTGTGCTACTTGGCAGCTGGAGCAGGTCTCTGCCTCCCTATCTGCTGTCCTGGATTATCTGTTGCGCTGGGCTCCAGTCCTTTTCGGGTCGAGTCCACCTTAGTGCCATTGCCGCTTTTCATCAGCCGATTGACAGGAAGCCTTTCTCTGTTCATCATGTGGTTTCACGCTTTATGAAAGGATTTTTTCACGTTCATCCGCCCCTTAAACCTCCTCCGGTGGTTTGGGATTTTAACGTGGTCCTTGCCCAATTGATGAAACCTCTGTTCGAGCCGCTGGCGTGGGCTCACTTAAAGTATCTTACTTGGAAAGTTGTGTTTCTTATTGCCCTCACTTCTGCCCGTCGGGTCAGTGAGCTTCAAGCCTTGGTAGCAGACCCACCTTTCACTGTCTTCATCATGATAAGGTGGTTCTCCGTACCCATCCTAAGTTCTTACCTAAAATTGTTTCTGATTTTCACATCAACCAATCCATTGTTCTTCCTGTGTTTTTTCCGAAGCCCCATTCTTAGCCTGGGGAAGTGGCTCTACATTCTCTTTATTGTAAGCGTGCGCTGGCCTTCTACTTGAAGTGCACCGCT
This sequence comes from Geotrypetes seraphini, assembly GCF_902459505.1. NCBI lineage: Eukaryota > Metazoa > Chordata > Amphibia > Gymnophiona > Dermophiidae > Geotrypetes > Geotrypetes seraphini. Next base: position 275,365,411 of record NC_047086.1, read on the forward strand.
CCTCAATGTTCTGTTCTCCAGCTGTTCCTTTCTTTCGATCCTAATAGCTTGGGTCACTCTGAATCTAAGCGGACCATTTCTAACTGGTTTGGCGCTTGTATTTCTTTCTGTTATGCTCAGTCTGGTCTTTCCCTGCTGGGTCGAGTCACAGGCCACAAGGTCAGGGCGATGGCGGCGTCTGTTGCTTTCCTCCGCTCCACTCCCATTGAGGAAATCTGTAAGGCTGCTATTTGGTCCTCGGTTCATACGTTCACCTCTCACTACTGTCTGGAAGCTTTCTCCAGGTGTGACGGCCACTTTGGTCAGTCAGTTTTGCAGCATCTATTCTTCTAAATTGCCAACTCTCCCTCCATCCCTTTCTGGTTAGCTTGGAGGTCACCCACATGTAGAGAATATGCTGCCTGCTTGTCCTAGGATAAAGCACAGTTACTTACCGTAACAGCTGTTATCCAGGGACAGCAGGCAGATATTCTTGCAACCCACCCACCTCTCCGTGGTTGGCTACTTTGCTTGCTATCTGAACTGAGGACACGCTGAGGAGACGCATGTCCTAGGCAGGGCGGAGGGGCACGCGTGCATGCCTATCGCAAGCCTGAAGGTCTTCGAGTAAGTCTGCTTGCGAAAACGTCCGCTAGGGGGGCTCCGTCGGTGACGTCACCCACATGTAGAGAATATCTGCCTTCTGTCCCTGGATAACACCTGTTACGGTAAGTAACTGTGCTTTTGAGAAACCCCATATCTGTATGTGTGCAGCAAAAAAGGGTTATCGGGAGTGCTTAGTGCACTGCTATGTAATGGTTTCCTAGTTTGTTCACTGATTCAATCCACCCTATCATGGTGATATAGTTTGTATCGCAGTATGACAGCGTCCCATTAATTATCTTCTTTCCACCCACCAGGTCTCGGAGATGCCCATTATATCTAACTCATCTTGTTTCTTTTAGGTTTCTGGCATTTGCAAACAGACATTTCAAACAAAGTTTATCATATCTATTTACAATTTGCTCAGCAATTGGCATGCATAATTTACAGTCTTTAAAATCAGCTTGCTCTTTATTTAAGGCAGTGTTTCTCAAACTTTAGCTCTGGCACACTAAATGGAGCAAATGTTTTTCACGGCACATTATAATTGAAATTATAAAACTGCAAAACTAAAAAAAAAATTAAATTTGAGAGTTATTTAAAGTTCTTTAAGCCAGTGGTTCCCAACCCTGTCCTGGAGACCTAACAGCCAGTCATCCCTGGAGACCCAACAGCCAGTCAGGTTTTCAGGATAGTCCTAATGAATATGCATGGAGCAGATTTGCATGCCTGTCACCTCCATTATATGCAAATCTCTCATGCATATTCATTAGGGTTATCTCAAAAACCCGACTGGCTGGTGGTCCTCCAGGACACGGTTGGGAACCACTGCTTTAAGCTATATATGGGTAATTATAACAACTGTGAAACTAAAGTAGATAGAATAGAATTGCTAATCAATGTGATGGATGTGCTTGTTCGTCAAGGTTTCAAGTTTCATAAAATTTTGATTATGTCACATTATCACAGGTTCAATGCGATGTACAAATTAAAAAAAGGGAATGACAGACACTGTTTTGGGGAATTAAAAAACTTGGACATGGACAAATAGACAATATCAAAAACATAAGGGCAGTGGGAGGAACTACAATAACTAAAGAAAAGGAGAACATAAAAGGAAATAACAATAGGTTGAGACATATCTGATTTAGTGGCCTTGTGTTTTTTATGGTTCAAATGCGTCCTTAAAGAGAAAGCATTTTAGGTTGCCTTTAAATCTATTTAAGTTAGTTTCTTCTCCCAAGTAAGCCAGCAATAAATTCCACTATTTTATGGAAACTAAGAACTCTAAAAAATATTTTGACATGGTGTACTTTAGGATACTAGTTCAATCCATCATCCTATCCACCTTAGATTACTGTAATATCACATATCTAGGGTCAACCAAGAAAACACTACAAAGACTTCACCTGGTTCAAAACGCTGCTGTACGTTTGATCTTTGGACTGAAAAAGTTTGACTATATAACCCCTTTTACATGCAACTCCATTGGCTCCCTTTTGAAGCTAGAGTCATTTTTAAATTCAGCTGCTTCTGTTATAAAGCTATCTTTGGATTACTACCATCATAGTTATCTTCCCAATTAAATCCTTTCACATCGAGCAAGAACACAAGAAACTTGGGCATGTTCATGTGCTCTACTCCGAAAGCCTGCCGTTATAAAAGATTTTTAGACAAAACTCTAGTTTTTCAAGCGGGGAGAATGAACGCTTGGATGTGTTCTCTGATTGCCCACTCCCAATGTTACTACGAGTTTAGAAAATCACTGATAAATTTATATGATGACTTCGCTTTCCTCCACTCTACATTGTATCATGTTGTATTTTATTGTATTGTATAGCATTGAATCCTACTGATTCCTACTGTATCTTGCATCTTCACTGATATGCCTTGCTGTGAACCGCCTGGATCTTCTGGTTGGGCGGTATATAAGAAATAAAATTATTATTATTATATTTGAGGGAGGGGAGGGCCGTCACAGAAAATATAGCATTCCGCTGAGTATTAATGGTTCTTAAGGAGGGAATTAAGAGAAGATGTTTATCTTTGATAGTGACAAGCAAATAGTCATTTCATCATCCACCATTTGCAGTCGTTCTCTCTTATTTTGTATTTAATTTCTGTCGGAGCTGAAAATGCCAAGTTCGCAAAGATAAGATCCAAACAGTAACAAAGCCTTGCTTGTTTTGTTGCTCAAGTTAGGGTAACTACTGCATAAAAAATAAAAATAAAATTACTTGCCTTTAGTTTTCAAGCACCAATCATGTCAAAGAAGGATGCTTGTCTGAAGTTGTATCCTTACACACACAGACACTCGTAATATTGAGAGACTCTTGCATACGCAACATTAGTGCTGCCCAATTCAGGAAAAAAAAATTTCGATTTGATTCAGCCTACTGAATTGGTTTTTTGATTCGATTTGATTTTCCTGCCCAATTGAGTGTTTGTGGGTTTTTTTTTTTTTTTTTTTTTTCAAACATCTTGGTAGGTTTATTTTATAGCCTCGTCTTCCCTTTTATAGCCTCTTCACCCCCTTTGCCTTCTCCTAACCACACTGGTGCTGTGGTGTAAACAAAATAAACAAAAAAGACTTCCTCTCTCTCTTAAATCCTAGCTCATGTTTGCGGTCTAACACCAGCTCTGGCGGGATACACGTTTCAAATCTGACATATTGTAATCACAAAAGGGAAAATAAAATTAGTTTTTCTACCTTTTGTTGTCTGGTCATTCAAATCTTGTTAGTCCCAGGCTCTGGTTGTCTTCTGATAACTTGCTTGCCAGGGTCTCCTTCTTTCTTATTTCTCTGTTCTAACCATCCATCTACCATCTCTATCCTCCCCTTCCGTTTCCCTTCCATCCCCCGGAGGTCAGGCATCTTTCTTTTTTTTTTTTCCGTCTCTATCCACAGATTCACCTTTTCTTTTTAAGTTCATTAGTTTTTATTGAATATTATAAGAAATTTACAGAAAGCAGTTCAAACACACAAAATCTGAATAAGACACAATGGTGTAGAAAAAGTCTATGTCTACAATCATTTACATACAACCAGATTAATAAAAAGAATCCAGGGTATTTGTAAGTGCTAATAGAAGATATATGAAAGGCAGAAAAGCAGAGAAAGTGAAATAAGAGAGAGGGAAAGAAAGAGGGAGAAAAAGAAAAAGAGAGAGATAGATAGATAGAGAGGCAGAAGTGTCTACTGGTTAGAATGAACTTATGAATCTAAGAATGACCAAGGTGATTTATTTCGCACCATGTTTCTGGAGAGTCGAGAAATCATGTTTTTCTCATATGCATAAGATTCAAATTTGTGATACATGCTCAGAGAGTTCCACCAATTTTTCCAATTTTTTAGAATATGCATAAGAGCTGTTACAAACATGGCATCAATGAGTTTAGGTGGGCAGTTTGTGCGAAACAAGGGTGTTGAGAACGAAGAATTACAATGTCCATGGAAATCTCTTCTGAACACTTAGTAATAGATTTTATAGTGTCCCAAATACGAATCCAGAAGGAGTGAACTATAGTGCAATGAAAAAGCATGTGATCAAGAGTTCCAGACTCTTTCAAACAATTCCAGCAGTTGGAGTCTTGTTTTAGCTTCGCTTTCCACATGCGAAATGGGGTCCATACTGCATTCCGCATAACGAAGAACATTGATTGCGAGACTCTGGAAGATAGAAGAGAACGGTTTGTAGAGGACCAGAAAAGTTCCCAATCAATCTATATCAGAAAGCGTAGTCTGCAGAATCGATTCCCATTGGTTCATTGATTGAGGTGAAAAGGTGAAAGAGTGATCCCTTAGAACACTATAAAAAAGAGATATCGCTTTACCCTTCATTAAGGCCAGAGTAGACCAGTGGTGAACAGTGTGGATAGAGGTCATAAAGTCAGGGCGTATATGTACCTTAGACAGTATTCCAGTAAGCATGAGCCATTGGGAATGTATAGAGGATGGAAGTGAATATGCAGAACAAAAAATATCAAAAGGAACGAATGAGGTGGAGGAGATTAATTGATGAGCAAACTCGACACCCGCCCGTTGCCACCTCTTCCATGAAAGGGATCTACCTTTATTTTGAATTTTAGGGTTATTCCAAAGGGACATGAGTGGGCTTTCGCTAACAGAGATCTCAGCCGTTGCATCTAGAAGATAAAAAGCATGCTGCGTTGCACTCAACAAGGAATACTTTCTCAAGTGTCTAGGTATTGACACTGTAAGGAAGCAGGAAACGTGCAGTGGTGCACTTAAAAAGCGTTCCATTTCAAACCATGCTGGTTGATCCTGAGGATTAGAATCAACGATCCAATAAACTCCATATTTGGCTAAAGATGCGATATAATAATAATAAAAATCTGGTAAATTTAATCCACCATTAATCTTAGAGGCCTTCAGCTTGGCGAGAGCAATACGGGGTTTTTTCTTGTTCCAAATAAATTCAGAGATTTTCATATTGAGCCAATGAAATAATTTTTTCTGGTATAGGAGGGGAAGCATGGAAAGGGTGTAATTAATTTGCAGGGCTAAAGTCATTTTAATGGAGGCTATTCTGCCCCACCATGACAAATAAAGTGGGGATCAACGAGTTGTAGTGTTTAAAACTAAATTTTTGATTTTGGATATGTTCAGATCCTGTGCGTGTACTGGATCTTTATGAATTAGGACCCCTAAATATTTCACAGCTCCCTGTGACCATGAAAAAGGAAATTGAGCCAGATCTGAGGAGGAGTTGTGGTCATTGAGAGGAAAGATTTCTGATTTCTCCCAATTAACAGAATATCCAGAAAGTTGAGAGTATTGAGAGACAATGTTAATAAGATGGGGCAGGGAAACAAGAGGATCTCTGAGAAAGAGAAGGACATTGTCAGCATAGGCTGCTAATTTAATGTCTCGACTGGACGAGGGGATACCCTTAATTAGGGGACATTGTCGGATAGCTGACAGGAGAGGTTCCAACGCTAAATCAAATAACAATGGTGAAATGGGACAGCCTTGACGGGTGCCTCTATGAAGGGGGAATTTGTTGGAGTGAGAGTTGTTAATCAGAATACGAGCTGTGGGTTGTCTATATAGTGTTTCTATCCAGTCTGTGAAGAAAGGACCAAAATTGTACCATTTCAGTACTTGGAATAAGAATGGCCACTCCACTCGGTCGAAGGCTTTCTCAGCATCAATGGCTAGACCAATCACAGGATCCGACAGTGTTTTGGCGTGAGCATTGATGTGGTGAAATAAGCGTAAATTATCTCCTATGTATCTTTGTTTGATGAATCCTGTTTGATCTTTGTGTACAAGGGTTGGGATCACTGTGGTGAGTCTTAATGCGAGTAGTTTTGCCATAATTTTGTAATCCAAATTAAGGAGAGAGATAGGACGGAAATTTTTAACCAAAGTAGCATCGCGTTCTGGTTTAGGAATAACTACAATAGTGGCCTCAGCGAAATTAAATTGTTTATCCGGAGTGGAGTGGAGAAAATCATAATACGTGAGGAGTTGAGGCGCCAAGAGAGCTCGGAAAATTTTAAAGAACTCATTAGTAAAGCCATCCGGACCTGGGGCTTTCCCAGTGGGTAAGGAGGATATAGTAGTTTCAATCTCAGACGTGGTGATGGGAGCGTCCAGTTTTGTTTTTAAAGATTCCGATACAGTCGGATGAGTTAAAGAGGCGAGGAAAGAGTCTATATCCGATTCAGGGGCTGATAGCTCAGATTGATATAGAGTAGTATAAAATTTTTCAAATTGGGAAGAAATCAGAGATCTGGTTCTAGCTAATTGTCCTGTTGAGTCTTGAACAGCTGAGATGTGTAAACGTTTTGATTTAGTTTTAAGATACCTAGCTAAAGGGCGACCCACAAGATTATCTCCCATATAGTGACCGGAGGAGGAAATGAAAATGTCACGTCGGGCCGTGTGGGAAAGCAGAGTATTATATTCATATTTAAGATTTTGAATTCGTTGGAACATGGATGGATCATGCAAATGAGTGGACATATGTTGTAGTTCTAAGTTTTTGATAGAGATTTCCAATTCTTTTTCTTTTTGTATGGATTGTTTTTTTTTCCAGGAAGCAAGTTTAATCAATTCACCTCTGAGAGAGGCTTTGTAAGCTTCTCAAACAATAGCAGGACAGGTTTCTGAATCTTTGGTGTTAATTTCAAAAAATTCTGTGGTAAAAGATTTGATTTTGTCCACTATTGCATCATCTAAAAGTAAGGCATTATTAAGTCGCCAAGAGGGAGATTCTTTGCGTGGGGCAGAAATAGTTAAGTGCAAGGAAATGGCTGCGTGATCTGTAAGAGATATTGGATGTATGATAGTATTTGTTACGTCTTGAATGAGTGAGGGGGAAAGAAGAAAGAAATCAATTCTTGAGTAAGTGTTGTGTGGTGATGAAAAGTGAGAGTACTCTCTATCTTTCGGGTGCAGTAAACGCCAAGGATCTACAAGGGAGAAGGCTTCCATTAAAGCATGTAGGGCTGAGAAAGATTTGGACTTTGAGGGTCTGCAAGATGATGATCGATCTATATAAATGTCCTGAATTTGGTTGAAGTCACCTCCTAATATCAGAGAGCAAGACCCATATTCAACTAACGCCAGCTGAAGATCTTTGAAAAAGTCCGGATGGTCCAAAACAGGAGCGTAAATATTAAGGAACACAAAATCTATTGAGTGCAACGCAGCATGAACCAGACACCACCTTCCGTCAAAGTCTGTTTTAACAGAATGAATAATTGGGGATAGCTTGTCACTGATAAGTATTGATATCCCATTTTTCTTCCTCTGAGTTGCAGGGGAATATAAATGAGTGGAATATCCCTTCAACTCAAATTTCAAGGAGGCAGCGGGCGGGAGGTGAGTCTCCTGTAAATAAATCACATCAGGATGTTTATTAGTCACATAATTGGCTATCTTCTTCCTTTTAATAGGATGGTTCAAACCATTCACGTTAAAAGAAAGGATATGTAAGTCAGCCATAATCTGTTATATGTGGTGGTAGGATATAGTAGATATCACCTTTATGAGAAAAAAGCAAATGACACAACCAGAATATCAAGCAGACACTTCTGCCAGAAAGTAGAAATAAAGAAAGCATAAGAGAAAGAGCAAATAGATTAGCAGTAATAGCATAATACAAGGTCAGAAAAAAGAAAGACCAAACTATCAAGCGTGGGATAAAACAGTTTAAGGGTGCTCCTGTGAGCACGGAGAAGTAACACATACGGAACAGCTAACATTATTCCACACTCACTCAATTTGAGAAACATGAAAGTGGTGTGCTTATTCACATAAAGCAATAAATTGTACAGTCATGTATTAGCAAGCTATAACAGCAGAAAACCTTAACAGCAGAAAACGTTAACAGCAGGAACCAGATGCAAGCATAGACATCAGTAGCTCAGCATGTCAGCGCATTTTCAGAGAGTCCAGGAATGCAGCCAGCTCCTCAGGATTAGTGTAAGACGTAGTGCGGTTATTGTAGGTAACTTTCATCCTGGCAGGATACATAAGACCGTATTTGGCTCCAATGTCTTTGAGCTCCTGTCGGTGAGAGAGAAAAGCCTTTCTCTTCAAGGCTGTGGTTTTAGCCAGATCTGGAACAATGAAAAATTTCCTGCCTTGATGTAGTAGCTGAGGTTTAGATTTTGCTGTTGTGAGGATCTGTAATGTGTGCTGAAATCTGAGGAGTTTAGCCACAATAGGCCTGGGAGAAGATGCATGTGCAGAGAGGTGAGACGGCACTCGGTGAGCACGCTCTATTTCCAACGGAGGTGAGAAGACAAGACCCAGGGTAGTAGGCAGGAAAGCAGACAGAAAGGCAACCATATCAGAGCCCTCCGATGATTCAGGTATCCCAATAATTCTTAAGTTGGATCTTCTGCTGCGATTAGAAAGATCTTCATAGTCTCTTTGTAAAGTAGTAATCAGTTTATCATGTTTAGTTACCGTTTCTTGTAGTGAAGATATGACAGATGTTTTTTCCTCTAGGACGTCCAAACGATGTCGGGCATCTACAAATTGGGAATTAATTGCCTCAATCTCACTTCTTAAAAGTTTGATTTCATCAACCTGCTCCTGAATTATGCTCCGATTTGATCTTATTTCTTTCAGGAGCAAGTCAAGTGAAGCCTCATCATTCTTCGGCGCCATTTTCTCTGGCGTGTTCAGATCATATTTCAGCTTCTTCCCTCCGATCGATGTAGGTGGAGCAGTTTCGTTTTTTGTCGATTTTGTAGGCGACATAGGGACTCATGAAGTTATATTTTGGCGAAATCGCGAAGTTTTTTATTTTATTATTATTTTTTTTTTATTCAAAAATAAGCACTTTTTAATCAGTTTTGAGTGTGGGTGAGGAGGAGTAGTTATTTCATGTTTGAGATTCACCTTTTCTTAACTACCCTTTCATCCAGCATCTCTCTCTCCTTCCCCACCACCCCAGGGTCCACCATCTCTCCCTTTCTTTTCCCAACTACCCTCCTATCCAGTATCTCTATCCTTCTCCACACCATCCCTTGTGTCCAACTTCTCTCCCTTTCTGTTCCTTTCCCTCCCTAAATCCCATTGTCCATCATCTTTCTTCCATTTTCAGACCCATTATTTCTTCCCCCCCAAAGTCCGGCATATGCACGTCTCTTTGAACCCCCCCTTCTCTCCCTCTGTGTACTTCTACACCAGGGCCCCCATTCCCTGGTCTGTCCCCCCCTTGAAGGCCTGCACCTCCCCCTGAAGGCCTGTCCCCCACTCGAAGGTCTACATCCCCCCCGAAAACCTGCCTGCCTGTCCCCCCCCTTTGAAGACCTACATCGGTGCATCCCCCCGAAAGCCTGCCTGCCTGTCCCCCCCTTTGAAGGCCTGCCTGCATGTCCCCCCTTTGAAGGGCCTTCACTTCCCCTGAAGGCCTGTCCCCCTCTCGAAGGCCTACACCCCCGCGAAGACCTGCCTGCCTGCCTGTCCCCCCCCCCTTTGAAGGCCTGCATCGGTGCATCCCACCGAAGGCCTGCCTGCCTTTCCCCCCTGAAGGCGTGTCCCCCTCCCCCCCCGAAGGCCTGCATCGGTGCATCCCACCGAAGGCCTGCCTGCCTGGCCCCCACTTTGAAGGCCTACCTGCCTGTTCCCCACTTTGAAGGCCTGCATCCTCCCCGAAGGCCTGCCTGCCCCCCCCTTTGAAGGCCTACATTCCCCCCCGAAGACCTGCCTGCCTGTCCCCCCTGAAGGCCTTTCCCCCCCCCCCTTTGAAGGCCTGCATCGGTGCATCCCCCCGAAGGCCTGTCTGCCTGTCCCTCCCTTTAAAGGTCTTTCTCTCCCTTTGAAGGTCTGCATCCCCCCGAAGGCCTGCCTGTCCCCCCCCCTTTTGATGGCCTGCATCCCCCCGAAGGCCTGCATGCCTGTCCCCCCTGAAGGCCTACCTGCCTTTCCCCCCCTTTGAAGGCTTGCATCCCCCCCGAAGGCCTGCCTGCCTGTCCCCCCCTTTGAAGGCCTGCATTTCCCCCGAAGGCTTGCCTGCCTATCTCCTCTGAAGGCCTGTACCCCCCCAGAAGGCTGCACCCCCCCAGAAGGCTGCATCCCTCCCCGAAGGATTACACCCCACCCCTCCGGAAGGCCTGCATGTTCCCCCTGGCCTCCCGGAATCAATCTTCCTAACTTCAGCAGCCTGCAATAAGATCGCTGGCGCTAGTGATCTTTGCAAGCTGCTGTACGGCTTCGGAGTGTCTTCTCTCTGCTGCGGTCCCGCCCCTCCTCTGATGTCCCCCATCCCTGTTTAGTATCCCAGTTGGACAAATGCATGGTTTCCATAGTCAGAAGGTGTAGCATACGCGAGCGCAAGTAGCCATAAGTAGGACTCGGTGGACCTACCAAAAGAAAAAGAAGAACCTTCAGGCCCGAGAGAATCACCTGTTGAAGAAAACCCTTAAGGCCTCTGGGTATAGGATGTTGAAGGTCAAAAAGCCAAATGACAGGCTATAATTATTACAGTGTTATCTGGTTTGCCACATACAGCCAACCCTGGAAAAGATATCAGACCAGAAAGTTTGCACCAGGGGACAGACCTATAACATAAGAACATAAGAATTGCCGCTGCTGGGTCAGACTAGTGGTCCATCGCGCCCAGCAGACCTCTCACACGGCGGCCCCCAGGTCAAAGACCAGTGCCCTAACAGGGACCAGCCATTCCTGCGTTTGTTCCGGTTCAGCAGGAACATGTCCAACCTTGTCTTGAATCCCTGGAGGGTGTTTTCCCCTATAACAGATTCCAGAAGAGCATTCCACTTTTCTACCACTCTCTGGATAAAGAAGAACTTCCTTACATTTGTACGGACTTTATCCCCTTTTAACTTTAGAGAGTGCCTCTTGTTCTCTCTACCTTGGAGAGGGTGAACAACCTGTCTATCTACTAAGTTTATTCCCTTCATTATCTTGAATGTGTTGATCATGTCTCCTCTTTTCAAGGGAGAAGAGGCCCAGCTTCTCTAATCTCTCACTGTATGGCAACTCCTCCAACCCCTTAACCATTTTAGTCGCTCTTCTCTGGACCCTTTTGAGTAGTACCGTGTCCTTCTTCATGTACGGCGACCAGTGCTGGATGCAGTACTCCAGGTGAGGGCGCACGATGGCCCGGTACAGCGGCATGATAACCTTTTCCGATCTGTTCGTGATCCCTTCTTAATCATTCCTAGCATTCTGTTTGCCCTTTTCGCTGCACATTGCGTGGACGGCTTCATCGACTTGTCAACTAGTACTCCAAAGTCCCTTTCCTGGGAGGTCTCCAAGTACCGTCCTGGACATGATGTATTCGTGTATGGGATTTCTGATACTGACATGCATTACATTACACTTATCCACGTTGAATCTCATTTGCCATGTCGCTGCCCATTTCTCGAGCGTGGTTATGTTGCGTTGCAGATCTTCACAATCCCACTGCGTCTTCACTACTCTGAATAACTTCCCCCCATTTTGTATGTGAACATCGGGTTCTTTTTCCCCACGTGCATGACCTTGCATTTCCCCACGTTGAAGCTCATCTGCCACTTTTCGACCCACTTTTCCAGCTGCGTTAGATCCTTTTGGAGATCCTCGCAGTCTTCCTTGGTTTGAACTATACAGCAGGGCTCAAATTTAATCACCTCACTCGTACCCATTTCCAGATCGTTTATGAATATGTTGAAGAGCATGGGTCCAAGCACCGAGTCCTGCAGGCACCCCACTGGTGACGTTCTTTCAGTCTGAGTATTGTCCATTTACCCCCACCCTTTGTTTCCTATCCGCCAGCCAGTTTTTAATCCATGTGAGTATTTCACCCTTTATTCCATGGCTCTCAATTTTCTGAAGTAGTCGTTCATGCGGAAAAGGGGATAGAAGGGTATAGATAGAGGATTACTATACAGGTCCTGGACCTGAAGGGCCGCCATGTGAGCGGACTGCTGGGCATGATGGACCTCTGGTCTGACCCAGCAGAGGCACTGCTTATGTTCTTAACCTTGTCGAATGCTTTCTGAAAATCCAGGTATACAATGTCGACCGGGTCACACTTGTCAATCTGCCTGTTTACTCCCTCGAATAAGTGCAGCAATTCATCAAGCAAGATTGTCCTTTGCTGAAGCCGTGCTGACTGGTCCTCATCAGATTTTGTCCGTCAAGGTGATCAATGATGCGGTCCTCTACCATCTTTCCCGGTACAGAGGTCAGACTCACCGGTCTGTAGTTTCCCGGATCTCCCCTTGAACCTTTTTTGAAGATCGACGTAACATTCGCCACCTTCCAGTCTTCCAGAATATTTCCCGATTTGATTGACAGATTGGCTTTTAGTTGAAGCAGTTCAGCTATAGTCCCTTTTAGTTCCTTTATGACCCTCGGATGGATGCCATCCGGTCCCGGGGATTTGTCACTTTTAAGCCTATCAATCTGCTTGTGTACTTCTTCTAGACTGACCGTCAACCTTGTCAGTTTCCCGTCTTCGCCTCCAGTGTATAGCCTGTCGGGTTCCAATATGTTGTGTATATCCTCTTTGGTAAATAGAGACGCAAAAAATGTGTTCAGGTTGTTGGTGATGGCTTTGTCCTCCTTTAGCATTCCCTTTATTCCATGGTCATCCAACGGTCCCATTGCTTCCTTTGCAGGTCGTTTCCCCTTAATATATTGAAAGAACGGCTTGAAGTTTTTCGCCTCCTTGGCTATTTTTTCCTCGTCTCTTTTGGCCCCTTTTACCGCCTTATGGCACCTGCGTTGATGCTGTTTGTGCTTCTTCCAGTTTTCATCCGTTTTTGACCTTTTCCACGTGGAGGAGGCAGGCAGAGCAAGCGGCAGCTAAGGGCAGGCGGAGGAGGCTGAGAGCAGCAGGAGAGCGGGGACTGAGGCAAGCAAGGAGGAGGCAAGGGACAGTGGGAGCAAGGAGCGGGTAGCGGCGAGAGTTAGCTCCGCCCACCCACACCGTGTCACCACCAGCGTCAGTGCCCGGACTCCCCCTTAAACAGGAAGGGAGCCGCGGGCGAAAATACACAGCAACCGCGTGGGGAGGCAGGCAGAGCAAGCGGCAGCTGAGAGCAGGCAGAGGCGGAGGAGGCTGAGAGCAGCAGGAGAGCGGGGACCGAGGCAAGCAAGGAGGAGGCAGGGGATGGTGGGAGTGAGGAGCGGGTAGCGGCGAGAGTTAGCTCCGCCCACCCACACCGCGTCACTACCAGCGTCAGCGCCTGGACTCCCCCTTAAACAGGAAGGGAGCCGTGGGCGAAAAGACACAGCGACCGCGTGGAGGAGGCAGGCAGAGCAAGTGGCAGCTGAGGGTAGGCGGAGGCGGAGGAGGCTGAGAGCAGCAGGAGAGCGGGGACAGAGGTGAGCAAGGAGGAGGCAGGGGACGGTGGGAGCGAGGAGCGGGTAGAGGTGAAAGTTGGCTCCGCCCACCCGCACTGCTTCACCACCAGCGTCAGCCCCCGGACTCCACCTTAAATAGGGGGGAGCCAACGGCGTGCAGCTGTTCGGCACGCGGCAAAGGCGCTCATCTTTGCGAAGCAGCCTTTAGAAGAAGCCAGGAGACCAGGCCGCCCAGCAGATCAAACTAGAAAGTAAGTAGCAAGTACTTCTTTCTTCTCACTTTCTTTCTTTCTCTCCTCTTCAACTAGCTGCACAGCAGGGACCACTTTCGCGCACCACACTCCAAGAGACTAGGACAGGGGTGTCCAATGTCGGTCCTCGAGGGCCGCAATCCAGTCGGGTTTTCAGGATTTCCCCAATGAATATGCATGAGATCTATGTGCATGCACTGCTTTCAATGCATATTCATTGGGGAAATCCTGAAAACCCTACTGGATTGCGGCCCTCGAGGACCGACATTGGACACCCCTGGACTAGGAAGAGAAATGGAATCAGCAGGAACCCAGAGGAGCTTCCCAGTATACTGCACAGAGTGTCATATGTACGACTACCTCCCCTCGGGGAGGCTGGCGTACATATGCAGTCGGTGTCAGGAACTGGAGGGCCTGAGGAAGGAGGTCGGTAGACTACAGGACAGGGTCTGGGAGATGGAGGGACACCGCACCTCGGAAGAACTGTACAGGACAACTGAGGACCCCATGAGAGAGAGCCTCATTGAATAGCAAGTAAGGGAGCTCGAGAAATTAATCGAAGAAGCCTACAGGAGGGTGGAGGAACAGGACCATCAGCAGCACGGACAGGAACCAACAGATGGACGACTGGAACAACCAGACACCAGGGATGAGGGACCTCACGGAAAAATCGAGCGAGCAGAGGAGGCAAAAACTCACCAGAACCCTGGGAGAAGTACTGACCCACACCGAGGATACTGACTTGAGACCAAAGAGAAAACTGAAGAAGGGGAAATCTGCAATCGTAGTGGGAGACTCAATCCTGAGAGAAGTGGACAGCCACGTAGCAGGAGGGAGAGAGGACCGGCTGGTGACATGTCTCCCAGGGGCAAGAACAAAGGACATCACCGAAGAATCGAGAGGATCCTGGAGGGAGCCGAGATGGAGGAGACAGCAGTGATGATCCATGTTGGAACAAATGATGTCAACAGAAGAAATTACAGCAGGACTACACTAACTGAGCAGTTCTGGATCCTGGGAAGGAAAGTGAAGCTGAGGACACAGAGGATAGCGTTCTCGGAGCTCCTGCCGGTACCGAAGGCGGATGTGAAGAGACAGTCCGATATACAAGCAATAAACGCATGACTGAGGAGATGGTGCGAGGAGGAAGGCTTCCACTTTGTGAGGAACTGGACAACTTTTTGGGGAAAGAACAAGTTCTTCAGGAGGGACGGACTACACCTGAGCACGGCAGGGACGACTGCTGGCGAACAACGTCAAGAGAGGAATAGAGCAGGCTTTAAACTGAGAGGAAGGGGAAAGCCGACAGTCGAGCTACAGTCAACAGTTCGGACAGGAGTATCAAATAAAGATACTCAACGGGGAAACTGCTGGGAAGAAACAAAAGTCGAACAAAAGGGGTGCAAGGATCAATTGAAATTAGAGAACAAACAGACGATCAAACAACAGGAGCTGGAGGAGCCGGTGGAAATGAGGAAACAGGATGAGAATGAAAAAGATGCACCGCAGGAAGAGAAAAAACGAAACAAAACTCAGGGTCTGGCAGCCCATGAGGAGGATGGAAAAAGGAGCAAATCAAAATCACAAGTTAAAACAGCAGGGGAAGGAAGAAACCAGGACTTAAATTGCTTGTACTCAAATGCAAGGAGCCTAAGGGCCAAAATGGGAGAACTGGAAGTCACGTCCAAGGAGGGGGACCTAGACATCCTTGGAATCACAGAAACTTGGTGGACTGAGGAAAACAAATGGGACGTAGTATTGCCAGGGTACAAACTCTATAGAAGAGACAGGACCCACAAGAAGGGCGGAGGAATAGCACTTTATATAAGGGACACCATTCACTTGACCTGACTGGATACAGCAGCCAAGGTGAAAGGATTGGAATACTTATGGGTCAAAATACCAGGAAGAAATGGAGCCAACATAAAATTGGGACTGTACTACTGCCCACCTGGACAAGCAGAGGCAAACGACAAGGAACTGGAAGCAGAATTGAGACGAGAATGCAAAAGCGGAAGTGTGATGGTGATGGGGGATTTTAACTACCCCGGGATAGACTGGAGCAGTGGTTCTTAACCTGGGTTCGACTGAACCCCAGGGGTTTGGTGAGTCAGTCTCGCGGGTTCAGCGGAGGTCAAAACACACCTCCAACTCATATAGCGCTTCGGTCATCTATCAGTTATTCAGTGATTTTGATCAAGACTGATCGTGTACTCGGTTTCTTGATCTATCAATCTGTAACTAACGCCTTATATACATCAATCAATTCCTGATCAAAATTTGTGATTTAACTGATAGATGATTGAACGTGACCGAAGCGCTTATGATTCGTGATGATACGCCTCGCTTGTCCATAATTGGCTGCAGGTGATCACGCAATATCGCTTGGCCTATCTGTGCTGCAGGGGATTTGATGCGCACAGTAGTCGAATTGTAACTGTTGTGATGGTACGTCGTGTGATACCTATCTTAATATTTTAATCCCTTACTATATCGAGCAAAATACGAAAGTGGTCGGACAAATATGTACAATATGGATTCACATGTATAACGGAACGTGATGGGAGTCAGCGTCCTAATTGCATGATTTGCAATGCCAAGTTGAGAAATTCTAGTCTAGCTCCGGCAAAACTAAGGGAACACTTCCTTAAGCTGCATGGAGATGGAAAATACAAGAACACAACGCTCGCTGAATTCAAGGTGAAGAGAGCAAGATTCGATGAAAAGGCTACTCTGCCTGTTCTCGGCTTTGTACCCATCAACAAACCGATCCTCACAACATCGTACGAAGTTGCTTATCTGATCGCAAAGCAGGGCAAACCACACACCATTGGTGAAACACTCATAAAACCAGCTGTGTTGAAGAAGGCAAATATCATGCTGGGAAAAGCGGCTGAAGTTCAGTTATCTGAAATTCCTCTTTCAAATGACATCATCAGCAACAGAATAGAGGACATGAGCAAAGACATCTTGGCTCAAGTAGTTGCAGATCTGATTTCAAGCCAGACAAAATTCAGCCTTCAACTCGACGAGACCACAGACGTTTCCAATCTAAGCCAGCTTGAAGTATTCGTGCGCTATGTGAAAGACGATGTGATAAAGGAAGATTTTTTATTTTGTAAGCCTCTTACAACAACAACTAAGGCAACTGATGTGAAGAAACTTGTGGTTGACTTTTTCAAAGACAACAATCTTTCGTGGGATATGGTTTCTGCAGTTTGTTCAGATGGAGCTCCAGCCATGCTCGGAAGAAAGTCCGGTTTTGGTGCGCTAGTGAATGCCGATGCACCACACATCATTGTTACTCATTGCATTCTGCACAGGCATGCGTTGGCAACAAAAACCTTGCCTCCAAAACTGGCAGAAGTTTTAAAAATTGTTGTGGAATGCGTGAACTATGTGCGAAATAATGCTCTGAAGCACCGCATCTTCAAGGAGCTGTGTAAAGAAATGGGATCTGAATTTGAGGTACTTCTGTACCATTCTAATGTTCAGTGGTTATCCCGGGGACAGGTGCTGAATCGTGTTTTTGCCATGCGTGTGGAATTAGCTCTGTTTTTACAAGAGCAGCAACATTGTCATGCAGATTGCTTCAAAAATTCTGAGTTCATTCTCATTTTAGCGTACATGGCTGATATCTTTGCAGCTCTCAATCATCTCAATAAGCAGATGCAGGGTGGTGGAGTCAACATCATCGAAGCGGAAGAAAACCTGAAAGCTTTTCAAAAAAAGCTACCATTATGGAAACGACGAACAGAAAACGATAACTTCACAAACTTTCCCCTGCTAGACAACTGTGTAAGTAAGATCGAAGATGTATCTGGAATCGGAGACATTTCTGTACCCGCGGAACTGAAGCAAACTATTGCCACGCACTTAGATGAGCTTGCAAAGTCTCTCGACGGATACTTCCCTACAAGAGAGTCATATCCAGCATGGGTGAGACAGCTGTTCACGTTTAGTGTTGAGACAACAGATGTCAATGATGAATACCTCGATGAAATCATTGAAATTCAGCAGAGCCAGGTTCAACAGCAACTCTTCAGAACAACAACGCTCTCAACGTTTTGGTGTCAACAATTGGTAACATACCCTGTTATTGCTAAGAAAGCTCTGGAAATTTTCATACCGTTTGTTACAACATATCTTTGCGAGCAATCCTTTTCGAGGATGCTGGACATAAAAACGAAGAAAAGGAACAGACTTTGTTGCGAAAATGACATGAGAGTGGCACTTGCCAAGGTAAAGCCGCGCATTTCTGAACTGGTCTCTGAGAGGCAACAGCAGAAGTCACACTGATTTGCAGTAAATTTCATTATTATGTTATTATTATTCGAAATATAGGAGAACTTTTTTGTTTTCAAAATTGATATTATTTTTTCCCTCACTGTATACCTATGTTTTGAATTTGTAAAAATCATATTTTATTTTTCCAATAAAGAAGGGTTCGGTGAACACGCATATGAAACTGATGGGGTTCAATACCTCCAACAAGGTTAAGAACCACTGGACTAGAGTATTGGAAACTCCAACTGTGCGAGGGAAGCAGAATTCCTAGAGGCTGTGAAGGATTGCTTCATGGAACAGCTTGTCAAAGAATCAACGCGAGGGAATGCCACTCTCAACCTGATCCTCAATGGGCTAGGGGGACCTGCAAAGGAAGTGGAAGTGGTAGGACCGCTAGGAAACAGCAACCACAACATGATCCGGTACAAATTAGAAGTATGAACATCAAAAGTGAAGAGAACCACAGCGACTACGCTTAACTTCAAGAAAGGGAACTACGATGCTATGAGAACAATGGTGAGAAAGAAACTCAAAAACAGCTCAAAAAGGATGGAGACTGTAGAGAGAGCCTGGTCCCTATTCAAGGACACGGTGCAGGAAGCACAAAACCTGTATATCCCCAGGTTTAGGAAAGGGTGCAAGAAAAATCGAACGAAAGACCCGGTGTGGATAACACATGAAGTGAAGAAAGCGATAGGTGACAAGAAAAAATCGCTCCGAAAATGGAAAAAGGACCAAACCGGGGAGAACTGAGAGGAACACAAAAAACACCAAAAAGAATGTCACCAAGTGGTTAGGAAAGCAAAATGGGAATATGAAGAGAGGCTGGCGGGGGAAGGAAGAAACTTCAAAATCTTCTTCAGATACGTTAAAGGGAAGCAGCCGGCGAGAGAGGAAAGTGATAAAGGGAGTGATAAAGGAGGAGAAAGAGGTAGCTGACAGGTTAAACAAATTCTTCTCGTCAGTCTTCACGAGCGAAGACACACCCAATGTACCAGAACCCGAAGAGATCATAAGTGGAGACCAAGAAGAAAAACTGTCGCAAATAAAGGTAACAATACTGCAAGCAAGACTTCTCAATGTATATAGAACTGAAAGTATAAATATATATATAAACTAGTCTTAAGCCCGTTACATTAACGGCTGCTAGAATAGATGTCTGTCTGTCTGTGTTTCTTTATCTCTCTCTCCTTGGCCGCTGTCTGTGTCCTTCTGTCTCCCCCCCCCGAGCAAAGCTGTGTGCCCCCAGCACACACCTCCCTCCAAAGCAGCCCCCTTTCCCTCTCCCTAACTGTCTCTCCAGGGCCCTCTTCTGTCTTCCCCCCCAGAGCAAAGCTGTTTGCCCTAAGCACACCCCTCCCCCCAAAGCAGCCCCCTTTCCCTCTCCCTGTTTGTCCATGGCCCCTTCTGTCTTCCCCCCAGAGCAAAGCTGTCTGTCCCCAACACACCTCCCCCCCTAAAAGCAGCCCCATTTCCCTCTCCCTATCTCTCCTTGGCCCCTTCTGTCTTCACCCAGCACACCCCTCCCCCAAAGCAGCCCCCTTTCCCTCTCCCTGTCTCTCCATGGCACCTTGTCTTCCCTCAGAGCAAAACTGTCTGTCCCCAGCACACCTCCCCCCAAAGCACCCCTCTTTCCCTCTCTCTATCTCTCCATGGCCCCTTCTTTCTCCCATGGCCACGGATCACACACCACAGCGGCAGTAATCACGCTTTTTTAAAAGCGCATGCGCTGCTAACGTTTTATTATATAGGATTGCATCTATACAATCTTCACATACACTCAGAATCACACATTTTTTCTTGGCAATTGAAGTCTAAAACCATTCTTTTCTTGGGTTCCTTGAAAAAGACCCTCGAAACATGGTCCATGTCGGGACCTGCAACAACTTTTTAAGTTAAGTAAATTCATTTTCCTTGCCACTGAAAATCTTTATTATTAGTACACAAAGAGCATTTTGCCGTAGCCAGCATTTTTACACTAGAGTCATACACTGTGATGGGACAGTGTGTTTGTCTATAGGAGTCTAGGCTCTTGGTCGGATCACACATTTTCTGAGTGTATGTGAAGATTGTATAGATGCAATTTATATATATATTTATACTTTCAGTTCTATATACATTTAGAAGTCTTGCTTGCAGTACTGTTAGTCTACAAATTTGACCTCTCTACCCTTAAAACCTCTTTGTAAGTTCTCTCCACTCAACATGTTTGACTTAGTCCACAAATAGAGGTAAGCCATGAGAATGTCCTCAAACAGATAGATAGATTGAAGAGCGACATCATCAGGCCGGATGGAATCCACCCAAGGGTTCTAAAAGAACTGAGGAACGAAATAGCGGGAATACTCTGACACATTTGTAACCTATCCTTGAAAACTGGGGAGATCCCGGAGGACTGGAAAATAGTGAATGTCACACCTATCTTCAAAAAGGGAGCGAGGGGCGACCCGGGGAACTACAGGCCGGTAAGCTTGACTTCAGTCCCGGGCAAGATGGTAGAAGCACTGATAAAACACAGCATCAGTGAGCACATTAAAAAAAATGGACAACTGAAAGCGAGCCAACATGGTTTCTGCAAGGGAAGATCGTGCCAAACAAACTTACTGCACTTCTTTGAAGTGTATCGATCGATGGTGCGTCCTCATCTGGAATACTGCGTTCAATATTGGTCGCCGTACCTCAAGAAAGACATGGCGGTACTTGAGAGAGTCCAAAGGAGAGCAACGAAACTGGTAAGAGGGCTGGAACACTGCCCATACGCCGAGAGGTTGGACAGGCTGGGGCTCTTCTCTCTGGAAAAAAGGAGGCTCAGGGGTGATATGATAGAGACCTTCAAGATCATGAGGGGCATAGAGAGGGTGGATAGGGACAGATTCTTCAGGCTGAAGGGGACAACAGGTACGAGGGGGCATTCGGAGAAACTGAAGGGAGATAGGTTCAAAACAAATGCAAGGAAGTTTTTCTTCACCCAAAGGGTCGTGGACACTTGGAATGCGCTACCGGAGGAAGTGATCGGGCAGAGTACGGTACAGGGATT
Source organism: Geotrypetes seraphini (assembly GCF_902459505.1). Taxonomy (NCBI): domain Eukaryota; kingdom Metazoa; phylum Chordata; class Amphibia; order Gymnophiona; family Dermophiidae; genus Geotrypetes; species Geotrypetes seraphini. The sequence goes on from NC_047086.1 coordinate 275,386,370, forward strand.
CAAACAGAGACTGGACAGATTCCTGGGGGATAAAGGGATCGTGGGATACTGAGAAAGTATAGTGGGATACTGGGATACTGAGAAAGTATAGAAACCCAACCAGGTCGTGCATGTGCAAGACCAGAGGGCTAGGACTTCGATGGGAAGATAGGACTCATCAGGAAACCAAGGTGGCATGGGGGCCCCTTCTGGTGATTTAGACAGGTCATGACCTGTTTGGGCTGCCGCGGGAGCGGACTGCTGGGCGTGATGGACCTATGGTCTGACCCGGCGGAGGCACTGCTTATGTTCTTATGAAGGGATAAACAGCCAGACGGACAAAGGGGAGCCCAGAGACATCATTTATCTCGACTTCCAAAAAGCCTTTGACAAGGTACCTCATGAGCGGCTACTTAGAAAATTGTGGAACCATGGGGTGGAAGGGGACGTATACAGATGGATTAAACACTGGTTGGCAGGCAGGAAGCAAAGGATTGGAGTGAAGGGCAACTACTCGGACTGGAGAAGGGTCACGAGCGGTGCTCGGGCCACTACTGTTCAATGTATTCATAAATGACCTGGAAATGGGAATGAAGTGTGAAGTTATAAAGTTTGCGGATGACACCAAACTCTGTAGCAGGGTTAGAACGGCGGAAGAATGTGAAGACCTACAAAGGGACCTAAACAAACTGGAAGAGTGGGCAAATAAATGGCAAATGAACTTCAATATAGAGAAATGCAAAGTCATGCATATAGGGAAGAAGAACCCGATGTTCAGTTACAAAATGGGGGGATCAGTGCTAGGGGAAAGTAACCTTGAAAAAGACTTGGGTGTGCTGGTGGATACAACAATGAAATCAACGGCACAATGTGCAGCAGCCTCAAAGAAAACGAACAGAACGTTGGGTATTATTAAGAGGAGAATTACGACCAGGACGAAGGAAGTTATCATGCCGCAGTATCACGCGATGGTGCGCCCGCATCTGGAGTACTGTGTCCAATTTTGGTCACCATACCTCAAGAAGGACATGGCAATGCTTGAGAGGGTTCAGAGGAGAGCAACGAAAATGGTAAAAGGGATGGAGAACCTTTCTTATGCAGACTGGTAGGAAAGGCTGGGGCTCTTCTCCCTGGAAAAGCGGAGACTCAGAGGAGACATGATAGAGACTTTCAAGATCATGAAAGGTATAGAGAAGGTAGAAAGGGACAGATTCTTCAGCCTATTGGGAACCACAAGAACAAGGGGGCACTCGGAGAAATTGGAAGGGGACAGGTTTAGGAAATCCTTATATAAAGTGCTAGGAAATTCTTTTTCACTCAAAGGGTGGTAGACACCTGGAATGCGCTTCCAGAGGTTGAAATAGGACAGAGTACCCTACCGGGCTTCAAGGAAGGATTAGATAAATTCCTGAAGGACACAGGGGTTGAGGGATACAGATAGAGGTAGAGATAAGTTATTAAAGGGCTTACAGAGAAGGATAAGGGGATTAAAAGGGCTTAGACGCCGGTCACCTTACAGGTCATGGACCTGATGGACCGCCGCGGGAGCAGACTGCTGGGCGTGATGGACCTCTGGTCTGACCCAGCGGAGGCAACTTCTTATGTTCTTGAACGAAGTCTTCTTGTCTCTAATCGCTTTTTTTACAGTGTTTTTACAGCGCTTATCCTTTTTTTGATCTTACTCCCCACCATGAGTCTCATCCTTTCGTAATTTCCTTTTTGGAAGTTCAGTGCCGTGGCCGTTGTTTTGGATCGATGTTTTGCCCCTGCATCCATGTCGAAGCAGATCATATCGTGATCACTGCTTCCCAGCGTCCCTTCTACTTCTACATCTTGTGCCTGTTCTCGTAGTCCATTTAGAATTAAGTCTAGAATTGCATTTCTTCTCGTGTTTTCCTTGACAAGTTGTTCCAGGAAGCAATCACCCACAACATCCAGGAACTTTGTCTCCCTACCGCAGCCAGAGGTGCCTAGGTTCCAATCTATTCCCGGATAGTTGAAATCCCCCAAGATAACTGCGTTTCCGCCCTTGTAGTTGCACTTGATCTCATCTATCATTTCTCTGTCAATTTCTTCAGACTGTCCTGGAGGTTGATAGTAGATGCCGATCTTCATTTCCAATCCATTGACACCTGGAATTTTGACCCATAGAGACTCTTAATTTTTTGTAATTTCAGGCGTGTTCTCTCCAGTAGATTCAGTTCCCTCTTTGACATATAGGGCAACGCCCCCACATTTTTGACCCACTGTCTCTGTGGTATAGTGTGGCAAAGTGGCTTTAGGGTAACCACACTTTGGGCAAGAGCCTGCAGAGACGAGTGTTGCTCTATATGCACACCAAGGCACTATGCACAGCCTACAAAGAAATTTATAGCCCATTTCAAAATAAGAAATGTCGGGCAAAAGGCCCTGAAGCAATTTCAGGAAGCGTTGTATATGATGTCCTTGCAATTTAATCTTCAATTCAGAATTCCAATCCTAGGCCACCTTAGCATAATCTAACGAAGGAGAAAATTCCAACAGTGAATGGCGAAAATATTTAAGGGGTACCATCAACTGGGCATCAAACCAATAATTATTGGACAAAGTTTCATATGTGGTAGCAAGCAGCACCGAGGAAGGCAAAGAATTCACATAGTGCCTAAGTTGGAGATAAGAAAATACATCCAATCTACTCCAACCATGAGCATTGCGCAACTGGGAAAGCACAGGTAGAGTACTCCCATCAGTAAGGATCTGAAACAAATAGGAAATGTTCCCCCTCCTATCAACCAGAAATCCGGCAGCTGTCATACCTGGTAGAAAGGAACCATTTCCACAAATTTATTTATTTATTCAATTTTCTATACCATTCTATCAGGAGAGCTCAGAATGGTTTACATGAGTTTATTCAGGTACTCAAGCATTTTTCCCTGTCTGTCCCGGCAGGCTCACAATCTATCTAATATACCTGGGGCAATGGGGGATTAAATGACTTGCACAGGGTCACAAGGAGTAGCATGGGTTTGAACCCACAAGAGAGGTGTAATTTGAAAATCTAATTTCAATTGGGCACACACTTGTCGTCAGGTGAATCTCAAGGGAGCGAGATAAAAATATGGGTTCCCCAGGACACCAGCCACTACTCGAGAGGTATGCAAGAAATAACTGAAATGATGGGATTTTCAAAGCTGTAATTCTACTAGAGTCCATGAGAAGTAAGACGTAGAGAGAAATCATTCATGGATATGCCGCATATGACAGGCTTCTACAAATCTCTGTCTGCAAAGGCAACAATCCCAGTCCATCCCCATCTATCGGCAAAGCCACCAGGCTCAAAGGAAGGCATGGGCAGCAGTCCAACCAAAGAAACCCATGTAGCATTTTTTCCAATTGACACAATTTGGTCTTGTCCAACAAGGGCTGTATATTAAAATCATGTAGGTGGGTGATATCCTTCGGAATCGTAATCCCCAAATATACAACTTTCCTGGGCACCCAGGTTAATGGGAAGGGACCATTCCATTGTGCTGGCAAAGTCGGTTGGAATGGAAGGGCTACTGATTTCTGATAGTTCAACAAGAAGCCAGAGTGAAAACCATACTCATCCAAGGCAAAGAATTTTCTGGATTTGTCAAGATAAGCATCAAATCATCTGCAAATGCTAAGGCTTTCAACTCATAGAAACATAGAAAGATGACGGCAGAAAAGGGCTATTGCCCATCAAGTCTGCCCACTCTACTGACCCACCCCATTAAGTCTGAGTGCAAATCACCCTGTTCCTTAACTCGACTTTCGTAGGGATCCCACGTAGATGTCCCATTTATTCTTAAAGTCAAGCACGCTGGCAGCCTTGACCACCTGCTCTGGAAGCTTGTTCCAATGGTCCACCACTCTTTCTGTGAAGAAATACTTCCTGATGTCCCCATTAAATTTCCCTCCTCTGAGTTTGAGCGGATGCCCTCTTGTGGCCGAGGGTCCTCTGAGAAAGAAAATGTCATCATCCACCTCGACACGTCCCGTAATGTATTTAAATGCCTCAATCATATCCCCCCTCTCCCTGCGCTCTTCTAGAGTGTAGAGCCGTAGTTTGTTCAGCCTCTCTTCGTACGAGAGACCCCTGAGCCCCGAGATCTCATAATCAGCAATATGGAGGCCAGTGATGTGGACATTCCTTTTCAAGGTTCACAATAAAGGTTCTAGATATAAAAGAAACAGTAACAGGGAGAGGGGGCACCCCTGATGGTTGGATGGGAAGACATATGAGAAATGTAAAAACAGTGGTCCAAGTTGAAAGGTAAAAAAAAAAAGAGCTACTGACCTTTATGTGAAGAAAATAAATAAAAATAAGATAAAAAGGAAACAGATATGATTTTCCAAACTAGTGGCAGAAAAAATAAAGGCAAAAGAATTGGCGTTCATGAAATATAAAAAAAACTCAAGGAATACAGAAAGGAATATCGGATGAAACAGAAAGTCAAGAGAGATATGTCTGGCGAAAACACAAGCAGAAGGGCAGAATTTTTTTCAGGTATTTTACTACTTGTACAGAAAGAATGGATCTAGTTATATTTCTTACACAATTAGTCCCAAAAGAAAAGGAGAAAAACAAAAAGTTAAGATGTAAAATGCGTGACTATTTTGAAACTTGATAAATTAAAAAAACAACAACATTTTCCAGGTATATTAGTGAAAGGAGAAAGACAAAAAATGGAATTACAAGACCGAAAGAAGGTAAGAACTGCTATGTGGAGAGTGATGAGTTCAAAGCAAACGTGCTAAACAAATACTTCTGTTCGGTATTCACAGAAGAATAGCATAGAGAAGAACCGCAATTGGTTTGCAAAGTTACACCTGAGAATGGAATGGATATTGCACCGTTCACGGAAGAGAGTGTTTATGAGCAACTTGAAAACTGAAGGTGGACAAAGCTATGGGACCGGATAGGATCCATCTCAGGATATTGAGAGAGCTCTGAGAGGTTCTGGCGAGTCGTCTTAAAAATTTATTCAATAAATCTGTAGAGTGGAGAGGTTCCACGGGACTGAAGAAGAGTGGATGTGGTCCCTCTTCACAAAAGTGGTTGCAGAGATGAAGCAGGAAACTACAGGCCGGTAACCCTCACTTCAGTTATTGGAAAAATAATGGAAACGTTGCTGAAGGAAAGGATAGTGAAATTCTTAGAATCTAATGCACAGGTGTCAAACTCAAGGCCTGCGGGCCAAATCCGGCCCAACTGGTCGTTTTATGCAGCTCGCGGTCCGATGCCCCCAATTTTACCTTGTGGCTGGCTCCCTCCTCCTCACAGCTGTGGTGTGCACGAAGCTGCGTGCAGTGGCTCCTCATACGTCCCACCCCTCATCCAGAAGCATTCCCTCTGATGTTACGGCATCGGAGAAAAGGCTTCCGGTTCAGGTGTGGGACACACGAGGAGCCGCTGCATGCGACTCCATGTACACTATGGCTGTGAGGAGGAGGGAGCCGGCCACAAGATGACACTAGGGGGCATCGGACTGCGGGCCGCATAAAATGGCCAGGTTGGAGCCGGCCAGAAGGTTAGACACCCGCCAGAGGGAGGCACAGCATTGAGGAAGGGAGACAACAAAGGTAGGGGGAATGATTTTATTTTTAAGTTAGTGTTTGAATTGTGTTAATTTTGATCTGCTGTCTATCTTTTCACTGCTCAGGAAGAAATACAGTGGGGGGTTTTTCTCTGGGGGTATACTGCATGCAGAATCTTGAATCTTAGGGTGTTTTTTAAAAAAAAAAATATATTAGTATTTTTAGTTTTTTTAAAAAAAATATATTAGTATTTTTAGTTTTTGGTCCAGTATTTATGTGTTCTGGTAGGAATGAATGTTGAGAAGTGTGTTTTGTGTAGTTTAATTTTGTGATTAACCATTACCATTATGTGTTAATAAGATTATATTGTGTGTGCATATATGAAAATTGAATGGAAAAAATGGTATTATAATTAGTATTATTATGGGGGTGGGGTCTGGGGCGGAGATTGGGCAGGGTCTGGCCCGCAACTTAGCCTGTGTTTTGGATTTCAGCCCCTTAATGTGATTGAGTTTGACACCCCTGATCTAATGGATTACAACATCTGAGGCAACATGGGTTTTACGAAAGGTAAATCGTGCTAAACGAATCTGATTGAATTCTTTAACTGGATGACAAGAGAATTGGATCAAGGATGTGCGCTAGATGTAATTTACTTAGATTTCAGCAAAGCCTTTGACACGGTTCCTCATAGGAGGCTATACTCCATAGGCTAAAGTTAGGGACCAAAGTGGTGATTAAAAGCTGGTTGATGGACAGATGTCAGAGGGTGGTGGTTAATGGAATTCGTTCAGAAGAGAGAAAGGTGCTGGGATTTGTTGCTGGGACTGATTTTGTTCAATATGTTTGTGAGTGACATTGCTGAAGGATTTAGAAGGTAAGGTTAATCTCTTTACAGATGATACCAAAATTTGTAACAGAATGGACATCCTGGAGGGAATGGAAAACATGAAAAAGGATCTGCAAAAGTTAGAAGAATGGTCTAACTTCTGGCAACTAAAATTCAATGCGTAGAAGTGCAGAGTGATGCATTTTGGGAATAGAAATCTGAGGGAACCATATGTGTTGGGAGGTGAGATGCTGATAAGCACCGACAGAGAGAGGGACCTTGGAGTGATTGTCTCTGAGGATCTAAAGGCCTCTATTGTGTGATAAGGCAGTGGCTGTAGCCAGAAGGATGCTAGGCTGTATAGAAAGATGACTAACCAGCAGAAGAAGGGAGGTGTTGATGCCCCTATTTAGGTCATTGGTAAGGATGCATTTGGAGTATTGTGATCAGTTTTGGAGGCCATATTTAGTGAAGGATACAAAAAGACTTGAAGCGATTCAGAGGAAAGTGACAAAAATGGTAAGGGGTTTGAATTATAAAAGTATGAGAAGAGACTGGAAGACATAAATATGTATACTCTGGGGGAGATATGATACAGATGTTTAAATACTTGAAAGGTTATCAATACAGAACTAAATCTTTTCCAGAGAAGAAAAAATGGTAAAACTAGAGGGCATAATTTGAGGTTGCAGGGAGGAATGTTAGGAAATTCTTTTTCACTGAGAGAATGGTAGATGCCTAGAATGCCCTCCCTAGGGAAGTGGTGAAGAGAAAAACAGTGTTGGAATTCAAAAAAACGTGGGATAAACAGATTATCTTTAATTAGAAATTGAAGGATGTGAATTAAAGGGGTAAGGCGGTACTGGCAGACTTGCACAGTCTGTGTCCCATATGTGGTAATTTGGTGTAGGATGGGCAGGGGAGGGCACCAATAGGATCTCCACTAACATGGAACATGAGGATGTTACTGGCCAGACTTTATGGTAGATATCCTGCAAACAGGATGGTTGGATAGGCTGGAGTGAGCTTAGACATTTCAACATTTGGAACCAGGTGGACTTTTACAATCTATGACCCTGATATATCAGTGAAGAGACAAGTTAATTTAATCATTTATTTTTAATTGGCATAACTAATGGGCAGACTGGATGGACCCTTCAGGTTTTTATCTGCTGTCATTTACTACATATGTTACTATCTGACAACGTATAATTAAACTCTGGAATTCATTGCTGTAGAATGTGGTAAAATAAGTTAGCTTAGCAGGGTTTTAAAAAAGGTTTGGATAATTTCTTGAAAGAGAAGTCCACAGGTCATTATTGAGATGGTCTGGGGAAATCCACTACTTATTCATAGGATAAGTAGCATAAAATCTGTTTTGCTACTTGGGATCTAGCTAGGTACTTGGACCTGGGTTGGCCACTGGGTTGGAAACAGAATAGGGCAGTGTACTGGGGTTCAAGAAAGGATTGGACAATTTCCTGCTGGAAAAGGGGATAGAGGGGTATAGATAGAGGATTACTGCACAGGTCATGGACCTGTTGGGCCGCCGTGTGTGCGGACTGCTGGGCACGATGGACCTCAGGTCTGACCCAGGAGGCATTGCTTATGTTCTTATACTGGGCTTGTCCTAGTTTGGCAATTCTTATGTTCTTATATTTAGAGATCTTACAGATTCTTCTATTATCCCAGGACAAGCAGGCAGCATATTCTCTACATGTGGGTGACGTCAACCATGGAGCCCCAACGCAGACAGCTTTTCAAGCAAACTTGATTGAAGATTTCAAGTTTGCTGGTGCTGCACCATGTGCGTGCCTTCCCGCTCCACTAGAGGGCACATCCCCTCCTTGTGGTCTTCAGTTCTTAGTTTTCCGCGGAGCCAGAAAGCCCTGTCGTTTTTCTCTCCGTATCTAAGTGCCTTTCTTGCACCGCGGCTTCTTTGTTTCTTGCGGGAGTCGCTGTGCGCCTTTTTTTCTAGTTGTTTGCAAGTTTCGTGTGTTTTTTTGACTTCAGTTCGGCATTCGGGGGCTCCTGGGTTGCCGTGGCTGTTTGGCCGCGGCCTGTTTTTTCCCTTATGTCCCGGCCTCTTACCGGGTTTAAAAAGTGCTTGCAGTGTGGTCGGCTGCTGTCCCTTACCGACCCGCACTGCTGGTGCATTTTGTGCCTGGGGGCTGATCATCCGACCGACTCTTGCCCCAGGTGTGCCACTTTTCAATCGCGTGCCCTGTGTCGTAGTCGGGCCCGCATAGCTGAATTTTTTGTGGTGGAGCAGTCTCGGCCTCGACCTCGGCCCCGGCCTCGGCCTTGATGTCGGCCTCTAAGACCTCGGCCCCGAGTAAGCAGCCCTCGGCCTCAAAGGGCTCGACCTCGAAGACCTTGGCTCCGGGTAAGTTCCCTCTTTCTTCCTCTTCAGGGTCAACGCTGGCGAGGAAGCCAACCTCGGAGTCTCCAGCCGTCCATGGTGGGAGTGCTCTTTTACCGGCCCCGTCGAGACTGGCCAAGCCCTCAAAGCATGCTTCTGCCTCCAGGGAATACTCATCCTTGAGGTCGCCCTCGGTGGAATGCACCGCTGCACCTGAAATGCCTTCTATGCTTTCAGGAGATGTTAAGGGCTATGATTTCCTCGGAGCTCTCCTTGACTTTGGCCCATTTGACCCCGACCTCGCATGCGCCAGACCAGCCTGAGCGTGGTGTTGAGGCCCCTCGGTCTTGGTGCCTCTCTTCCTCAGACTCCTTTCCTCGACTCTCGAGGCGTTCTTTGCCCTCGGGGCATACGGGGTCGAAGCGCCGGTCGGGGCGTGCCTCGACTCTGCCCCGTCGTTCGGTGAAACGAGGGCTGGTCGGACAGTCGCCCGTCTTCCTTCACCAGGTTTGTTCAGGACATGGGGAGGACGCTTCATCTCGAACTCCAGTCCAACTCTAAATACACCAAGGAGTTTTTGGAGGAGATGGACTTACCTTGTCCTCCTCTGAAGTCCTTGCGGCTCCCTTTGAATCCGGTGCTTTGCCAGGCTTTCTTCCGGAATTTGGAGACCCCCTATGCGGTCCCGGCCATTCCGTCCAAAATGGAGTCTAGATACCGGACCATCCCCTGTCTGGGGTTTGAAAAGGCACAACTTTCGCACCAGTCCCTGCTGGTGGAATCTTCTCTGAGTCATCCCTCCAGGGTCTCCGCGGCGGTCCCACCTGGCCGGGAGGGGAGGACGATGGATAAGTTTGGCAGACGCCTCTACCAAAATTCCATGATGGCCAACCGGGTCTTAAAACTATAATTTTACCTTCACCTCGTATCTTAAGGTCCTGGTCAAGTCCTTGCCCGCTTTTCAGGGTGACTTGCCCGCCTCCCACCTTGCGGAGTTTGGGCAGCTGGTGGATTCTCTTTTGCAGCTGCGTCTGCACATGTTCCATGCGGCTTACGATGTGTTTGAGCTCTCCTCTTGGGTCTCCGCCTTTGCGGTGGCAATGCGTCATTTGGCGTGGCTCCGCATCGTCGTATGGACCCCAATCTGCAGGATCGCTTGGCCAATCTTCCCTGTTTGGGGAATGAACTCTTTGATGACTCGATCGAGGCGGCCACTAAGTGCTTCTTGGAGCACGAGCATTCCTTTGCATCTTTGGTGCGGCCCAAGGTGAAGCCCACTCCTCCTAAGGCTTATCGGCTGCCGCCCTGGCAGAACCCGCAGAAGTCTACCCCTGCCTTCTCTCGCCCACCTCCGCGGCTCCAGCAGCAACAGTGGGCTCCTCCAAAACCTCAGACCCCAGCTGTGTCTAAGCCCACGCCATCCTTTTGACGGTCCCTGCCGCCTTGACGCTCGCCCCTCTTCCTATCGGGGACCGTCTAAAGGCTTTCTACCTCAACTGTGCCCGCATTACCTCGGACGCTTGGGTCCTCAACGTTGTCCCGCACTGTTCCTTGTGACCCTGGGTAAGTCACTTAATCCTCCATAACCCCAGGTACATTAGATAGATTGTGAGCCCGCCGGGACAGACAGGGAAAATGCTTGAGTACCTGATTGTAAAAACCGCTTAGATAACCTTGATAGGCGGTATATAAAATCCTAATAAACTTGAAACTTGTCTGAAAGGGGTACTTGCTGAACTTTCGGGAGTTGCCTCCAGACAGTCCTCCCGTTGTGTCTCTTTCGAATTGGGCGCAGCTTTCCTTGCTCCTTCTGGAGGCTCGGGCCCTTCTTCGCCTTTGGGCGGTGGAGGAGGTTCCCCCTTGTCAGCGGGGATGGGGGTTTTACTCCAGGTACTTCCTGGTCCCCAAATAGACCGGGGACCTCCGTCCTATCCTGGATCTCCGGAAGCTGAATAAGTTCTTGGTTCGGCAAAAGTTCAGGATGCTCTCGCTCCCTGTTTTGTACCCGTTGCTGAACGAGGGGGGCTGGTTGTGTTACCTCGATCTGAAGGAGGCCTATACTCACGTGCCGATTCATCCGGCTTGCCACCGGTTCCTTCGCTTCTAGGTCGGGGACCTGCATCTGCAGTACAGGGTCCTCCCGTTCGGGCTGGCTTCCTCCCCGCGAGTCTTCACGAAGTGCCTTGTGGTGGTGGCGGTGGCTCTGCGGTCGAGGGGCCTTCAGGTTTTTCCATACCTCGACGATTGGTTAATCAAGGCCTCGACGAAGGAGGGGGTTATTTCAGCGACCCATCAGACTATTACCTTCCTTCAGAGTCTGGGGTTCGAGGTGAACTTCCCGAAATCTCAGTTGTGCTCCTCTCAATCCCTCCAGTTTATCGGGGCCGTGCTGGACACGGTTCGCCTCCGGTCATTTCTGCCTCCTCCTCAGCAGGCCATGCTCGTGCGGCTGAGCCAGCAGGTTTCCTTGCAAGCTTCGGTCTCGGCCAAGCAGATGATGGTCCTCTTGGGACACATGGCCTCCATCGTGCATGTCACACCATTCGCGCAACTACATTTGAGAGTCCCTCAGTGGACTCTGGCCTCTCAGTGGCGGCAGGACGGGATCCCGCTTCTCACCTCATTGCGGTGACTCCCTCCTTGAAACCCTTGCTCCGTTGGTGGTCCAGCTTTTCCAATCTTTCCAGAGGATTGGACGGGCAGGTTCCTGTATGCGTTTCCTCCCTTCCCGTTAATTCTGAGGACGCTTGTCCATCTCAGGTCTGCTCGCGCCTCCATGATTTTGATCGCTCCTCGGTGGCCTCGACAGCCGTGGTTTTCCCTGCTTCTTCAACTCAGTGTCAGGGACCCTCTACTTCTGCCTGTGTTTCCTTCTCTGCTCTCTGAGTCGGGGTTCCCTGTTACATCCCAATCTGCAGTCTCTATATCTGACGGCTTGGTTCCTTTCCTCCTGACTTCCTCCACTGAGTTGTCCCAGTCGGTGAGGGATGTTCTGGAAGCTTATCGGAAAGCTTCTACTAGGCAGTGTTATGCCCAGAAGTGGACTAGATTCGCCACGTGGTGTGCTTTGAATCAGGTGGAACCTCTTTGTCTGCTTCTTTACCTTCGATTTTGGATTATTTGCTGCATTTGTCTCGATCTGGCCTCAAGACCAATTCTGTTCGTGTACATCTTAATGCAATTGCCGCCTTCCATCGGCAGCTTGATGGGAAGTCGCTTTCTGTCCACCCCTTGGTTTCTCGGTTTATGAGGGGGTCTCTTGAATGTCCATCCTCTCAAGCCTCCCCCTGTGGTTTGGGATCTCAATGTGGATCTCGCTCAATTGATGAAACCTCCTTTTGAGCCCATGGATAAAGCTCATCTGAAGTTTCTTACTTGGAAGGTGATCTTCCTGCTTGCCCTCACCTCTGCTCTCAGGGTTAGTGAGCTGCAGGCTTTGGTTGCGGACCCACCTTTTACTGTTTTTCATCATGACAAGGTGGTTCTCCGCACTCATCCCAAGTTCTTGCCTAAGGTAGTGTCAGATTTTCACCTTAATCAGTGTATTGTTCTTCCGGTGTTTTTTTCCTAAACCCCATTATCACCTTGGTGAGGTGGCGCTTCATAATCTCAACTGTAAGAGGGCATTGGCTTTCCGTTTCTATCTCCAACGTATCCAGTCTCATCGGAAGGTTCCTCAATTGTTGTCTTTTGATCCTAATCGGTTGGGACGTCCTGTTTCCAAGCACACCTTGTCCAACTGGTTGGCTGCTTGTATTTTCTTCTGCTACGCTCAGGCTGGTCTCTCGATGCATGGTCGGGCCACGGGACATAAAGTCCGAGCGATGGCGGCTTCTGTCGCTTTCCTCAGGTTCACGCCAATTGAGGAGATCTGCAAGGCTGCCACTTGGTCTTCGGTTCATACCTTCACCTCTCACTACTGTCTGGATACTTTGTCCAGGAGCGACGTCTGGTTTGGCCAGTCGGTTTTGCGTAATCTGTTTTCCTAAATTGCCAACTTCCCTCCGTCCCTTTTTTGGTTAGCTTGGAGGTCACCCACATGTAGAGAATATGCTGCCTACTTGTCCTGGGATAAAGCACAGTTACTTACCGTAACAGGTGTTTTCCAGGGACAGCAGGCAGATATTCTCGCAACCCTCCCACCTCCCCGTGGTTGGCTTCTTTGCTAGCTATCTGAACTAAAGACCACGAGGAGGGGATGCACCCTCTAGTGGAGTAGGAAGGCACGCACATGTCTGCGTCGGGGCTCTGTGGATGACGTCACCCACATGTAGAAAATATCTGCCTGCTGTCCCTGGATAACACCTGTTATGGTAAGTAACAGTATAAATATTCACCTGACTTTTGATGACCTTGCTAATTTTTTCAGTACATGACCCTGCTTCTCCCTTCCTATGCCAATGCAGTCCCTCCTCGCTTCCTATCCCAATGCAACCCTCCTCCTCCCTTCCATCACTCCCCTCTTCCCCCCCCTCCGTTCCGCGTCCCAAATTTGTGCCTCCCACGTTTACCTCTTGCCGGCTCCCTCCTCCCAGCTGTACTTCTGTTGTCAAAGCTGCAAGTGGAGGCCCCAGCACTTGATCCCCTGGTCTTGCAAAGCTTGTGCATGCAGCCCGCTGACCCAGAAACCTTCCCTCTGTTGCAGAGTCAGAGGGAAGGCTTCCGGATCAGTGGGCCGCATGCATAAGCTTTGCAAGACCAGGGGACCACATGCTGGAACCTCTGATTGCAGCTTTGACAATAGAAGTGCGGCTGGGAGGAGGGAGCTGACAAGAAGTAAACGCGGGAGTGGCTGGGAGGAGGGAGCTGACAAGAAGTAAACGCGGGAGTGGCTGGGAGGAGGGAGCTGACGAGGTAAATGCGGGAGGCACAAATTTGGGACGCAGAATGAAGTGGGAACACAGAAGGGAAGATGTGGGTTGCGTTTGGACTGAACGGGAGGAAGAAAGGGCGCGTTGGCACAGGAAGAGAGAGGCAGTACCCCAGTTCGTAAGTACGAGTTTTGACGTAAGTCGAGTGTTCTTAAATCAGGGACTGCCCGTACTAAGGTAGACCAACTTTGTACTCTGTACTCAGCATCAAACTATGCCTACTGTTTCTATTGCTTTACAGTCTATATTAACAGTTTTTTTTGTCTACTGACACCGTTCCTGTCTCCATTTCTGCTACAATACATACATGGTCCTCTTTTGATCTGCCAAATTTGACCTCCTTAACTAAATTAGTCAATTCTTCTCATAAAACAGCTCTGTTATTTGATCTTATTCCATCATCATGGATTTCTATGCCTCGCCATTGTCTCATTCCATATATCTTTACTATGATTTGCAATAGATTGGCCCTTGGACTAGTGCCTGCTTCGTGGAAGTACACCCTTATACGTTCAATTTTAAAGAAAGCTTCACTTGACTTGGAATCATCATCAATCTACTGTCTGATACCAAACCTTCCATCTCTCTCCAAACTCACTTAGCAAATAGTTTTCAAACAGTTATTCAATTTTATTGAAATAAAAAACATTCTTTATCTGAGACAAATCTGGATTCCGACCTGGACACATTTGTGAAACAGTTTTACTTTTTGAATCATCTGCAGTCATCTTTATATAGGGGTAATATCACATTATTAGGATCTTTGGATCTTACTAGTGCATTTTATATGATTGATCATTCTAGCATTCTCTGCTGACTTTGGGTTATTGGCATTACAGATTGGTTTTATTTCTGGTTTAATCCATTTTTAAGTGACCGTTGTTGAGTTCTTTTTTCAAACTAACAATCGAATGATTTCCCTATTAAACGTGGAGTTCCTCAGGAGTCATTCCTTGCCCCACTTCTTTTTACCATTTTTCTCAGTCCATTGGCCCTTTTAATTCAAGAACTAGGTATTCATTTTTTTATGCTGATGACATTTTATTATTTTATGAGAGCGCCTTCTCCAGATATCTCACCACTAACATTAGTGTTAGAGCAAATTTCAGTTTGGTTAAACAATAAGAGACTTCTTCTTAACCCTTCAAAGTCTTTGGCTTGTTGGATTATTGGTAAGAATCCTGCCCCTAGCTTACTCTTGTTCTCTTGAATAAATTTCTCTTTAGTCATTCAATTCAAATATCTTGTGGTAATTTTAGATCATAAGAACATAAGAAGTGCCATCTCCGGAACAGACCCTAGGTCCATCAAGTCTGGCGATCTGCACACGCGTTGGCCCCACCAGGTGTACCCTGGCATAGTTTTAGTCCCCATATCACTCTAAGCTTCTCATAAGGATATGTGCATCTAGCTTTCCCTTACCTATGTCATCTTATGCCACTCATAAAGAGATGTATATCTAACTTACCCTAAAATCCTAGAACGGTGGAATCCGCAGTTACCTCTTCTGGGAGAGCATTCCAGGTTTCCACCACTCGTTGCGTGAAGCAGAACTTCCTGATATTTGTCCTGAACTTGTCCCCCCTTAGCTTCAGTCCATGTCTTCTTGTCCGTGTCACACTAGAAATTGTAAATAATTTTTTTTCCTGCTCTATTTTGTCGATTCCTTTCAGTATTTTGAAAGTCTCGATCATATCCTCTCGCAGTCTCCTCTTCTCAAGGGAGAACAATCCCAGTTTCTTAAGTTGTTCCTCGTATTCCAAGTTCTCTATGCCCTTTATTAGCTTTGTTGCTCGTCTCTGCACCCGCTCGAGCATTTTTATATCCTTCTTTAGGTATGGAGACCAATGTTGGACACAGTATTCCAAGTGTGGTCTGACCATCGCTCTATACAGCGGCAGTATTACTTTCTCTGATCTACTCGTGATTCCCTTCTTTATCATGCCTAGCATTCTATTTGCGTTCTTTGCTGCCGCTGCGCATATCACCAATGGCTTCAGGGTCCTATTGATTAATACGCCCAGGTCCCTTTCCTGTTCGATTTTTCCCAGAGTTGCACCTGACATACTATACAGTAAAACCTTGGATTGCAAGTAACTTGGTTTGCAAGTGTTTTGCAAGACAAGCAAAACGTTTGATTAAATTTTAACTTGATATACAAGCAATGTCTTGCAATACAAGTATATACAATATACACACGTCACAATTGAGCCGATGATTCTTCTCTCTTTGACTCTTCGGGAGTATAGTGACTGTTCTAAATGAGCAAAGTCTTGCAATACGAGTACATACAGTATACATACATCACAACTGAGCCGATGGTTCGTCTCTCTCTGGCGCTGCGGGAGTGTAGTGGCTGTTCTAAATGAGCGAGGTCTTGCAATACAAAGAACATATAGTAATTTGTATTAAAGTTTTTAGGTTGTGGAACGAATCATCTGAGTTTCCATTATTTCCTAAGGGAAAATTCGCTTTGATATACGAGTGCTTTGGATTACAAGCATGCTTCTGGAACAAATTATGCTCGCAAACCAAGGTTTGACTGTACTTGTGTTCCTTATTTTTTCTGCCTAAGTGCATCACTTTGCATTTTTCCACATTAAATTTCATCTGCCATTTATCTGCCCAATTCTCCAATTGGCTCAATTCGCTCTGGAGTTCCTCACTGTCCTTCTGCGATTTGATTGCCTGGCTTAGCTTTGTGTCATCTGCTAACTTGATGATCTCACTGGATGTTCCATCCTCCAGGTCATTGATGAAGATATTAAATAAGATGGGCCCAAGTACCGAGCCCTGGGGCACACCGCTAGTCACAGTCTCCCAGTCTGAGAATTTCCCATTTATGCCC
This sequence comes from Geotrypetes seraphini, assembly GCF_902459505.1. NCBI lineage: Eukaryota > Metazoa > Chordata > Amphibia > Gymnophiona > Dermophiidae > Geotrypetes > Geotrypetes seraphini. The sequence goes on from NC_047086.1 coordinate 275,402,800, forward strand.
ACTCTCTGCCTTCTGTTCTCCAGCCATTTGCCTATCCATCTTAGCATATCTCCTTCTATTCCATGGCCTTGCAGTTTCCTGAGGAGTCTTACATGTGGAACCTTGTCGAACGCTTTCTGAAAATCCAAGTTCTTCATTATCAATTTGTCTGTTCACTGTCTCAAAAAATTGAAGTAGGTTCGTCAAACACGACTTCCCTTTCCTGAATCCATGTTGGCTGGCTCTCATCAGGTCGTGTGTGTCTAAGTGCCGAGTTATGCTATCCTTGATCAGCGCCTCAACCATCTTCTCAGGGACTGACGTGAGACTCACAGGTCTATAGTTGCCCGGTACTCCTCTTGATCCTTTTTAAAATATCGGCGTGACGTTTGCTATCTTCCAGTCGTCCGGTATCCTGTTTTGATTGACAGGTTGGCAAGTTTTGTAGGTTGGTAATTCTCCGATTTCCACTTTTAGCTCTTTCAAGGCACTCGGATGAATTCCGTCCGGTCCAGGAGATTTGTCACTTTTGAGTTTGTCGATCTGGTGGTAAATCTGGTCCAAGTCCACTTCTACTGTGGTAAGGCTGAACTCTGTTATTCCTTTGAACATTATATTTCATGAGTGGTCAAATCCTGTTTCTATTTTCTGAGACAATTTTGCTTGATGTCTTCATTTCTAGATCAAAATAAATCGGGGGTCACATGATGCGTCTGCCTTGATCAGACATGTGCTGCAGGGCTCTGCGACCCATGGTCTCTAAACCAATGCTCCCTCTAAGGATTGATGAGGTGTGTGCAAAAAAAAATATGCATGAGCGACAAGTTACTATAAATTTATGAGCAGTTACAAATTTATGAGCAGGCGCGGAGGACGCATTTTTAAACAAATGTAGTTTATCCTTGTACTCCTTATGTATTTTTAATCATCTATGGCTATGTTTGTATGTTTATTGTTCAAATGGTTTTATTTATTTCCCCAAATTTATTTTTGTTATATGCATTGAAAATATTTGATATTGCGTTTAAATCAAAATCTCAATAAACTTGAAACTTGAAACGAGTGCCCGTGAGATTGTGGGAGGGTTAAATACTCAAAACTTAGAAGAATAACAATTTACTTAAAGTTTTTGCTTCGCCAGCTTTCTGGTATCTTTACATACAGTGGCGTACCTAGCATATGTAACACCCGGGGCCCATCATTTTTGGCCCCCTCCATCTGTACGAAAAACATGATTTTTAGTAACAAGCCACACATCACACATGAGTACCTAGGAAAAGGCAGCATCTTACATATTGCAGTAAGCAGTACATTAATACACCCATTGTAAAACTAAACAAGTCAGACCAGCACAGATCAATCCTACACTGTCAATCCTAATAGAAAACCATGTCTTTCGAACACACAGAACACAGAAAACACCTTCGCCTAGTATGGAATATGTCATAACAAACTAACCCCTCCCACTTTTACAAAACTGTAGTGTGGATTTTAGCCACGGTGGTAACAGCTCTGACGCTCATAGAATTCTGAGCATCAGAGCTGCTACCACCACGGCTGGGCTAAAAATCGCTCCACAGTTTTGTAAAAGGGGGGATAAAATAGAAATACACAGCTTCAACGCTCTAGTTCAGGGGTGCCCAAACTTTTTGGGCTTGCGAGCTACTTTAAAATGACCAAGTCAAAATGATCTACCAACAATAAAATTAAAAAACAGAAAGCACACTATACGCTGAGAAAATGTTAATTATCATTCCTATTCTGGGATTTTTTCAAAGAGGTCAAGGCAGATGACACTATGCATTGTATCCTCGGTAACAACCATACAAAAATAGACAAATATACCCCCCTTCCTTTTATTAAACCACAATAGCAGTTTTTAGCGCAGGGAACTGTGCTAAATGCCCAGCGCTGCTCTCAACGCTCATAGCCTCCCTGCGCTAAAAAACACTATTGCGGTTTAGTAAAAGGGGGCCATAGTGCAAAATATAGACAGCATATATAAATTCAGACACATTTTGATCACTAAATTTAAAATAAAATAATTTTTCCTACCCTGTCTGGTGATTTCATGAGTCTCTGGTTGCACTTTCATCTTCTGACTTTGCATCCAATCTTTCTTCCATTCTTTCAGGCTGTATGCTTCCTCTCCTCCAGACCTCATTCCCTTCCCCAACTTTTTCTTCCTCTCTCCCTGCCCTTTCTTTCTTTTTTCTCTCTTGATGCCCCCTTTTTTGCTCCCTACCTTCCACAAAGCCACTACTGCCACCATCGGGGGAAACAGGCCCCAAAGCCACCACCACAACCATCGGGGGAAACAGGCCCCAAAGCTACCGCCGCGGCTGCCCCAAGCTCTCTCTGCTTCCCACCGGGCCGACCAGCAATCCCCCAACGTCAATTCTGCCGTCGGAGAGGAAGTTCCGCCCAGCCAGGCAGCGATTGGCTGGCCCGAACTTCCTCTCCGACTGCAGCCTTAGGGCGGGTGCACAGCCAGGGCGGATCGCCCCCCCCCCTTGGTATGACACTGAAGACATGGTAGCGGCTCCTCTCACGAATCCCCACCTGTGTCGGAAGTCCGATGCAGTCAGGGATCTTGAGAGGAGCCGCCGCTGCATCTTTCAACTTTAAAATACAGGCCGCCGCCGCTTCCTCTCACCTCCTCCCGCCCTCGAGTGAGCGACAGGAGAAAGCGTATGAGCGACGCCACTGAAAATAGTGAGCGATCGCTCATGTGCTCACCTTAGAGGGAACACTGCTTTTAAACTTAGCTAAACTCCCGGACAACTCGCTGCCAGCTCGGCTTCGCTGTCACCGGAGCATAGCTCCTGTCAGGTGGTGCATGGTGTGCTAAGTATCCTCGCGATTTGAGCAAGGTATATCTATAAAACCGGCAAAAATGCCAAGGAATAAGCCTGTCTCCTCTGCTCCCAAAATGGCGTCGTCGACTGGGTGCATGAAATATCCCGAATGGTGACTGTGGCCCTGTTCAATATATTCATTAACAACCTGGAAGCAGGAACAAAATGTGAGGTTATTAAATTTGCGGATGACACCAAATTATACAGCAGGGTTGAAAGCAATGAGGACTGCAAAAATCTCCAAAAAGATCTGACAGCGCTGGAAGAGTGGGCCAAAAAGTGGCAAATTAGCTTCAACATAGGGAAATGCAAGGTCATGCATGTAGGGAAAAAGAACCCGATGTTCATTTACAAAATGGGGGGATCACCGCTAGGGGTGAGTAACCTTGAAAGAGACCTGGGAGTGATGGTAGACACATCATTGAAGGCGTCGGCGCAGTGCGCCACAGCCTCAAGGAAGGCAAACAGAATGTTGGGCATCATTAAGAAGGGTATCACGACCAGGACGAAGGAAGTGAACCTGCCACTGTATCGTGCAATGGTGCGCCCGCACCTGGAGTACTGTGTCCAGTACTGGTCGCCGTACCTCAAGAAGGACATGGCGATACTTGAGAGAGTCCAGAGAAGAGCAACTAAGCTAATAAAGGGTATGGAAGACCTCTCATATAATGACAGACTGAAGAAGCTGGGGCTTTTCTCCCTTGAAAAGCGGAGACTTAGAGGAGACATGATAGAAACCTTCAAGATCATGAAGGGTATAGAAAGAGTAGACAGGGACAGATTTTTCAAATTATGGGGAACCACAAGTACAAGGGGGCACTCAGAGAAATTGAAAGGGGAAAGGTTTAGAACAAACGGCAGGAAGTTCTTCTTCACTCAGAGGGTGGTGGATACATGGAACGCGCTACCGGAGGATGTGATAAGCAGGAGCACGATACAGGGCTTCAAAGAGGGTATGGACAGGTACCTGGAGGACAAAGGGATTGAGGGGTACAGATAGAAGTAGAGGTAGGTATTAGGGATAGGATTAGAGGCAGTTACAAAATTAGTCAGGGACACTGTTCAGGCAATTAGGCCTGATGGGCCGCCGCGAGAGCAGACCACTGGGCAGGATGGACCTCTGGTCTGCCCCAGCGGAGGCAACTTCTTATGTTCTTATGGAAGATCGCCTCCACAAGCTCCAATAAGCAGTGGATGGCATTAATGAACGCTTCGATGCCCAGGCCAGCCACATAGCTGCGGTAGAACAGCGTGTCTCCGCTGGGGAAGACGCAGCGCTCCAGGAGCACAATCGGGTGGCCAGGTTGCAGGCATAGGTGGCTACTCTCACTGACAGGCTGGATGAGATTGAAAATCGACAGTGCAGAAACAATTTGCGAGTGGTGGGCCTCCCAGAGATGCAAACTGACCAGGAGCTATACCAGATTTTTCAAACATGGCTCCTGAGTCGGTTGGGCCTGGAAACCTCAACCACTGGCTTCAGCTGTGAACGTGCGCACCGGATGGACCTGCGCTCTGGGGATAACAACAGGCCACAAGCAGTGATTGCTTGCTATGTGAATTAGAAGGAGAAGGAGCTCATTTTACAGTTGTATCGCAAAAAGGATTAGCTAGACTACGAGGGTAGGAAACTGTTGCTGTTAAATGATTATTCCATCAAGGTGGCCTCTATGCAGAAGGAGATGGAGCACATCTGCACATCCCTCCACCGCTGGGGAGTGCGATTCGCATATGGAGATAGGGGCGTCTCTTCCACGTCTGGAGAGAGGGGAAGGCCCAGACCTTCGCTGATAAGGCAGAGGCACAGCAGTACCTGGATTCTGCCGGCGATGGATGGGGCAGAGCGCCAGCTGGGGACCCGGCTGATTGACGTTGAGGCCTCATCTTTGCCATATTGCCCGCTGGCTGCTGCAGTTTGCTAGCTGGATCTTCATGACCCTTGTGGACCCTATGGTTTGTGCCGCCAGTTGGCGAGTTCCCCATTTCTGGTTAGTTGTCGGGGATGGCACACTTTGGCTCCCTCTGGCTTCAGTGACCCAAGTTCAGAGTAGCAGCCCCTGGGATAATCTTCTGCCCTTGAGGGGCACCCTGCAGTATTTGGCTTGGAGAGCTCCCTTCTTTTCTGTCTACTAGATCTGTGTTCTCCGGAATTCTCTTGGGCTAGGCGGTCTCTTGTCTGGCACTTGGTTCCCAGCTAGGGGGCCTATTACACTTCTTATTTGCAGTGGACATCTACATTCAGTGAGACTGTGGGTGTGCAGGAGCACAACCTCATGTTTTAGGTTATTTTGCTTTTTGGAAGCATAGTTTCTTTTTGTGCTTTGTTTTTTTAATCTTTTGTATGGGTCTAGGATTTTGGGAAGGCCGCTGGGGGCAGTTTTCTCTGGGAGATGGGGGTTGGAGAGGAGATGGCAGGGGAGTGCATTATGGGTTAGATGTGACTGGTATGCATGGATGTTGGTGTGGTCGATGGATGTGTGAGGGGGGTGGGGGGGAGTGCATGAGCTGGACTATTATCCCAGGACAAGCAGGCAGGTATTCTCACTAGTGGGTGACGTCATCCAACGGAGCCCCAATGCGGACATCTCACAAGCATACTTGCTTGTAGAAACTTTTAGAAGTTTCGAGTTGCCCACACTGCGCATGCGCGAGTGCCTTCCCGCCCGATGCACCGGGCGTGTCTCCTCTGTTCTTTCTCTTCCGCGGAGCTGAGAAGTTTGCCTTTGAACTCTCTGCGCGAAGTTCCTTTTTTGTGCCTTCTGTGCCCACGGGTTTGGGTTCTTTTGCTCATTCCTGTTGGCTCACGTTGCGTTTTGTTGTTTTCCCAAAAAAAACCCAAACCAAACAAACAAAAAAAAAATTCGTTTGACCGGACAGGTTGCGTGGCCGCGGCCCCGCAGCTTCGACCTTGCGGCGGAGCTTTTTCGGCTTATGTCCCAGCCTGTTACCGGTTTTAAAAAGTGTGTCAAGTGCCAGCGCGCGATTTTGTTGACGGACCCGCATTGACGCTGTCTTCCGTGTCTTGGGCCTCAACATCTTCCGAAATCGTGCCGACCTTGCTCCACTCTCACAGCACGTGCGTTTAAGCATCGCTGTATTTTGTGGGAGTCGCTGTTTGGCATGGAGGCGTCCCCGGTGCGGCCCTCTTCCCAGGGCGCCACGCTTCGACTTCTGATTCTACACATTCAGCCTCGAGTCTGCTCAAGCCTGCCTCGTTCGTGCCGGTTTCAACCTCGACGCAGGCTGCGGTGCCTTCCAATGTCTCTTCAGGTCAGATAGTGCAGCCTCCTATCCCTCCAATGGTGCTTAAGGTGGCCAAGGCCTCCAAATCCAAGCCCCCTGGCGGCCGACTGACCGACGTCCATGCAGGAGGTCCCATTTCTGATGTGGATCCCTCTTTGTCGGCGTCGTTTCATGCCTTGATGGAGCAGAGGTTTGTCGAGCTCTTTACCAAAATTGGGCCGACGCTTCTCTCCAAGATCCAGCCTGGGCACACGGAAGCCTCCTGTGAGGTTGAGCCGCCTCCGATGCCTCCTCGGCGCACACTCTCATTGCTGGGAGCAGAGTCTCGGCGAGTGTCTGGTCTGGCTTCGGGGCGTGTCTCGCAGGGAGCAGAGTCTTTGCCCATGCCACCTTTGGAGCCGATACCCTCATTCCATGGCTTGCCGGGTCCGGACCCTTCCTTTGCGATGCCAGGCCTCGAACCTTGGGGAGCGCCTCGGGGGACCTCGTCTCAGCCGCTGATGCTTCAATCCACGGCCTCCAGTCCCATCTACTCGGTAGCTGCCTCGTCTGAGCGTCGCTCACCTCGTCGCACGAGGCCTGCTTCTAGACACAGCTCCGGTCTTCGATCGAGGCACTCATCGAGGCATTCCATCGAGGTACGCCTCGCCTCGTCGGAAGCAACCTTTCCGGGAGTTTTCTTCGGAATACTCGCCCCCTCCTCCCATGCCAGAACTTGAAGACTGCGGGGGTTCGTTCTCTCCGTGCCGATCCTCGACATCGGCGGACCAGGCCGCCTCATCGTCTTTGAGCCTGCCTCGTGGTCCGGCTCTGGCAGACCAGTTGTCCTTCTCGTCCTTCCTGAGGCAGATGGCGGTGGATCTGGATATCACCCTGGATTCGGGTTCCAAGTTCTCGAAGGAGTATCTGGAGACGATGCATCTTCTTCAACCTCCTGCCGAGTCTCTGCGCCTGCCTCTGCACAAGCTTCTGGACCAGACTTTCATGAGGTGCTTCGAGACCCCTTACTCCATCCCAGCGGTTCCAGGGAAGTTGGATGCTCGCTACCGCACGGTGCACCATAAGGGCTTCGATGGGGCACAGCTCTCGCACCAGTCTCTCTTGGTTGAATCCTCTCTGAAGCGGTCTCATCCCTCCCAGGTCTATGCTTCCACCCCTCCTGGCCGAGAGAGCAAAACCATGGACAGATTTGGCAGGCGCATCTATCAGAACTCAATGATGGCTTCTCGAGTCCTCAATTACAGCTTTCATTTTGCCACCTACTTCGAGTTTTTCCTCTCCATCCTGCAAAAGTTTTTACTCTGTCTGGATTTTCAGGCTCGCTTCGAGTACTCTGAGGTACTGGCATCGTTGTCCCAGCTTCGCCTGCAGATGATGCAATCGTCTTACGACGCTTTCGAGCTCTCGGCCAGAGCGGCGGCCTGTTCGGTGGCCATGAGGCGCTTGGCATGGCTTCGCACCATCGATATGGACCCGAATCTCCAGGACAGACTGGCGAACGTTCCCTGTGCGGGGGCGGACCTGTTCGACGAGTCCATCGAGGCGGCTACGGAGAAGTTATCCAAACATGAAAAGTCTTTTCAGTCTATCCTCCGCCAGAAGCCCAAGCCTGCCATCTCTCGTCCGGCTCGTCCTCACATGATTTATCAGCGGCGCTACCCGCCAAAGCAGTCCCCCGCCATTCGGCCGCCAGTGAAGAGGCAGCATCAGCAGAAGCCCCAACAAAAGCCCCAACCTTCTGCTGTTCCCAAGGCTCCCCAGCCTTTTTGACTGTCTCGTAGGGAGCATAACTTCCATCGTTCTGCCCTCCCAACTTTTTCCCATCGGAGGTCGTCTCCATCATTTTTACCATCGATGGATGACTATTGCCACCGACCTCTGGGTCCTTTCCATCGTAAGAGAGGGATACTCTCTTCAGTTCCATCATGTTCCTCCGGAACATCCTCCAAGAGAGTATCCTTCCAACTTAACCCAGACCGCCCTTCTTCAGGAAGCTCAGGCTTTGCTCCGGCTTCGTGCCGTCGAGCCGGTCCCTGTGGACCAAAGGAACAGGGGTTTTTACTCCCGGTACTTCCTTGTTCCGAAGAAGATGGGCGAGCTGCGTCCTATTTTGGACCACAGGGTGCTCAACAAATTCCTGGTCAGGGAGAAGTTTCGCATGTTGACCCTGGCTTCTCTCTATCCCCTCCTCGAGCAGAACGACTGGTTATGCTCCCTGGATCTCAAGGAGGCCTACACTCATATTCTCATCCATCCGGCCTCCCGTCAATACCTCAGATTTCGGGTGGGACATCTTCATCTTCAGTACAGAGTGCTTCCTTTCGGCCTAGCTTCGTCTCCCAGAGTCTTCACCAAGTGCCTGGTTGTGGTGGCCGCAGCACTCCGGAACCATGGTCTTCAGGTGTTTCCCTACCTCGACGACTTGCTCATCAAGGATTCCACATCTCAGGGGGCCGTCCGGGCCACTCAATCTGGTTTCTGCAGAGTCTGGGATTCGAGATCAACTTTCCCAAATCTCATCTTCAACCTTCACAGACTCTCCCCTTCATCGGAGCTGTTCTGGATATTATTCAACTCAGAGCGTTCCTTCCTCCTCAGCACCTGGCGGCTCTTCTTCATCTTTGTCACTCGGTCTCTTCTCGCCTGTCCATCTCGGCGAGACACATGATGGTGCTCCTGGCTCACATGGCCTCTACGGTTCACGTGACTCCTTTTGCCAGACTTCACCTGCGGATTCCTCAGTGGACCCTAGCTTTTCAATGGTCGCAGATCTCCGACCCTCTGACTTGTCACATTCAGGTCACTCCTGCTCTGCTGCAGTCACTTCGCTGGTGGATGCTCTCTTCCAATCTTTCCAGAGGTTTGCTGTTTCACATGCCTACCCATCAGAAGGTCCTCACGACCGACTCCTCGACCTATTCTTGGGCTCATCTGGACGGGTTTTTGGACGAGTGTGGATGGTCTGTGCCATATCAATCTCCTGGAACTCAGGGCGATTTTCAACGCTCTCACTGCTTTTCAGCATCTACTTCACCACATGGTGGTCCTCATTCGTACGGACAATCAGGTCGCCATGTATTATGTCAACAAGCAAGGAGGCACGGGATCGGCCTCCCTCTTTCAGGAAGCTCTGAAAGTTTGGGATTGGGCGATTCGCCACAACGCCTTCCTCAAAGCTATCTACATTCAGGGGGCGGACAATGCCTTGGCGGACAACTTGAGTCGTCTTCTACAGCCTCACGAGTGGATTCTCCACTCCACGCCCCTTTATCAAATCTTCTCCCTGTGGGGAACGCCTCAGATAGACCTCTTTGCAGTCCCCCATAACTTCAAACTGCCTCAGTTCTGCTCCAGGATCTACACTCCTCATCGTCTCGCGGCAGATGCGTTTCTTCTGGACTGGGGGAATCTCTTTCTGTATGCGTTTCCTCCGTTTCCTCTCATTCAAAAGACTCTGGTCAAGCTCAAGTCCGTCCGGGCCACCATGATTCTGATTGCTCCTCAGTGGCCCAGGCAACCTTGGTACTCCCTTCTTTTGCAACTCAGCAGCAGGGAGCCCTTCCTACTACCAGTGTTTCCATCTCTGCTTACGCAGCATCAGGGATCTCTGCTTCATCCCAACCTGCAGTCGTTTCACCTGACAGCTTGGTTCCTCTCAGCGTAACTTCCCTTCAGTTTTCACCAGCTGTGCGGGATGTTTTAGAAGCTTCAAGGAAGCCGGCTACTAGACTATGCTATTCCCAGAAATGGACTAGATTCTCTACTTGGTGTTTTTCTCATCACAAGGAACCTCAACATGTCTTCTTGTCCTCTGTTTTGGACTAACTTTTGCACCTGTCTCATTCTGGTCTCAAGTCTACATCGATCAGAGTCCATCTTAGTGCCATTGCTGCTTTCCACCAGCCTCTTCAGGGGAAACCTCTTTCTGCACATCCTGTGGTTTCCAGATTCATGAAAGAGCTTTTCAATGTCAATCCTCCCCTCAAATCGCCTCCAGTGGTTTGGGATCTCAATGTTGTTCTTTCTAAACTTATGAAACCTCCATTTGAACCTCTTAACAAGGCTCCTCTGAAATTTCTCACTTGGAAAGTGGTGCTTCTCATTGGCCTCACTTCTGCTCATCGAGCGAGTGAGCTTCAAGCATTGGTTGCAGATCCGCCCTTTACACAGTGTTTCATCATGACAAGGTGGTCCTTCGCACTCATCCCAAATTCCTCCCCAAGGTGGTCTCGGAATTTCATCTGAATCAATCCATTGTTCTTCCTGTGTTTTTTCCAAAGCCTCATTCTCATCCTGGAGAATCAGCTCTTCACACTCTGGACTGTAAACGTGCTTTGGCTTTCTACCGGGAACGCACCAAGCCTCGCAGAACTGCTCCTCAACTTTTCATCTCCTTTGATCCGAACAAGTTGGGACGCCCTATCTCTAAGCGCACCATCTTCAACTGGATGGCAGCTTGTATCTCTTTCTGCTATGCCCAGGCTGGATTACCCCTTCACAGTAAAGTCACAGCCCATAAGGTCAGAGCAATGGCAGCCTCTGTAGCTTTCCTCAGATCTACTCCGATTGAAGAGATTTGTAAAGCTGCCACTTGGTCCTCGGTTCATACCTTTACCTCACACTATTGTCTGGATACTTTCTCTATACGGGATGGACAGTTTGGCCAAACAGTGTTACAGAATTTATTCTCCTAAGTTGCCAACTCTCCCTCCATCCCATTGTGGTTAGCTTGGAGGTCACCCACTAGTGAGAATACCTGCCTGCTTGTCTTGGGATAAAACAATGTTACTTACCGTAACAGTTGTTATCCAGGGACAGCAGGCAGCTATCTCAGTTCCCACCCACCTCCCCTGGGTTGGCTTCTCTGCTAGCTATCTGAACTGAGGAGACACGCCCGGTGCATCGGGTGGGAAGGCACTCGCGCATGCGCGGTGTGGGCAACTCGAAACTTCTAAAAGTTTCTACAAGCAAGTATGCTTGTGAGATGTCCGCATCAGGGCTCCGTTGGATGATGTCACCCACTAGTGAGAATAGCTGCCTGCTGTCCCTGGATAACAACTGTTACGGTAAGTAACATTGCTTTATCTACCTTAGAATCATTTTGGCTAGGTGTGTGCTGCCTGGGTCTGCAGAGCTTGGCAGTGGGACCCGATATCTCTGTTGGGGGTCTGGCTGGGGGGTCGCCTACGTCATGGATTATTCTGTTTCTTGACACTTTGTTCAAAAGTATTTCTATAAATGACTAAGTTGAGTATAACTACCTTGAATGTGGATGGGATTCATTCCCCTATCAAGAGGAAGAAGATCCTAACCTGGTTCATGAAGCGCAAAACGGATATCACCTTTGTGCAAGAAACTCATCTTTCTACTATTGAGCACCTTAAGCTCCAGAGAGACTGGGTGGGCAAGGTCTGTTTCTCTTCTTTTGGCACCAGAAAGCGGGGAGTTGCAATATTGATTCATAAACAATTGCCTTTCCACCTTCATAAGGTTATTCAAGACCGGGAGGGTAGATATATCCTAGTGCTTGGGGAATTGTGGGGACAAAAATGGTTACTCTGTAATTTGTATGCTCCTAATGTGTGTAACCATAAATTATTTTCAGCTTTGATTGCCAAGATAGCCATGTATCCTGACTACCAACCAATTGTGGGTGGGGACTTTAATATTATAGCGGATCCTGCTCTGGACTGCAGCCCGGCGAAGGTGGTGATAAATTTTCTGCTTAGTCACTTGCATTTATTGGACATATGGAAGATTTTGCACCCCACGGAACGTACCTATACTTTTTTACTCTCACCCACACATTGTCTATGCCCGGTTGGATTACTTGCTGGTCTTGCCCTCTCTGCTCCCCAAGGTGGCGGAGATCACCATAGAAAGAGGTTCCTTTGTCTGACTACTCCCCGATAGTCATGGAACTTATGATTACGTCGGATATGTCGGGATACGTCGGGAGCGCCACTGGAAATTCCCGTGTTACCTCTACAGAGATCTAGAGTTTCATTGGTACCTATGGAAGCAATGGCTGGATTATAGCCAACATAATAACACTGAGGATGTTGACCCTGTCACCTTTTGGGAGGCTTCCAAGGCGGTTTTGCGTGGGTTTATTATAGCTTATCTTTCTCGTAAGCGGAAGAAACAAGATGCGGATTTATTGGCTCTCTTGGGGGAGCTCCGTCAATTGCGAGCGAAGCATTGTGCTTCACTTTCAGCGGAGGATAAACTCCGTTTGGCTGTTCAGCGGCAGATGCCATATTGATGCAGAGGGCAGCTCGGGATATTTATTTCCAAAGGAATAAATTGTATACTTGGGGCGGGAAAACGGGAAGATTGTTGGCTAATCTGGTGCACCCTCCCCGCAAACATCAGGTCATACTGTATTCAGGATAAACAGGGTACTCGTTATACTCGGGAGAGGCAGATTCGGCAGCAATTCGTTCATTTTTATGAGTTCCTTTCTTTCAGGTGCTGCCACTTCCTAAGCTGAGGGCTGACCAATTGGAGCACTTGAATACACCTATTAGCCCCAGGGAAGTGCAACTGGGTATCAAGCGGTTAAAGTTCACTAAAGCTCTGGGCCCTGATGGGTTTGGATCCGAGTATTAAAAGATTTTGGCGGATCAGACATCCCCTGTCTTGGCGGGGATGTTTAATGCGTTGACTGAGATGCGGGACCTTGGGACTCCCAATCTCGCCCACATGGTTCTTTTGCCCAAACCCAGTAAAGATCCTGCCCAGGTGGGGTCCTATTGCCCCCATCTCGCTTCTTAATCAAGATGCCAAGCTGTTTGCCGCAATATTGGCAACTAGATTGAACGGATTTCTGCCTCTCTTGATACACGGGGATCGGGTCGGGTTCGTATCAGGCCGATACGCGCTTATGATTCTTGCTCGTGCTCTCATGGCTCTCCATTCCAGGTGAGGGCTGGAGGGTGCATTAGCTATTATTGGCCTGGATATGGAAAAATCATTTGACAGCATCTCCTGGCAGTATCTCTTCTGGGTCTTATATAGGTTTGGTGTGGAGGGCCTATTCATAACTGGATTTGTAGCTTATATATCCGGCTGCAGACCAAGCTCTTAGTGAATAGTTGGTTTACGGAACACTTCGACCTGGGCAGGGGGACGCGACAGGGATGCCCGTTATCTCCCTTGCTTTTTATGTTATCCATGGAACCTTTAGCCACTAAACTCCGATTGGACCCGTATCTTCGGGGCATCCGAATTGGGGAGCGAGGGAGTCACATCAATTTATTTGCTGATAATATTCTTCTTTATCTTGACCATTCCCAACAGGATTTGGGGCGTGCACTGACTATTGTTCGCTCTTTTGGGGACGTTTCTGGCCTACGAGTCAATTGCGATAAATCTGAACTTCTCCCATTGCGCTCCACTGCGATGGAGGTCTAGCATGCTGGCCTGGAGATACCACCAGTTCGGGGGCCGATGCAATATCTTGGTGTTTATTTAAGCCCCAATCTTTAGCTTCTGTACCAATATAATGTGAGACGACACCTGGATGAGATCAAGAGTTTGTGTCATAAATGGAGGGAACTTCCGCTGGATGTCTGGGGTCGAGTGGCTTTGACTAAGCTAGTACTCCGGCCAAGATCTTGTATCCTTTGCAGACGGTACCCCTTTGGATTACTAATAGGGATGTTAGACTGTTTCGCTCTATATTCTCCTCTTTCATTTTGCGCCAGAAGCGAGCCCGCATTAGTTATGCCACTTTGGCCTTGGATAAATCCTGGGGAGGCTTGAATCTTCCTGATCTTCGCCTTTATAATGTGGCTGCTTTGTTCTGGTTCATTCACAAAGGCTGGTCAGGTTGTCATAAATATTCTTCTCGGGGATGGGTGGAATCTTGGTGCTCTCCTCACTCGGTTTTGTCTCTTCTTCATGCACTGCTGACGGAAATCCCGGGAAGGGGGCCTAAATTTGCTTTTTTGCTACCCTTGCGGTGTGCATGGCGTTGGTGGAGGCGTCGGCAGGGGAAAACACCGGCGGCTTCCCCCTTGTTACAGCTATATAGTAATGTCACTTTTCCCCTAAGAGTGGGACACTCTTGGTTTCTGCAGTGGGAGCAGAGGTCGGTGCAGATCCCTCCAGAACCTTCTCACCGTGGGGGGTGTCCAGTTTCCTACATTTGCCCAGCTGCAAACACATTGCCCGCACCCATTTCTGGGCTTACCTTCAAGCCCGCCATTACTACCGGTCCCTTGATCACAAATGGGGGGGATGCTTGGCTTTTTTTGACCCCTGGACACTCAAATCTTTCAGGTGCCTCCTGAATTGAAAGTTAGCCACCTGGTATCACATTTTGAAGAACGCTTTGGCCTTGGGTTCCATTGACAGGTTGGCTTCACAGTGGCAATCAGACCTAGATCTCCCCTATGATCAGAGGGCGTTTCTTGATCTTTTTGTCAATGTGCACGCCTTGGGGGGCTCCATGGATTTTTGGGAGATGCAGTTTAAAATTCTGCACCGAGCTTATAGCTCCAGGGTGCAGGGGGCCCATATGGGCCTGTGGGAGGGGGAGGTTTGCTCTAAATGTCACCATTCTTTGGGTACTCTCACTCACCATTTTTGGAATGTCCTGCCTCCGCACTGTGGCTGCAAGTTCTTCCCTTTTTGGAACGTCTTGTTCAACGTGATGTGCCCTGGGATTATGGTTTACTGCTCCTGGGGGATCAGCGTGGTTCCTTTGAGGCGGGACTCACATTGCCTCAGCGGAAAGTTCTCTAAATGGCTGTCTTGGTGGCAAAAAAGCTTCTATTACAACATTGGGTAGCTGACACGGTGGCCTCTTTCCCGCAGTGGCTTGCTCGCTTGGCTGAGATCGGCCGCTATGAAGTGCAGTGCACTCCTAAATCTGGCCAACTCCTGCACCGGTGTTACATAGCTCTTTGGCTTAGGGCCTTGCTCTTGTGTCCTAGCTATGCGGATGAGGATGCAGCTCATTTGCACCAACTCCTCTAGGGCTAGTTCCGTTGCTTCTTCTCTAGGTAAATATAGGATTGTATGGGTGTATGAATGATTGGGTACATGGGGAGTGCTTGTTGAGACTTGAGGACGGTTGACTGTGGATTGGTTGTGTTTGAATGGTGGTTTTACATTATCTAAAATGTCAATTGTGATGGGCATCCATCCAAAGGTTTCTTGTTCTCTGTCTTATTGTTAGTGTGTTCTATCTCCTGCTGCACTACTTGACTGATTACATTGTCTCCATTTGATTCCCTATTGCAATTGTTAATAAATATAATTGACAAAAAACAAAAAAAAAAAGATAAATCCCCCCTATAATTTATTCTGTCAAAATTGGATTACTGTAATATCCTCAAACACAGGTTCACAGATTACAAACTATTCAAAATACAGCTGTTCATCTTTTATCTAATGCTTCCTGTTTAACCGTCATACTCCTTTTCAGCATCAGTGGTTTCCAATCTCCTTTTGTATTCAATTAAAAAATTCTTATTTTAACTTTTAAATGAATTCACTGTAAGCTAACCTACCTTTCCTTTCTTATTCATTTTTATTGCCCACCAAGAATTTTATGCTCTTTGAATGATCAGCGTCTGCATATTTCTTCTGTTCACATATCTCTTTGGAATTCCCTTCCAAACATACTGCGCCTTGAATCAACTTATTTGAAAATTAGAACACTTCTGAAGAAGCTCCTTTTTGAAAAAGCTTTTTTTATTCAGTTAGATGACTCTAAAATTGTGAGGGCTTACTAGAGCAGCAGTTTCAATGTTTTATTTTATGCCCTCTTTTTCCAAGCTCTGCTGTCATTTAATTTTTTTTTAATTGAATTCCTTTCTTTTTCCATTTTAATTGTAACATTTTGTATACCGCTGTGTTATTGCCTAAGGAAGGACAGTATAAAATTAAAACCATACAACCATAGTAAAGAAATATGTGTTAGTCCAGTAAAAGTTATTGCACTCTTTTTGTATATGGGTGTGTTTGTTTCCTTAACATAAGAATATAAGAGTTGACATACTGGCACAGACCAAAGGTCCATCAAGCCCAGTATCTTTCCAACAGTGGCAAACCCAGGTCACAAGTACCTGGCAAGATCCCAGGGTGTAAAACATTTTATGGGATAAGTAGTGTATTCCTCTAATCATTTCAATAATGTCTTATGGACTTTTATTATAGGAAATTATCCAAATCTTTTTAAAATCTGTTACGCTAACTGTTTTTACTACATTCTCCAGCTATGAATTCCAGAGTTTCATTACACATTTAATCTTGGATTCTCTAACTGGCGCCTGTGTTGGAGTCTGCCGATCATGTGTCAATCATGCAACACTGCTGGTTAGAGAATCACACACGATTGCGGAGTAGCCCTATTAAAGAGGAAGGAACTTTGCCTAGTGCCTGCTCAGAAAAGCAATTGCTAAGCACAGCTCCTCCCCTTATTCCTCCTGTCAAAATTTAAAAAGTTTTCTTCTGTCTGATGCTGCTGATCTCACTGCTGACTGAGATGATCATAGCAGGAAAATCCCTGATGAGCCAGCAGGGAAAGCCCCAAGTAGCTGAGCTGGCAGGAGAAGTCCCAAGTCTGGCAGCTTTGAGAAGTCCTGCCAGCTGAGCTGATCAGGAATTCCCCTGTGATCATCTCAGCTGGCAGGGAAAACAGCGGACGGCAGAAGACCCCCCCCCCCCCCCAAAATCAGCAGGAGGGTTGCCCACTCTTCATAGGAGGGACCTTAGGCCCCTCCCAGTGCATCCCAGGGAGCACTGGGAAGGCCCATCATTTAGAAGACGTGAGCCTGCTGGCAGGATGGAGTGGGCATCCCTCTTGCCTGTCTTATAGTCTATGGGTGGGCCTCATTAAGGCAGGAGGGAGGGGGCATCCCTCCTGCTGATTTCAGGTGGGTGGGGGTATCAGTTGGTTGGTGAGTGGGAGGGAAGGCGAGAGGAATAGTGGATCTCCTGCCAGTTCAGCTGATCAGGTCAGGGGGATCCCTGATCAGCTGAGCCAGTAGGACTCCCTGAAGCCATCAGCTGATGGCAGACTGTGGACTATTGTCGTGAACCCCCAGCAAAGATAGGTGCCAGAAATGTAGGTCATGGTTTTCTGGATCTACATTCCTGGTGCTTATCTTTTTGTGAATCCTGCCTACATAAGCACTTTAGGCTGCCTAATGCCACTTCCAGTGTTGACCGTTCCTATTTTGGCATTTGGCAGCCTAAAGCACATACATAGGCGCAATTCCTGCACCTTTTATTTAGTCGTCAGTAGGCATCTCAACCTTGCTGCCCTTTGCCATTTCTAATGTCATTTTACAATTAATTTAGGCATCGGTAGGGCGCTAGTTTTAGAATTTCCCCCTTAGTTAATACACATTGAGTGCAATCTTTTTGTAGGTATCCTTGAGAAACAATGACTTTTTAAAAAAATGCTGGGAATGAGAAGACGTTTGAATCCTATTTTAAATGCTGGGAATGAGAAGACGTTTGAATCCTATTTTATTTTGCTTTTATCCTGAGAAAGTTGCTCCTTCTGTAACTTCCGGTGACTGTTAAATTAATTTTCTTAAATGGTTTGATAGAATGATTTCTTTCTCATATAGTGTCCCTAACAAATTAAGCCATTATAATGCATACTTTTGAAAGCATATTGCGTGACTTATAGTTTAAATTTGTTTTTAGGCTCAGCAGTTGTTAACAGCTTGTGTAGAGAAGGTTGATGTGTCAAGTACAGAAGGGTATGACTTGTTCATCACACAACTCAAAGATGGTTTAAAAAATACCTCACATGAGACTGCAGCAAACCATAAAGTTGCAAAGGTATGAAACTAACTTGCCTCAAGTGTTGGTGACATATTCACCATTTGCTTGATTTATCTTTTCCTTTATACTGGATTTAGTTTTGATTTTCTATGTATATATCTCTTATCTATCTACTTTTATTTATTCATTCAATTTTCTAAACCGTTCTCTCAAGGGAGCTTAGAACTGTTTGCATGAATTTATTCAGGTACTCTTCTTCCCTGTCTGTCCCAGTGGACTAACAATCTATCTAATGTACCTGGGGTAATGGGGGGGATTAAGTGACTAGCCCAGGGTCACAGGGAGCAGTGTGAGTTCGAACCCACAACCTCAGGGTGCCGAGGCTGTGGCTTTAACTACTTTCCCTTCTCTAATAATCACCTACGTCTTGCTTCAAAGACTCCAAAACACCATAATATATTTGGTTTTAAATCCAACCCAAAATTCCCTCAATAATCGACTACCCTTCCCCTTAGCATTTCTCCTCCACCTCTCCCTGAAACAACCAGATCTGACTTATCTGGTCTCAAGGTTATGTACTGGGACTAGTGCAGGGCCTTGAGGATCTGTGTGTGCTGAAGATTTTTAGCATTCACAGATACTCAAGATTTTGCACTATCCCAGCACTATAACCTTAAGATGAGGTAAGAAGACAGATCCAGTGGTTTGGGGGGGGGAGGGGAGTAGAGGGTGGAGGCCAGTTCTAGTGCATTAGGTGTGTCATTCTGGACGAGCGTGTTATATCACGAGCCTTGCAGAAGGAATTTACTCCAGATTTTTTTTCCCTGAATCTCTCCTACCTCACAGGTTACTGCTGCCTCTTATAGTTTTTTTCCTTCTGGACACAAGCCTGAAGGAGTGTTTCTGATCTGTTCTGTTTATTTATTTTTGGTCAGCTTTATCACATATTTTCTTAATCTTTTGGTGCTGAGTTCCCCTAGTCGAGGGTCCAGTTCTGCCTGCATGGAGAAGAAGCAGACCTCGGTCTGCAGCTGACAGGCCAGTCCTTCATGGTATCTGTTAGCCAGCCTGCAAAAGCCTTTTAGGAGCTCGAGGACATACCATGTAGATTGCTCACCTACTGGTAGCAGGTGTTTGAATGCAGGCTGTTAGACATCCATAGGGGACTCTTTGGGGTCTCACAGGATGCTGGCTTCATCTCACCTCCCCCCCCCATTTTTGTATGTCAGCGGGGGATGGAAGCTCGGTCAGACTGGCAACCCTTAGATTCAGCACTGGAAAGGTGTTCTGTTTGAGACATTGATTTCTTCTCCCAAATCCAGCTACCTTAATAGCTGAGGCAGGTTGCAGCACATTGCCAGTAAGTAAGGCTGTGTTACAGCCTATGAAAAAAATTGGGGGGAGAGGGGGGGTAAGGTGATCTGCAAATGATGTTTTTGAATGTTGCTGCATGTTCCTTCTCCTCTAAATTAAGTTTTCTTTTGCTGCTTTTTAAAGCTGCTTTTTTTTGTGCCAAAATGCTGCCACAGCGGCCATCTTGGATTTACCAATATGTTTTCAAAGTTCTCCAGAAGCTTCAAATCACCTTATTTGCCTCAAAACTGGCAGGGATGGAGTCCTTAGGTTCTTTTGACCCTAATAATTCATGCCAGGTTTGTGCTGGATGGGTACCCAAAGAGCGCTTTTGTGCCACATGCTGCACATCACATGAAAGGGAAGCGGCTAGCTTAACCTCCCCTGTGCTCTCTAGGGCTGAAGAATGGGCGGGAAGCCTGTTAGTTGGGGCATTTTTTCTTTCTGGGCCCTGGAATGGCAGTCTTCCTAAGCGCAGGAGCATGGAGCCCGCGGAGCCCAAGAGACACAAACTGGAGTCCTCTACAGGAGACCCAGCGCTGCCTAATACGTCATTTTCTCCAGAATTTGTTATTTGATGTAGCAAGCCTTTCAAGACAGCCAACCTTCCAAAGGAAAGTCTGGGCAACGCTTCAGACAGCACATGAAGGGCCAGGGGCTCCCATGGTGTGTCTACCTACTCTGATGGAGAGGGTGCAGAGGCGAGCCACGAAACTTGTCAAAAGATTGGAAACTTTGAGCTACAAAGAACGCCTCAGGAAACTGGGACTGTTTACACTCGAGAAGAGAAGACTGAGAGGGGATTTGATAGAGACTTTTAAAATATTAAAAGGATTTGATAAAATAGACCATGAAGCAGCATTACTAACATTGTCAGATGTGACACGGACAAGAGGTCATAGTCTGAAACTGAGCGGCAGCAGGTTCAGGATAAATGTCAGAAAGTTTTATTTCACACAGTGAGTTGTGGGCGCTTGGAATTCTCTGCCGGTGGATGTTGTGGCGGAGACTACGGTTCTGGGTTTCAAGCGCAGGTTGGATGCACACCTTCTTGCATATCATATTGAGGGATACGGCAATTTCGGGTCTCCATAAAGGAGTACCTAATGGGCCGCCGTGTGTGCGGATCGCGGGACTAGATGGACCTCGGTCTGAGCCGGTGAAGGCATTTCTTATGTTGCAGCAGACCAGGCTCTAGGGTTCTTTCTGAGGGTGATTCGGATGATGATGGGTCTCGTACTATGCCATTGCTGTCTTGGGATGCACTCCCTCTCTCAGGGTATGTAGGGCTGCAGTCAGGTGTGTTAAACCCCGTGTTGGCTCTCAATCCTGGGAATAATCCCACAGTTCTCCAGTTATTCAAGCCATCAGCTCTGTTACTGATTACTGATTCGGTTTGGGATTTAAACTTGGACTCCCAGCAGGTCCCCTCTGCTTCTTCCTTATTATGCATGGTGTGAGAGCCCAGTCTTCTGTGTTTCCTTGGTATCCTGACATTAATGTGTTGGTCATGGAGCATTGGGATTCTCCAGAAGGTTCCCTTAAAGTGGCCAGGACTATGGCCCAGCTGTATCCCATGGTACCAGAGTGTCATCAACTATTTGCTCAGCCCAAGGTGGATTCCTTGGTAGCACGGGTTACAAAGTGCACCTGCTTGCTGAGCAAGGGAGGTGTGTTAAAGCAGTGTTCTTCAACCGCCGGTCCGTAGAAATTTCCTGCTGGTCCACAGGGCCAGCATGTGCATTGGGCCCCAGACAGTGCTCTTCACCCACCGGTCTACGGTGCGATTGATGCGGCATTTGTCTTCGGGCCGGCTCCCTCTTCCTCAGTGCTGCAGTGCACAAAGCCTTGGGCAGAGGCTCCTACGCACGTCCTGTGCCTGAACCGGAAGCCTTCTCTCTGTCATCGCAATGTCAGAGGGAAGGCTTCCAGATGAGGCGCGGGATACGCAAGGAGCCGCTGCCTACGGCTTTGTGCACTGCAGCACTGAGGAAGAGGGAGCCAGCCCGAAGATTACACTGAGGTGCAGGCCAGAAGGCACAGCACAGCACAGCATGGAGGGAGGGAGACGACAACGGTAGGGGGAATGATTTTATTTTTTAATTTAGTGATTGATTTACAACTGCTGTCTGTTCAGGAAGAAATGCATTTGTTTCTTTTCCTCTGGGGTTGTACTGCATGCAGAGTCTTGCATATTAGGGTTTTTCTGTATATATTAGTACTTTTAGTTTTTGGTCCCCTATTTGCATGGGGTTATCTGTGTTCTGGTAGGAATGAATATTGAGAAGCATACAGTGTGCTTTGTGTAGTTTAATTTTGTGGCTAACCATTATGTGTTGTTTGATTTCAAATATGTTTATTGAGTTTCAAAGGCAACATAGAGAAGCAGGTAGATAACCAGTAAAATACAAGAAACAAATAACAGGCGGAAGGAATAGGACATCCAATAGTACAGCAAACTACCATATAATATACAGCATATGGAGTCATAGGAGGAGTACAAGGAGGCCCAAACGGGGGTTATAATAAATCCTGGAGAGGGAGAAAGGAGAAAAGAAAGAATGGAGATATAACGCCAGAAGCGAGATCAGTAAAGTAATGAGGGAGAGGAGTCAATCATAAGTAGAAATAGAAATAAACAGCAGGGCGGGCATCGCTGTCTGAAAATAAATGAAATGCCAAACAAAAGGGTCAGGAAGCTGTTACCTAATCTATAGAGAATGTCAACAGTTACGGGGAAAAATGTTGTATAGGTTCCCAAATGCCTGAGATGGATAATTCTCTATTGGAAAATTCCGTGGCTTTAATCTCGTATAAGTGGATCATAAGAACAGTGTTCCACCAAAAACAACATTGAGTAAGCGGATTTCCAATTGTGGAGAATCATTTGTATCATTAGCAATCAGAATGTTAAGGAGAGATTGTTGTTTAGAGGTAAGAGGTTCTTTCACGGCTATAGCTCTGAAAAGAAGGATATTATTATTATTATTATTAGGTTCTTATATCCCGCCATACCCAAAGAGTTCTAGGCGGTTCACATCCGTTACAGTAGGATCCGGTCTGAACACGGATTTACAAAAATTTTGTCGGAATTGCGGGTAGCGCGGAAGGAGGCAAAGTAGTTTTAGCACAGGTTTATCATAGTTGGGTTAGAAGATAAAAAGGAGGGAGTGGGAAACCAGAAGAGGGGGGGGAGAGGGAGGTGGGGGTGGGGGGGGGTTGGAGTGTATGCGGGGAGTAAGGACTAAGGGTCTTGTTCGCGGAAGAGGTGTGTTTTGAGAAGTTTTCTGAAGTCTAGGTAGGTCGGGGCCTCTAGCATCATTTGGGCTAGCCAAGGGTTCAGCTTGGCCGCCTGGAAGGCGAAGGTTTTGTCGATGAATCTTTTGAGCTGGCATGATTTTATGGAGGGGAAGGTAAACAACTGGATTCTGCGGGATTTCTTGTTGGTGCAATACATATTGAAATGTGGGGAGAGGTATTTTGGTGAGAGACCAAATACTGTCTTGTAACAGATGCAGGCGAACTTGAAGAGGACTCGGGATTCGAAGGGTAGCCAGTGCAGTTGGTGGTAGAAGGGGGTGATGTGTTCCCATTTGTTCAGGCCGAAAATGAGGCGGACAGCTGTATTTTGAATCAGTTTTAGTCTTCTGGTGATTTTCTTTGTGGAGCTTAGGTAAATGATATTGCAATAATCCAGTATGCTGAGGATAGAGGATTGAACTAATAGTCGAAATGCAGTGTCATCGAAGTATTTCTTTATGGTACGGAGTTTCCAGAGTGCTGAAAGGCCTTTCTTGACAGTGAGGTCGGTGTGATTTTCTAGGGATAGATGTTTGTCAAGCGTGACTCCTAGTATTTTTAATGTTTGTTCGAGTGGGAAAACCAATCCTTTCACCTGGATTGTGGTGTCTTTGATTTTGTCTTTGGGGGTGGCTAGAAAGAATTTTGTTTTGTCTGGGTTGAGCTTTAGTTTGAAGGAGAGCATCCAGAGTTCTATCTGGCTGAGTATGCTAGTTATGTAGTTGAGAAGATCCTGGGATAGACTGGTTAGAGGGATGACAATTGTGATGTCATCTGCATAGATGAAGAATTTGAGCTTAAGTTTGTGAAGGAGGTTACTGAGGGAGGCGAGGTAGATATTGAACAGGGTGGGGGATAAGGGGGAGCCTTGTGGTACACCGCAGGAATTCACCCAGCTGTAGGAGAAATTGTCATTTTTGTGTACCCTGTAGGATCTGTTTCGTAGGAACCCTTGGAACCAGCTGAGTACCCGGTCGGAGATTCCAATGTGGGCCAGGCATTCCAGGAGAATAGTGTGGTCAACTAGGTCAAACGCACTGCTTAGATCAAATTGTAAGATCAGGGCGCTGGAGCCCCGACTGAAGAGTATGTGCAGGTGGTCTAGTAAGGAGGCGATGATGGTCTCTGTGCTGTGGTCCGTGCGGAAGCCCGATTGATTGTCGCTTAGGATATTGAATTTTTCCAGGTATGCGGAGAGTTCTGCTTTTACTGCCCCTTCCGCGATTTTGGTGAATAGTGGTATGTTAGCTATTGGTCTGTAATTGGAAGGTGCGTTGGAAGAGTCCTTTATGCTTTTTATGATTGGGGTTATTAAGATATGTCCTTGTTCTGGAGGGAAGTTTCCTGCGGATAGTAGGGAGTTGACCCATAGTAGCATGTTTGCTTTGAAGTAGATCGGAGCCGTTTTCATCACATTTGGGGGGCAAGTATCTAGTTTGCAGAAGGATTTGGTGTATTTGTTATAATATTTGTTGAAGGTTTTCCAGTCGATTGTGGTAAGTTGGTTCCAGTTTAGGTCGGATCTAGACCCTTGGTCTGGTTTAGCTATGTCGATGTCAGGGAGGATGGGAAAGAGCTCCAGGGGATTGGTCTTGGTGGGTAGTGCTGATCTTAGTTTTAGGATCTTGGAGTTGAAGAAATCCGCTAGGGTGTTGGCGGTTAGTGTTGAATCTTCCTGGTTGTTAGTGAGTGTTTCAATGTTGCAAAAGTTATTGACGAGTTTGAAGAGGTTGCTGCTGTTGGATGTGATGTTTCCAATTAAGTGTGAGTAGAATTTTTTCCGTTTTTCCTTGGTAAGGTTTTTGTAGGTTTTTAGTTTGAGTCTCCAGGCAGTTCTGAGTTCCTGGGTTCCTGACTTTATCCATAATCTTTCTGACTTTCTGAGGTCCCTCTTTAACAGTAACAGCTCTGTGTCGAACCATCCCTCCTGATTTGTGGTTCTGATGTGGCGGGTTTTTGTAGGGGCTATTTCATTTAAAATGTTAGTGCTGTCAATGATCCAGGCGGACATGAGTTGATCTATTTCTTCGTCTTGTTTTATGTGGGTGTCATAGCGAGACCAGAATTCCTCTGGGTCTATCTTTCCTCTAGTAGTGTGGGTTGTGATGTTTCTTGTTTTGTTGTTTCTTGAATGTTTTTGTTGGTAACCCAAGGAAAAGTCGCATAGTCTGTGGTCAGACCATAGGGAGTCTGTCCAGTTGGCTTGTTTCCAGTATATTTTTGGGTCGGTCGGCTCGTTGGAGGAGAATGTGACCAGGTCTAGCTGATGGCCCTTTTGGTGAGTTTTGGTTGGGGGGGGTTTGAAGAAGCCTAGTTGGGCGGTGAGTGACCAGAAGTCGGCAACTTCTGGTTGGTCCGCTTGCTCAAGGTGGATGTTGATGTCTCCGCATAGAAGGTTGTAAGGACTTGTTAGATAATTAGTTAATAAGGAGTCAGCGAGGTCCTCTTTGGCTAGGGACCATTTTTGGGGTGGGATGTAGAATAGAGTGATAGTTAGCGAGGAGGCAAGGGATTTAGAGGTGAGTGAGATGGCTAATATTTCTGCGTTGGGAGAGGATTTGGTGTTGAGTGCCGTACAATTAAGCTGATCTCTGAAGATTATTGCTAGGCCTCCTCCTCTTCCCCGAGTTCTGGCCAGGGAGAGGATCTTGTATCCTGCGGGTAGGCAATCTTTGATTATAATATCCTTGTCTGATAGTAGCCAGGTTTCGGTGAGTAGGATGAAGTCGGGGTTGGTATCCGTCAGCCAGTCTCTGATTAGAATGGCTTTGTTCCTCGTGGATCTAATGTTTAGGTAAAAGCCTAGTAGGTTCTGGTGGTTTGGGTGGTTGGCTGGGGCATAGTGGGAGTAGGCCAGTTTTTTTAGTGTTCTAGGTTTTTTTGAGCCGGGTTTGGTGGGTTTGCGGGGGGGTGGAGGATTTGGGAGCCGAATCGTATTAGGGTGAGAATGTGGGGTGTGGGGTGTGAGCGAGGGTACTTTGGGTTTTGAAGGGTGATATAGGGAGAAGTGGACAGGGATGGTGGTTGTGTGTGATGGGTCAGCAGAGCAGATCCTGAGGGTGATGAGATATAGTAGGAGTAGTGCTACGCATTGAGGGGTGTTTGGCCTTGCCATG
Organism: Geotrypetes seraphini; assembly: GCF_902459505.1. NCBI lineage: Eukaryota > Metazoa > Chordata > Amphibia > Gymnophiona > Dermophiidae > Geotrypetes > Geotrypetes seraphini. Next base: position 275,428,400 of record NC_047086.1, read on the forward strand.
GTGACACGCTCGTGGGGGGGGAAGAGCGTGGGGTATGGTAGTAGTCGGAGGGGGGCTGAGGGGCAAAGTTTGGCAGGTTTCAGTGGCGCAGTGGACAATATAAAGCTGAGCCGGTTACAGCGGTGCAAAAAGGCAGTACAGAGTTGTGCAGGTTACAGCGGTGCGTTAGGCAGTACAAAGTTAAGCAGGTTGCAGCAATGCAATAGATCGATGTAAAGTTAAACAGGCTGAACAAGTTAAGCGTGTGCGCGCGGTGCAGTAGGCAGTACAGTACAATGTAAACAATGTAAACAGTAGGTAATACAGTAAACAATAAGGCAGGCTCTCGCTGCCTCGGCTCCCCGCTGGCAACAGTGCGGGGGCCAAGTGAAGAAGGCCGCTCTCCGGGGGGTGCGGCGGCTTTAGTCGTCGGGTTTGGGAGAGGGGCGGAGCTGGGCTCGCACGCTCCTCTCCTGCAGGCTCTCGCTGCCTCGGCTCCCCGCTGGCAACAGTGCAGGGGCCAAGTGAAGAAGGCCGCTCTCCGGGGGGTGCGGCGGCTTTAGTCATCGGGTTCGGGAGAGGGGCGGAGCTGGGCTCGCACGCTCCTCTCCTGCAGGCTCTCGCTGCCTCGGCTCCCCGCTGGCAACAGTGCGGGGGCCAAGTGAAGAAGGCCGCTCTCCGGGGGGTGCGGCGGCTTTAGTCGTCGGGTTCGGGAGAGGGGCGGAGCTGGGCTCGCACGCTCCTCTCCTGCAGGCTCTCGCATTTATTTAAATTTATTTAAATTTGATACCACCTAAAATTGTGTATACAATAAAAATATATATATATATATATATATACAGTATATACAATAAAAAAGGGGAAGTATAAGGACAAGAAATAGGAAATATCACACAAGGGAAGGCATAACATCAGCATCTCTATGAAAACCCCTTCCAAAGACAGTAGAATGCTCATTTCACAGGTCTAATCCACGGCATGCCGGAAAAGCTTTCCAGATTTCTTACACAAGAAGGAATGTTTCAGAAAATACTTACTTTTAACCTTCTTGCTCTCAGTGGAGGCATGCACATCTTCCGGTGGAGGGGACCGCTTCAAAGGCCTCTTTCCCCTCATGCTAGTTTCTGTTCAAAGAAAACACATGTATAGAAGTCAATATTTCAAATAACTTGGGCGTACAGTTAATCCGAGTTACTACAAATGACTTGGTTTGCAAAATCCGAGGCCACCCTCTGCATATCAAAGGAGAATTCAGAGGTAATGGGTAGAATGTGTTGGATAAGACGCCAGATCTGTGTCCAAAACGAAGTAAGAATAGGGCAGGCAAAGATCATATGGTGAAGATCACCAATGTCCGAGGAGCAGTGCCAGCAGAGATTAGAATCTCTAAGTCCCGCCCGAAACATTTTATTAGGGGTCCAGAAGACTTTGTACGACAAAAAGTACAGAGATTGGGAAAGGCTAGATGAAGCAGTCGGCCGCACGATTTTACTAAAATAAAGGTCCTAGTCTTGGTCCGATCCTCGCCACGTTGTATAGGCCGACCAAATGTCAGTGGATCTCTTGGATCTGGGGAATAAATGGGAACGAAGTTCTTTGTAGAAGAGGGATGTAGTATGACCAAGTAGTAGACCCAGTCGGGAAAATGTTAGGAAAGCAGATGTAGGAGAATAGGTGAAAATAGAAGGAGAACATTTTTTTAAACAATGAGAGAGTTGAAGCCAATGAAAACATTCCGCAGGAGGGAGGGCGAATTTGTCCATAATCTGTGAAAAGAAGAGAAGAACTCCATTATCCATAACCTGGTTTAACATCCACACCCCCCTATCCATCCAAGTACACCAATGGATGTGGTGATTAGCAATCTAGAAGGAGGAGTTGTACCATAAAGGGGAAGATAAGGTGAATCTTCGATCCGTCCGAGAGATTCTATCAAAATGTTGGATCGCTTGGAGGGTAGCACAGATGGTGACTGATTTAGAGGGTAGCGAAGAAGGAGAAAGGTACGGCAAGCAAGACAATGGAATAGGATGTACGATATGCTGTTCAATGTGAAACCAGGCAGCTTGTCCCATATGTGTATTCAAGTCCTGGATCCATAGAGAGCTGTATCGGAGTAGAGCCGCAAGATGATAGAGGAAGAAGTCAGGGAATTTCATACCCCCGTCCTCCTTTGATGATTTGACAATAGTTAGGGAAATGCGAGGGTTTTTTTTACAACATAGATATTCAGATAGTTTGCTTTCAATAGATTTATAGAAGCCCTTCGGAGCTAGCCTGGGCAGCATGGAAAGATAGTAGTTGACGATCGGGGTAATTGTCATTTTGATTGCTTCCAGACTTCCCTACCATGAAAGAGAAAGGGGGGACCATCTCTTTAATAGAGTGTCAACTTTAACAATTATGGCAGATAGATTGAGAAACATAGTATCGGTATCCTGGTGAAAAAGGGTACCGATATATTTCAAGGAAGAACTGGCCGACCGAAAAGAGACGTTGCCACAATCAGAAAGAGAAGTTATATCGTTGAGAGGCATAATTTCTGATTTATCCCAGTTTATACAATAGCCTGAACAGAGGGAAAACTCGGATACCAATTGGAGTAGAACGGGAATCGAAGAGGCAGGCTTGGAGAGGAATAGAAGTAAGTCGTCCGCATATGCCAGAGTTTTGACCTGCAAAGAGCCTATGGGAACGCCTATGAGATGAGGATGCTGACGGGTAGCCAATAGCAGAGGTTCAAGGGCTAAATTAAACAGGAGAGGGGATAGAGGATAACCTTGGCAGGTACCCCTGTGAAGATGGACGGGAGCAGAGAGAGAATCGTTAATACGTAATCTAGAAAAGGGCTTAGCGTATAATAACTGAATCCATTTCACAAATCAGAGCCACAGCCAAACCAGGAGAGAACGGTGAATAGATGAGTCCATTCGACCATATCAAAGGCCTTCTCAGCATCTAAAGAGATTGCTACCATAGGAACGGGAGAAGAATGGGCAACATCCAGTACAGCATTAAAAGTACGTGCATTGTCTCCAATAAAGCGGTTTCTCATAAAGCCTACTTGATCAGGATGGATAAGAAGGCCAAGAACCTTAACTAGTCGGGAGGCCAGAATTTTAGCTAGAATCTTACAATCAGTGTTAAGCAGAGAAATGGGTCTGTAATTGGCTACTTTAGTTTCAACTCTCCCCGCTTTGGGTAAGACTATAATATGAGCTTCCGCAAAGCAACCTTGATCTTCAGGAAAGGAAAAGAGATAATCAAAAAGTTGCTTCAGTAAGGGTACAAGGTCCGCAGAAAAAGTTTTGTAAAATTCAATCGGATAGCCATCAGGCCCTGGAGATTTGTGAGACGATAAAGATTTAATGGCTTCCAAGATCTCGGCCTCAGAAATAGGGGCACCGAGGCTGGAGGCCTGAGATTGTGACAAGGAAGGGTGAGAAATGTTCTGCAGAAAACGAGAAGCAGAAACAGACGAAGAGGACGCAGACGAAGAATATAGATTCTCATAGAAGGACGCAAAAAGTTGAGATATAGAGGCTTCGTCAGTGGCAGGTGTACCATCTTCTCTAAGCAAGGCAGCGACTCTAGCACGTTGTTTACGATTAGCCAGATATCGAGCAAGGAAGCGTCCGGATTTATTGGCGGAGACATAGGTGCCGGATTTGGAGATCAGGAAATCCTTTTGAGCTTTAAGCCGCGATAGCAGGTTATATTCAACCTTTTTCTTAATAAGACCTGGAGAGACATGGGCTAGATTGTCTCTAACCTGCTGCTTTTCTAATGCAGAAAATTTATTTTTCCAAGGCTTCAAGTCTAGAGGATTCAGATTTCCGTTTCCAGGCCAGGAAGCTAATAACTTCACCCCTGAGACTCGCTTTGAAGGCTTCCCATATAGTGGAGAAAGAGGAGATGGAAGAAACATTAGTATTGAAGAAGTCAGGAATAAAGTTATGAATTTTGTCTTGAAACATGATGTCTGAGAGAAGGGATGTGTTAAACCACCATATGCGTCCAGGATGGGCATGTTGCAGCTCAATGTGTATACCAATAGGAGCATGATCCGATAAAATGATAGGATGAATTAGAGAGGCACGAACAAGAGAAAGCAGGGATTTGGAGATGAGAAAGAAATCGATTCGAGAGTAGGACCGGTGTGGTGCAGAATGGAATGTAAAGGAGCGTTCCTCAGGGTGGAGTAGTCTCCAGGGGTCACAGAGACCAAGATCTTGAATAACATGATGAAGTTCAGTCCACATTTTAGAGACTCAGAAATGAGAGAGAGACTGTCTATCTTTAAGAACATCAAGTGGTAGATTAAAATCACCTCCGATAATCAAGGGGTGTTCAGAAAAATTCAAAAGTGTGTCTCGCAACGAGGACATAAAAGAGGGCATATCGATGTTTGGTGCATAAACATTAGCGACAGAAAACAACTTATCCCCAATTTGGACAGAAACGATAATCCATCTGCCCTCCAAGTCAGAAGATTGGTGCAGAATTTGGGTCTGTAATGAGGATTTGAACAAAATGGACACCCCTCTCTTCTTGCAGAATGCCGGAGAAAATAAGTGAGTGGCAAATCCAGGCACTTTGAGATGGGAACAATCCCTGGGATTAAGGTGGGTCTCCTGTAATAGAAGGATATCATAATCTTTCAATCTAAGATAGTCCATAATTTTCTTACATTTAAGCGGTTGGTTAATACCGTTGACATTCCAAGAGGAAAATTTAAGGGATACCATATTGGTATAGCAAGTGTCGAATATGAGATGAACCAGAAGGAGAGATGCCCGCCCCGAATGAGATCATAGCAATTAGATAAGAAAGAATGAGGTCACAGATGAGAAAAGGAATAGAAAACCCTCTCCAGGAAGAGGGAGAAAGAGGAGAAAATACCAGTTTGTCAAACATGTGGCAATTAAGCCATAAGAGCTCACCTCTAAGAAAAACTATGTGAGCAAAGCGAACATTAACATTGGTTAATTGTACAGTAGTATGTCTCCCAATACCTAGAAACAAGGCAATACCATAATACAAACAAAGGAGAGTAGGAACCCTTATGTGTTGTTAATACAATTATATATTGTGTGTGTATACTGTACACTTCTCCCGCCATATTCGCTGTGATAGGGGATTAACAGAACTGCAAATACAGAAAAACCGTGAATAACTTTTTCATGTTATTCGCTGTTTTCTATTAAAAACCATCGTGAATATGGTGAAACCACGAATAACATGGCTGGAGACCTGGCCTGTTCCTGAAGAAGAGGCAAAACACGGTGAAGAAAGTGCTGGGAATCAGTGATTTTTTCCGTAAACGCTTGGAATCGGCGATTTCTCTATGCAAGCTGATGTAATTTGGGGGGAGAAGTGATCAAGCTAAAAATCGCAAATAATCTAAACCGTGATTGCTGAAACCGCGAATATGGAGGGAGAAGTGTATATGAAAAATGAATGGGAAAAAATGGTTTTACAACTAGTACTCTTATGGGGGCGGGGTCTGGGGCGTAGATTGGGTGGAGATGGGCTGGGTCTGGCCCACGTCTTAGCCCAGTGTTCTTCAACTGCCGGTCTGCGGATCGGTGATGCTCCACAAAAAAATTATTTTATTTTTGCCGGTCCATAGGTGTCAAAAGGTTGAAGAACACTGTGTTAAAGGATATGCAGGATTACAGAGTGGATGGGGTTTTCAAGAGGCTGTTCAAGGCTTTGGCTTTTGGAATCAAAGCAGCCACAGTGGCATCCTTTGTGTCCTGTGCCTGTTATACTAGGTTACAGAGTTTTGAGTGTGAGAGCAACGATCCTTTACCCCAGTGTCACAAAGTCAATTTCAGCCTGCAGGATGCTCTGGATTAGGCAATGGGCTGGTGACTCAACCTCCAAAGCTATTATCGCAATCTGCTGTTCAAAGGGCAAATGTTAAGGAAAGGACTGGATGATCTCATGACCAGCGTAACAAATCATTGCCTGAAACATATAGGGGCTCAGGGTGCTCTTAGTTGCTTGGTTTCAGGAGCCACTTCCCACAGATCCTTCCAGGGATACAGGCTGGATCCAGATGCAACCAGGCCTACGATTCCTGTCCTGTGTCATCTTTCAAAAAGACACAATGATGCTAGGTTTGGAGTGGTCCCTCTCAAGGTAGGGGGGGATGGCTCTTGGGACTTTCTGCAGGCCTGGACTCAAATGTCTTCAGACTGCTGGGTTCTGGAAATCATCCAGAATGATTACAAGCTGGAATTTCCCTGGCTTTTAATGGACAGGTTTATAGACTTCCCAGTGGGGCAACTGGAAAAAACAGACAGGGTAGAGGCCACAGTTGTTGGAGATTCAGGCCATAGAACCTGAGCTGCCTGAAGACTCTGGCTCAAGCTGATACTCCATATTCTTCATTGTGCTAAAAAACCCCAAGAAGAGGAGAGCAGAAAGGACTACAGGGTGAAAATGAAAGAAGCCAAGAGAGAGATACGTTTTGCGAAGGCACAGGCAGAAGAACAAATGGCTAAAAATGTAAAAAAGGGAGACAAAATTTTTTTCAGATATATTAATGAAAGGAGGAAGATAAAAAATGGAATTGGTAGGCTAAAAGATGCTGAGAACCAATATGTGGAGAGTGATGAGGAGAAAGCAAATGTGCTAAACAAATATACTTCTGTTCTGTGTTCATAGAAGAAAATCCTGGAGAAGGACCGAGATTGTCTGGCAAAGTTACACGAGAAAATGGAGTAGATTCTGCGCCGTTCACGGAGGAGGGTGTTTATGAGAAACTTGAAAAACTGAAGGTGGACAAAGCGATGGGACCTGACGGGATCCATCCCAGGATAATAAGGGAGCTCAGAGAGGTTCTGGCGAGTCCTATTAAAGACTTGTTCAACAAATCTCTGGAGACTGGAGTGATTCCTGGGGATTGGAGGAGAGCGGATGTGGTCCCTATTCATAAAAGTGGTCACAGGGATGAAGCAGGAAAGTACAGGCCTGTGAGCCTCACTTCAGTTGTTGGAAAAATAATGGAAGTGTTGCTGAAAGAAAGGATAGTGTACTTCCTTGAATCTAATGGGTTACAGGATCCGAGGCAACATGGCTTTACAAAAGGTAAATCATGCCAAACGAACCTGATTGAATTTTTTGATTGGGTGACCAGAGAGCTGGATCGAGGACATATGCTAGATGTAATTTACTTGGATTTCAGCAAAGCCTTTGATACAGTTCCTCATAGGAGGCTGTTGAACAAACTTGAAGGGCTGAAGTTAGGACCCAAAGTGGTGAACTGGGTCAGAAACTGGCTGTCGGATAGACACCAGAGGGTGGTGGTTAATGGAAGTCGCTCGAAGGAAGGAAAGGTGACTAGTGGAGTCCCTCAGGGTTCGGTGCTGGGGCCAATCCTGTTCAATATGTTTGTGAGTGACATTGCTGAATGGTTAGAAGGAAAAGTGTGCCTTTTTGCAGATGATACCAAGATTTGTAACAGAGTAGACACCGAAGAGGGAGTGGAAAATATGTAAAAGGATCTGCAAAAGTTAGAGGAATGGTCTAATGCCTGGCAACTAAAATTCAATGCAAAGAAATGCAGAGTAATGCATTTGGGGATTAATAATAGGAAGGAACCGTATATGCTGGGAGGAGAGAAGCTGATATGCACGGACGGGGAGAGGGACCTTGGGGTTATAGTGTCCGAAGATCTAAAGGCGAAAAAACTGTGTGACAAGGCAGTGGCTGCTGCCAGAAGGATGCTGGGCTGTATAAAGAGAGGCATAGTCAGTAGAAGGAAGAAGGTGTTGATGCCCCTGTACAGGTCATTGGTAAGGCCAATACTTGGAGTATTGGGTTCAGTTTTGGAGACCGTATCTGGGGAAAGATGTAAGAAGACTTGAGGCGGTCCAGAGGAGGGCAACGAAAATGATAGGAGGCTTGCGCCAGAAGACGTATGAGGAGAGGCTGGAAGCCCTGAATATGTATACCCTAGAGGAAAGGAGAGAGAGGGGAGATATGATTCAGACGTTCAAATACTTGAAGGGTATTAACGTAGAACAAAATCTTTTCCAGAGAAAGTAAAATGGTAAAACCAGAGGACATAATTTGAGGTTGAGGGGTGGTAGATTCAGGGGCAATGTTAGGAAATTCTACTTTACGGAGAGGGTGGTGGATGCCTGAAATGCGCTCCCGAGAGAGGTGGTGGAGAGTAAAACTGTGACTGAGTTCAAAGAAGCGTGGGATGAACACAGAAGATTTAGAATCAGAAAATAATATTAAATATTGAACTAGGCCAGTACTGGGCAGACTTGCACGGTCTGTGTCTGTGTATGGCCGTTTGGTGGAGGATGGGCTGGGGAGGGCTTCAATGGCTGGGAAGGTGTAGATGGGCTGGAGTAAGTCTTAACAGAGATTTTGGCAGTTGGAACCCAAGCACAGTACAGGGTAAAGCTTTGGATTCTTGCCCAGAAATAGCTAAGAAGAAAAAAAAAAAGTTAAAAAAAAAAAAATGAATCAGGTTGGGCAGACTGGATGTTACTATGTTACTATGAAAGGCTTAGATGACTGGAGACTCATTCTGAATTTCACGTCGGTGCAGTGCTCAAGGTTCTGTGCTTTTGCATGCAGACGGTTCATTTTGTCAGTGGCAGTGGCTCTGGGGGAATTCCTGGCCTCTCTGGATCTCACAAAGACCTATTTGCATATTCCCATATTCCTGGACCACAGAAGGTTCCTGAAATTTCATGTTATAGAAAACCATTACCAGTTCTCGGCCCTTCCCTTTGGCCTAATAACTGCCCCTTGCATTTTCACCAAGGTGATGGTAGTAGTGGCAGCTCACCTTTAAAAAAAAAAAAAAAATTCATTCGATTTTTTTAAATTTTATTTTTAATTTTTTAAATTTTTATAGTCCGTTGTCCTAGAAGAGCCATGAACGGGTTACAAATAAACATTCATAATAAGAGAGCAGTTTAACAATTACTTGTGAACTAACATGAATGTTGGAACTATTTACATAACAGGATAGGTTTAACAACTTCTCCTTTTATTAGCAATTTCTTACAAATATAGTATCATGGTTTGAAACAATTTCTTATAACAACATAGGTGTTAGTATTATTTATGGTAGCAAGACAGGTTTGGCAGATTCACAGAGTTGATAGGAATTTGGTTGGTGGGTTAGGATGTGTGGAGAGTCTGCTCTGCGTTGGTTTACAGGTGGGAGTAGTCTAGAATAGAGGTGGATTTTTACTGATTTCCTGAAGTTAAGTAGTCTAGTTAATGTTCTGATAGTAGGTGGGATTTCATTCCATAATTTGGGAAGAAAGTTGGAGTAAGTGTGCCTGCGGGCGTTTTCTAGTTGGAGGGTTCATGCTGATGGAGTATATGTTGATAATTTTCAGGCTGCAATCATATTGTTGAAGAATTTGAAGGCTAATTTCAGGGCTTTGAAGATGCATCGGTTTCAAATGGGTAGCCAGTGTACCATGGCCAGTGCTGGAGTGATGGGATCGCGGATATTCAGTTTTTTGAGTAGGCGAACTGCTGCATTTTGCACACGTTGTAGTTGTTGCAGGTTTTTTGAGGATAACCCCACAAATAGTGAGTTGCAGTAGTCCATGTAGGATAGTACAAGGGTGTAAAGTAGTTGAGTGAATTCTGCTTCGGAGAAGTATAGTCTTATTTTTTGTAATAGGTGTAGGTAGTAGAAAGAGGTTGATACTCTCTGGGAGCTAAGGTTCGTGAGTGATAGGTCGGAGTAGAGTAGAACTAAGGCTATGTACTTGGTCTTTAGCTGTGAGGGTTGTGTTATCCCAGGAGGAAGAAGGACGAGGGTGGATACAGCTTTTCTTTCAAATCCATAGCAGTTCTTTTTTGGATGCATTTAATTTTAGTTTGTTTGTCATCCAGTCCTTGATTTCAGATAGACAATGTTGTAGTTTTGTGATTTGAGTTTCTCGGGTTTTTCCCCAGCAGAAGGTAAAGGGATATCATTAACAAAAGAATGAATCTTAATTTCATATCATGAGGTGATGTCGAGTACTGGTCTAATGTACAGGTTAAAAAGCAGTGGTGATAGTAAGGCCATATTTAAGTGGTTTGGGTTGTGACGTGTCTGATCCTAGTAGCGCCAGTTGTAATCTTTTGTCTAAGAAGGAGGAGAACCAGCACAATGTAGTGTCATGGACACCAATGTTAACTAGTCTGAATAAGAGAAGCGTGTGGTTGATGGTGTCAAAGGCTGCACTTAGGTTAAGGAGAACGAGTATTTTCTCCTTTGTCCAAGAATTTCCAGCAGTCGTTGATAATGTTGATTAATACTGTTTTGATACTGTGGAATTTCCTGAATCTTGATTGGTAGATGGACAGAGCTTTTTGTTTATCCACAAAATCTTGTAGTTGTTGTAGTATGATTTTTTCCAGACCTTTGATATGAATGGGAGATTTGCTTGGCTGGTCAGTCAGAGTTGGGTTTCTTTGGGATAGGTCGAACTATGGCTAGTTTCCAACTCACAGGTACTACTCCAAACTGTAGAGAGCATTGATTAAAGGAAGAATTGATTGCAGGAAGGTTACTTTAGCTGAAATCAGTAGATGGGTTGCACAAGGGTCTAGGGTTAACCTTGTGGAGAGTAGTGAGTCTATTATCTTGCTCAGGTCATTAAAAGAGACTGATTTAATGAGGTTGAGGGTACTGGTCTCTAGTGAGGTGCCCTGTGTTCCGTCGATAGAAATGATTTGCAGTGATTTGGCCTCCATGTCTGGGCTAGAGTTGGTCCTTGTTATTGTACCCCGTGCCATGTTGGCAGTGGTATTTTGCAGGGAATTGACCTCAGAATCTAGGTTGGAGCAAATCTTATGCATTTTCTCATGGAAGAAGGTGAATACAGTTAACTCCACCTAAGTGCATGTTGGTTAAGCACACGCTTTAGTTATCTGCACCCTACCACCACGGTCCCTTTTTTTTTTTTTTTAACATTAAAGTCAATGGATGTAAACTCTGGATATTTGCAATTCGGATAAGCACACAATCCGCTTATGTGCACTGATGTAATAGGTCCAACCTCTATTCTTTCACGTTATGTTCACTCCAGTTAAATGCAATCCCGTTTTGACTGGGAATGGCTAGGCTTCACACAGCAGCTTAAGCGCTGGGACAGCTAGGAAGGTGAGTGCTCTGCTTCCACTCAAGCTGTAGGACATAGCTTTCCTGTATTTTAGGCTCCAGCAGCCCACGTGCCATATTTAAACTGAGCCGGCTTAGCTACAGCCTTCCCCTACCTTCCCCCTCCCACTCTTATTAAGCGACATTCCGTTTAAGCACACGTGGTGACTCGGTCCAAAGGGCGTGCATTTAACCAGAGTCGACTGTAATGTTTCACATCTAGTTTTGATTGCCTTGAAGAGGTAAATAATTTTTTGTCACTGTGAAGATTCTTCTAGATCAGGGGTAGGGAACTCCAGTCTTCGAGAGCTGTATTTCAGTCGGGTTTTCAGGATTTCCCTAATGAATATGCATTGAAAGCAGTGCATGCAAATAGATCTCATGCATATTTATTGGGGAAATCCTGAAAACCCGACTGGAATACAGCTCTCGAGGACCGGAGTTCCCTACCCCTGTTCTAGATCTACTCAGGGCCTTTAATAGTAGGTAGGAGTAGTAGGCCTTTTTTATTTCAAGAGTAGTTCATTTTGTAATCATTTAGTATGTTTTTCCAAAGGGATTTATCTTCCTGGCTTTTTGTTTTGTTCCATGTTCTTTCAGCGTTTTTTGTTTTTTTTTAACTTTTCTTCAGCCTCAGGTTTTCGGTGAACCATGGAGATGATTTTTGGTGTGAAGTTGATTTGATTTTCTTTGTTCTTGCCAGGTTTTTCATAACATGTTTGTACTCCTTTGTGCCACTTTGAGGCAGCTTCTTCTAGGGTGTTTTCAATAGGTTCCAATTCCTTAAGCAATTTGGAAATGCTAAGAGAAAATGACTCCAGGTTGACAGTCTGGATTGAGAATTACTTTAGCCTTGGGGTTGTCCGTATTCATGGTCAGTTTAACTCTGGCTGGTAGGCTGAATGTGATAAGGTGGTGGTTGGACCATGGTACTGGGATGTTAGTACATTTGGTTGGTGTTTAGTCTTGTGGGGGAATGTCTTAGCATGTTCCACGAGGAATGCATGGGTGAGCTCACCATCTAGGCAAAGTCTATATCTGATAGAGTTGCCGAAAAGTCCAGTGGTGCTCTCGTAACTGTGGGGTAGTCTTGGAAGTTGAAATCATCTAAGATTATAATTTGGTTGTATGATACTACCAGTTTACTGATAGCTAGTAGCTGTTCTAGAGTGCTTGAAGGTGAGTGGGTTGCTTGGTAGATTAGAACAAAGATGGTTTTCTTGTCATGCCCTATTGAGAAGATGCATTCTAGGGTGTTCAATACAATTGACTCAATGATTTGAAGTTTTACATTGGATTTAATAATGGCAGCTAGTCCTCTGCCTTTTATGTTGGGGCGAGTGGATGCTGTTAAAACCATTGTTCATTGCTGGGGTTGCCTGACATTTGTTCTTATGGCAACAGCACAAAACAGTGGACAGATTTTTCAGCTGAAGGTCCAAGCCTAGAATTGTGGGTCTGGATGTGAGTTGTTGTACATGTTTCCTCTGTGGCCCATGATAGGAAGTATCCTCCACAGGATCACAAGCCATCGGAAGATCATTCTTGTGGCTCCAGACTGGCTGCGCAGACTGTGATGTATAGATCTTGTGCGTCTTTGGAATGGTCCCAGTCTCAGGCTTACAAGTACAACCAGATCTTCTTTCTTAGGGTCCAGGAGTCGTAGACGATCTGGATCACTTTGTTTTTATGGCATGGCTCTTGAGCATGAGGCGTTAGCATGCAAGGGGTACTTGGAAGTAGTTATTGCTACTCTGCTCAGGTCTAAAAAGTCAACAATGGTCTCTGCCTATTCTAAGGTTTGGAAAACGTTCCAGCTCTGGTGCACCCAGAAAAGGAGGAGCCCTTTTCTGCTCTGGTCTGTGGTATTTGCCTTCTTCTAGGCCGGCCTTGACAAGGGACTTAATGATGGCGTCCCTTAGAGTCCAGTTAGTGGGACTTGCTCTTGTTTTAGGGCTCAAGACCACAGATCTACAGTGGTGTCTCATCCAGACATTTCTGATTTCTAAAGGGAGTATTGTGTATCAGGCCCCTAGTAAAACCTCTATTCCCTTCTTGGTTTTAAGAAAATGTTGAAGAAATACTTCTTCTGTAAGATGAAATATGGGATTTGATTTATAGTTTTTTGATGCAAGGCACTGGTGGCCTCTTCGTAATTTTAGGAAGCTTTACATTATCACTATTATGTTTTATTCATGTTATATTTGTTGTACTGTATATGATTCTGTTTGGGTATGTACTGTATTGTGACACGCCTTGGGAAAGGCGGGGTATAAATAAATACAAATCTTAATGTGGTTTTACAGGGCCTTCCTTAGCCAGGCACCACTCGAGCTACTGAGGGAAGTCTCCTTGATGGATCTGATGCACCAAATGGTTTTTCTGGTGGCCATTACCTCAGCGAGATGGGTCTTGGAGTTGCAGGCTCTTTCTTGCAGAGAGCCTTTACTTAAATTCACTAAAACTGGTATCTCTTTGAGTACCGTTCCTTGTTCCTACTTTTCTACCGAAGATGGTTTCAGTGTTTCATGTCAATCAGGAAGTCAGATTGCCAACATTACAATCCACAGGTTTCAAGAGAGAGGACCGGATTCTGAAGAAATTGGATGTTAAGAGGGTACTTCTCCGATATGTTGAGGCTACCTGACTAATCCTGCTAGGCATGGTGCACCAGCTTCCAAGGCCACAATTTCCAGATGGATCCATAGAGCCATTTCATCAGCATACATTGTTTGTGGGAATCAGTCCTCTGTTTCCGTAAAGGCACATTCGACTAGAAGTGTGGCTTCGTCTTGGGCCAAAGATAGGGCAGTCTCCCCTGAGAAGATTTGTAGGGCTGCAACTTGGTCCACTCTACAAGCATTTGCCAAGTTTTACAGAGTGGATGTGGTGGCAAGGGAGGACTCTGTCTTTGGGTCCTCAGTGTTATGTGCTGGTGCAGTGGTCCCGCCCTAGATTTCTGGGACTGCATTTGTGTATCCCGCTCATCCAAAATGACACGCCTATTGCACTAGAAAAGGAGATTAGGTTCTTAACCTGCTAATATCTTTTCTGGTAGATAGGTGTGTCATTTGGGACCACCCGCCATGCCATTTATTTCCTGCGCCTGCCTACTGGCTCACTCAGAATGTTGTTATCCAAGTCTGCAGGTTGGATACCAGTCTGACTTTAAGCATATGAAAGGCAATCTATTGCTAGGATACTTTGGGGTATTATTTGAGCTTCATTAATGTTTCTGTTTGGCATGATTGTTTCACTGTTTTGATTGCTCAGTGGTTCATATGTTTGTTAAAATGTCAGACTTATTCTTCGGAGAGTTTCCCTGTACCCCTGACTTCACATTTCTTCTAGAAAAGGCACTTGCCTGGTTTGGAACTTAACTGTAGGGGGCAGCAGAGCCCTCTGTGAAGTAGGAGGGATTCAGAAAAAATCCAGAGTGGATTCCTTCTACAAGGCTTGCGAGCACTGGGATATAACCCGCTCATCCAGAATGACACACCTATCTACTAGAAAAATATTATCAAAGTAAGAACCTAATCTCTCTTTACTGCAGGAGGCAGGATAGTGGGGGGCAGAGTAGAGAAGAGAAATGGTCATCACAGGGAGGAGAGCTGGAAGAAATTGCCCACCCTAGACTTCAGACTTGGTCTTTCTAATAATTGCCCTGGCAATTATTAGAAACAATACAGTATAGATTATTTTCTTTTGTAAAGCCTGGCTCAAGGCAGAGGATCTTAATAGTGCAACTGTGTTCCTTCTGTTCAAATCTCGATTGATTGTTTGGAATTCGCTATACTAAAATGTATGGAGGGTAGTTCCTTGTATGAGGACATATTTTCTCACTTTTCCAAAGTTTGGGAGGTTGGCATGAGAGGGCAAGAGTGACAATATTACCATAGGAAGTGAATAAGGATTGAACTGTATATCATATTTTCAACTATTTCATGAAGCAGTTGTTGCAAAATGTTTTAAAGGAACCACCTTTCTTTACAAAGTACAGGTAACAAGTAAAAAAAAATTTCAGGTGCATGTGTGTGTATGTACACAGACACATTCATTTTGACATCATAGTAGTCTTTTTTTGTGTGTTCCAAAGCAAACCCATTTTATTCTAGCAGGAAAAAAATCAATCAGTTTAAGTATCTGCTCATATTTAATTATAACTCTTTTGTAACTGGGGTGACATACTTTTTTTAGCATCCAGCTGCACCAATCTGCACAAGTGGATTGTATCTCCTTCCTACTAGGTGTTCTTTTTTCCTTTAGTAAATGGTAGGTTGTTTTGGGCTAGTACAGCTGGACACAGGCCCAGTTCTTAGTTAGGTAGGTTAAAGCTACTGCTTGGTAGACCTGAAGATCTTACTCCCAAGACTTTGGTCCAAAGACCTGACTGCCTTAATAGAGCAAGGAACTTGAATCCGTAGCCCCGAGTCATTGCTCAAGGGTGATAACTTGGTGTGGCACTCAGTTTTACCCCTATGGGTTCCCAAGCTTTCCCATCTGTCTTTAATACCTCTTTCTAGTGCAATAGGCACCTCATTCTTGAACCTGTGGGTTATATATCTCCGACTGCGAGATCTGGTGTAGAGCCTTATTTATATTTTTTCTGCTGTGCCTCCCCTCAATCTGGGCTGTTCTGTAACTCAGTTTCTGTATATATGCAAGAGGAGCCTGTCTGTTCTGCTCTTGATTATTTTTCTTTAATTTCAATTTTTTTTTTTTCCGGTCAGGAGGCTTTTTGGTGCTGCAGAGGTTCCCAGTCTTGGGACATCTCTGTCTGCTGGAGCAGTGTTTTTCAACTGCCGATCCGCAGAAAATTCCTTCTGGTCCACACAGGGCCAGCGAGCGGCATCGGCTGCCCTCCACCCCCCCCCCCCCCCCAGTGACACAATTCAAGATTGGCAACGGGCCTCCCCTGCACTCAAGTTCGGCAATGGGCCTCCTTCTCTTCCCGACATCAACAGCACTTAAGATCGGCAATGCAGTGCTAAATCCAAAGCTTTCCTCTGACTCAGCTTTCTGTTTCCACCCAGGCAGTTTGAGTCAGAGGGAAGCTTTGGATTGAGCACTGCGTTACTGATCTGAAGTGCTGTTGATGCCGGGGGGTAGAAGGAGGCCCATTGCTGATCTTGAGTGTCATCGCAAGGGGGGGGGCGTTGCTGATCTTGTTGCCAAAATCAGAAAGAAAGGTGAGAGGAAGGGAGAGAGATGGGCCTGTGGTGGATGGAGAGATTGAGAGAAGGGGGCAGATGATGGAAGTGGGGAAAAAAGAGAGAAGGGGCAGATGATGGAAGTGGGGAGAAGGGGAGAGAGAGAGGGCAGATGATGGAAGTGGGGAGAAGGGAGAGCAAATGCTGAATGGAAGTGGAGAAAGAACACATACTGGATTGAAGGAGGGAAAGAAAAAGGACTTATGTTGGATGGGGGAAGAAGATAGTTAGTGAGATAGTGGAGGGGTGAAGGAAAAGGGTGGCATGCTGTGGGTAGACACAATGAAAAGAGGGAAACTGAGGACTGCGTAGTAAGAAAGAATTTAATTTAGATGGAGGCAGAAAATAATGAAGGAAGACCAGAGAAGGAAAGGGAAGAGAGAGAGGAGAGAGAGATGCCAGAGAACGAGGAAGGAGACAGATATCAGATCTGAGCGAAGGAAATGAGAAGAGAGAGATGCTAAAAACCACAGGGGGAGGGAAAGAGAGATGAAAGGAGAAAGATACCAGACCATGAGGGAACAGAGGGACGATGATGGATGCCAGACCAAAGGTGGGGGGGTCTAGAGGAGAGATGGAAGGGGGAGACAGACAGTTTCTGGAAGGGGCAGACAGTGGATGGAAAGGGCAGATACTGGAAGGAAAAGAATAAAAAGAAGATGAAAGCAGAAACCAGAGACAACAAAAGGTAGGAAAAAATAATTTTATTTCTATTTTGTCATTAGAATATATCCTGCTAGAGACATAACTGGGGACTGCAAAGCCCAGGCAGTGCTTCTTTAGCTTCTAGCTGGCTTAGGGCTCTCTCTGACCAGGGGGCACTCCCCTAACACTGATTCTGTTAGCATGATATTTCTGTGTTAGCAGTATTCTGTTAGCATGATATTTCTGTGTAGCATTCCGTAATAACTTGGCTTGTTCAGTTTTCTTGATAGTAGAAGGGATATATGTGAAGGGGAGGGGAGACAAGGGTTTTGTTGGTCGTTGCTCTGTATATTTGTATTTATAAAATGACAATTGTACAAAATATTGTTTCTTTTTATACTTTAATAAAATATGTTCAATATAAAATCTGAGGCTTGTGCGGATGGGATCAGATGGTTAGAGGGGACTGAGCTCACGGAGATGGGGCAGAAATTTTTTTTTTTAAATTTCAGTCTTAGTAGTTTGCTGGACCACAAAATAATTCTTTTATTTCTGTCGGTCCACGGGTGTAAAAACGTTGAAAAACACTGTGCTTAGAGAGCACAGACTGAGGGCAGAAGTCTGAAGTCAAAAGGCACCCTGCTTGGCCAGCCTGCATTAGCAGTCCGAGAGTTCATGTACCGTTCACTTGGGAGCAAGGCTCGCTCCGGGTTTTGTCCACAGAGAGCTTGAACGTAGGCTGAGTGGGCCCTAACGTGGTTTTTATCCAGGATTGGATGCTGACTGCATTCTCCGCGGGTTCCAGTGGGGGTTTGATGTTTCAGTCCAGCCAATAGGACCGAGGAGCAGTTTGAAGAAGCAACTATCTGGGTTTCCAGGCTTGTCTGAGGCAGAGGTTCTCTGGCTACAGTTTCAGCTTAAGCAGCTCCCAGCACCTGCATGGGCACAGTGAGTATTGACTGTAACAGTAGGTTTTAAAGATTTCTGAGGCTAGGGCCAGGGTCCCCTACCTCCTAAAATCCTGTTCCTTGAATTTTTTGACCCCTTATTTAGCCTCCACGAGTCGTTTTTGGTGCTAATAAATTGCTATCACTGTAGCCATCTTGGATTTTCCAATTTTGGAATAAAAGCCTCAGTCTCCCTCAGAACACCTTGATTTAGCTCAATATTGGTTTAGATGGACTCCTCAAGCCTATATACTTGAAATTCTTGCCAGATTTGTGCTGGCTTGCTGAGGAACATCTTGCGTTCCGTGTTCTGTTTGGCACATGAAGTGAGGACGAGAGCCACTGGCTTAGCCTCCTCAAGTCCCTCTGGAGGTTTGGAATCCCAGATGACATGAGTTCCAGGTCAAAAATCCTGGTTGAAGCTGGGAACTGGTGCAAATGCATTCTCAGTGACATACAGCCATGTACCTTCCATGAAATCCCAGAGAGGCACATGAACTTTAAGCAAGGGCCATCTGGTCTGGCTTTTGCTCCAGAATTTTATAAACATCATGTAGGAAGCATACTTTAAATTATAGTGGTTGTAGTGACTCCTCAGGGATTGTGGTGATGGTAGTACTAGGGGTTTCCCCACCCCAAAGAGCGCAGTTTCTTCACAGCAGATCCATGTGCAAAATATGGGTACACAGTCAGAGGACTAGGATGAAGTGGAGTCTATATCTATGCCTTTACTTTCCCAGTCTGGGTCCTCAATACTAGAAGATTCTGCATTGCGCCTGGGAGGACCAGGTCCCGACCAGGTGGCAGCCCTGGATCTCGGAGAGGACCCGACTGTGCGCAGGCTGTTTAAGCCCAGAGTACTTTTGGAGATTGCTGCTGAGTTTCTCCAAGAATTTAAGATAGAACCTTCATATTTTCTTCAACTGCCCATTGCTTGCTTATGAGCAGCACTATGGCTCGGACAACATGCTTTCCCTCCAATTCGGACATTACTATGATGCTGACAGATTCAGTGGAGTTGAGTGTTGCGCAGTGGTTAGAGCTACAGCCTCAGCACCCTGAGGTAATGGGATGAAACCCTGCGCTGCTCCCTGTGACCCTGGGTAAGTCACTTAAATTCTCCACTACCCTAGGTACATTAGGTAGATTGTGAGCCCACCGGAACAGACAGGGAAAATGCTTGAAGTACCTGTATGTAAACTACTTGAATGTGGTGGTAAAACTACAAAAAGGTGATATTCAAGTCCCGATCTCTTTCCCCTTTCACTTAATTTAATCAGCTGTTTATTTTGCCAAAGGTGGATTCCCTGGCGGCACAAGTTAATAATAATAATAATAACTTTATTCTTCTATACCGCCAACAATCAAATGACTTCTAGGCGGTTTACACAAAAGAGAAACTGGTCAATCAGCGAAGTACAAAGTATTGAGAAAAGTATAGCATATTATTTAAAGTACAGGCAGATTAAAAGACTCTCCTGCAAAATTCTACTTTTATCATTCAAATCTCTCATCAAATGAGCCACAATTTATTGATAAATTACTCATCCCATACAGTATCTCGTGCTCACTTCAGTCTATGGATCAAAAGCTACTAACAGTCCCCTCTCTGAAAATCATAGGGACTCGATGACAAGACATTTTCTCGGTGATGGTCCCCCAGCTCTGGAATGCCACAACATCTAAGAGAGGAAGTTAATCTGATAATCTGATCCGCTTTAAAAGTAACTTGAAAAGTTTCTTATTTAAAGATACTTTCTGCCTTTAATTTTGTTTTTTTTAAACCTAATATCTTTTTATTCTCCCCCGCTCATTTCTCCTTCTTTTCCTTTTTTTTTTTCTTTCAAACCCCTACCCTATTGTACTTTCCATACATGTTACTCTTTTGAACTTTAAAAAACTAAGTTACTGTCTCCCTCCCCAGTGAAGGGGGAGTGGTGTTGAAAGATGCACAGGACCACTGTAAATTTTGTATCGAGAGACAATCTGAGGCCATGATGTTGGGTTTGAAGGCAGCAGTGTCATCGTACATCTGCTGACGAAGATCCCCAGTTCTTTATGTTGGGAGTATATTATGTGGCAGGTGCTCTGTATGCTTTTTCAAGGACCTGAGCAAGGTTTCTACATATTGTGAGACTCAAAGGTGAAGGGGAGAAATATGTAGAAGTTGATAAAGGTAAGGCTGAATTTCTTAACAAATATTTCTGTTCTGTGTTCACAGCTGAAATGCTGAGAGTGGGACCACAGAGATAAATGCAGGTGATGGAGGTGAGGTAGACCTTGATCGATTTTCAGAGGATTGTGTTCATGAGAAATTAGCTAAACTAAAGGTGGACAAAGCGATGGGGCTGGGTAATGTACATCTGAGAGTACTGAAGGAACTTGGGGAAGTTTTGGATGACCTTTTTAGTGCTTCTCAAGAGTTGGGAGTGGTACCGGAGTACTCTTATCTCCACCACCTCTACTTGGAGACTATTTCATGCATCTACCACCCTTTCTGTAAAAAAGTATTTCCTAGATTACTCCTCAGCCTATCATCTCAACTTTATCCTATGCCTTCTCATTCTGGATGTCTTTTCAAATGAAAGAGACTTACCTCGTGTATTTATGCCATGTAGATATTTAAACATCTCAATCATATGAGGGAGTGCTGAAAAGTTCACAGCTCAACCAACTTCCTAAATTCTGACCATTATATTGCCACTGTAACTAAAAACATAGAAATATGATGGCAGATAAAGGCCAAATGACCCATCCAGTCTGCCTATCCACTATCTCTTCCTCTCCCTAATAAAAAATATAATAATATGATGGCAGATAAAGGCCAAATGGCTCGTCTAGTCTGTCCATCTACTGCATCTACTTTTACAAAGTGCCAATTTGCAGAATTTTAATGCTATGTTTTGACATTGTTTCAGATCTTTGAATTATGTCATCAGAAAGTATGGAATTTTCAAGTGTGGTACTCTGAGCCGTTGTTATGTCCCTATTCCTGCAGAAGAAAATTCCAAAGGAAATCCATGAATATATGATGCAAACATTGAGTGACAAATGACCATCATACTTCACAATGAAGAAGTAGTGGGCAAACTTTCAGCGTGGAGATTTCAAGACTGAAGATGCAGCAAGGTCTGGCAGGCCTAAAAGGGTCAACCCAACACAAGCCCACTTTAGAAAACAATAATATCTAACTATACTTTCAACCAAGTTCACAGCACTGTAAACATATAAAACATGAAAAACCAGCGGAGCTATTTAGAAAATACTTATATAATTATCTTCACTGGGATTGGAACTAAAAATGGAGACCTCTAGACGAGCACCTCAAAAAAGCTTTTACCGTGAAAATTACCACAAGGTAGGAAAAAGCCTCAGATCCCCCCTCCACCGAACCAACAGCTAAAGTTGTAAACAAGTGGAGGCTAATCGGGGTACTTTTAAATCATTGGCATAAAAAACCTCCTCTTTTAATATTTCACTTAAGAAAAAGCCTTGTGCAATGCAAATAAAGAGATATCCACTTTACCATTAATTTGCCAGGAAAATAAATTAGCAACTAATGCTTAAATCATCATGGTGGAGCAGTACTCATCAAAGATGGAAAACAAAAGCACACCACACATCAACGATGGCCAGCGTTTCGCTAATTATAAGCTGCCTCAGGATGTAAAGGTGGTCAGTTTTATAAAACACAAATAAAAATACTTAAAGTACTTAGCTTCTACAGAAGATCTTTTCCTCTTCCTCGGTTAAACACAAGCCCCAACATACTTTCACTAAAGCTCCGAGGTTAAACATGGTGGCTCCTCGAACACAGAAAGTGGAAATGCCCCGCCTGTTTAATCTGTATGCTCCGGTTTCCAATTCCCAATTGTGATTGGATACAGCTGTATATGACGTAGTCACAAAATTTAAAGCTACAACTCCAAATCAAAGCTTGTGATGCCATTCCGTTCTGGAATTCAACCTCTCAGGCTCTTCAGTCTCCAAGGTAAAAATCCAAAATAATTCTCTCCACAAGAGCAATCGTCTGTTCATGTAACTCACAGGGATATGGTCTATAATACAGCACTTTAGTTCCTGAAATTGTTTACCGTTCCCATACCCTGATTTTGACAGATTGCTGAATATCTGCTAAAACAATTGCTGAGACACTACAGATATCCAGTGAACATGGGTATATAATCCTTAAGCAGCTGGGTATACAGAAGCTTTCAGCTAAGTGTGTGGCCAAATGTTTGAATGCTGACGAGAAACAACATTGAGTGGACACTTCCAGGTTGATTATGCAGCATTTTCAGAGAGCTGGTACCAACTTTAGGAACGACTATCTATTGATGAAATATGGTACACCACTATGATCCCAAGACCGATCAACAGTCCATGCAATGACAGTACTCAGGTTATCCAAGGCTAAGGAAATTCAAGACCCAAAAGTGAGTAGGAAAGGTCATGGCCACAGTGTTTTGGGATCAGGAAGGTGTTGTAATGATTGACTATTTTCCAAGGGGCCAAACAGTTAATGCAGAATAATATTGTAACTTGCTGTGCCGATTTAAAGGAGGCATTGAGAAAAAAAGGGAAGCTGAAGAAAGGAGTTATCTTTTTGCAAGACAATGCACCTGCTCACAAGGCTAGCAAAATGATGGGGTACTCACCAGATCTTGCTCCATCTGACTATTTTCTCTATCCAAACCTTAAAGAATTTAAAAAGTTGATAATTATTTTAGCGATTTGGAGATGATTGCAGCAGTGGAGCAGTATTTCAGTGACCAGACATCAGAATATTTTTTGGAAGGGTTACAGAAATTTCAGACAATGATATCTGAATTCCCTTCTTGGTTGGGCTGAGAAGTTTTCAGCACACCTGATATCTACCCTCTCCCACCTTTCCTCTGAAGTATACATATTGAGATCTTTGCCTGTCCTCATACGCCTTGTGATGAAGACCACTGACCATTTTAGTAGCCTTCCTCTGGACCGACTCCATCCTGTTTATATCTTTTTGAAGGTGCGGTCTCTAGAATTGTATACAATATTCTAAATGAGGTCTCACCAGATTCTTATACAGGGGCATCAATACCCCCTTTTTTCTGCTGGCCATAGCGCTGTGCCCCCAAACATCCTTCTAGCTTTTACTGTTGCCTTTTCAATCTTAAGATCATCACACGTGATCACACACAAGTCCCGTTCCTCTTTTGTGAAGAAAAGTTCTTCACCCCTGAACTGTACCATTCCTTTGGGTTTTTGCAGCCCAAATGCATGACCTTGCATTTCTTAGCATTAAATCTTAGCTACCAAATTTCAGACCAAGCTTTGCTGGGTCCTTCCTAATGTTGTTCACATCATCAGGGGTGTCTGTCTGCTCTATTGCAGATTTAGGTATCACCAGCAAAGAGGTAAATCTTACCTAATAGCCCTTCAAGAATATTGTTTACAAAAATGTTAAAAAGAACAGGCCCAAAGAACCTAACCAAGAGACACTCCACTGGTACAATCCCTTTCCTTAGAGTGATGTCCATTGACCACTACCTGCTGTTGTCTTCCATTTAACCAATTCCTGATCCAGTTTCATCCCAAGGGCACTCAGTTTATTTAGACATCTGTGTGGAAAACCGTCAAAGGTCTTGCTAAATTCTAAATACACATCTAGCACCCCCTCTATGCAATTCTCTGGTCACTCTTTCAAATAAATTGATTAGATTTGTCTGAAAAGATCTGCCTCTAGTGAATCCATATTGCCTTGAGTCCTGTAATCCACTAGATTTGTCACTATTCTCAGTTTTAAAAACATTTCTATTTACTTCCCATAGAAGTCAGACTTTCCCAGCCTGTAGACTTATCACTCTTTAGCCTATTTGGCTCATTACATCTTCCAGATTCACAGAAATCTTTCAAGTTTTCTTCTTTGTTGCCCTTGAAAACTTTTCAAGCGGGGAAAATGAACTCTTGGCTGTGTCCTCTAATTGCCCAATCTCAGTCTTACCTTGAGTTCAGAAAATCGATAAAAACCTATTTGTTTGGTAAATTTATGCGATGATTTCACACTATATTACATTGTACTGCATCATATTGTATTTCACTGTATTGTATTCCACTGAATTCTACTGTATTTTGTGTCTTTGCTGATATGTCTCAGTTCTCTTGCTGTCTAACCTCCTACAGCTATGCAGACGACATCACCATTCTCCTTCCGTTTGAACAACCAGCACCATCTATGGCAGACACAATACACAGAACACTTGAAACAATAACAACATGGATGAAAGACCACAAACTAAATCTAAATCCGGACAAAACAAACTTCATCCTACTCGAAAATAACAAAACCCCAACCTAAACTCTACAACATACCACATCCAACCAACATTAAAACTCCTGGGAGTGCTAATAGACAGAGGCTGTACAATGCAGCCACAAATCAACAAAACAATAAAAAAAATCATTCGCAGTCATGAGAAACCTGAGGCAAGTTAGAAAATTCTTCGACAGAAAACAATTCCAACTCTTGGTACAATCCCTAATCCTAGGGCTAATAAACTACTGCAACATATTATATCTCCCATGCACAGCAACCATGATAAAACAACTACAAACAATACAAAACACAGCCCTAAGACTGATCTACTCACTGAAGAAATTTGACCACATCACAGAGGCATACCACGAATCACATTGGCTCCCAATACAAGCGAGAATACACTTCAAATTTTACTGCCTACTATTTAAAGCAATAAACGGAGACAGCCCAGCCTATTGGAACAATCGACTAGTTCAATCCACCTCAACCAGCCATAGGAGAACCCACGCACCATTCACACACCCTCCAACCAAAAACATCAAGAGAAAAAAACTGTACGACAACTTCCTAGCCATTCGAGCTGCAAAACTCGACCCACAACTCTACAACCTATTGACCACAACCAGACTACAAAACCTTCAAAAAAGAAATAAAAACCCTTCTATTCATAAAACACATAAAACCGAATTAACACAATCAGAAATGTCCCAAGCATCATCTGCATCACCTGCAACTACTACATATGAACTTCCAATATCTTGACAACTCAAAGAAATGTACAAAATACTCCCTAAATACTTCTAATCTCCGGACAATCCATTTGTAATCCGCCTTGAACCGCAAGGTAATGGCGGAATAGAAATCCCTAATGTAATGTAACTGGCTTGGCGGTATATAAGAAAATAAATCATTATTTTTTTCTGGCTCATGTAGATATCTTACATCATTTTCCGTAATGACCATATTAAATAATTCATTTAGTCTTCTACTGTGGCTTTGTCCTACCTCGGTACCCCTTTTGCTGCTTGATGATCTAATGGTTTCACAGATTCCCTCCACAGGCTTTCTGCTTCTGATGCACCTGAAAAAAGTTGTTGCTAGAAGGTTTTGCCTCTGGCAAGTTTCTCTTCATATTTTCTTTTAGCCTTTTAAATCTGTGCTTTCCTTCTAACTTGCCAGAGGTTATGTTGCTTACTTTTCTTCATTTGGATCCTTTTTCCTTTCTTTGCAGGATGTTCTTTTGGCTCTAATAGCTTCTTTCATTTCACCTTTTAACCATGCTGGCTATTATTAGCTCTTCTGTCTAGTTTTGTTAATATGTGGCATCCATCTGGTCTGGGCTTCCAAAATGTATTTTTTTTTTTTTTTTTAATTCTTTATTTATTTTTATAACTTACATCAAGTGTAACAAAAAGTAACATCATTTTAACTTAAATATCACTTTAAATTCTATAATTAATCATACTCAATATATTTTATCCCATTCCCTCCCAACTCTTCAATATATCATAACACATATATCATATATCATTCAAAGCACCTAGTTAGTGAAAATTCAAAAAATTACCCCTCCCCATTATTTCATTTGTACTAACCAGGGAAATGATATTTATTAATTGTAATAATTTGTTAATGGCCCCCACACATTTTGAAATTTATTAAAATTTCCTTTCTGAAGAGCTAATGTTCTTTCCATTTTATAAATATGACACACTGAATTCCACCAAAAACTATAGTTTAATCTACTCCAATTTTTCCAATTGCATGTTATTTGTTGTATGGCGACTCCTGTTAAAATAAGTAAGTTTATTATTTTTGGAAGATATTTGGCTCTTAGCCCTCATAGACATGCCAAATAATACTGTTTCATACTATAATGCCATATAATTTTCTAACAAACTATTAATTTGGCCCCAAATTGATTTCCAGAAAGCCATAATAAATAGACCATAGAACAATAAATGATCTGCTTCAAGATGACAATGCCAGCATCTATCCGACTTAGAGCAATCTAATTTTTTTAAACAAACAGGGGTCCAGAATGCTCTATGTAACAGGAAAAACCATGTTTGTCTCATAGATGCAGATATCATACATCTCATCCTCCAAGACCAAATTCGTGGCCATTGAGACGCAGTAATTTGATGCTTAATCTCAATGCTCCAAATGTCCCAGAGACCAGTCTTTGGTTTTTTATTCATAAATCCAGATATTAATTTGTACCACTGAGCGGCCTGGTGTCCCAGGAAATCCACCTGAAAGCATAAGAACTCTAAACTATATTGATTATTAAGATTTTTCCATTCAGGGAACCCCACCTGAATGGCCTGCTTCAGTTGCATCCATCTAAAATTTTGTGATTTATTAAGGCCATATTTATGTTGCAACTGTGAAAACTCAAGCAGTTTACCATTAGAAATAACATCTTCTAATACATGTATGCTTCCAGATGACCTTAAATCCGCCAATTTGAATCTTGGAGTTCAGCCATATAGTTTAATTTGTTGATTTGTGAATTGGAATAGGTGACAAATTACTCACATATTTTATTGTTTTCCATGTGTCTATAAATAATCTATTTTCTTTATATAATCTAGGCATTTTGATACTAAGTACATGACATAATCGCAGAGGAAACATGAGGCGTCATTCCAACCTTAACCAATCTGGGATATTATGAACAGGCTCTGGGAGGTCCAATACATAAAACAATGTATATAGGATAAAGAGAGATCAATCATAAATCCACAAAAATACCTCCCTTATATTCAATTTTCAAATTCTTAATTAGAAACAGTGATGAAGTTTTCTCATATCAGACTTATCTCCACTAATCACACATTTAAAGTTCTTTATAGAGGAGAGGCCTCAGATCCCCGTGCGTTGCCAGTGATTAACAATACAAAAGCACTAGATAGGGAACTAACCTTATTGGCACTCTCCCCCTCCTGCCTAATTTTAAGATGATGTATTACATACATTGCACTATTATCTATAAATAATCTAGACTGGAACCTAGACACCTCTGGCTGCAGTAGAGAGAACAAGTTCTTGGATGCTGTAGGCGATTGCTTCCTGGAACAACTTGTCAAGGAAAATACTAGAGGAAATGCAATTCTGGACTTAATTCTAAATGGCCTGCGGCCTGCGAGGACCAGCACAAGATGTAGAAGTAGAAGGGACACTGGGAAGCAGCGATCACAATATGATCTGCTTTGATCTGGACGCAGGGGAGAAACATCGGTCCAAAACGACAGCCACAGCACTAAACTTCCGAAAAGGGAATTACAAAGGGATGAGACTCATGGTAGGGAAGAAGATTAAGAAGAGGATAAGCACTATAAGAACGCTAGAGCAAGCTTGATCCCTTTTTAAGGACACAGTCACCGAGGAGCAAAATCTATATATACCGCGTATCAACAAGGGATCCAAGAGGAAAAAGAACAAAGAACCGGCATGACTCACTGTAGAGGTGAAGGAAGCGATCAGAGACAAGAAAACTTCATTTAAGGAATGGAAAAGGTCAAAAATGGATGAAAACTGGAACAAGCACAAACAACATAAACGCAGGTGACATAAGGCAGCAAAAGGGGCCAAAAGAGACCACGAGGAAAAATAGCCAAGGAGGCGAAGAACTTCAAGCCATTCTTTCGATATATTAAGGGGAAACGACCTGCAAAGGAAGTGGTGGGACCGTTGGATGACCATGGAATAAAGGGAGCGCTACAGGAGGACAAAGCAATCGCTGACAAACTGAACACATTTTTTGCATCTGTATTTACCGAAGAAGATGTACACAGCATACCGGAACCCATCAGGCTATATGTTGGAAACGAAGACGGAAAGCTGACAGGATTGACGGTCAGTCTAGAGGAGGTATGTAGGCAGATTGATAGGCTTAAGAGCGATAAATCCCCGGGACCGGATGGCATCCATCCGAGGGTCATCAAGGAACTGAAAGGGACCATAGCTGAACTGCTTCAACTAATAGCCAATCTGTCGATCAAATCGGGAAAGATTCTGGAAGATTGGAAGGTGGTGAATGTTACACCGATCTTCAAGAAAGGTTCGATGGGAGATCCGGGGAACTACAGACCGGTGAGTCTAACCTTGGTACCGGGAAAGATGGTAGAGTCACTGATAAAGGACAGCATCATTGATCACTTTGACGGACACGGGCTGATGAGGACCAATCAGCACGGTTTTAGCAAGGGCAGATCATGTTTGACGAACTTGCTGCACTTCTTTGAGGGAGTAAACAGACAGATAGACAAGGGCGATCCGGTCGATATTGTATATCAGGATTTTCAGAAGGCGTTCGACAAAGTTCCGCATGAATGACTACTTCGGAAAATTGCAAGCCATGGAATTGAGGGTGAAATACTCACGTGGATTAAAAACTGGCTGGAGCATAGGAAACAGAGAGTGGAGGTAAATGGACAATACTCGGACTGGAAGAGCGTCACCAGTGAGGTGCCGCAGAACTCGGTGCTTGGACCCGTGCTCTTTAACATCTTTAAAAATGATCTGGACATAGGTACGACGAGCGAGGTGATTAAATTTGCAGATGATACAAAGTTATTTAGAGTAGTAAAGACGCAGGGGGATTGCGAAGATCTGCAATGTGACATAATCAAGCTCGAGGCATGGGCATCGACATGGCAGATGAGGTTCAACATGGATAAGTGTAAAGTGATGCATGTCGGTAACAAACATCTCATGCACGAATACAGGATGTCCGGGGCGGTACTTGGAGAGACCTCCCAGGAAAGGGACTTGGGAGTTCAGATCGACAAGTCGATGAAGCCGTTCACATATTGTGCGGCGGCAGCAAAGAGGGCAAACAGAATGCTAGGAATGATAAAGAAGGGGATCACGAACAGATCAGAGAAAGTTATCATGCCGCTGTACCGGGCCATGGTACGCCCTCACCTGGAGTACTGCGTCCAGCACTGGTAGCCGTACATGAAGAAGGGCACGGTATTACTCGAAAGAGTCCAGAGAAGAGCGACTAAGATGGTTAAGGGGCTGAAGGAGCTGCCATACAGCGAAAGATTAGAGAAACTGGGCCTCTTCTCTCTCAAACAGAGGAGATTGAGAGGGGACATGATCGAAACATTCAAGGAACTGAAGGGGATAGACTTAGTAGATAAGGACAGGTTGTTCGCCCTCTCCAAGGTAGGGAGAACAAGAGGGCACTCTCTAAAGTTGAAAGGGGATAGATTCCGTACAAACGTAAGGAAGTTCTTCTTCACCCAGAGAGTGGTAGAGAGCTGGAATGCTCTTCCAGAGGCTGTTATAGGGGGAAAACACCCTCTAAGGATTCAAGACAAAGTTAGACAAGTTTCTGCTGAACAAGAACGTGCGCTGGTAGGGCTAGTCTCAGTTAGGGTGCTGGTCTTAGTCCAGAGGGCCGCCGCGTGAGCGGACTGCTGGGCATGATGGACCACTGGTCTGTCTCAGCAGTAGCAATTCTTATGTTCTTATCTGTACATGCAACTTATATATCATTCAGGATTTTCACATTTCATATATTAAATAATAATACAATTTAACATAATATATGATTTAAATAAATAATAAAGTTACCTAAATGTCACAATCAGTATTTATTTCCCTCTCTTCCACCCCCCTCCCCCATGGATGTGTACAGGTAATGAATAAAAGATATATCATAATTCCATAAATTTAGTCAATGGGCTCCAAACTTTATTAAATACACCACTAAATCCCCTACATTCTGCATTAATTCTTTCATATTTGTATGTAGTGTATATATTCACCACCAAAAAGTGTAACTTATTCTGTCATGGTTTTTCCATGTACTCGTAATCAATTGCATGGCAATGCCTGTAATGATCATAAAAAGACGGCTCTTGTATTTATTTAAAGTGGGTTTTACATGTAATATAGTTCCACAAATTATAGCCTCATATGTTAGTGGAACATTTGAATCCAAAACTAAATTTATTTGTCCCCAAATTGACTTCCAAAATATAAATATAAAAGGACAAAAATACAACAGATGATCTAAAGTCCCAATATCTATGTGACAATGCCAACATCTATTAGACTTAGAACTATCCATTTTATTTAAACGAGCTGGGGTCCGGAAAATTCTATGTATCAAAAATAACCAAGTTTGTCTCATAGATGCTGACGTTGTACATTTCAATCTCCCAAGTCCAAATTCTTGGCCAACAAGATACAGAAATATACGGTTTTATCTCGATGCTCCAGATGTCTCTAAGACTATTTTTTGGCTTTTTATTCAAAAATCCAGAAATCAATTTGTACCACTGGGCAGCCTGATGTCCTAGTAGATCAGTTTGGTAGCAAAGGATCTGCAGGCTAAAATAAGTTTTTAAATGTTTCCGTTCAGGGAACCCACTCTGAATAGCCTGCTTCAACTGAATCATCTATATTGTTGAGATTTTGAAATTTCAAATGATTGCTGCAGTTATGAAAAATCCAGCAGATTTCCATTAGATATAACATCATCTAATAGATAGAGGATTACTGCACAGGTCCTGGACCTGTTGGGCCGCCGCGTGAGCGGACTGCTGGGCATGATGAACCTCAGGTCTGACCCAGCAGAGGCATTACTTATGTTCTTATGTAATGTCCGAATATCTGCCTGCATTGTAGAAGGATTTATGGTTCACTTAGAAGTATTATAAACACGTTACGTCTCTGTTAAGTTGTCTAGGGAAAACCATAACCTCTTATTCAAGTCCAAATATCATGGTCTAATTATACGACACAAAACCCAGGCTAATGAGAAATATCTTTATTATGAAAATAGAAAAATATAATTCACAAGCCAGCTGCAGAATCTTAGTATTGTTCACAAAATATCTGATTACACAAATGAAACTCAATACATAATTATCACAATCTAATGGTTAGACAATTGAGTAATTTTACTTGTTAATACACACTAACAATTCCTTATAATAATAATCCCTGATTAGCCAATGATTATATTATCACCAATGGAGCTTTCCAACCCTTATCCTTTATCACAAGTGATCCTTATCTAACCCCGCTATTAAGAGTGTAAATTCCGTAATCTCACCTTAGGGTCAGTCTCTCAGACGAAATTAGGTGGAAGGAAAAAGTTCTTGATAGCCTTGGAGTACGTCAGGAATCCTGTTGTTAAAGGCACACGTGTTGACAATCCTTGATGAGGCTATAAATCATCCGCAAACAAGTCCCGTTCCGTGCCGAGTTCAGAGCCGTTTTAAAAGTCTGAATTTCTCTCTCTTAGGCAGAGAGTCACACGAGGTATCTTACAGGTCTAATTATTGAAAGAAAAAGTTTACATATAGAACATCTGTGAGCAGATCTGAGCTTCCCCGGACCTTATCACAGACTAACTAATTAATTAATTAGCCGTCTTTCTTGTATCTCATCAGATGACCTCCTAGGACCAATCCAGAAACAGACTTGGGTGAATAGCCTTTCTGTAGAAAGTATCATATAGGCTGGAAGACCCAGGGCCGTTAGACAGATAAGAACAGGATAATTTCTTCAAGATTCACACTGTCCCATTATTAAAGCACAGAAGAAAGTCCTTGAATAGTATAACATTCTGGTACATACCCATAATGCATCAGTCATAAACAGCAAAGCTGTGTACTTCTTTCTTCTTGTAATTCATGCTTGGAAAAATCTCTTGTTCAGCAGAAAGATTTCTGGAGAATGGTTCAGGCTTTGATGACATCAGAGAGGCCTAACCCACAGGTGTGAATACAGAAATATCCCTACAGCATCCAATTCTTCCAAGCGACCCCAGCACCGCTTACCTATTTGAATCTTGGAGTTTAACCATAAGGACTGCAAAGTAGATTTTATTATGGGAACATATGTTAATTTATCAATAAATTTAATTGTTTTCTATGAATCCAATAAAATCATATTGTCCTTAGCATAACTAGGTATTTTAATATTTAATATATGAGATAGTCGCATTGGGGACATGATTTTCCACTCAAGATACAGCCAATCTGGCTGATGATCCAAGAGCTCAGGGAGGATCCAATACATACACCCTGGCGCATAATATAGGCTTGATACTTATAAAAATTGGAAAATTTACCCCACCTTCCATAATTGGTTTTTGTAGAGATACTAAAGCAATTCTTGCTTTTTTTCCCCAGCCAAATAAATTTTGTCAGAATGCCATTTAACTTTTTGTAAAAGGACACTTGAAAATAAACTGACAACATGCTCATTTGTTAGCAAACTACAGGCAAAATCATCATCTTGACCGTTTGAACTCTCCCCCACATTGACAAATGTAAAGGGTTCCATTGCTCACACATCTCCGTAACCTTTAATAATAAGATTTTTCATTTATTTTCATTGTTTCTCCAATGTACTTTTAATCCATATACCTAAATATTTAATACCATCATCTTTCCAAATAAAAGGAAACTCATCAAATAATCCTTTTGCACAATGTACATTCAATGGAAGAACCTCTGATTTACTCCAGTTTATTTTGTAACCAGAGAATTTTCCAAATCTGTTGATCAGTTCCAATAAACTTGGGATGGTAGTTTCAGGATTTCTCAAATGAAGCAAAATATCATCTGCATATGCAGAAACTTTGTATTCCCGACCTGCATAAGGAATACCATGTATCTCCTCTGCTTGTTTAATAGCCAACAACAAAGGTTCCAAAACAATGTCAAACAGCAAAGAAGATACGGACAACCCTGTCGAACACCCCTTTCCAAGCAAAAGCGTTCTGAAAACTTATTATTGATATATAATCTAGCTGAAGGGAAGCTATACAAGGTTTGAATCATCTGCATAAATCCAGAACGAAAACCAAACCAATCCATAGCCTGATACATGAAAGGTCCATTCTACTCTATCAAAAGCCTTCTCTGCATCTAAGGATACAGAAAAGGTCGGATCTTCCAATCCTTTGGATAAATTTAGCATATGAAAGGCCAATCTAGTATTATTTGAAGAATGTCTTTGAGCAACGAACCCTGTTTGGTGGATACCAATAATGTAAGGGAGAGCCTTAGCCAGACATAAAGCTAATAATTTAGCTAATAATTTTCCATCTACATTAATCAAAGAAATCGGCCTATAATTGGAAACCAATAAGGGATCTTTATTTGGCTTGGGTAAAACAATAGTTAAAGATTCAGCCATAGTACTTTTTATACAACCATTATTCAGTTGATCCTGATATAAATTTAGTAGATGAGGTAAGAAAATATTTTGAAATGCTGTATAAAATTCTACTGTATATCCATCACCACCTGGAGCGGATCCAACTCTAAGGGACTTCATTGCAGAATGTATTTCTTTTTGTGATCTTTCTGGCTGATCCTTTTAGCTTCTTTTTAGCAATTTTCCTCATTTTATCAAAGTTATCCTTTTGAAAATTAAATTCTGCTACAGATTTGCAGGGTGGAGACCTGGTTGTCCCTACATTCCTTTGTCAGGCATTATAGGGTGAATATAGTGGCTCAGTCTGAGACCACATTTTGAATCCACCATAAGTAGGAACTGGTTTAGAACATTCCACAAGTTCTGAAAGAGTGTAAGGACGATATGGAAGGAGAAATTAGGTGTTACTATATGATATTTTTCCCATCATTAATTATTTAGAAGCCCTTCCACTACCACTTTTCAGTGGATGTATGGAAATCAAGTCTTCCATGTTCTGTTCTTTGCTGATCTGCAGAAACTGGCTCTATTCATATGAGTAGATTGTAGTCTGACTCTCACGCTTGCTCATTCTTGGTGATTTTCTGGTTGTCTGAGCCTTGTTGTTACAAAAAGGCAGTATATAAGTTACTTGAACAGTTCCACTGCTTCGTTAGCTACATACTGAATGGCTTTCAGGTTAAGATTATATTCACACCTGTTGGTAATAGTATAAAGGCCTAATGGAAAGAAAAACGTCAGGCAAGACCTAATTTCTTCTTTTACAAGAAATGGCAGCAGCCACTCTATTGAAGTTGAAAATCAAGGACAAGCCCAGGGCATAAGTATTGACCATTCTTGTCTCTAATTCTCCTCTCAGGGAGACTATGACAGTATCTGTTCAGTATCCTGAAGGATGCACAAATAAAGAACTGAGAGACCTCCTACTCTGTTCAGAAGGCAGTCTTCATTTACAGCTTTGAGAAGGCTCAGTTGCCACACCACTCCATGGTTGTCAAGTCTACCTTCAAAACACCCAGGACTTTGAAGTTTGAGCAGGGAGGCTCAAACACTGGATTCTTTTTGGAGAGAAAGGGTTTTTCAGGCCTCAATGCTTATCTCCCACAACCAGATCTACAGTTCTACATGAGCATATTCCATGTTCTTGAGGTCCATTGTGTACATTGTGGTGGACTTTGCTGACTCTTTCTCCTGGCTAGGTTGAACAACTTTGCCAGATAGTCAACATTTAGAAGGGGCATAGAAAATATCAGGGCAGGGGCAAATTTTATTTTCTTGATATGGCATCTAGACTTTCTGTTTTGAGTGTTGGAATGTATAGACTCTTGGCTGTACTTTTCGGATCTGGAACCTGCAGTTCAGGAGAAGTTGGCAAATGTCCCATGCTGAGGTGATAACTTTTTCAGGGACAAGTTGGAGGAGGATGCTGACACCATTAAGTCCTTGTCTTGGCCTGCTCTTTCTGCGTCCTTCCAAGTTTATTTTGTATTTGGTATACCACCCATTCGTACAGCCATCTGAGTAGTTCACAATATAATCGGTGGTTTTCTGGGGTTGAATAGAAGGAGGGGGTGCCTTTTACGCACAGAGGTGTAGGTTCACCCCTTCTTTCCTAACAACATCTTTAGCTCCAGGCTCAAAAGACCCAGCTAGCACCCCAGCCTTAGCAGGGGATGAGCTTTTGACTGGCTCAAAGAGAGAATAGCTGCCCTAGATGACCTACTGGCAGGAGGGAGGCTGAATATATAGATAGATAGATAGATAGATAGATAGACAGATAGCTCAAGTAGGTTGGAGACTTGAACATCGAGGCCAAAAGAATTGCCAGAATGGATTCTCTCTCCCACATGATTGGGCTAGAGACTCCGTTCTGTGAATTCAAATAATAGACGAGGAAAAGTCGTGTAAAAACGAATATGTCTTTATTGACAGAGCTTCCATAGTCTGGGAAGAGCAAGCCCTCGGAATTTCAGTGCTCTTCAAAGAGAGAAAACAAGGCAAACAGATTTATATCCTAAATGACATCATTTGTAGTAATTATCATGCTTTAGAATACAATGGCACAGTTGATCACATGACTTCCTTACCAAAAATGCCTTACGCCAATGTTAACATTAAAAGTCCATTCTGTTAAGTTTTTAAACCCAGCAGGTGGTAGTGTTTCACTTTTCTTCCTAAATCTGTTTTGATCTTTGACCTTTCCAAGTATCAATCATGTCAGTTACAAAGCCCTACTTCCTACAAACATATCTTAACTTCTGTATGACCTTCAAAGTAGTATTGTATTTTCTAATCTTTCTAATCTATAAGAAACAGATTCTCTGTAAAACACCCAAATTTCCTGTTCCTCTGAGAACCTTATCCCCCATGGATGTATGTGAACAATGGTACATAAATCTGTCTCTCTTAAGAGTCACTAAATCAACCTTCTGAACTTCCTAGCATTAGCTGAAATGTAGAACCAGCAATTTAGACCTTTCAATCCTTAATTACAATTGCCTCAGACTGTGTCACTATGGATCCATCTGAGTCCCAGATCTTTAATAGACACCTTATTTTAATTCATTCTCAACCTCAATTTTCTGTGCCAACTTATCCATTAACAAAAATTCCTGATTACCCACCAAGTGTGTTGGACTTCTTCTCTCAGTACCAGGAAGTGCTAATCAGAACTCTACTCCCTTCTTCTGGCCCACACAGTCAAACCTGTTCTTCCAGGGAAAAAAGAAATGGGTTATATTGCAAGTAGTTTCTTGTAGGATTTCATCCCTTGTTAGACCTAAGGGTTTTGAACAGATAATCTATTTTGAGAAAAGTTCAGGATGATTTTCCTGGGCACCCTTCTTCTAATTACAAAGAAAAATGATTGGCTATGCTATTTCGGACTTAAAAAGATATTTATACCCACATTCTGATACTTTCTATGACTTGGATGTATCTCAGATTTTGAGTAGGGAGACACCACTACTAGTGTTGTGTTTTGCTGTTTTGGTCTCGTGTCCATTCCCAAAGGTTTTACCAAACCCTTGCCATTGTCAGTGTTGCTGTGCAGACTGGGAGTTCATGTGTTTCTTTACTTGGATGATTGTCTGGTCGAGAGTACAACAATGGAAGGTGCTTAGGAGTCAATGCAGAGAACTGTTCAACTGTTGGAACTACTAATGTTTGTTATCAACTATTCCCAGTTTCATCTGCTCCCAGCTCAACAATTGGAGTACATTGGACCCCTGATAGACATAGTGTAAGCTTTAGCCTACCTGCTTCTGGCACAGGCAGGTGCCATTGTGGCCATTGCCACTTGAGTTCAGAGTAGCCAACAGATCACAGCTCAGCAGATATTGAGGTTGAGGGCCCCATAGCCCGACAGTGCATGACACTCCCATGGCTCACCTCCATTTACAGGGTGCCTAGTGGACTCTCTAGCTTCTCAGTGATGTTAGGCCATGGGGAACCTTGCAGATCATCACAGTTAATTTAGAGTTGACCCATTTGCTTCTCTGGTGGATGATTCAACCCATTTTAACCCTGGGACTCTTACTCCAAATTTCTTTGCCTTAGAAAGTTTTGACTATGGATGCATCCACTCTAGGGTGGGGAACCCATCTGATGGAGTTCACACCTGAGGAACCTGGTCCACTTAGGAAACCGAGCACTATATGAACCTCTTCAAGCTGTGGACAATCTGGAATGCTCTAAAGGCTGTCAGGGATCAGCTGTTGAACCAAATTGTGCTAATTAAGACAGTCAGGTTACCTTATACTATGTCAACAAGCAAGGGGGTACAGGGTCCTACCCTTTGTGTCAGGAAGCAGTCAGGATGTGATAGTTGGCAACCTGGCATGGAAATACAACAGTCTGGTGGAGAGACCAAGCAGGGTGATACAACTGCATGAATGGTCTTGTCACCTGCCGGGGTCTCGGTAAGGTTAAGGAGACCCCCGGTAGAGGGTAGCACACTCCTGACGTGGCTCCCAAAGGGGGAGACCTCACTGGTGTCTCACTATCTGGGCTTTGCTAAAAATAAAGCACCGTGAGTCAAATTGAACCAAAAATAAAGTGTAAAGTTTTAATTAGTCACTTAACACATAAATCATATCAGATATTATTATAGTCCAAGTCTCCTTTCTTCCCAAACAAGGGCAAAAAGAAAGAAAACAGAAAACAAAAAGACTTTTAACTTTTACCCAGTCCAATGAAAGCACAGCAAGCTTTCTATCAGGTATAATGCCAGTCCAGGTTTTAGGGCTTGCTCTACCTGATCACACAGTCTCTGAAAACACAGCACAATTAGTCTCTTAAGCATTTATCCAGCCTTGAGCTGGAGTCCTGGGCTTACTAACCAACACAGTCCAGTTTCTTCACCAGGTATTTACAGTCTTGAATATAAAGTAAACTTTAAGCAGGAACAAAAGACAAAAACTGAAGCCTTACTGCAGGCTCCTAAACTTCCAGCTCTGATTAGCTCACAGTCCTTTGGCTTCTCTTGAGCTTCTGCACAGCTGCAGTGTAGCCAGATAATCAAGCTGCTGCAGCACTGCTCTAAGCTTGTGTTACAGCACAAACAATCAAAAACAGTTCTGCCAAAATTCCTCTCCACTATTATTCCTGTACAGCCTTGTACCTGCAGTGTTCAGTGGAGAGTTGCCAAGCCCACATCCATGGCTTCTTCCACAACGGTCTCTGGCATACACCCTTCATCCAGGTCCATGCTTTCTGGTGTATCCAGCGGCTCTGCTGGCTCCTGAGGCATTGGAGCCTCACACTCCATTGGCTCTGGAGTGAGGTCTAGCCTTCTCCTGGCCCGGAGAACTCTCTCTGCCAGCCTCTCTTGGGCAGCCTCCTTTAATGCTCTGGAGAGCTGCTTAAAAGGCTTAGGGCCACGCCCTACACTGGGTGTTTGTGTGCCTAGCTTGTGTGTTCTTGGGCTCCCCCTCAGGCTACAGGGCAGAATATCACTGGGAGCTTGATTAAACCTCTTAGTGTGACTGGAAGCTTTTCTGGGCCGTGCAGTTAACCTATCCTCTGGGTACTGCTCTAGGTTGGAAGGGTCAGGATAGGCAGCTAGGCTTTCGGGATCTTCTTCCTGATCCTTCTCAGGGAGAGTCTGGTCTCGAGTAAGAGACTGAGACCGGGGTTTCATTCTGACATGACCGTCTCGGGGAGCGGAAATGTCACATACCCCCTCACTTAAAGGCTGCCTAGTCTGAGGCTTCTGCTTCTGCTGGGGTGTCTCGTACCTTCTAGACCGAGCCTCCACATTGGTGTTAAGCTTAGCTAGTACCTCAATACCGCCTACGGGGTTTATTAAACTTCTTCCCCTGATTCGTAGGTAATGGGTCAGGATCCATGAAATCGTCGGACCACTGCAGTACTGGAGTTTCATACCCTGCCTGTACCCTTGGGCTAGTCTCTCCACCCGACTCCTCTAAAACGTCCATTCTCTGAGCCAGGGCGGACACTGCCTGTCTGACTTCTCCTAACTCCTTTTCCCGGATGTCATTAACCTGTTGATGTAGCTTGTCCATATCCTCACTTGCTTCGTCTAGTGAATCAGCCATCTTCCCTAAGTGGCGTTCCCACCGTTCGTTGCCTGCCTCATTTTGTTTGGCCAGCAACTGAGCCTCTGTTTCTTTTTCCGCTAGTCGGTCTTTAAGCTCTTCCGTTTTTTTAAGCCTCACCAACATATCTTGACCGCGAGTTTGTTCCTCCTGTAGCTGTTTCCTTACTTGCTGCACTTGCCCATATACTTGAGCGAGGTCTTTTTGTAACTTCTCTACCTCCGCTCCTGTTGAACTGGCCTGGTTGCTAGCTGTTTCGGGGGTAATTATCTGTGGGCTTGCCTGATTCTGACCTGCCTTTAGTTTCTCCAGTTCCTCTCGTAAGGATTTTATCTCTTCCCGGAGAGTTTGGTCCTGTTCAGTTTGTTTCCCTTTCCCCGGTGGCTGGGACTCCCCTGCTTGCCCTTTATCTGAGGATCCGAACCCTTTTCCTCCCCTTTGAGTATCGGGAAGTTCTTTATATTTTGTCAATTTCGGGTGCCAAATGCGCTCACAAATCATTTGAGCGATTCGGTCTCCGGGGCAGATCTTATAGTCAGTATTGCTCTGGTTAACTAGCAACACGGCTAAGTTACCCCTATAGTCCGGGTCAACCACCCCTGCGGCCACATCTATAGCGTGCCGTAGAGCTAACCCTGACCTCGGCGCTATCCTCAAGTAAGAGCCCAGTGGCGAGGACACCTGTATGTCTGTATTAATCAGCGCCCGGTTCTGCGCTGGGACTACCTGTTCTTGGGCGGCGTACAAATCGTACCCCGCGGCACAGTCATAAGCCCTTGTAGGAATATGGGCTTTATCAGATAAGGGAGCCCATCTTATAACCGGTTTCCAATTCGTACTTGGCCCCCGGGTACTCTCTCTCCTCCCCCATGAGTAACCTTGGGACTGGTTTCGCACCACTCTAGCCCCCATCACCCATTTCTGCTTGTGAAGGGGTTCACGCACCGCCTCTCCAGCTTGGGCGACCTGTTGGGTTAGGCCTGCCCAGTCCTTCCCTAGAACTACTGGATAAGGTGAAAAGTCCACCACCGCTACCTTCATGTCCCAACTTCCCCTCTTCGTCTCTATGAGCATTTGGCGGAGAGGGTATTCCCGAGAGTCCCCATGTATACAGGCAAGGAAGACGGATTCGGGCCCTTCCCTAGGATGGCCTGCCTTACCAATCTGTTTCCACAGTCTGCGTGAAATCACAGATTGTTCGGCCCCAATATCCACTAGAGCTTGAACTCTTTTCCCAGCTATCAAGATGGGCACCTGGTAAGGTCCGGTCTGGTTTAACCCAGTGGGCCTGCACACTACGAGGTCTCTTTTCTCCTGACAATATCGCTGGGTATGCCCCTGCTTCCCACACTTGAAGCACCGGAGGCTCGTATCCTGCCCTGTCTTCCTAGGAGTACTGGTTAGCGGTTTCCTCGGGGAGGAATTCTGGGAATCCCGGGACTTGGACCATGGAGGCTGTTCTTTCCATGTTTCCCCTCTACTGGACCTATCAGCTTTTCTTTCCTCAAAAGAGTTCTGAGCATCTATGAAGGCTTCGGCTGCCTCCACTACCTCTGGTAAAGTCTGACAGCCTTTCCTGCGGATCCATCCCCTCAAATCTTTGGGGACTGCTTCGAGCACCTGCTCTCTCACAACCTCCGCAAAGAGGGCTCTAGGATCCACCAGGTGAGGCTGTAGCCACCTTTCTGCCAGTTTTGACAGCCTCTGTACCAACGCTTTGGGTCTTTCTTTCGCTAGTAACTGCGTGGCTCTGAACTTCTGTCGGTAGTGCTCACAGGTATATCCTAGGTAATCTAAGATGTGTGTTCTTACCGTGGCATAATTACTAGCTTGCTCGGGACTGAGAGTCTGAAAGGCAGATAGAGTTTCCCCGGCCAGGCAAGGCAACAGACGCACGGCCCACTGATCAGGGGGCCATCCGGCTGCTGTTGCAATACGCTCAAAAGCGTTTAAAAATTCATCAGGCGCGTCCCCAGGAGAAATTTTGCACAAAT
The DNA here is from genome assembly GCF_902459505.1 of Geotrypetes seraphini. NCBI lineage: Eukaryota > Metazoa > Chordata > Amphibia > Gymnophiona > Dermophiidae > Geotrypetes > Geotrypetes seraphini. Next base: position 275,469,372 of record NC_047086.1, read on the forward strand.
TCAATGTGTGTAATGGAATTTGTCCTACCATGGGCTGCGCCGGAGGACCAGGCGGATTCGTTGCGCCTGGGTTGGTCACCATAGGGTGCAATGTCTGAGACCAGACCTTGGTCTGCTCTCCCATGGCCAATAGGATTTCATCATGTTGCCGCCTTGCGGCTTGGTGTCCAGAATGCCACATCTCCTGATTCGCTTTTATCAGATTCTGTATGTCTTCTGAATGTTGACATCTTTCTTGCGCCAGCACCGCCAGGAATTGCTGTGGGTCCATCATCCGACCTGTGTAAATAGACAAACAAAAAAAAAAGGAAACCCAAGTGAGGTCTCACCAGAGAGAGTAAACTATCCCTCTTTGTTTAACCCCGAGGAGTATCTTAACCGATACCTCTCGTATTCTCGTCAGTCCCCTCCCTAGGTACTCTTTACCTGAGGTACTGACGAGTCTGCGCCTTTGGTAAATAGGCCTCCTTGGCCTCCAGTCGTTCTGGCTGTGCTTGTACGTCCTGTTACTCCCGACTCAGGCACTTCCTTCTGGTCTGGTCCTTCCGGTGGTCCCTCAGAAGTATAGTCGGGTGTGGTTCCGGTAGCGTCGTCCTGCGTCACGGGAACACTCCAAAAGAAAAATTATGAAGCAAAAAAAAAAAAACTGCAAAATTTTCGTTTTTTTTTTTCCCCCCCTATAGGTTCAAACTTGAAACCACCAGTAGAGTGTGCTAAAATCCCACCACTGCCACCATTTTGTCACCTGCTGGGGTCTCGGTAAGGTTAAGGAGACCCCCGGTAGAGGGTAGCACACTCCTGACGTGGCTCCCAAAGGGGGAGACCTCACTGGTGTCTCACTATCTGGGCTTTGCTAAAAATAAAGCACCGTGAGTCAAATTGAACCAAAAATAAAGTGTAAAGTTTTAATTAGTCACTTAACACATAAATCATATCAGATATTATTATAGTCCAAGTCTCCTTTCTTCCCAAACAAGGGCAAAAAGAAAGAAAACAAAAAGACTTTTAACTTTTACCCAGTCCAATGAAAGCACAGCAAGCTTTCTATCAGGTATAATGCCAGTCCAGGTTTTAGGGCTTGCTCTACCTGATCACACAGTCTCTGAAAACACAGCACAATTAGTCTCTTAAGCATTTATCCAGCCTTGAGCTGGAGTCCTGGGCTTACTAACCAACACAGTCCAGTTTCTTCACCAGGTATTTACAGTCTTGAATATAAAGTAAACTTTAAGCAGGAACAAAAGACAAAAACTGAAGCCTTACTGCAGGCTCCTAAACTTCCAGCTCTGATTAGCTCACAGTCCTTTGGCTTCTCTTGAGCTTCTGCACAGCTGCAGTGTAGCCAGATAATCAAGCTGCTGCAGCACTGCTCTAAGCTTGTGTTACAGCACAAACAATCAAAAACAGTTCTGCCAAAATTCCTCTCCACTATTATTCCTGTACAGCCTTGTACCTGCAGTGTTCAGTGGAGAGTTGCCAAGCCCACATCCATGGCTTCTTCCACAACGGTCTCTGGCATACACCCTTCATCCAGGTCCATGCTTTCTGGTGTATCCAGCGGCTCTGCTGGCTCCTGAGGCATTGGAGCCTCACACTCCATTGGCTCTGGAGTGAGGTCTAGCCTTCTCCTGGCCCGGAGAACTCTCTCTGCCAGCCTCTCTTGGGCAGCCTCCTTTAATGCTCTGGAGAGCTGCTTAAAAGGCTTAGGGCCACGCCCTACACTGGGTGTTTGTGTGCCTAGCTTGTGTGTTCTTGGGCTCCCCCTCAGGCTACAGGGCAGAATATCACTGGGAGCTTGATTAAACCTCTTAGTGTGACTGGAAGCTTTTCTGGGCCGTGCAGTTAACCTATCCTCTGGGTACTGCTCTAGGTTGGAAGGGTCAGGATAGGCAGCTAGGCTTTCGGGATCTTCTTCCTGATCCTTCTCAGGGAGAGTCTGGTCTCGAGTAAGAGACTGAGACCGGGGTTTCATTCTGACATGACCGTCTCGGGGAGCGGAAATGTCACATACCCCCTCACTTAAAGGCTGCCTAGTCTGAGGCTTCTGCTTCTGCTGGGGTGTCTCGTACCTTCTAGACCGAGCCTCCACATTGGTGTTAAGCTTAGCTAGTACCTCAATACCGCCTACGGGGTTTATTAAACTTCTTCCCCTGATTCGTAGGTAATGGGTCAGGATCCATGAAATCGTCGGGCCACTGCAGTACTGGAGTTTCATACCCTGCCTGTACCCTTGGGCTAGTCTCTCCACCCGACTCCTCTAAAACGTCCATTCTCTGAGCCAGGGCGGACACTGCCTGTCTGACTTCTCCTAACTCCTTTTCCCGGATGTCATTAACCTGTTGATGTAGCTTGTCCATATCCTCACTTGCTTCGTCTAGTGAATCAGCCATCTTCCCTAAGTGGCGTTCCCACCGTTCGTTGCCTGCCTCATTTTGTTTGGCCAGCAACTGAGCCTCTGTTTCTTTTTCCGCTAGTCGGTCTTTAAGCTCTTCCGTTTTTTTAAGCCTCACCAACATATCTTGACCGCGAGTTTGTTCCTCCTGTAGCTGTTTCCTTACTTGCTGCACTTGCCCATATACTTGAGCGAGGTCTTTTTGTAACTTCTCTACCTCCGCTCCTGTTGAACTGGCCTGGTTGCTAGCTGTTTCGGGGGTAATTATCTGTGGGCTTGCCTGATTCTGACCTGCCTTTAGTTTCTCCAGTTCCTCTCGTAAGGATTTTATCTCTTCCCGGAGAGTTTGGTCCTGTTCAGTTTGTTTCCCTTTCCCCGGTGGCTGGGACTCCCCTGCTTGCCCTTTATCTGAGGATCCGAACCCTTTTCCTCCCCTTTGAGTATCGGGAAGTTCTTTATATTTTGTCAATTTCGGGTGCCAAATGCGCTCACAAATCATTTGAGCGATTCGGTCTCCGGGGCAGATCTTATAGTCAGTATTGCTCTGGTTAACTAGCAACACGGCTAAGTTACCCCTATAGTCCGGGTCAACCACCCCTGCGGCCACATCTATAGCGTGCCGTAGAGCTAACCCTGACCTCGGCGCTATCCTCAAGTAAGAGCCCAGTGGCGAGGACACCTGTATGTCTGTATTAATCAGCGCCCGGTTCTGCGCTGGGACTACCTGTTCTTGGGCGGCGTACAAATCGTACCCCGCGGCACAGTCATAAGCCCTTGTGGGAATATGGGCTTTATCAGATAAGGGAGCCCATCTTATAACCGGTTTCCAATTCGTACTTGGCTCCCGGGTACTCTCTCTCCTCCCCCATGAGTAACCTTGGGACTGGTTTCGCACCACTCTAGCCCCCATCACCCATTTCTGCTTGTGAAGGGGTTCACGCACCGCCTCTCCAGCTTGGGCGACCTGTTGGGTTAGGCCTGCCCAGTCCTTCCCTAGAACTACTGGATAAGGTGAAAAGTCCACCACCGCTACCTTCATGTCCCAACTTCCCCTCTTCGTCTCTATGAGCATTTGGCGGAGAGGGTATTCCCGAGAGTCCCCATGTATACAGGCAAGGAAGACGGATTCGGGCCCTTCCCTAGGATGGCCTGCCTTACCAATCTGTTTCCACAGTCTGCGTGAAATCACAGATTGTTCGGCCCCAGTATCCACTAGAGCTTGAACTCTTTTCCCAGCTATCAAGATGGGCACCTGGTAAGGTCCGGTCTGGTTTAACCCAGTGGGCCTGCACACTACGAGGTCTCTTTTCTCCTGACAATATCGCTGGGTATGCCCCTGCTTCCCACACTTGAAGCACCGGAGGCTCGTATCCTGCCCTGTCTTCCTAGGAGTACTGGTTAGCGGTTTCCTCGGGGAGGAATTCTGGGAATCCCGGGACTTGGACCATGGAGGCTGTTCTTTCCATGTTTCCCCTCTACTGGACCTATCAGCTTTTCTTTCCTCAAAAGAGTTCTGAGCATCTATGAAGGCTTCGGCTGCCTCCACTACCTCTGGTAAAGTCTGACAGCCTTTCCTGCGGATCCATCCCCTCAAATCTTTGGGGACTGCTTCGAGCACCTGCTCTCTCACAACCTCCGCAAAGAGGGCTCTAGGATCCACCAGGTGAGGCTGTAGCCACCTTTCTGCCAGTTTTGACAGCCTCTGTACCAACGCTTTGGGTCTTTCTTTCGCTAGTAACTGCGTGGCTCTGAACTTCTGTCGGTAGTGCTCACAGGTATATCCTAGGTAATCTAAGATGTGTGTTCTTACCGTGGCATAATTACTAGCTTGCTCGGGACTGAGAGTCTGAAAGGCAGATAGAGTTTCCCCGGCCAGGCAAGGCAACAGACGCACGGCCCACTGATCAGGGGGCCATCCGGCTGCTGTTGCAATACGCTCAAAAGCATTTAAAAATTCATCAGGCGCGTCCCCAGGAGAAATTTTGCACAAATTCAATGTGTGTAATGGAATTTGTCCTACCATGGGCTGCGCCGGAGGACCAGGCGGATTTGTTGCGCCTGGGTTGGTCACCATAGGGTGCAATGTCTGAGCCCAGACCTTGGTCTGCTCTCCCATGGCCAATAGGATTTCATCATGTTGCCGCCTCGCGGCTTGGTGTCCAGAATGCCACATCTCCTGATTCGCTTTTATCAGATTCTGTATGTCTTCTGAATGTTGACATCTTTCTTGCGCCAGCACCGCCAGGAATTGCTGTGGGTCCATCATCCGACCTGTGTAAATAGACAAACAAAAAAAAAAGGAAACCCAAGTGCGGTCTCACCAGAGAGAGTAAACTATCCCTCTTTGTTTAACCCCGAGGAGTATCTTAACCGATACCTCTCGTATTCTCGTCAGTCCCCTCCCTAGGTACTCTTTACCTGAGGTACTGACGAGTCTGCGCCTTTGGTAAATAGGCCTCCTTGGCCTCCAGTCGTTCTGGCTGTGCTTGTACGTCCTGTTACTCCCGACTCAGGCACTTCCTTCTGGTCTGGTCCTTCCGGTGGTCCCTCAGAAGTATAGTCGGGTGTGGTTCCGGTAGCGTCGTCCTGCGTCACGGGAACACTCCAAAAGAAAAATTATGAAGCAAAAAAAAAAAACTGCAAAATTTTCGTTTTTTTTTTTTCCCCCCCTATAGGTTCAAACTTGAAACCACCAGTAGAGTGTGCTAAAATCCCACCACTGCCACCATTTTGTCACCTGCTGGGGTCTCGGTAAGGTTAAGGAGACCCCCGGTAGAGGGTAGCACACTCCTGACGTGGCTCCCAAAGGGGGAGACCTCACTGGTGTCTCACTATCTGGGCTTTGCTAAAAATAAAGCACCGTGAGTCAAATTGAACCAAAAATAAAGTGTAAAGTTTTAATTAGTCACTTAACACATAAATCATATCAGATATTATTATAGTCCAAGTCTCCTTTCTTCCCAAACAAGGGCAAAAAGAAAGAAAACAAAAAGACTTTTAACTTTTACCCAGTCCAATGAAAGCGCAGCAAGCTTTCTATCAGGTATAATGCCAGTCCAGGTTTTAGGGCTTGCTCTACCTGATCACACAGTCTCTGAAAACACAGCACAATTAGTCTCTTAAGCATTTATCCAGCCTTGAGCTGGAGTCCTGGGCTTACTAACCAACACAGTCCAGTTTCTTCACCAGGTATTTACAGTCTTGAATATAAAGTAAACTTTAAGCAGGAACAAAAGACAAAAACTGAAGCCTTACTGCAGGCTCCTAAACTTCCAGCTCTGATTAGCTCACAGTCCTTTGGCTTCTCTTGAGCTTCTGCACAGCTGCAGTGTAGCCAGATAATCAAGCTGCTGCAGCACTGCTCTAAGCTTGTGTTACAGCACAAACAATCAAAAACAGTTCTGCCAAAATTCCTCTCCACTATTATTCCTGTACAGCCTTGTACCTGCAGTGTTCAGTGGAGAGTTGCCAAGCCCACATCCATGGCTTCTTCCACAACGGTCTCTGGCATACACCCTTCATCCAGGTCCATGCTTTCTGGTGTATCCAGCGGCTCTGCTGGCTCCTGAGGCATTGGAGCCTCACACTCCATTGGCTCTGGAGTGAGGTCTGGCCTTCTCCTGGCCCGGAGAACTCTCTCTGCCAGCCTCTCTTGGGCAGCCTCCTTTAATGCTCTGGAGAGCTGCTTAAAAGGCTTAGGGCCACGCCCTGCACTGGGTGTTTGTGTGCCTAGCTTGTGTGTTCTTGGGCTCCCCCTCAGGCTACAGGGCAGAATATCACTGGGAGCTTGATTAAACCTCTTAGTGTGACTGGAAGCTTTTCTGGGCCGTGCAGTTAACCTATCCTCTGGGTACTGCTCTAGGTTGGAAGGGTCAGGATAGGCAGCTAGGCTTTCGGGATCTTCTTCCTGATCCTTCTCAGGGAGAGTCTGGTCTCGAGTAAGAGACTGAGACCGGGGTTTCACTCTGACATGACCGTCTCGGGGAGCGGAAATGTCACATCTTTCAATATGGGTATTACAAGATCTTCAAAGAGTGGCACACTACCTTGCTGAATCTTTGTCAGTCATCTCAAGAACAAAGTCCCTCAGTTCTGCTTCAGACTGAGGTCACATAGCAGACTAGAATGCTTTTCCCTTCTATTGAGGGGTGTGTCCTCTGTATGTATATCCTTCCATCCCTCTGTTGGGAAAACCTTTACTGACATTCATCCAAGACTGTGGCACTATGATCCTCACATAGTATCTTACTGACTGAGGTATGTCTGGTTCCCTCGTCTTGAGCTGGCCTCAAAAGAACTATGGAGATCAGACTGTTTCTTGATTCTCCTCATGCAGAACAAGGGGTCTCTTCAAACCAATCTCCAGTCCCTGTTCCCTATGGCCTGGATGTTGAGAACATAGAGTTTGCATATCTGCAGTTGCTTGAAGGTGTCTCTAAGATCCTTCTGGCTTCCTGGAAAGATTCCACCAAGAGATGTTATACTTTTAAATTGGAGAGGTTTGCCAACTGGTTTGAGGGTAAAGCCCTAGATCATTTCGCTTGTTCTACCCAAAACATGCTGGCATTCCTCTGGCATCTTTCTGAGTCTGGTATAAAAAGCAACTCCTTAAAGGTTCATCTCAACATTTTCCTTCGGCCACCGCACAGTGGAGAGGAGTGTGGGAGCCCTGCCCCGCCCCCCCTCCTGAACCAGCAGGAGAGCACGCTCTTGCACAGCAGCACCGGGCCTTTTTCCTTCGGCCACCGCACAGTGGAGAGGAGCGTGGGAGCCCTGCTCCGCCCCCCCCTCCTGAACCAGCAGGAGAGCACGCTCTTTAGCACAGCAGCACCTGGCCATTTTCCTTCAGCCACCGCACAGTGGAGAGGAGCGTGGGAGCCCTGCTCCGCCCCCCTCCTGAACCAGCAGGAGAGCACGCTCTTTAGCACAGCAGCACCGGACCATTTTCCTTTGGCCACCGCACAGTGGAGAGGAGCGTGGGAGCCTTGATCCGCCGCCCTCCTGAACCAGCAGGAGAGCACGCTCTTTAGCACAGCAGCACCGGGCCATTTTCCTTCGGCCACCGCACAATGGAGAGGAGCGTGGGAGCCCTGCTCCGCCCCCCTCCTGAACCAGCAGGAGAGCACGCTCTTTAGCATAGCAGCACTGGGCCATTTTTTTTCATCCACTGCACAGTGGAGAGGAGCATGGGAGCCCTGTTCCCCCCCCCCTCCTGAACCAGCAGGAGAGCACGCTCTTGCACAGCAGCACCGGGCCATTTTCCTTCGGCCACCGCGCAGTGGAGAGGAGCGTGGGAGCCCTGCTCCGCCCCCCCTCCTGAACCAGCAGGAGAGCATGTGTCCTGCGGCAGGGGAGAGAGACTGGGTCGGCGTGGGAATCCAGCTCCGCCTACTACGCCCCTCCCCGCGGCCTCGAACACACTTTTTCCACCACAGAGCAGCTCCACTGCTATCGGGAGCTGCCCCTACCAAGACTCAGCGTCCCGCGGCAGGGGAGAGAGATTGGGTCGGCGTGGGAGTCCAGCTCCGTCTCCCGACGCGCCCCCCCCCACAACCTCTATACCAAACTTACTACTGAAACGACGGGAAACCAACATAACAATTTCCACAAGAAGGAATCGTAACAATTGGCAAACATGAATCTCCTATGGATCCTATTGATCTATCTAATAAGCAATAACATTAAGGATGTTATCTCACTCCATCCAAAACTTCACTCTGTCCTTTACCCTGACATACCCATTAGGCTTCTAATCAACCAACAGGAAGAAAGAGTAAATCATATTAAAGTAATCACAAGCAACAGCAGACAACATCGTATCCTCAAAAAGAGGACAAGGGAAGTAAAACCTATCAAAATCACCACACTCACCGGACCCATCACAAACACTTCTGTTTCCTGCGCTTACCTCAACACTAGATCGGTAAGGAATAAAGCTTCCTTAATCAAAGATTGGATCATCAGCAAGCAATTAGCTTGCCTCTTTCTAACGGAAACTTGGCTACTGTCTGAAGAGGATCCAATATTAAATGACCTTATACCAGATAACTATAAAATTCACATGTTAAATCGCGAAGACAGGAGAGGGGGAGGATTGGCAGTCATCCTTAAGGAAGAACTCAAACTGAACTTAGTAGATTCCAAGATAACCAACCAGTTAGAAATACTAGTTTGCAAAATTAGTAACAAGGATCTAGAAGAATCCCTCTCCTGCATTCTATTTTATGTCCCGCCAAAAAGCTGGTCAAAAGCCAGAGAGGACTTCTACGAATTCATTCTACATAATTCAATTACTCCGTCTTACAATATTATAGCAGGAGACGTAAACCTACATTTAGAGAACGAGGACAATCCAGACGCGTAAGATTTTAAAAACTTCCTATCCTCACTCAATTACAATCTCCCTTTACCCACACAAACACACGAAAAAGGCTATCAATTAGATTTGGTAGCTATGTCCACAAAGGAGATCCTAGATCCTTCTATTTCTTTATCTGGTGCCATGCTATCTGGTCCGACCATTTCATCTGCTACTTTAACTTAATTTGGAATCACCCAAAAGCAAAAACTCACCCAAAGATAAAAAAAGATCATCTCACAAGGGGCCATATCAATCCAGAGGAATACTGGGCACATTATGAATTACGTGAGGAAATAGAAGAAGGGGATGATTTTTGGGAATATTGGACGAAAACAAGCACATCCATTTTAGATAAAATTGCCCCTAAACGAAATAGTAAAAACTGCTCAAATAAATATAATAAATGGTTCGACTCTGAACTATTAAAAATGAAACAATTAGTAAGACGACTAGAAAGGATCTGGAATAAAACGAGAGAAATATCAGACCGGAACAATTGGAGATCCAACATAAAGGACTACAAACAATTGATAAAAGAAAAACGAAAAGCATTCTACTCATCCAAAATTAATACATCCAATACGAGTTCGAAAGGAATCAACACTAAAGAACTGTTCAACTTGGTTACAAATTTATTTGACACCACACGTCACAATCAATCCATCCACGATACGACACTACCGTCAGCAAACGATCTAGCACAGCATTTTGATTCAAAAATTATAAACCTAAGGAACAACTGTTCGACAAACAACATACATGCACATCAAATAGCCAGCATACACGGAAATGAAATACCAGTGGATATGATTTGGAACTCCTTTCAGGATCTAAAATGGAATAATTTTGTCAAACTCTATAACAAGTATTCTAAATCACACTGCATTCTAGATCCCTATCCCCCTGGCATTATGAAAGCAGCCCCATTAAGACTTTAAATTAACAGTGTGGAGCTATCTGACCAACAATTTCAAAAATGGAAAATTCCTAACTAATAATGGTCACATTATAATCACCCCAATTCCAAAAAATTGTAAACAACCCTTAACATCAGTAACCAACTATAGACCAGTAGCATCCATTCCATTCTTTGTAAAAATAATGGAAGGCCTAGTACATACCCAGTTGATGGACTACCTCGACCAGTTCTCTCTACTACATGAAACCCAATCTGGCTTCAGACCTCTGTTTAGCACCGAGACAGTAATCGCGGCGACCCTGGATTACCTACGCTCCTTATTCAGCAAGGGCCATAACGCCCTAATCATGCAATTTGACATGAGCTCGGCCTTTGACCTGGTGGATCATGAGAAATTGCTGCAATGCTTAGACGCAATAGGCATCGAAGGAGAGGTATTTGACTGGTTCCGAGGATTCCTTATGTCCCGCACCTATCAAGTATGTTTTAATCACAACCTCTCTAAAACCTGGAGAAACCCATCTGCTCTTCAACGTCTACATGTCATCACTAGGCGTGCAGCTGGCCCAGCGGGGTATAAAATTATTCCGTTACGCAGATGACTTCACAATCATTATCCCATTCACTACTTCTCCCTCTGAAACTACCCCCATGGCAACAGAAGCACTAAACCTGATGGAACAATGGACCACAAAATTCAGACTGAAGCTTAACTCAGAAAAAACTAAATTCTTCATAGCCTCGCCACACCCACCTGTCACTACAACTCCACTATGCATCAACAATCTCAGCTACCCTATTCAACCTACTATGAAGGTTCTGGGGGTAATTCTGAAGCAAGGCCTAACCATGAAAGACCAAGTGGACTCCCTAGTCAGAAAGGGTTTTTTTACTCTCTGGAAACTTAGGTCCATTAAAGCATACTTCGACGCTACATCATTCAGAATTCTGGTACAAGCCCTAATACTAAGCCATATCGATTATTGTAACATTGCCCATCTGGCAGTCTCCCAGAAGAACATGCAGAGACTACAACTGGTACAAAATGCAACAGTCAGGTTGATCTTTGGGTTGAAGAAGTCCAATCACATTACCCCTGCCTACCAACTCCTACACTGGCTGCCAATGGAGGCACGTGTGAAGTTCAAGCTAGGATGTCTCTGCTATCCGGTCTAGCCCCTAAATATATAACCGACCTCTTTTCCTTCTCAACCAACAGACATAAGAGGAGTACACACCTGCAGTTTGTCTCCCCATCGGCTAGAGGATGTAAATTTAAGAAACACCATCAACATCTTCTATCGTATCAAGCAGCCTTATGGGGCAAAGACCTGGAAAAACTAATTAAACACGCGAATAACTATGGCGAATTTAGGAAACACCTAAAAATATACCTGTTCTTGAAGCACCTAGGTAATGAATCTGGAGAATCGCTCCCATCACAATCTTGCCCTTAAATCTGATCCCTAAACTGTTAGCCACTAATCTCTAACTATGTATGTTCCACTCAATTTGTAGCATCTTTTTAATCATTGTAAACCGCATAGAACTTCACGGTCCTGCGGTATATAAACTGTTATTATTATTATTATTACAATAAGTGCTTACCATCACCATGTGGGAGGTAAGCCTATCTTATAAAGCTTCTAGTTGTTCACTTCATGAGAGGTTTGCTGTTAAAGTCCCCCACCAATCAAGCCTCCAACTGTCATGGCACTTTAACTTCTTCCTGATTGAGGAGGTGAAAACTTCTTTTGAGCCATTTCTGTCATCTGACATTCACTTCACTTGTTTAAAAGCAGGCTGAAAACCCACCTTTTTGATATAGCTTTCAATCCTTAACCCTACTCCTCTGCCCTCCAACCCAGCCAGCTGATTAACTGTTCCCCTTAATTGTATCCATGACATCCTGTTTGTTTGTTTTGCCTGTTTAGATTGTAAGCTCTTTCGAGCAGGGACTGTTTTCTTAGTCTTTGTGACTCTGTACAGCGCTGCGTACTATAGAAATAGTAGTAGTAGTAGTAATTACTTCTGTCACAGACTGAAAGAGCTTCAGGACCTAGTAGCAGATCAACCTTACACACAGTTTCATCACAATAGAGTAGTTCTCAGCATGTACCCTAAATTTCTTCGTAACGTGGTGCCAAGAGTTCCATCTTAACCAGTCAATTGTCCTGCCAACATTCTTCTCAAAACCTTATGCCCATCCTGATGAAAGTGCACTTCACACCTTGTACTGTAAGCAAGCCTTGGCCTATCTGGAGCATACTAAAATCCATAGCTCTCCTGGCTTTTTACTTTCTTTGACCCAATCAGGATGGGGGTAACCATATGTTAATACAATCTTCTATCTAATTGGATAATATGCATCTCTGCACTTACACACCTAGGATGTGCTAAACAAAATACTTCTGTTTGGTGTTCACAGAAGAAAAACATGGAGAAGGACCACAGTTAGTCAGAAAAGATACACCTGAGAATGGAATGGATACTGCACAGTTAACAGAAGAAAGTGTTTATGAACAACTTGAAAAATTGAAGTTGGCAATAGTGCTGCCCGATTCGCGATTTAAATCGATTCACTGATTCACTTTGGGTGAATCAATTCGAATTGATCTGTTTTTGAAGAAAATCGGATTTACCGATTTGTCGGCCCCCTTGGTAGAGACCCGTTTGGGCTTTCCCTCTGCCACAGGAGTCCTTGCTTCTGATGTAACTTCCGGTTTTGCAAAACCGGAAGTTACATTGAAGCAAGGACTCCTGTGGCAGAGGGAAATCCCGAATGGGTCTCTGCGTGCAGATTAGTGACAGCAAGGCTCTCTCCTTCCTGGGCGTTAGTATGTCTCCTCTCCTCCCTGGCCAGGCAAAAGCGGTGGTAGCGAATGTAATTCATTACTCTGCCACTATTCTGGGCGTCTTCTCTCCATTCGGCCGCCCAAGCAGAAACAGGAAGTTTTCACTGAGGGCAGGCTGCAGTGGAGAGAAGACGCAAGGAATGGTGGTAGGAGTGAATCGCTAAATAACTACCGCCACTGGCAACACGTAACGTCAAAATAAAGGTAGATGGAGGGAGAGGGGAGATGGACTTGGGGGAGTTGGTGGACTGGAGGAGAGATGGGGAGAAGATGGATGGGAGAAATGAACTTGGTGGAGGGGGGAAAATAAACTTGGGGGAGATCATGGGGGGAGAGATAGAAGAAACAATGGATCTAAAAAAACAGAAGAGGGAGAGAGATGGTGGACAATGGAATTTAGGGAGTGAAGGAACAGAAAGGGAGAGAAGTTGGACACAAGGGATGGTGTAGGGGATAGAGATACTGGATAGGAGGGTAGTTAGAAATAGGGAGAGCTGGTGGGGAAGGAGGGAGAGATGCTGGATGAAAGGGTAGCTGAGAAAAGGAGAGAGATGGTGGATCTGGGTATGGTGGGATCCATCGCTGCAGCTACGGGAATAGAGGCAGAAAAAAGGAAAGATGCCAGACCTCCAGGGGAGAGAAGGAAAATGGAAGGGGAGAACAGAAATGGGATGGTTACCACGGAGAAAGAGGAAAACGACAAATGGGTAAGAGACCCTGGCAAGCAAGTTATCAGAAGACGTTTGTTGCTGAGCCTGGGAACAACATGATTTGAAAAATGACCAGACAACAAAAGGTAAAAAAATAATTTTATATTCTGTTTTGTGATTATAATGTGTCAGATTTGAAATTTGTATCCAGAGCTGTGAGCTAGGATTTAACAGAGAGAGGAAAAGTCTTTTTTTGTTTGATTATTTTGTTTGCACCACAGTGTGGGTAGGAGAGGGCAAACGGGGTAAAAGAGGCTATAAAATAAACATCTAATTGTGCAGGAAAATCAAATCGAAAAATCGATTCAATAGGCTGAATTGAATCGAATTGAAATATTTTTTATCCCAAGACAAGCAGGCAGCCTATTCTCACATATGGGTGATGTCATCCACGGAGCCTGGATGCGGTCAGCCTCACAAGCATACTTGCTTGTAGAAAACTTCAGAAGTTTCGAGTCAGCTGCACCGCGCATGCGTGAGTGCCTTCCCACCCAGCACAGAATGCGTCTCCTCAGTTTTCCATGGAGCCAAGAAGTCTGTACTTTGACACTCTATGTTGAATTTTGTTCGCTACGTGCCTTCTCTCACCACGGTTTGTGTTCTTTTTAGTCACGAATCACTGTGTCACTTACTTTCTTTTAATTAATAAATAAATAAATAAATAAATAAAATAGAAGATATTTTATTTTTCTTCGTCGACTGACTGTGTAGCAAGTGCCAGCGTGTGATTTCTCTCGCGGACCCACACTGCTGGTGCCTTAAGTGCCTCGGGCCTGATCATAGTCCTAAGTCGTGCGAGCGCTGTGCTACTCTTCAACCTTGAGCCCTTAAACGTCATCGGGTTTTAGTGGAAAAACTCTTCAGGATGGACTCTTCAGTGACACCCTCAACCTCGAGTGCTGCCTCGGTTCCACCTTACATCAAGGGTCCTCCTGCTTCCACGACTCCAATCTCGAATCTCATCAGACCTTCCTCGTTTGGATCGTCTTTGGCCTTGAATACACCTGTTTTGTCTTCCCCTGTGCTTCCCTCGGGTCAAATACCTAAGCAGAAGGTTCTGGCGGTGGTCCTCAAGCTCTCCAAGACCTCCAAGTCAAAGCACATCTCCACTGCCACCTTGGAGTCTTTAGCCTCAGCAAGTGGTCCGATTTCAGACACGGATCCACATTTGCAGGCTTCTCCAGACCATTTTGGAGGAGCAATTTGTTCAGTTTCTGAGCAAATATGGTTCTGCCTCGACTTTGCCTTCTATAATCCAGCCTAGGCAATCAGCAGTCTCCCGTGAGGTCAAGTCCCTGCCTGTGCCTCTAGCTGAAGCTTCACACTCTATGCAAGGAGTAGATTCTTTGCGAGTGTCTCGACAGGAATCCTCACACTCCATACAAGGAGCAGAGTCTTTGGGAGTGCTTTGAGATTCCTCGATCCAAACCACTGAGTTTCGATCTACAGCTTCTAGCCCTATTCATTCACCAGCGACATTACCTGTTTCCATACATAGGTTGAAGTCTCCTCGATCCTACTTGCTTCCAGACACCACTCTCGTCGTCGATCGAGGCCCTCATTAAGACATCCATCGAGGCGCAGGTCTTCTTCCAAAGAGTAACCTTCCTCATCCAGGCCTCATTCCAGACCTTCTAGCTCTTCGAGGCCTCCAATTCCTTGATCGAGATCACCACTTCCAGATCCTGAGGACTCAGCTGCTTCAATTGCCTCCTCCAAGTCTCCATATTCTTTGGATTGCCACTTTTCCAGAGAGACTTCGCCTTCGTTCTCCAGTCGAGGTGCCTCGAGGTCATCGAGCCCCTCTCGAGGCAGGGCCTTGGCGTATCAGCTGTCTTTCTCTTCCTTCCTTCGTCAGATGGCTGATGACCTGGAAATTCAATTAGATGCTGGTTCTAAATACTCTAAGGAGTATCTCGAAGTAATGCATCTGCCTCAACCTCCTGCAGAGTCACTTAAGCTCCCTCTTAACCGGCTTTTGTCTCAAGCTTTCAAACAATGTCTGGAGACTCCTTATGTTATACCTGCTGTTCCAGGCAAGTTGGACGCGAGGTATAGAACTCTACATTGCAGCGGGTTTGAGAATTCACAGTTATCTCACCAATCCCTCCTTGTGAAGTCCTCGTTGAAAAGAACCCATCCTTCCAGGGTCTATGCTGCAGTTCCTCCTCGAAGAGAGGGTAAGACCATGGACAAGTTTGGACGTCGTCTTTATCAAAATGCTATGATGTCTTCCAAAGTCCTCAGCTACAATTTTGTCTTCATTATTTATCTCAAGTTCCTCATTGATATTCTTCCAGGCTTTCTGAAGAACCTGGATCAACATAGGCATTTCGAGTTCCAAGAAGTAACATAGTAACATAGTAACATAGTAGATGACGGCAGATAAAGACCCGAATGGTCCATCCAGTCTGCCCAACCTGATTCAATTTAAATTTTTTTTTTTTTTTTTTTCTTAGCTATTTCTGGGCGAGAATCCAAAGCTTGGTACTATGCTTGGGTTCCAACTGCCGAAATCTCTGTTAAGACTTACTCCAGCCCATCTACACCCTCCCAGCCATTGAAGTCCTCCCCTGCCCATCCTCCACCAAACGGTCATACACAGACACAGACCGTACAAGTCTGCCCAGTAACTGGCCTAGTTCAATATTTAATATTATTTTCTGATTCTAAATCTTCTGTGTTCATCCCATGCTTCTTTGAACTCAGTCACAGTTTTACTCTCCACCACCTCTCTCGGGAGCGCATTCCAGGCATCCACCACCCTCTCTGTAAAGTAGAATTTCCTAACATTGCCCCTGAATCTACCACCCCTCAACCTCAAATTATGTCCTCTGGTTTTACCATTTTCCTTTCTCTGGAAAAGATTTTGTTCTACATTAATACCCTTTAAGTATTTGAACGTCTGAATCATATCTCCCCTGTCTCTCCTTTCCTCTAGGGTATACATATTCAGGGCTTCCAGTCTCTCCTCATACGTCTTCTGGCGCAAGCCTCCTATCATTTTCGTCGCCCTCCTCAGGACCGCCTCAAGTCTTCTTACGTCTTTCGCCAGATACGGTCTCCAAAACTGAACACAATACTCCAAGTGGGGCCTCACCAATGACCTGTACAGGGGCATCAACACCTTCTTCCTTCTACTGACTACGCCTCTCTTTATACAGCCCAGAATCCTTCTGGCAGCAGCCACTGCCTTGTCACACTGTTTTTTCGCCTTTAGATCTTCGGACACTATCACCCCAAGGTCCCTCTCCCCGTCCGTGCATATCAGCTTCTCTCTTCCCAGCATATACGGTTCCTTCCTATTATTAATCCCCAAATGCATTACTCTGCATTTCTTTGCATTGAATTTTAGTTGCCAGGCATTAGACCATTCCTCTAACTTTTGCAGATCCTTTTTCATATTTTCCACTCCCTCTTCAGTGTCTACTCTGTTACAAATCTTGGTATCATCTTCAAAAAGGCACACTTTTCCTTCTAACCCTTCAGCAATGTCACTTACATACATATTGAACAGGATTGGCCCCAGCACCGAACCCTGAGGGACTCCACTAGTCACCTTTCCTTCCTTCGAGCGACTTCCATTAACCACCACCCTCTGGCGTCTGTCCGACAGCCAGTTTCTGACCCAGTTCACCACTTTGGGTCCTAACTTCAGCCCTTCAAGTTTGTTCAACAGCCTCCTATGAGGAACTGAATCAAAGGCTTTGCTGAAATCCAAGTAAATTACATCTAGCATATGTCCTCGATCCAGCAATCTGGTCACCCAATCAAAAAATTCAATCAGGTTCGTTTGGCACGATTTACCTTTTGTAAAGCCATGTTGCTTCAGATCCTGTAACCCATTAGATTCGAGGAAATACACTATCCTTTCTTTCAGCAACACTTCCATTATTTTTCCAACAACTGAAGTGAGGCTCACTGGCCTGTAGTTTCCTGCTTCATCCCTGTGACCACTTTTATGAATAGGGACCACATCCGCTCTCCTCCAATCCCCAGGAATCACTCCTGTCTCCAGAGATTTGTTGAACAAGTCTTTAATAGGACTCGCCAGAACCTCTCTGAGCTCCCTTAGTATCCTGGGATGGATCCCGTCTGGTCCCATCGCTTTGTCCACCTTCAGTTTTTCAAGTTGCTCATAAACACCCTCCTCCGTGAACGGCGCAGAATCTACTCCATTTTCTCGTGTAACTTTGCCAGACAATCTCGGTCCTTCTCCAGGATTTTCTTCTCTGAACATAGAACAGAAGTATTTGTTTAGCACATTTGCTTTCTCCTCATCACTCTCCACATATTTGTTCCCAGCATCTTTTAGCCTAGCAATTCCATTTTTTATCTTCCTCCTTTCACTAATATATCTGAAAAAATTTTTATCTCCCTTTTTTACATTTTTAGCCATTTGTTCTTCCGCCTGTGCCTTCGCCAAACGTATCTCTCTCTTGGCTTCTTTCAGTTTCACCCTGTAGTCCTTTCTGCTCTCCTCTTCTTGGGTTTTTTTTATATTTCATGAACGCCAACTCTTTCGCCTTTATTTTCTCAGCCACTAGGTTGGAGAACCATATTGGCTTCCTTTTTCTCTTGTTTTTATTGATTTTCTTCACATAAAGGTCCGTAGCCATTTTTATCGCTCCTTTCAGCTTAGACCACTGTCTTTCCACTTCTCTTATGTCCTCCCATCCTAACAGCTCTTTCTTCAGGTACTTTCCCATTGCATTAAAGTCCGTACGTTTGAAATCTAGGACTTTAAGTATCGTGCGGCCGCTCTCCACTTTAGCCGTTATATCAAACCAAACCGTTTGATGATCGCTACTACCCAGGTGAGCACCCACTTGAACATTAGAGATACTCTCTCCATTTGTGAGGACCAGATCCAATATCGCTTTTTCCCTTGTGGGTTCCGTCACCATTTGTCTGAGCAGAGCCTCTTGAAAGGCATCCACAATCTCCCTACTTCTTTCCGATTTCGCAGACTGAACCTTCCAGTCCGCATCCGGCAGGTTGAAATCTCCCAACAGCAGAACCTCCTCTTTCCTTCCAAACTTTTGGATATGCACAATCAGATCCTTATCAATTTGCTGCGATTGAGTCGGAGGTCTGTAGACTACACCCACGTAGATAGAAGTTCCATCTTCTCATTTCAGAGCAATCCATATCGCTTCTTCCTCTCCCCAGGTCCCTGGTCCCTGGCATTTCGGTCGCTTGGATATTGATCTTTACATAGAGAGTTACTCCTCCACCTTTATGACCATCTCTGTCCTTCCTAAAAAGATTATATCCCGGTATGTTTGCATCCCATCCATGTGATTCACTGAACCATGTCTCTGTGATAGCGACAATATCTAGATCTGCCTCTAACATCAGGGCTTGCAGATCATGAACTTTGTTGCTTAGACTGTGAGCATTTGTGGTCATCGCTTTCCAGCTATTTTTCAGCGATAATCTCCTTTTTCGTATGGATTTTTGTGTCGTTTCACTTTCCGTTGCAATACTAAGAAATGAGTTGCTGATATTGCTTATGTTGCAGCCTTTACTACTATCACATCTTTTCTTTTGCCGGGGGTAGTCTCTATAATTGTCCTTCGTACATACACCACCCCCACCTTCTAGTTTAAATGCCTAGAAAAATATTGTCTAAATTTCTCTGCAAGGTTTCTTTTTCCTGCTGTAGTAATATGTAGCCCCTCAGTGCAATATAGCTTCTTGTCCTTCCATGTATTTTCCCATCCTCCTATGTACCTGAAGCCTTCTTGATGACACCAGGCTCTGAGCCATCTATTAAAGTCCTCTGTGTTTTTCACTCTTTGCACTCCTTTTCCATATGCAGGCAGTATTTCAGAAAAAGCTAAAGTCTTTACAAAAGGTTTCACGCCCTCACCAAGCTCCCGAAAAGCTTTCTGTGCTGCAAGTGTGGAGTTGTTGGCCAGGTCATTTGTTCCCAGATGGATAACAACATCAGTGTTAAAATCCTTAGTTTCTTCCTTAATTATAGTCAGTATTTGCCTGGAACTCCTGGTAGCTGAGGATCCTGGAAGACATTTCACTATTTTGGTCTCCTCGCCCTGTGTTCCAAGGTTAATGCCTCTGATGATGGAATCCCCCAACAGTAATAGTTTTCTGTTTTTGGCTTTTTTATTTGTACTTAGGGTGCGCTTGTTCTCTTGAGTTACCTTCATTGGTTCCAGTCCCACCTCCCTTCTGTTTTCCTGAGTATCGGAGTGCACTAGTGGAGCGAAGGAATTCTGTAGAGGTAATATTAGTGAAGGTGGATGTTTCTGTGTTACATGTCGCAGTCTTCCTGAGCCTACTGTGACCCATTTATTCCTGGGCTGTTTTATTCTTTGAGGTAGAGGTGGTAAGTTGGTATGATTTTGTGGAGTGATGGAAGCTGCTTTAATTGTATTCAATTCCTGTTTAAGTTTGCAGAGCTCCTCCTTAATACTGGCAAGTTGAAGACAGATGGGGCAAGCCTTAAGCCTCCAAATAGTATGTCTTGGAATTAAAGCACCACAGTGATTGCATAGAATAAAGGTCATCTTGATTGGTTGTGAAGTGGCTTGATTTGAGTAGTCCTGATTATATGGGTCTCTATATATGAATAGTGGTCCCTGGGGTTGGTGGGACTATAAGTAAGACTACTAGTAAGGCAGAAATATAGGCTCTATACCACCTAAAACACAGTATTTTAAACAAAAATGCAAGTTCTATCAGTGCTACCCTAAAACACAGGATTTATAACAGGATTTTCCCTACTTTAGTCACCCTGAGCCACAGGCACCAGAAATATAGGCTCTATACCACCTAAAACACAGTATTTTAAACAAAAATGCAGGAAGAGGAAATAAGATTTAACAGAGGAAAGAGAAGGATTTATTTTTTTGTGCTTTTTTATATTTTTTTTTTAGTAAGAAACAGGGAGGAGAAGAGAAATTAAGCAGATATAATGCTGAAAACCAGTGAAAAGAGCAGAATATGAAATGCTGAGTAACTTAGCTTTTAGATGTTCACAGGGCAGCCTTGTTTCAGCACTGTCCCAAAGATAATGCAATTAACCTTAGAAGTAAAACAGAGCCCCTCCCTTCTCCACCTAATCAGCAGAAAACAATGGCTGAATACTGGTAAGACAGAAATATAGGCTCTATACCACCTAAAACACAGTATTTTAAACAAAAATGCAGGTTCTATCAGTGCTACACTAAAACACAGGATTTATAACAGGATTTTCCCTACTTTAGTCACCCTGAGCCACAGGCACCAGAAATATAGGCTCTATACCACCTAAAACACAGTATTTTAAACAAAAATGCAGGAAGAGGAAATAAGATTTAACAGAGGAAAGAGAAGGATTTATTTTTTTGTGCTTTTTTATATATTTTTTTTTAGTAAGAAATAGGGAGGAGAAGAGAAATTAAGCAGATATAATGCTGAAAACCAGTGAAAAGAGCAGAATATGAAATGCTGAGTAACTTAGCTTTTAGATGTTCACAGGGCAGCCTTGTTTCAGCACTGCTATTTTGTCACAACTCAGATTACATCTTCTCCAGTCATATTACGATGCCTTTGAACTGTCTGCTAGGGCCACTGCTTTCTCTGTATCAATGCGCCGCTTGGCCTGGCTTCGCACCATTGACATGGACCTAATCTTCAGGACTGTCTGGTTAACATTCCTTGTGAGGGCAATGACCTCTTTGATGAATCCATAGAGGCGGCCACTAAGAAATTGTCTGAACATGAAAAATATTTTGCTTCCATTGTCAGACCAAAGCCAAAACCATCTCCTGCAAAATCTTCATGCCCTCCTCCAGTTTCCCAGAGGCGTTATGTTCCAAGGGCGGCTCCTTATACTCGAGCACCTCCCAAGAAACCGCAACAGCAGAAGCAACAGAAACATCAGCCTTCTGCGCCTAAGGCTTTGCAGCCTTTTTGACTGTTTTAAACAGAGCATAACCTCCATTGTTCTGCCTCTGTCCTCCCTTCCCCCCATAGGCGATCGTCTCCATCATTTTTACCATCAATGAGATACCATTATATCCGACCTCTGGGTACTGTCAATAATCAGGGAAGGATACTCTCTTCATTTGACACAGATTCCACCAAAGCTTCCTCCTGGAAGAGTATCCTTCCAATCCATCTCAGACCGCCCTTCTTCTTCAGGAAGCTCAGGCTCTGCTTCGTCTCCATGCCATCGAGGAAGTTCCTCTGGAACAGCAGAGCAGGGGTTTTTACTCCGTTACTTCCTAGTTCCGAAGAAGACGGGCGATCTGCAACCCATTCTGGATCTCAGGACTCTCAACAAATTTTTAGTCAAAGAGAAATTTTACATCTTGTCCCTGGCGTCCCTTTACCCCCTTTCTAGATCAGAACGATTGGTTATGTTCTCTAGATCTCAAGGAGGCTTACACTCACATCCCCATTCATCCGACCTCCCGACAGTACCTCAGATTTCAGGTGGGGAATCTGCATTTTCAATACAGAGTGCTACCCTATGGCCTGGCTTCATCTCCCAGAATGTTCACCAAGTGCCTCTTAGGGGTAGCAGCAGCTCTAAGGAACCATGGTCTTCAGGTGTTTTCCTACTTTGATGACTGGCTCATCAAAGATTCAACATCTCAGGGGGTTATTGTAGCGACCCTACGGACTACGTGGTTCCTACAAAGTTTGGGATTTGAAATCAACTTTCCCAAATCCCAAGTTCAGCCCTCTCAGAATCTACAGTTCATCGGAGCTGTTCTGGACACTATCCTCAACATTCCTTCCTCAGCATTCCTTCCTCAACAACGTCTGGATACTCTTCTTCAGCTCTGTCACAAAGTGTCTTCTCGTTCTTCACTCTCAGCAAGACACATGATGGTACTAGGTCACATGGCCTCCACAGTACACGTGATTCCTTTTGCCAGACTTCACCTCAGAATTCCTCAGTAGACCCTGGCATCTCAGTGGATGCAGGCTTGCGATCCACTGTCTCGACACATTACAGTCACTCCTTCATTGAGACAGTCTCTCCGCTGGTGGATGCTCTCTTCCAATCTCTCCAGAGGATTACTGTTTCAGACGCCATCTCATCAGAAGGTCCTCATGACAGATTATTCGACCTACGCTTGGGGGCTCACTTCGACAGTCTCCATACTCAAGGCATGGATAGTCAGTGTCATATTAATCTGTTGGAACTCAGAGTGATCTTCAATGCTCTCAAAGCTTTTCAACATCTTCTTCACGACCAGGTAGTCCTCATCCGGACGGACGGACAACCAAGTTGCCATGTACTATGTCAACAAGCAGGGAGAAACGGTATCTCTCTTCCTTTGTCAAGAAGCTCTGAAGGTTTTGGACGGGGCAATCCTCCACAACACCTTCCTGAAAGCTGTTTACATCCAAGGGGTGAAAAACTGTTTGGCGGACAAATTGCGTAGTATTCTGCAACTTCAAGAATGGACACTCAATTCCTCGCCTCTTCATCACATTTTTTCTTAGTGGGGGAGTCCTCAGATAGATCTCTTTGCA
The DNA here is from genome assembly GCF_902459505.1 of Geotrypetes seraphini. Taxonomy (NCBI): domain Eukaryota; kingdom Metazoa; phylum Chordata; class Amphibia; order Gymnophiona; family Dermophiidae; genus Geotrypetes; species Geotrypetes seraphini. The sequence goes on from NC_047086.1 coordinate 275,492,107, forward strand.
TCTCCCCACAATCACAAACTGCCTCAGTTCTGCTCCAGGATATATTCTCCTCATTGCCTCGAGGCAGATGCTTTTCTACTGGAATGGACGAATCTCTTCCTGTATGCAATTCCTCCATTCCCTCCCATTCTCAAAACTCTTGTCAAGTTGAAGAACGATCATGCCACCATGATTCTGATATCTCCTCGGTGGCTGAGACAACCTTCTACTTCAACTCAGCAGCAGGGAGCCATACCTTCTACCAGTTTTTTCGTCTCTGCTTACACAGAGTCAAGGATCTCTACTTCATCCCAACCTGCAGTCTCTACACCTGACAGCTTGGTACCTCACAACATAATTCCTCTTCAGTTTTCTCAACCTGTAAGAGACATAAGAACATAAGAAATGCCTTCACCAGATCAGACCTTAGGTCCATCCAGACCGGTGACCCGCATAAGTGGAGGCCAAGCTAGGTGTTCCCTGATGATCCCTCAATGTGATTTGCAAGAAGGTGTGCATCCAATTTACCTTTGAATCCCAGAATGGTGGTCTCCGTCACAACCTCCTCTGGGAGAGCATTCCAAGCATCCACCACTCGCTGTGTGAAACAGAATTTCCTGACATTTGTCCTGGGCCTGAAGCCCCTCAGTTTCAGTCCATGACCTCTTGTCCGTGTCACATTTGACAATGTGAATAACGATGTTTCTTGCTCTATTATGTCGAATCCTTTTATTATTTTAAAAGTCTCTTATCATATCCCCTCGCAGTCTTCTCTTTTCGAGGGTGAACGAACCCAGTTTTCCAAGTCGTTCCTTGTAGCTCAGATTCTCCATACCTTTTACTAGTTTCGTGGCCCTCCTCTGTACCCTCTCCAGTAGGGTTATATCCTTCTTTAGATAGGGAGACCAGTGTTGGATACAATATTCCAAGTGTGGTCTGACTATCGCTCTGTAAAGCGGCATTATGACGTCCGCCGATCTACTCGTGATCCCCTTCTGTATCATGCCCAGCATCCTGTTTGCTTTCTTTGCCACCGCTGCACATTGAGCCGACGGCTTCAGGGTCCTGTCTATCAGTACCCCCAGGTCTCTTTCTTGTTCGCTCTTGCCCAAAGTTACACCTAACATTTTATATTCATGTTCCTTGTTTTTCCTACCCAGGTGCATTACTTTGCATTTTTCTATATTAAACTTCATCTGTCACATTTCCGCCCATTTCTCCAGCTGGTTCAAATCCTTCTGCAGTTCTTCGCTGTCCTTTGTGTCCCAACTACCCGACCTAGTTTTGTGTCATCTGCAAACTTGATAATATTGCTTGTTGTTCCCTCTTCCAGTCATTTATGAAGATATTGAATAAGATGGGCCCAAGAACCGAGCCCTGGAGCACACCGCTTGTCACCTTCTCCCAGTCCGAGAACTTCCCATTTACGCTGACCCTCTGCAATCTGTTCTCCAGCCATTTGCCTATCCATCTTAGTATGTCCCCTTCTATTCCATGGCTTTGTAGTTTCCTCAGAAGCCTTGCGTGCGGAACCTTGTCGAATGCTTTCTGGAAGTCCAAGTATTTTATATCCACTGGGTCTCCGCTATCGATTTGTTTGTTCACCTTCTCAAAAAATTGAAGTAAATTCATCAAACATGACTTCCCCTTCCTGAAGCCGTGTTGACTGGCTCTCAACAGGTTGTTATTTTCCAGGTGTTGTATCATGCTGTCCTTGATTAGTGCTTCAACCATCTTCCCAGGAAACGACGTAAGACTCGCAGGTCTATAGTTGCCCGGATCTCCCCTCGATCCTTTTTTGAAGATTGGGATGACATTCGCTATCTTCCAATCGTCTGGTATTTGGCCTGTTCTAATTGACATGTTAGCTAGGGTTTGCAATAGTTCTCCCATTTCGACCTTAAGCTCCTTTAGCACTCTCGGGTGAATTCCATCTGGCCCAGGAGATTTGTCACTTTTTAGCTTGTCAATTTGGTAGTATATTTGGTCCAAATCCACGTTCACTGTGGTGAAGCTTTCCTCTATTTCTCCCTCGAATACCCTTCCTGTTTCAGGCAGTGTCCTCATTGGTAAAGACAGAGGCAAAGAATGAATTTAGCCTATCTGCAATCTGTTTGTCTTCCTTGATGCACCCTTTTCTTCCTTGGTCGTCGAGAGGGCCTACTGCCTCTCTTGCTGTTTTTTTTCCCTTTTATATATCTAAAAAAGGGCTTGAAGTTTTTGGCTTCTCGTGCTATTTTTTCCTCGTAGACCTTTTTGGCATCTCTTACTGCCTTGTGACACTTTTTCTGATCGACCTTGTGACAGTTCCAGGCCTCCATTATTTTTTCACGTTTCCATTTTTTTCACGAGTTCCTCTTTTCCCTCACTGCATCCTTCACCTCTGTAGATAGCCAAGCTGGTTCTCCATTGTTTTTGTCTCTCCTTCCTTTGGATATCTGCGGAATGTAGAGATTCTGCGCTTCGGTGATGGTATTTTTTAGTAGGGACCATGCATGATCGACCGTTTGGATTTCGGCTGTCCTTTTCTTGAGCCGTTTTTTAACCATGGCTCTCATGCTATCATAATTCAATTTTCTGAAGTTAAAGGTTGTGGTTTGGGTCTTGATTGGTTTCCCCTTCCCGATGCTAATTTTGAAAGTGATCATGTTGTGATCGCTCGTCCCCAGCGGGGCCGTGACTTCTACATTTTAGTGGCTTCTAGAAAACCTGCCACTAGACAATGCTACCACCAAAAATGTACTAGATTTTCTACGTGGTGCATCTCTCATGACATGGAGCTTCGAGATACCTCTTTGGCTTCTGTCTTGGATTATCTTTTGCACTTGTCTACTTCTGGCCTCAAGTCTACATCCATTTGAGTCCATCTCAGTGGAATTGCTGCTTTTCATCAGCCTACTGAAGGGAAACCCCTCTCTGCTCATCCAGTGGTTTCTAAATTTATGAAAGGACTTTTCAATGTCAAATCTCCTCTCAAACCACCTCCAGTGGTTTGGGATCTTAATGTTGTTCTTGCTCAATTGATGAAGCCTCCATTTGAACCAATGTCTAAGGCTCATCTGAAATATCTCGCTTGGAAAGTGTGGTGTTTCTCATTGCCCTTGCATCTGATCGAAGAGTCAGTGAGCTGCAAGCTTTAGTTGCTGATCCACCTTTCACAGTTTTCCATCATGACAAGGTAGTCCTTCGTACTTATCCTAAATTCTTACCTAAAGTGGTTTCAGAATTTCATCTCAACCAGTCCATTGTTGTTCCAGTGTTTTTTTTCCAAGGCCTCATTCTCACCCTGGAGAATCAGTTCTTCATACTCTGGACTGTAAACGTGCTTTGGCCTTCTACTTGGAACGCACTAAACCACACAGATCTGCTCCTCAACTTTTTGTCTCCTTCAATCCAAACAAGTTGGGACATTCAATTTCTAAGCGTACCATCTCCAACTGGAAGGCTGCTTGTATATCTTCTGCTATACCCAGACTGGACTGCATCACAACCCGCACATATCAAGTCCGCTTCAACTGCAATCTCTCAAAAACATGGAGAAACCCATCAGGCGTTCCACAAGGATCTCCACTATCCCCACTACTCTTCAACGTCTATATAGCTACACTAGGCACGCAGCTAACCCAGCGAGGCATAAAAGTATTCAGCTATGCAGACGATTTCACAATCATAATCCCATTTACGGCATCCCCCTCTGAAACCATCCCCACAGCAACTGAAGCGCTAAACACGATGGAACAATGGACCACAGATTTCAAACTGAAGCTCAATTCAGAAAAAACTAAATTCTTCATAGCCTCGCCACACGCACAGAATACGACAACATCACTACACATTAACAATCTAAACTACCCCATTCAACCAACGATGAAGATCCTAGGAGTAATACTAGACCAAGGCCTAACCATGAAGGACCACATAGACTCCTTAATCAAAAGAGGGTTCTTCACTCTCTGGAAACTTAAGTCCATTAAGGCGTACTTCCACACTTCAGCTTTCAGAATGCTAGTACAATCCCTAATACTAAACCACCTGGACTATTGCAACATCACCCATCTGACGATCCCCCAGAAGCAAATGCAAAGACTACAACTGATACAAAATGCAGCAGTCAGGATGATTTTCGGGCTGAAGAAGTCCGATCACATAACCCCTTCTTACCGACTCCTACACTGGCTGCCGATGGAGGCGCGCACAAAGTTCAATCTAGGATGTCTCTGCTTCAAAGTATTAAATGGTCTAGCTCCAAAATACATCACAGATCTCTTCTCATTCCCAACCAACAGACACGAAAGAAAAACACACATGAAATTTGTCTCCCCACCGGCTAGAGGATGCAAATATAAGAGACACCATCAACAACTGCTATCATATCAAGCAGCCATATGGGGTAAAGACCTAGAAAAACTCATTGCACACACAAACAATTATGAAGAATTCAGGAAACACCTAAAAACTTACCTATTCGTGAAACACCTAGGCAACGAACCGGAACATCAACCCCCCTCGTAACATCATCACATAACTAAACTTGCAAAGTGTTAACCACAACCCTAATCACTAACTACGAACACTCTATTCAAGTCACGGAATATTTCTACTTCTGCGCAAACAGCTTGGCACTTCCTGGCCTTGCAACACACAAACTGTTGTTAACATTATTAATATTATCAGATGTAGACTGCATGGTACGAGATGTATACTGCTATACTCTTTAATTCATTGTAAGTAAAGTTTCTCTTTATTATATTGAGATGTACACTGCTAAACTCCTTAATTCATTGTACGTAAAGCTTCTCTTTATTGTATTTACATTTTCTTTTATTGTATTCACAATCTCTTTTACTGTAAACCGCCTAGAAGTCGCAAGATAGCTGGCGATATATAAAAATAAAGTTATTATTATTATTATTACAGAGTCGAGTCACAGCCCACAAAGTCAGTGCAATGGTGGCTTCAGTAGCTTTCCTCAGATCCACTCCTATTGAGGAAATTTGTAAAGCTGCCACTTGGTCCTCGGTTCATATATTCACTTCTCATTATTGTCTGGATGTGTTCTCCAGATGGGATGGCCATTTTGGCCAGAAAGTATTAAAAAATTTATGCTCCTAAGTTGCCAACACTCCCACCATCCCATTCTGGTTAGCTTGGAGGTCACCCATATGTGAGAATAGGCTGCCTGCTTGTCCTGGGATAAAGCACAGTTACTTACCGTAACAGTTATTATCCAGGGACAGTAGGCAGCTATTCTCACAACTCACCCACCTCCCCTGGTTGGATTCTCTGCTAGCTATCTGAACTGAGGAGACTTTGCCCTGTGCTGGGTGGGAAGGCACTCGCGCATGCGTGGTGCGGCAGACAACTTCTGAATTTCTACAAGCAAGTCTGCTTGCGAGGCTGTCCGCATCCGGGCTCTGTGGATGATGTCACCCATATGTGAGAATAGCTGCCTGCTGTCCCTAGATAACAGCTATTACGGTAACTGTGCTTTATGCGACCCACCTCAGTAATTACCTGAGACAAGTAGCAGATGGCCAATGATTGCCAATGATGGAACATAGACTTTGAATGTCCTGGAGGAAAAGCTGGGTTGCCAAAAATAGAAATATAAGTCCTGAGTCACGTGTGGAGAAACCTTGCCTTTTACAGAGTCAGCGCCAAGCAGCTGTTGCCGTAGGAAGTATGCTAGACTGCTGAAGTATTGGGTGAGGGCTGAGACCCATCCTATGTAAATAACAGCTAAAATGCCAAGGGCCCATCAAGAACAGTTCCATAGATGTCACTAAGAGGGTGTATACTAGAGAATGACACGGGGAAAAAAATCTGCCCCGTCACCGCCCCGTCCCACCATCCTCTGCACCGCTCCGTCACCGCCATTCCCTTCACCGCCCCGTCACCGTCACCCCTTTCACCGCCCCGTCACCGCCACTGCCATCCCATTCACTGCCCCGTTAGCGTCCCCGCAGCATCCATATAAGCCTTAGTACTGTAATATTTAGCTTATTCCTTTCTTATAAATCAAAGTTCCTGTTGCTGAACTAGAGAAAGAGATGTTCAGCTGGCAGGGCTTTGTTTATAAATTTTTATCAACACAACTAATATACTACTTTATCTTAAAGCAAAAAATAAATAAATAAATAAATATAATTTTTTTTCTACCTTTGTTGTCTGGTTTCTGCTCTCCACATCTCATTCAATTCCTTCCATCCACTGTGTGTCTTCTCTCTGCGTCTTCCATTTGCTGTTACTGTGCCTCTCCCTTCACCCTCCCCTAATTGGTCTAGCACCCATCTTCTTCCCTCCGCTCCCCCATAGTCTGGCATCTGTCTTCTTCCCTTCCAGCATCTTCTCCCCACTCTGTCTTCCACATTTCCCTTCAGGGTCTGTTCTATTCCTTCCCACCACCACCCTTCCCTCCCTCCTTTACAATCTGTTCCTTTCTACCACCCTTCAGCTCCTCTCGCATGGCCTATCTATCTACCTCCCTCCCTCTTATTTTCGTGGCACGTTACAATGTAATTTGTGCAAGCTGCTGGAGCCTGCGAGCTCTGTCCCTGTCCCATTCCCACAAACTATCTTGCTTCTGTGTTCCTATTTTCCCCATTTCTAATATCTCTTCTATGTATCTGCCATTATCCCAGGACAAGCAGGCAGGTATTCTCACTAGTGGGTGATGTCATCCGACAGAGCCCCGATACGGAAGTCTCACAAGCATGTTTTGCTTGAAGAAACTCAGAAGTTTCGAGATGCCCGCACCGTGCATGCGCCAGTGCCTTCCCGCCCGATGGTCCGTGTGTGTCTCCTCAGTTCTTTTCTTTCCGCGGAGCTGAGAAGTTTTACTTTGATTCTGCGCTGACTTAATTCCCGTTTTTTGCCTTCTAATATCCGCGGTTTTGAGTTCTTTTTACTCTTATCGTGTATTTTATTTCTTTTATTTCCTTTAAAAAAAAAAATTTCTTCCGGCGATTCGTCCGGGTCGACCGCTTGGCTCAGGCCCTGCTCCTTCGATCTCGCGGCGGAGCTTTTTCGGCCTATGTCCCGGCCAATTACCGGTTTTAAAAAGTGTAGCAAGTGCCAGCGCGCGATTTTGCTGACGGACCCGCATCGACGCTGCCTGCAGTGTCTTGATCCAGAACATTTCCCGAAATCGTGCCAGCCTTGTTCCACTCTTACAGCGCGGGCGTTTAAGCGTCGCTGTTTTTTGTGGGAGTCGATGTTCAAAATGGAAGCTGCGAAAGAACCTTCAGCTTCGACTTCGACTGCCGCTTCGCCTGCCCATGCGAAACCCACCACCACTCCTGCTGCTTCGGGTCTACTGAAGCCGGCTTCCTTTGTCCTGGTTTCGACCCCGTCTTCGGTGCTGGTGCATTCTGTCTCTTCGGATCAGGTACCGCCTTCTACCATTCCACCCGTGGTTATCAAAGTGCTGAAAGCTTCCAAGCAAAAGCACTCGACCACGAAGGAGCGTGAAGACCGTGCTGGAGGACCCCCTTTCGGTGCGGATCCCTCCATATCGGCTTCGTTTCGGTCCCTTTTGGAAGCTCAGTTTGTCGAGCTCATGCAAACCATGGGACCCAGGTTAATCGCCACCATCCAGGGTGACCTCCCGGTTCCGATTCCGGGGGGCGGACCGCCCCCTCCTCCTCCTCCTCGCCGGTCGGTCTCGCTGCTTGGCGAGGAGGAGCGGCGTGCGGCGGCCGGTCCCTCGAGGCGGGCCTCCTTTAGTGACATGCCCCCTTTAGAGCCCATCACGCCTCCAGACGAAGAGGTCTGGCATACCTCTTCGGGTAATCGAAGCCCTGGGCATCGCAAGTCTCAGGAAGAGTTCTTCCCCACTCCATATCAGGCCTGGACTGCATCTCGAGAGGCGTCGAATCTCCCGCCTCTTCGCTCCACAGCCTCGAGTTCCATCTGCTCGCTTGAGGCGTCGGGGGACCATGCTAAACATCGTCGCTCTAGATCTCCCTCCACACACCGAGAGGGGCATCGGTCCAGACATTCTTCACGGCACTCCTCGCGGCACTCTGAAGTTTCACTGCAGAAGAAGCTGCAACGCATGGGGTACTCTTCGTCTGACATGTCTCCTCCACAGGGGCCTGAGTACGAGGAACCGAGTACCACTTATTCTCCCTGTCGATCCCAGGTCTCTGTGGGTCCCGAGGCCTCGACTTCATCCAGTCCTTCTCGGAGGCCTGTGCTGGCGGATCAATTGATCTTTTCTGCATTGTAGAAACCTGGTTATCAGATGGAGATGAAGCATATCTTTCTTATGCTAGTCCTCCAGGCTACAATTTCTGTTTTAACCATAGCTCTGGAAAAAAGGGAGGCGGCCTTGCCATCATTTATAAATCAAATTTATCTGTAGTAGTTGAAAATACCAAAGTAATAAGTTCTATTGAATTTATACAACTGAAAATCAATACTAACCCAAATATAAAACTACTTCTATTATACGATCCCCCTCCAATCAACCAGTCTACATTCAATCAGTTATTAGCAATCATTTCAGATTTTGTCACTACTTCTCCATTTCCCCTTCTTCTAGGAGATTTTAATCTCCATTTTGATGATATAGCCAATTCATATACCTCTGATTTTTTAACTCATGCAAATGATCTCAGTTTTATACCATTAAAAATAGGCACAACACATTCTAAAGGTCATATTCTAGACATGATTTTGGTCCCTTGTGAACAACTTCTTAACTTTTCAGAACCTGAAATACTCAAAGTTCCTTGGTCAGATCATAGTTTAATTCAAACAACTTTACAACTACACTCTTTTCATGAATCCCCTAGGTTACCCAAAGTTATCAAAGTTAGAGATTTTCGAAATATTGACGATTCACCTATTCTATCTCCATTACTCAATTTAGAAAAATTTAGTTCAGTATCAATAAACGAACAACTTACCATTTGGAACAATACTTGTCAATCTCTTCTAGATAAAATAGCTCCAATAACAATTCGAACTATTTCCCCTAAAAAACAAAAGAACCCTTGGTATAACTCCTCTCTTATCTTACTAAAACGTCAATTACGCTCAGCAGAGCGTAAATGGCGATCTAAACCCACACAAAATAATTTGGACAATTACAAACAACAATCACAACACTACCGTCAAATGATTAATAATACAAAAAAACAATACTACATTAGAAAAATTTCTTTAACCAAAAATACCTCATCTCTTTTCAAAATTTTAAAACAATTAACGATTTTAAAACACAAACCAGCATTTTCAATAGAAGATACTCCCTCTGCAAACTGTTTAGCGAGCTTCTTTCAAACTAAAATTACATCAATTAGATCTCAAATATCCAATAAAACTTCTATAAGTTGGGCCTCTACTGATATCGCAGATGACAATAAAAATAAAAAAAGTTCGAAATCATTAATAGCATCATGTACTAAGTTTATTCTTCCATCTTTAAAGGAATTAGAACAATTATTTCTAACTATAAAACTTAAAGGCTCTAAATTTGAATCCTTTCCTCCTTTTCTTCTTAAAAGGTATTTCTCATCATTTGGACCAGTTATTCTTCGAATTATTCATAAAAGTCTATCTACTTCATCTTTCCCTACAGAATGGAAACACTCAGTTCTCCTTCCGATCATTAAAGATTCCAAAATTAGTCTCAACGATTGTTCAAATTACCGTCCTATAGCCAATCTTCCATTTTTGGCAAAACTTACAGAAAAAGTAGTATTTCATCAATTATCTGACTTCATAGACAAAACTCAGGTTTTACATCCTAATCAATCTGGATTTCGTAAAAATCATTCCACAGTGCATTCCTTATTAGGTCTCGTCACATCTATTCACTATTATTTGGATCAACATAAATCTGTCATTCTCATTTCCTTAGATTTAGCAGCAGCATTTGATACAATTGACCATCATTTATTACTCCAACATCTCTCTTCTATTGGTCTAAGTGACCAAGTACTTGAATGGTTTCATGCATATTTCAAAGACAGATTTTCCACAGTGCACTTCAAAAACTCTTTCTCTAAACCATATCAAACAAACCACGGAGTCCCGCAAGGATCTATATTGTCTCCTTTACTCTTCAACATTTATTTGGCCCCTCTTTTAACCCTTTGTCAATCAATTGGATTCACAGTATATGCATATGCAGATGATTTTCAACTTTTACATACCATTGACCCTACAAGTTCACAAGACATATCTGACATTAATCAAAAGTTAGCCAAAATCCATGACTGGCTAAATACCAATCAATTATCCCTAAGCATTAACAAGACCACTACTGTACTTTTCTCAGGGAAAGAAGGATCACCACTTATTAATCCAATTTTAATTGACAATATGCCTCTTATACAAACCAACACCACAAAAATTTTGGGAGTTTTAATAGATAACAAACTCACGTTCCGTGCACACATCAGTGCATTGGTCAAAAATTGTTTCTACAAGTTGAGAATGATTCGATCACTCGCTCCCCTCCTTGACAAATTTTCCCTTAACACACTAGTTCATTCTCTAGTAATATCAAAGCTAGACTATTGTAATTCTTTATTAAAAGGGACTTTTTTAAAAGACATACGTCGACTCCAATTGATTCAAAATACAGCTATAAAGATAATTACTGGTTCAAAGAAATTCGACCATGTTACACCTTTGCTACAAGAAGCTCACTGGTTGCCTATAATACATAGGATAACTTATAAAATAGCTCTTTTAGTCTTTAAGACAATTAAGACCAATACACCGGCTTTTATAGATAGGCTCCTGATCCCTTACAGTTCATCAAGAGTTCTTAGATCATCTTCTCAGTCTACCCTTAATGTTCCTTCCTTGAAAATTATCGGAACACGTCGTGCCTCTATTTTTTCGGTAACAGCACCAACGATCTGGAATTCTCTCCCTTTATACATAAGACTCGAACAAGATTTGCAGAAATTCAAGAGCAGTTTAAAGTGTCTTCTCTTTAAAGAAGCCTTTAACTGAATCCACCAAATCCATTATGGGGTACCATCCTATGATCTTACCCATTCATAAAACTATAGCTTCAGTATTTCTCTCATTTGATCTCTCTCTACTACCATCGTTCTTTCCCCCCTCCTAATGTACTTCCCTCTTATGAACTTTTCTTTAAAAAATTGTATTTCTTCCCCCCTTTCCTAATGTTTCCCTTATTCAATTTACCCCTGTTGGTCTAATTATAAAGTTTATGTATTAATGATTTTTTTTTTTAAATTTCATTTTATTTCTGTACAACGCTTTGTAATTTGAAAAGCGTTTAATCAAATTATTTGAATAAACTTGAAACATTTGCCTCATCCTCCTGCGGAGTCTCTTCGCCTGCCTCTGCATAAACTACTCGATCAAACGTTTATGAGATGTTTTGAAACACCATACTCCATTCCTGCGGTTCCGGGCTAGTTGGATGCACGATACTGCACGGTTCATCACAAAGGGTTCGAGGGCTCTCAACTCTCTCACCAATCCCTGCTGGTCGAATCCTCACTCAAGCGGTCTCATCCGTCCCAGGTGTACGCCTCGGTGCCTCCGGGTCGCGAGGGCAGGACCATGGATAAGTTTGGGAGGAGAATATACCAGAACTCGATGATGGCTTCCCGAGTTCTGAATTACACTTTTCATTTTGAAACTTATTTGGAGTTCTTCCTGCCTGTGCTTCGGAAGTTCACACCTTACATTGAGTCTCAGGCTCGTTTCGAATTCGAGGAAGTAGTGGCCTCGCTGACCCAGCTACGTCTCCAGTTGATGCAATCCTCTTACGATGCTTTTGAGCTTTCAGCAAGGGCTGCCGCCTGTTCCATGGCTATGCGTCGATTGGCATGGCTTCGGACCATTGACATGGATCCGAACCTCCAGGACAGACTTGCCAATGTTCCTTGTGCAGGAGCGGATTTATTTGACGAGTCCATCAAGACTGTGACGAAGAAGTTATCTGACCATGAAAAGTCTTTTCAGTCTATCCTTCGGCCCAAGCCTAAGCCTCAACAGTCTCGACCTACTAGACCGCCCTTGATCTATCAGGGGCGTTATACTCCGAGGCAAGCTCCAGCTGCGAGACAACCGGCGAAGAGGCAACCTCCACAGAAGGCTCAACAGAAGCCTCAACCGTCTACTGTCCCCAAGGCTCCTCAGCCTTTTTGACTCTCTCTCAGGGAGCATAACCAACCTCGTTCTGCATCCTCCTATTTTTCCCATCGGGGGTCGCCTCCATCATTTCTTTCATCACTGGGAGGCTATTACCACCGACCTCTGGGTCTTTTCCATCGTCAAGGAAGGATACTCTCTTCAATTCCATCGGGTCCCCCCGGACCACCCTCCAAGAGAGTATCCTTCCAACTTGACACAGACCGCCCTTCTTCTTCAGGAAGCTCAGGCTTTGCTCCGGCTTCGGGCCATCGAGCTGGTCCCTGTGGACCAACACAACCGGGGATTCTACTCCCGGTACTTCCTTGTCCCGAAGAAGGCGGGCGACCTGCGACCCATTCTGGACCTTCGGGTCCTCAACAAGTTTCTGGTCAAGGAGAGATTTCGCATGCTGACTCTTGGTTCTCTCTACCCCCTCCTCGAGCAGAACGACTGGTTATGCTCTCTGGATCTCAAGGAGGCCTACACTCACATTCCCATTCATCCGGCCTCTCGCAAGTTCCTCAGATTTCGGGTGGGACATCTACATCTGCAGTATCGAGTGCTTCCATTCGGCCTGTCCTCGTCTCCCAGAGTCTTCACAAAGTGTCTGGTGGTAGTGGCCGCTGCACTCCGGAACCAAGGTCTTCAGGTATTCCCCTACCTCGACGACTTTCTCATCCAGGCCCCCTCGGCTCCGGGGGTCATCTTGGCGACCCTGTCCACGATTCGGTTCCTGCAGAGTTTGGGCTTCGAGATCAACTTCCCCAAATCTCATCTACAGCCTACCCAGTCTCTCCCCTTCATCGGGGCGGTTCTGGACACCATTCAGCTCAGGGCATTCCTTCCTCCTCAGCGCCTGGATGCTCTTCTTCACCTCTGCCAGTCAGTGTCTTCTCGCCAGTCCATCTCAGCGAGACACATGATGGTGCTCCTGGGCCACATGGCCTCGACAGTTCATGTGACGCCTTTTGCCAGACTTCATCTCAGGATTTCTCAGTGGACCCTGGCTTCTCAATGGTCTCAGGTGTCAGACCCGTTGACTCAGCACATCACAGTCACTCCTGCTCTTTGGCAGTCTCTGCTTTGGTGGATGACCTCTTCGAATCTATCCAGAGGTTTGCAGTTTCACACTCCTCCCTACCAGAAGGTCCTCACCGGCAAAAGAAAAGATGTGATAGTAGTAAAGGCTGCAACATAAGCAATATCAGCAACTCATTTCTTAGTATTGCAACGGAAAGTGAAACGACACAAAAATCCATACGAAAAAGGAGACTATCGCTGAAAAATAGCTGGAAAGCGATGACCACAAATGCTCGCAGTCTAAGCAACAAAGTTCATGATCTGCAAGCCCTGATATTAGAGGCAAATCTAGATATTGTTGCTATCACAGAGACATGGTTCAGTGAATCACATGGATGGGATGCAAACATACCGGGATATAATCTTTTTAGGAAGGACAGAGATGGTCATAAAGGTGGAGGAGTAGCTCTCTATGTAAAGATCAATATCCAAGCGACCGAAATGCAAGGGACCTGGGGAGAGGAAGAAGCGATATGGATTGCTCTGAAAAGAGAAGATGGAACTTCTATCTACGTGGGTGTAGTCTACAGACCTCCGACTCAATCGCAGCAAATTGATAAGGATCTGATTGTGGATATCCAAAAGTTTGGAAGGAAAGAGGAGGTTCTGCTGTTGGGAGATTTCAACCTGCCGGATGCGGACTGGAATGTTCCGTCTGCGGAATCGGAAAGAAGTAGGGAGATTGTGGATGCCTTTCAAGAGGCTCTGCTCAGACAAATGGTGACGGAACCCACAAGGGAAAAAGCGATATTGGATCTGGTCCTCACAAATGGAGAGAGTATCTCTAATGTTCGAGTGGGTGCTCACCTGGGTAGTAGCGATCATCAAACGGTTTGGTTTGATATAACGGCTAAAGTGGAGAGCGGCCGCACGATACTTAAAGTCCTAGATTTCAAACGTACGGACTTTAATGCAATGGGAAAGTACCTGAAGAAAGAGCTGTTAGGATGGGAGGACATAAGAGAAGTGGAAAGACAGTGGTCTAAGCTGAAAGGAGCGATAAAAATGGCTACGGACCTTTATGTGAAGAAAATCAATAAAAACAAGAGAAAAAGGAAGCCGATATGGTTCTCCAACCTAGTGGCTGAGAAAATAAAGGCGAAAGAGTTGGCGTTCATGAAATATAAAAAAACCCAAGAAGAGGAGAGCAGAAAGGACTACAGGGTGAAACTGAAAGAAGCCAAGAGAGAGATACGTTTGGCGAAGGCACAGGCGGAAGAACAAATGGCTAAAAATGTAAAACAGGGAGATAAAATTTTTTTCAGATATATTAGTGAAAGGAGGAAGATAAAAAATGGAATTGCTAGGCTGAAAGATGCTGGGAACAAATATGTGGAGAGTGATGAGGAGAAAGCAAATGTGCTAAACAAATACTTCTGTTCTGTGTTCACAGAAGAAAATCCTGGAGAAGGACCGAGATTGTCTGGCAAAGTTACACGAGAAAATGGAGTAGATTCTGCGCCGTTCACGGAGGAGGGTGTTTATGAGCAACTTGAAAAACTGAAGGTGGACAAAGCGATGGGACCAGATGGGATCCATCCCAGGATACTAAGGGAGCTCAGAGAGGTTCTGGCGAGTCCTATTAAAGACTTGTTCAACAAATCTCTGGAGACGGGAGTGATTCCTGGGGATTGGAGGAGAGCGGATGTGGTCCCTATTCATAAAAGTGGTCACAGGGATGAAGCAGGAAACTACAGGCCGGTGAGCCTCACTTCAGTTGTTGGAAAAATAATGGAAGTGTTGCTGAAAGAAAGGATAGTGTATTTCCTTGAATCTAATGGGTTACAGGATCCGAGGCAACATGGCTTTACAAAAGGTAAATCGTGCCAAACGAACCTGATTGAATTTTTTGATTGGGTGACCAGAGAGCTGGATCGAGGACATATGCTAGATGTAATTTACTTGGATTTCAGCAAAGCCTTTGATACAGTTCCTCATAAGAGGCTGTTGAACAAACTTGAAGGGCTGAAGTTAGGACCCAAAGTGGTGAACTGGGTCAGAAACTGGCTGTCGGACAGACGCCAGAGGGTGGTGGTTAATGGAAGTCGCTCGAAGGAAGGAAAGGTGACTAGTGGAGTCCCTCAGGGTTCGGTGCTGGGGCCAATCCTGTTCAATATGTTTGTGAGTGACATTGCTGAAGGGTTAGAAGGAAAAGTGTGCCTTTTTGCAGATGATACCAAGATTTGTAACAGAGTAGACACCGAAGAGGGAGTGGAAAATATGAAAAAGGATCTGCAAAAGTTAGAGGAATGGTCTAATGCCTGGCAACTAAAATTCAATGCAAAGAAATGCAGAGTAATGCATTTGGGGATTAATAATAGGAAGGAACCGTATATGCTGGGAGGAGAGAAGCTGATATGCACGGACGGGGAGAGGGAACTTGGGGTGATAGTGTCCGAAGATCTAAAGGCGAAAAAACAGTGTGACAAGGCAGTGGCTGCTGCCAGAAGGATTCTGGGCTGTATAAAGAGAGGCGTAGTCAGTAGAAGGAAGAAGGTGTTGATGCCCCTGTACAGGTCATTGGTGAGGCCCCACTTGGAGTATTGTGTTCAGTTTTGGAGACCGTATCTGGCGAAAGACGTAAGAAGACTTGAGGCGGTCCAGAGGAGGGCGACGAAAATGATAGGAGGCTTGCGCCAGAAGACGTATGAGGAGAGACTGGAAGCCCTGAATATGTTTACCCTAGAGGAAAGGAGAGACAGGGGAGATATGATTCAGACGTTCAAATACTTAAAGGGTATTAACGTAGAACAAAATCTTTTCCAGAGAAAGGAAAATGGTAAAACCAGAGGACATAATTTGAGGTTGAGGGGTGGTAGATTCAGGGGCAATGTTAGGAAATTCTACTTTACGGAGAGGGTGGTGGATGCCTGGAATGCGCTCCCGAGAGAGGTGGTGGAGAGTAAAACTGTGACTGAGTTCAAAGAAGCGTGGGATGAACACAGAAGATTTAGAATCAGAAAATAATATTAAAGATTGAACTAGGCCAGTTACTGGGCAGACTTGTACGGTCTGTGTCTGTGCATGGCCGTTTGGAGGAGGATGGGCAGGGGAGGACTTCAATGGCTGGGAGGGTGTAGATGGGCTGGAGTAAGTCTTAACAGAGATTTCGGCAGTTGGAACCCAAGCACAGTACCGGGTAAAGCTTTGGATTCTCGCCCAGAAATAGCTAAGAAGAAAAAAAAAATAAAATAATAATTTAAATTGAATCAGGTTGGGCAGACTGGATGGACCATTCGGGTCTTTATCTGCCGTCATCTACTATGTTACTATGTTACTATGATTCTTCGACCTATGCATGGGGAGCTCATCTGGATGGTCTTCGCACTCAGGGATTCTGGACCAGTGCGGACCGTCTCCATCAAATCAATCGTCTGGAGCTCAGAGCCATCTTCAATGCTCTTCAAGCATTTCAACATCTGCTTCACGACATGGTGGTCCTAATTCGCACAGACAACCAGGTTGCCATGTATTACGTCAACAAGCAGGGGGGCACGGGCTCGGCCTCCCTCTGCCAGGAAGCTCTCAGAGTCTGGGATTGGGCGGTTCGCCACAACACCTTCCTCAAAGCTGTCTACATTCAGGGAAAGGACAATGTCTTGGCGGACAACTTAAGTCGTCTCCAGCCTCACGAATGGACGCTCCATTCCAACCCCCTTCATCAGATCTTTGCTCAGTGGGGAACGCCTCAGATAGACCTCTTTGCTGCTCCCCACAACTTCAAACTACCTCAATTTTGCTCCAGGATCTACACTCCTCATCGTCTCGAGGCAGATGCCTTTCTCCTGGATTGGGGAACTCGCTTTCTGTATGCTTTCTTCCATTTCCTCTCATTCAAAAGACTCTGGTCAAATTGAAATCCGACCATGCCACCATGATTCTAATAGCTCCTCGGTGGCCCAGACAACCTTGGTACTCCCTTCTACTTCAACTCAGCAGCAGGGAGCTATTCCTTCTCCCAGTATTTCCTTCACTGCTTACTCAGCATCAGGGATCTCTACTTCATCCCAATCTGCAGTCCCTCCACCTGACAGCTTGGTTCCTCTCAACATAACTCCTCACCAGTTTTCCCAGGCGGTGAGGGAGGTGCTGGAGGCTTCCAGGAAGCCTGCTACTCGACAATGCTACTCCCAGAAGTGGACTAGATTCTCTTCCTGGTGTGTTTCTAATTGTAAGGAGCCTCAGCGAGCCTCCCTGTCTTCTGTATTGGACTATCTTCTACACCTGTCTCAGTCTGGGCTCAAGTCTACATCTATACGAGTCCACCTGAGTGCTATTGCGGCTTTCCATCAGCCTCTACAGGAGAAACCTCTCTCTGCTCATCCTGTGGTTTCCACATCCTGAGGTTTCCTCTCAAACCTCCTCCAGTGGTTTGGGATCTTAATGTGGTCCTTTCTCTACTTATGAAGCCTCCTTTTGAGCCTCGCAACAAGGCTCCACTGACGTTTATCACTTGGAAAGTGGTTTTTCTGGTGGCCCTCACGTCTGCTCGCAGGGTCAATGAGCTTCAGGCCTTAGTGGCGGATCCACCTTTCACAGCGTTCCATCATGACAAGGTTGTCCTCTGCACTCATCCGAAATTCCTGCCTAAAGTGGTCTCTGAATTTCATCTCAACCAATCCATTGTGCTTCCTGTATTTTTTCCAAAGCCTCATTCTCATCCTGGAGAATCAGCTCTTCACACTCTGGACTGTAAACGTGCTTTGGCTTTCTACTTGGATCGCATCAAACCACACAGAACTGTTCCTCAACTTTTCGTCTCCTTTGATCCAAACAAGTTGGGACGACCTGTATCGAAGCGCACCATCTCCAACTGGATGGCGGCTTGTATCTCTTTCTGCTATGCCCAGGCTGGATTACCCCTTCCCTATAAGGTTACAGCCCATAAGGTCAGAGCAATGGCAGCCTCTGTAGCCTTCCTCAGATCGACACCGATTGAGGAGATTTGCCACTTGGTCCTCGGTTCATACTTTCACCTCTCATTATTGTCTGGATACTTTCTCCAGAAGGGATGGACAGTTTGGCCAAACAGTGTTACAGAATTTATTCTCCTAAGTTGCCAACTCTCCCACCATCCCATTGAGGTTAGCTTGGAGGTCACCCATTAGTGAGAATACCTGCCTGCTTGTCCTGGGATAAAGCAATGTTACTTACCATAACAGTTGTTATCCAGGGACAGCAGGCAGCTATTCTCACGTCCCACCCACCTCCCCTGGGTTGGCTTCTTTGCTAGCTACCTGAACTGAGGAGACACGCCCGGACCATCGGGCGGGAAGGCACTGGTGCATGCGCGGTGCGGGCATCTCGAAACTTCTGAGTTTCTTAAAGCAAAACATGCTTGTGAGACGTCCGTATCGGGGCTCTGTCGGATGACATCACCCACTAGTGAGAATGGCTGCCTGCTGTCCCTGGATAACAACTGTTACGGTAAGTAACATTGCTTTGCCCCCCCCTGTGTCCATATACCATCCCCATGGCATGTCCCCTTATGTCTCTGTCCCTATGCCCCATGCACATAATTTCCCCTCTTTCTGTTACCTTCCTCTGTCCAGATTTCCCCTATCTTCCTCTTCCATACCAGCGTGTCTCTTCTTTTCAACCCCATCTAGCTTCTTTCCCTCTTTCTCCCCCCCCCTCTGCTTCCAGCATCTGGCTCACCTGCCTGTCTTCCCCTTTCTTTCCTGCTGTGGGTTTCTTTCTTTCCCTCTTCATCCCCTTGGCCCAGAATTTTTTTTCCTTTCACTCCCTCCTTCCTAGTATGAGCCGGGAACAAATGCGATCTCACGGTCTAGCAGCCCCCACCTACCCGATCACAGCGTTTAGCCAGCTCCCTCCCTCCACCTCACATTACATTCTGAGTTTGCCGGCTTCCTTTTTCCCCAAGCCGCACGCGTTTAAAAAGACGTGTACGCGCGGCTGCGCGAGTCCATCAAGCTTCTCCTCTCCTGCAACTTCCTGTTTCCGGTTGCGTCAGAAAAGAAGCTTGATGGACTTGCGCAGCCGCGCGTGCACGGCTTTTTGAACTCGTGCGGCTCAGGAAAATGGAAGCCGGCAAACTCAGAATTTAAGGTGAGGTAGTGGGAGGGAGCTGGCTAAACGCTATGGGCGGGCGGTGGCTGCGGGGACCGCGCAATCCTACATGCCTCACTGCGGAGACAAGACCATTCACCGCTCCACGGGTGATGAATGGCCTTGTCCCCGTCCCTGTTATTTTTCATTCCCCGTTCCAGCGGGTTACCCGCGGCTAAACGCGGCTAGCCGCGGGTAAGCGTCTAGTGTATACCAGTCATTAACATACTGCATAGCACAAGCTACAGTGAGGTATCAAATACTTAGAGTCCCAAGCCCCCAAATCATTTAGGAGTTTGAATAACAGTGATAGGAAGACCTGCTTTCTTGCCTTGCCACAAATATGACTGCAAGATAGAGTGTAATTTCTTTTCCTTTTTCACCTTCAAAAATAAGGGGAGTATTTGAAATACATAGAGCCATTTTGGAGCCAAATTCATGTTAAATAAGTGCACATGGTCTAATACTGACAAAAGATATGCCTTCCACAAAACTAGCTTTATATTAATGTCAGAAAGTATCAAAGGTACGTTAACATCATATAAGGTAGTCAGTTGAGTAGGTATTTTTATTCCTAGATACTTTAAGGAATAAGCTTCCCATTGTAGTGGAAAATTCCCTTCCCAGTGGTCCTTTACCTCTAGAGATAGAGGAAGAGCCATAGATTTAAGAAGATTAATTGAAAAACCCGAAAGAGCTCTATAAGTATGAATACTAGACAGCAGAGCTGGTATGGAGATCTCCGGGGTTGTCAATATCAACATGAGGTCATTAGCATAAGCTAAGACCTTAATGTGGAGTAAAGAGTTCACCACTGTGGAGATATGATTACTAGCCACAAGAATACGCAGCAGGGGCTACAAAGTTATGATGAATAGTAAAGGTGATAGTGGACACCCCTGCCGCTTACCCCTAGTAATTGAAAAGGAATGTGTGTGGACTCCATTCACCAGTTAAACATGCTTGAGGCGTGGAGTATATTGCCTGTAATGCTGAAAGAAATGTTCTCCCAAAACTCATATAACGGAGAACAATGATCAAAAACGCCCATCCTAACCTGTCAAAAGCTTTTTCTGCGTCAGGCTAACAGCCACAGATAGAATACCATGATATTAACAAAAGCAGTTTATGGATGTTAACAACTGATTGACGCCCCTGCATGAATCCTGTCTGCTCTAGGCTTACAATCTGTGGCAGTATGGCTGCCAGTTTGGACGCCAACATGCTGGACAACAACTTAAGGTCAACATTAATTAGAGATATCGGATGGTAGGATATAACCAGCTCAGAAGCCAGGCTAGGTTTAGGTATAAGACTAATCATTGCTACATTTTTATGCGATGGAAATAGGCCACTGTCCAATATCTCTTGATGGTAAGATGCTAACCGATCCAACAGCTCCACTTGCAAAATTTATAATACTCATTAGAAAATCCATTGGGCCCTGGAGCGGAGTGTAATTTCAGAGATCTAATGGCCCTTTGCAGCTCTTTTCTGGTGAGCCAGGTGCTCAAAGCCTGATGAGCCTCTGGGTTTAACTTAGGCACACCACTTTGTTCCAAATAAGCTATTATATCTGCCTCCGGGGGGAGACTCCTCAGCTGAGTATAAAGTTGTGAAAAGTCTATTAAGAGTTTTGCGATCTCTTCAGGATTGGTAGTGAGTGTACCTTGGGTATTACACAGTGCTGGTATTGTTCTGTTCCCTCCGCTATTCTGAACAATGCGAGGCAACAGGGAACCTGATTTGTTACCAAACTTATGATAATGGCCTTTATGATATAGGAAAGAACGCATAGTTCTCACCTGAATGGCATGCAGCAAATCTTTATTGGTTTTATTTGGGTATCTAATGAAATAATGTTTTTCTGTCTTTAGCTGCGTCTGCGATAACCTTTCCCCTCATCACTACCTTTGCTGCAGTCCAGTATAAGGAGGGCTGACATTCATGCTGGGAGTTATTCTGTGCATATACCTCCCATTTCTGTTGAAAAAGGTCTAGGATCTTTATTTAAGTATGCTGGAAATTGCCAATCCCAAAGCCCCTGAAAACAAGGACACAGCTCCATATCAATCCAAACTATACAGTGATCCGAAATTTCCTCCGGACCAATGGTTGCTGAAGACACCAACTCAAAGGAGGCAGAACTAATAAAAATATAGTCTAAGCATGAATAGGATCTGTGTGCCCTGGAAAGATGGATGTAATCCCACTCAGATGGGTGTAGAAATGTCCAAGTGTCCGTCAGTTGTAATTCTGAGACAAATAAAGGTAAAATGTGAGAGACTGAACCATCTCCTGCCACTATTAAGGCTTTATCTTGATGATGAATGCAGTAAGGACAAGAGATGTCAGAACAATATGGCATCTTTCTGATTGGGGCCATAAACAACAAGTAATATGAACTCACAGCCCTGAAACCAAAGCTTCAAGAGTAAATATCTACTTTCAGTGTCTTTCTGTAACAATTCTACTTTACATTGCATTGATTTGTGAATGAGCACTGTCACGCCTCCTCTTTTGCCTCCCGATGAAGTAAAGTGGACCTCTCCCACCCAGTCCCTTCTTAAGTTTAAGTTTTCCTCATCACTATGGCGCGTTTCTTGTAAACATGCTATGGCTGCTGAATGCTGCTTAAGGACCTGCAAGATCTTAGTTCTCTTAATAGGTGAGGTGATACCCCCAAAGTTCCACGACACTATCCTATTGTTTAGGGCACTTAGAGGAAAGACAAGCATTAACAGGCACTAGTGTGTGAAAGCAGGGGCATCTACCCCCTTCTTGCCCATGAGATCACTGTAGCCCCTGAGACTGAGAGCGAGCTCCGTCCATATAGTTGTGACAATTGTAAAAGCACGGAAATTTAGACAGGAAA
The DNA here is from genome assembly GCF_902459505.1 of Geotrypetes seraphini. Taxonomy (NCBI): domain Eukaryota; kingdom Metazoa; phylum Chordata; class Amphibia; order Gymnophiona; family Dermophiidae; genus Geotrypetes; species Geotrypetes seraphini. The sequence continues at coordinate 275,514,242 of NC_047086.1, forward strand.
TCTTAAAATTCTATATACAAAATGTTCTCCATTCAGTCTTCACTACACATTCAGTTCCACATTCAAACCCAATCCCCGAACCCCTGAGCCCCATACCAAGTTTCGCCTTCCCCACAGTTCTGTCCTCCTCTTTGAATTCCCACATCTCTACATGAAATGGGAAGGCCACTTAAATGCAATGGGCCCTCCTCATACATCTGAAAATGCCAACTATAAGTGTATGCAAACAGATCAACAATTCCGTAAAATAGTATAGCTATTCCTTGAGATTCAGCATTATTAAAGTAAGCTTAAACAGCAATAGCCAGAGCAGCATGCCACAAAAAGCTATATATACTATAATCATATAAAGAAACCGGTATGGAGTATTTTCAAATCGTTTCAATGAATTATGAGTATGCCTCAGCCCCACCACTCCACCGCTGTGCTAGCTCTTAACTGCGGCGAGATTTATGTGGCACTTCATCATTGGCCGCTCATAGTCATTTTAAATCTGCTAGTCTTGTTTTTTAATATCTTTTTTTATGTGTACCTATAAAACCATCTTAGCTGTAAGAATCAAGTGTACTTAATTGTACTTAGCTTTAAGTAGCATAGCTAAATCCAGTTTAACTCCCCAGCGTTGGCTGGATTTAGCTGTACTACTTAAAGCTAAGTACAATTAAGTACACTTGATTCTTACAGCTAAGATGGTTTTATAGGTACACATAAAAAAGATATAAAAAAAGAATTAAAAAACAAGACTAGCAGATTTAAAATGACTATGAGCGGCCAATGATGAAGTGCCACATAAATCTCGCCGCAGTTAAGAGCTAGCACAGCGGTGGAGTGGTGGGGCTGAGGCATACTCATAATTCATTGAAATGATTTGAAAATACTCCATACCGGTTTCTTTATATGATTATAGTACATTTAGAGATTTGATCCCGGTAAATTAATATAAGAAGATAGCCATTTTCTCAGAGACAAAAAGCTATATATGCAGCTTAGGAGTCAAGAATTCGACTTGTATCCACATGAACTCAAAAAGCCTTCAGTCATGTGAATTGCTGCATGTATTCTTGCGTGGCTTCCACTATTTCAATAATTTTTCAGACCCCATTAATCTGAATTTTGAGAAGCACTGGGTACAAGAATAAAAATCAGATCTTTTTATCCGCCAGTGCTGTGCATAAAAATTGAAATTTCCGCCAACGTTCCTGAAAGGCCATAGCATAAACCTGGAAAATACAAATTTGAGAGCCTTCATATGCCAAGGTGTCCCACTTGAGGCTATATTGACGAAAGATAACATAAGAACATAAGAAGCGCCATCTCCGGAACAGACCCTAGGTCCATCAAGTCCGGCAATCCACACACATGGAGGCCCCCGCCAGGTGTACCCTGGCATAGTTTTGGTCCCCATATCACTCTAAGCTTCTCGTAAAGAGAAGTGCATCTAGCTTACCCTTACCCGTGTCACTTCATGCCACTCATAAGGAGATGTACATCTAACTTACCCTTAAATCCTAGAACGGTGGATTCTGTAATTACCTCTTCTGGGAGAGCATTCCAGGTGTCCACCACTCATTGCATGAAGCAGAACTTCCTGATATTTGTCCTGAACTTGTCCCCACCTTAGCTTCAGCCCATGTCCTCTTGTCCGTGCCACATTGGGCATTGTAAATAATGCTTTTTCCTGCTCTATTTTGTCGATTCCTTTCAGTATTTTGAAAGTTTCGATCATATCCCCTCGCAGTCTCCTTTTCTCAAGGGAGAACAACCCCAGTCTCTTAAGTCTTTCCTTGTAATCCAGGTTCTCCATACCTTTAACCAGCTTTGATGCTCGTCTCTGCACCCTTTCTAGCAGTTTTATATCCTTCTTTAGGTATGGAGACCAAAGCTGGATGCAGTATTCCAAGTGTGGTCTGACCATCGCTCTATAAAGCGGCATTATAATTTTCTCCGATCTACTCGTGATTCCCTTCTTTATCATGCAATTGTGCCACCATCGCATGGGGCCTCTGTCAGTTTGCATTCGATTTACCCACACGATGGGCACGCTTGAGACACAAAGGGCCCATGCCTTGTGGTAGCCTTGTGGTAGCCCATGCCTTTTAGAAAGTCTTCAGCTGTTGGGCTGATAAATGTTCTGGCAATCCAATAAACCGAAGATTGTCCCTCCAGGACCAGTTTTCTAGATCCTCTACTTTATCTCCGCGCTCGGCAAGAAGGTGCTTCATTTGTGCAAGCATCCCGTGAGAGGAATCCTCTAAGGCAGAGTCGCAAGTCTCCAATTCACCTGTGCGCCAAACAGTTTCCTCCAACAGGGTTTCCAAATGAGAAATCTGGCCCGAGAGATGATCCATTTGTCTTGGCTGCTGTGGTAAGTTTATTTTTAACTGGTTTTCTGTAAACTCCAAAGCCGAGGACGCTCTAGGGTCCGCCATTTTGTTATCAGCTGGCCTTGCTTTATCTTTTCTTATGCTTTTTCCAGCCATGCCACCACTCGTTTTTAATAAAAATTGGTCCATACAGGTTGGAAAGTCTGGCGGGAACAATATGAGAGCTTAGAAGTCAGAAGTGCCACTTTAAGATATCGATGTGAGAGAGGGACTGGGAGCTGCAGAAATTTGCATCTGCACTCCTCACTGCATCATGCGATCTCATCGCCAATGACATTTTATACAAAATAATAGGAGTCTTGTGGGGGGGAAGTGATTCTCTCAGTCTGGGTGAGTGCAGCCTCGCCTTATTAGTGGACCTGGAGAAATCGCCTACATGCCCTGTTGCTACTTGAGCATTGGGCGGCTCAAATTAGCCCCAAATGTAAACAGCAGTCCCTTCAAATTTGGGATCCTTATATTCAGCCTTTACCTCCCGAGCCTGTAGTGATATTTTAAATTTCATATGATGAAGCTTTTGGCTTTGGCGGTTGGATGGCGCAAGATATCACTTTTTATTTTTTTTTTTTTTTAGGAGAGGGGATATCATTCTTTATACTGTGTTGGATGTCAGGAGTGATACTGTTTGCTTTTTCTCTGGTTGTTTTTGGGAATTATCAATTCAATATTGCTACCTCTCCCTGTGTAGTTGATGTTTGTGAGACCGGAGATGGGGGAGTTTCTTGCCTCAGAGGGTTATAAAAGTCGAAGTCTTCTGGGGCTATTTTTTCACTTGTGTTAAAGAATAGGGTGAGGAGGGGATGGGTTTGGGAATTAAATGGGTTAGTAGGAAATGTCTCTGTTTTCCTTGGTATTCTTTCCAGTTGAATGTCTTTTGTACTTTTGGAGAATTTCAATAAAATTACTTAAACTAAATATTAGACACATATATTTTCCTTATAACTCCCATACTGTATCTGGGACAATCATTCCTGTTTATCCTCTTCACTAACTTCTCCATATCGTGATCATTAAGGTAAGAAACTTTTCTTGTGAGTCACATTGATTCCTCAAAGAAAAATTGTGGGATGCAAGAAACTGTGTGGTATTGTATCTAGAAATGTAATGGTAAGAAATGTTTGACACTCCCCTTGGAAAGTGCTAAGACGTGTAAAAATCGTCACAGAACAACTTGAACTGTAGCATTTATTGCCTCTAGAAGATTTATATTGTGCTTATCTAGCAAGATATACATGCCAGGAATAAAATACATTTACCATGTACACCTACCTACCTTAGCTTGTGGCAGTAATGGGAGTAAATGGCAAGTGCATTAGTTCTTCCCTTGAAGCTCTCCTAGTCCTTTTCCACTCCTCCCTCTACACAGGGTGTAGCCTTTGTTTCTTCCAGTTCATCCTTAATGCCACCCTTCCTCTTTTTACCTCCCTCTACCCTTGGGTATAGCGCTCCATTCTTTGACGCCATCCAGACCCCATACCACCACCACCTTCTTCCTTCTCTTACTGCAATCCCTATCAAGCCAAAGATGAGGCAAGTTCCTTCCAAGGCACATTGAAACCCTGATTAGGTCAAAGGTGCTATTGCCTCACCTGCTGAGTAAATCCAGTTCTCAGGTAGGAAGAAATGTGGATTTTCAAAGCCAAGGTTAATTAGATACTAATCTCTCTAAGAAGAGCTTCCTATGCTGAGTTGGAGGTGCTTCATAGAATTAGGACTAAGGACTTTGGAGCAAATTGTGTTTGTGTTAGGTGGGGCTCATTGAAGTACAGTGATACCTTGGAACCTGAACGCCCCAGAACTTGAACAACTTGGAATCCAAACTTTTTTAAAATTAAATTTTGCCCCGGAATCCGAACACTGCTTTGGAATCCAAACGTACGGGAACTGCAAGCATTGCTCAGCCCAAAGCTTCCCTTCTGACGCAGCTTCCTGTTTCTGCCTGGGAAGGAAGCTTTAGGCTGAGCAATGCTTGCAGTTCCCATATTTTCGGATCTTGCTGTTTCTGCCAAGTGGGCCCGATCTTGCTGCCTCTGCCAGTGTGTGTACTGTTAAATTTATTGGAAAATCTGATTATCCCAGGACAACCAGGCAGCATATTCTCTACATGTGGGTGACATCACCCACGGAGCCCCCTAGCGGACGTTTTCACAAGCAGACTTGCTCGAAGACCTTCAGGCTTCAGATTGGCCCTTGCCTGCGTGCGTGCCCCTCCTGCCCTGCCTAGGGCATGCGTCTCCTCAGCGTGTCCTCAGTTCAATGTTTTCCGCGGAGCCAGAAGCTTTGCGCGATCTTGTTGTCCCTCTTGCACTGCGACTTGTTTGGTTACTTTCTGTTGAGTCGCTGTGCTCGCGTCTTTGCTTTTCTTTATTTTTATTTTTTTCCGTTCGTATCTTTATGACCGGGTTCCCGATCTTCCTCTGGCCACCTGGCCTCGCGGGGCTGCGGCCGTCCTTTTTCTTATGTCCTGGCCTCGTTCCGGATTTAGAAACTGCACTCAGTGTAACCGGGTTATCTCCATCACCGATCCCCATCGTTGGTGTGTAGAGTGCCCGGGTGCAGAGCACCGTGCTGAGTCGTGTCCCCGTTGTGCGACTCTACAACCGCAGGCTCTTCGTCGAAGGGTGGCCAAGATTCTCCAACTCTTTGGCCCCCATGGATCTTGCGGCCTTGGCAACCTCGTTGGGCGCCTCGGCCTTGATGTTCTCGGCCTTGACTCCCTCGTTGGGCGCCTCGGCCTCGAAGTTCCCGTCGGCCTCGAGGGTTTCGGCCTCTTCTACTGCTCCAGCCTCAGGTAAGTCTCCTCTTTCCTCCTCAGGTGTGCCGGCAAAGAAGTCTACAGAGAAACATAGAAAGATGACGGCAGAAAAGGGCCACAGCCCATCAAGTCTGCCCACTCCATTTACCCACCCTATTAAGTCTGAGTGCTAATGACCTAGTTCCTTAACTCGACCGTCGTAGGGATCCCACGTGGATGTCCCATTTATTCTTAAAGTCTAGCACACTGGTGGCCTTGATCACCTGCACCGGAAGTTTGTTCCAGTGATCTACCACTCTTTCTGTGAAGAAATACTTCCTGATGTCACCACTAAATTTCCCTTCTCTGAGTTTGAGCGGGTGCCCCCTTGTGACCGAGTGTCCCTTGGGAAAGAATATATCGTTTTCCACCTCTACACAACCTGTGACGTACTTGAATGTCTCAATCATGTCACTCCTTTCCCTGCGCTCCTCTAGGGCAGTGATTCCCAACCCTATCCTGGAGGAACACCAGGCCAATTGGGTTTTCAGGCTAGCCCTAATGAATATGCATGAAGCAAATTTGCATGCCTATCACTTCCATCATATGCAAATCTCTCTCATGCATATTCATTAGGGCTAGCCTGAAAACCCGATTGGCCTGGTGTTCCTCCAGGACAGGGTTGGGAATCACTGCTCTAGGGTATAGAGCTGCAGTTTGCCCAGTCTTTCTTCGTATGAGAGACCCTTGAGTCCAGCGGCCATCCTAGTGGCCATCCGCTGGACCGACTCAGCTCGAAGCACATCTTTCCGGTAATGTGGCCTCCAGAATTGCACACAGTATTCCAGATGAGGTCTCACCATGGTTCTGTAGAGTGGCATTATGACTTCAGGTTTGATGAAGCTTCTATTGATACATCCCATCATTTGCCTAGCCTTGGATGAGGCCTTCTCTACTTGTTTGGCAGCCTTCATGTCTGCGCTGATGATCACTCCCAAGTCCCGTTCTTCTGAAGTCCTAGCTAGTGTTTCTCCATTCAAGGTGTATGTTCTGCATGGATTTCTGCTACCGAGATGCATGACCTTACACTTCTGAGCGTTGAAGCCCAGCTGCTATGTCGAGGACCAGTTTTCCAATGTGATCAGATCCTGCATCATACTATCCTTGAGATTGCTTTCACCTACTATATTACACAGTTTGGCATTGTCGGCAAACAGTGCTACTTTACCCTGAAGCCCTCGGGTCAAGTCCCTTATGAATATGTTGAAAAGGGATGGTCCCAGGACTGAGCCCTGCGGCACTCCGCTAGTCACTTCCGATGTCTCAGAGAGGGTGCCATTGACCACTACCCTCTGAAGTCTTCCACTCAGCCACTCCTTGACCCATGCAGTTAGTTTCTCACCTAACCCCATCGATTTCATCTTGTTTAATAGTCTACGGTGTGGGACACTTCAAAAGCTTTACTGAAATCCAAGTACACTATGTCCAGAGACTCTCCCAAGTCCAGCTTTCCTGTCAGCCAGTCAAAGAAGCTGATAAAATTGGACTGGCATGACCTGCCCCTAGTGAATCCATGTTGGCAGGGATCCCTCAGATTCCCCTCATCCAGTATTGTGTCTAGACGAGCAGAGACGAGCAACTAAACTAGTGAAGGGTATGGAGAAACTGGAATATGAGGATCGACTTAAAACACTGGGATTGTTCTCCCTTGAGAAAAGGAGACTGCGTGGGGATATGATCGAGACCTTCAAAATACTGAAAGGAATTGACAAAATAGAGCAGAGAAGATTATTTACAATGTCCAATTTGACACGGACAAGAGGACATGAAATGAAGCTAAGGGGGGGCAAGTTCAGGACTAATGTCAGGAAGTTCTGCTTCACACAGAGAGTGGTTGACATCTGGAATACTCTCCCAGGGGAGATTATTGCGGAATCGACAGTCCTAGGCTTCAAAAGCAAACTAGATGCATATCTCCTTGAGAGAGGCATATAAAGATATGGTTGGCTATAAAATAAGCCAGGTGAATACCTAGCAGGGCCTCCGCGTGTGCGGATCGCCGGACTTGATGGACCGAAGGTCTGATCCGGAGATGGCGCTTCTTATGTTCTTATGTTCTTATGTTTGTCTTTAAGTAGAGTTTCCATGAGTTTACACACTATTGATATGAGACTCACTGGTCTGTAATTCGCAGCCTCCGCTCTGCAACCCTTCATGTGCAGAGGAACAACGTTGGCAGTTTTCCAGTCCAGGGGGACTCTCCCCGTTCTCAGGGAGAGATTGAAGAGCACGGCTAACGGTTCCACCAAAACATCGCATAGCTCTCTGAGCACTCTTGGGTGCAAATTGTCCGGTCCCATGGTTTTGTTCACCTTGAGTCTTGACAGTTCTCTGTAAACATCAGCTGGTGTGAACTCAAAATTCTGAAATGGGTCTTCCATGCTTTGCTTTGCTTCCAGCCATGGCCCGTGTCCTGGTGCCTCGCAGGTAAAGACTGAACAGAAGTAATCATTCAGTATTTTGGCTTTATCGGAATCTGTTTCCACATAATTCCCGTCTGGCGTTCTAAGGCGTACTATCCCGTTTGCGTTCTTTTTCCTGTCGCTAATGTATCTGAAGAAGGATTTGTCCCCTTTCTTAATGTTCTTCGCTAGAGTTTCTTCCGTTCGAAGTTTGGCCTCCCTGACTGCTGTTTTGACCGCTGCAGACTTTGTCCTGTATTCAATGTTAGCTTCTTTTTCCCCGGTGCGTTTGTATGAGAGAAATGCTTTTTTCTTCTCCTTGACTAGGTATGAGACCTCATCTGTGAACCATTGGGGTTTCTTTTTTCTTTGTTGTTTGGTTACCGATTTTATGTAGCGGATAGTTGCCTCATGAAGGGTCGATTTCAAGGTTGACCACATAGCTTCCACATTATCAGTTACTTCTTGAACCTTGGAGTCTCATGTCAGCGCCACCTCGTCGGCGCCTTCGAGACATCACTCTAAGCGTGCCTCCTCACATAGGGAATACTCTGTCTCGAGGTCGCCCCCGAAGGAGCACACTGCTGCACCTCCGACCCAACTTCCTTAGGTCTCGGTGCCTATGTTAGAGGACATGCTTAAAGTTATTATTACCACACAGTTTTCCTCGGTGGTCAGCCAACTTGTCCCGACTTTGACACCAGTAACCTCGGTCTCGACCCAGTTGCGGTCTGACCAGCCTGAGCGTCCCCTCGTCTCTCGAGACCTCATCCGTAAGATTTGTCAGGTTCCCTCGAGCGATTCTTCCTCCCCTGAGGCACCTAGGACTTTTTGGGGGTTCCGGATGGGGGTCCGAGTTTCCACCACTACTGGGGCGAGGCTTGCCTCTTCTAAAAGGCCCCGGTCTTCCCCGCCTTATCGGGTCAGGTCTCAGACTGCGATACCATCTAGATGCACACTCGTCCTCGAATTGGACTCTAGTGTATGTTCCCCATTGAGGAGCTTGCAGGCTTCTACAGGACCTACTTCGAAGCAAATTGGGGACTTTTCCTATACCCTGTCTTCTCCGAAGCTTTCTCGGTGATTTCCTCGGACTCCGGGATTTTCCCGGTCCATTTGGCAAGAGGGCGGTCTTCGACGCCCCCTACTCGCCTTAGTTGAACCTCTTCGGTCTCCCATTTACCGGACTCTGAGGCTCCGGCTTACTATTCCAGGGAAGTCTCTCCCTCTTTCTTGGCTGCACCCCGATCTTGGTCAGAATCTCCTCCGGAGGATGAATCTTATTCTTGAACCTCCTCCTTTTCTCGTTTCATCTCTGACATGGGCAGAGCTCTGAACCTGGATCTTCAGTCCGACTCCCGCTTTGCCCAGGAATAACTGGCGGAATTGGGAGTTGACAATACGCCTCGTGAGGCACTTCGTCTTCCATTACATCAGGCTCTCTGGCAGACGTTTCTCCGGAACCTGGAGACACCATATGCTGTCACAGCTATTCCATCCAAGTTGGAGTCCCATTACTGGACTATCCCGGTTAAGAGGTTTTAGGGTGCTCAGCTTTCCCACCAATCCTTGGTGGTTGAGTCTTCCTTGAAGAAGTCTAACCCCTCGAAGGTCTATGCTGCCGTCCCCCCTTGCAGGGAGGGCCGTATGATGGACAAATTTGATTGCCGCCTTTATCAGAATTTGATGATGACGAACCGTGTCCTTAACTAAAGTTTCATTTTTACATCCTACCTTCGGTTCTGTGTTGAAGCCCTCCGCTCATTCCGGGAGGTCATACCAGAGCCTCGGCGTCAGGAGTTTCGTCTCCTCGTGGAGACCCTCTCCCAGCTCCGCCTGTATATGTTTTAGGCCTCTTACGACGCCTTTGAATTGTACTCGAGAGTCACAGCCTTTGCGATCGCTATGCGTCGCCTCACTTGGCTTCGGCTTGTGGATATGGATCCAAATCTACAGGATCGCCTTGCTAATGTCCCGTGTGTGGGTCATGAACTCTTTGATGATTCCATCGAGGCAGCCACGAAGCGCCTCTCGGACCACGAGCGGTCCTTTGCGTCTCTGGTGAAACTTAAACCTAAGGCCCGACCATATAAAATTCCTCTCCAGAGGTATCCACAGAAATCCACTCCTGCTTTAACTAGGCCTCCTTCGAAACGGCCTCCGCAGCAGCAACAACGTCAACTTAAGACTCAGCCGCCGGCCCCGGCTAATGCCGGGCCGTCCTTTTGACAATTCCAGTATGAGCCTTCGGGCTCCCTTTCTCCTGGAGCCTTCCCCCTTCCTCATCGGGGGTCTTCTCCATAATTTCTATGCCCAGTGTGAAAATCTTACCTCCGACAGTTGGGTACTGTCTATCATCAAGGAGGGGTGCTCCCTCCACTTCGGTCACGTACCCCCGGACCTGCCTCCAAGAGAGTTTCCTTCTGCTCAGTCTCAGCTTCCTCTCCTTCTGCAGGAAGCTCAGGCCCTTCTTCTCCTTCGGGCGGTCGAGGAGATTCCCATGGAACAGTGGAACTCTGGCTTTTATTCCCGGTACTTACTGGTACCCAAGAAGGCGGGGAATCTGGACCTCCGTGCTCTGAACAAGTTTCTGGTATGTGAACGTTTCAGAATGCTCACCCTTCCCACATTGTATCCCCTCTTGGACGAGGGGGACTGGCTGTGCTCACTGGACCTCAAGGAGACGTCTACTAATCAAGCATAAATTAGATGCAATCTTGGATGAGGAGAATTTACGGGATCTCAGTCAACACGGATTCACCAAGGGTAGGTCCTGCCAATCCAATCTCATCAGCTTCTTTGACTGGGTAACAAAACAGCTAGACTTGGGAGAATCTGTGGATGTCGTATACCTAGACATCAGCAAAGCTTTCGATAGTGTCCCGCATCGCAGGCTGTTGAGCAAGATGAAATCAATGGGGCTGGGAGAAACACTAACTACATGGGTCAATGACTAGCTGAGTAGCAGACTTCAGAGGGTGGTAGTTAACGGTACCCCCTCTAAAACATCGGAGGTGACCAGTGGAGTACCGCAGGGCTCAGTCTTGGGCCCGCTCCTTTTCAACATATTCATAGGGGACCTAACTCAGGGGCTTCAAGGTAAGATAACGTTATTCGCTGACGACGCCAAACTATGTAATATAGTGAGAGACGGCAATTCACCCGATAGTATGACACAGGACCTACATTTGTTGGAGCTTTGGTCATCGACCTTGCAGCTGGGCTTCAACGCTAAGAAATGCAAGATCATGCACCTCGGCAGCAGAAATCCATGCAGAGCTTACACCTTGAATGGTGAGACCTTAGCTAGAACTTCAACAGAACGAGACTTGGGAGTGATCATCAGCGCAGACATGAAAACTGCTGATCACGTGGAGAAGGCTTCATCTAAGGCAAGACAGTTGTTAGGTTGCATCCGCAGGAGTTTCGTCAGCCGGAAGCCTGAAATCATAATGCCATTATACAGAACCATGGTGAGACCTCATTTGGAATACTGTGTGCAATTCTGGAGGCCACACTACCGAAAAGATGTGTTGAGAGTAGAGTCGGTGCAACGGAGGGCCATGAGGATGGTCTCGGGGCTCAAGGATCTATCGTACGAGGAAAGGCTGAAAAATTTGCGGCTGTACTCACTCGAGGAACGTAGGGAGAGAGGAGACATGATCGAGACGTTTAAGTGTATTACCAGTCGTATTGAGATGGAAGAAGAGATTCTCTTTCTCAAAGGACCCTCAGCCACAAGAGTGCATCCGCTCAAACTCAGGGGCGGGAAATTTCATGGCGACACCAGGAAATATTTCTTCACCGAGAGAGTGGTTGATCCTTGGAACGAGCTCCCAGTGCAGGTGATGGAGGCAAACAGCGTGCAAGAATTTAAGAGCAAATGGGATGCCCAGTGGGATCCCTTAGAGGGTTAAGCCAAGGGAACCTGTCACCAGGAGTGGGATCCCTAGGATAGTAGACTTGGGGGTGGGTCAGTAGAGTGGGCAGACCTGATGGGCTATGGCCCTTATCTGCCGTCATCTTCTATGTTTCTATTCTGATTCACCTGGCCTCTCGCCTGTATTTAAGATTCAGGGTGGGGGATCTCCATCTCCAGTATCGTGTTTTTCCCTTCGGCCTGGCGGCCTCTTTGAGGGTTTTCACGAAATGTCTGGTTGTGGTAGCTGCGGCCCTGCGCCTCTGCGGCCTGCAGGTGTTTCCCTACCTCAACGACTGGTTAATCAAAGCGTCCTCTCGCAATGAAGTCCTGCGAGCGACGGAACAGACCATCTTGCTCCTTCAGAGTCTCGGCTTCGAGGTGAACTTTCCCAAGTCTCCTTCTGTCTGTCCCAGTCTCTCGAGTTCATCAGAGCGGTCCTGGACATGGTTCGTCTCCACTCCTTCTTGCCTCGTCCTCGTCAGGAGGCTCTTATCCGTTTGTGCTGAATGGTGACCCATCTGCACTTGGCGCCGGCTCGGCTCATGATGGTCCTCCTCGGTCACATGGCCTCCACGGTCCACCTGACTCCTTTTGCCAGATTTCACCTACGTATTCCTCAATAGACTCTGGCGTCCAGTGGAACCCGGTTCGGGATCCTCTCTCGACGCATTGTCGTGACTCCTTTGTTGAGGAGATCTCTCCGTTGGTGGTTGCTCTCTTCCAATCTTTCCAGAGGTTTTCTGTTCCATGCTCCTCCTCCGTAGAAGGTCCTCACGACAGACTCGTTGACCTATGCTTGGGGGGCTCATCTGGACGGTCTGCGTACCCAGGGTCTGTGGTCCCATGCCGACTGCCTTTGTCACATCAATCTCTGGAGCTTCGAGCGATTTTCCTCGCTCTGCAAGCTTTTTGTCACCTACTTCATTACCAAGTGGTGCTGGTTCACACGGATAACCAGGTCCCTGTGCCAGGAGGCGATGCGGTTCTGGGATTGGGCCATCCGCTACAACATATTTCTTCGAGCAGTCTATATTCAGGGCCAATGGAATTGTCTGGCACTCAGGTTGATTCGTATTCTGCAGTCTCATGAGTGGTCTCTCCACTCCGTAACCCTGCGTCAGGTGTTTGCTCGTTGGGGGACTCTGGACGTCGATCTATTTGCGTTCCCCTCAATCACAAGTTGCCCCGCTTCTGCTCCAGGGTTTACACCCCTCTCAGGATCGAGGCGGATGCCTTCCTTCTGGATTGGACGAACGGGTTCCTGTATGCGTTCCCTCCATTCCTTCTGATTCTGAAGACTCTCGTATGCCACCATGATTCTGATAGCTTCTCGGTGGCCCCAGCAACCGTGGTTCTCCTTTCTGTTACAACTCAGTTCCAGGGAGCCCCTTCCTCTGCCTATTTTTCCTTCTTTGCTTACGCAGAGTCAAGGCTCTCTCCTTCATCCCAACCTCCAGTCTCTGCACTTACCAGCTTGGTTCCTCGAGACTTGATGCCCTTGTTCCAGCTCTCCCAGCCTGTTCTGGATGTCCTGGAAGCGTCTCGGAAGGAGTCCACTCGCCAATGTTACTGTCAGAAGTGGACCCGCTTTTCCTCCTGGTGTGCTGCTCAACAGCTGGAGCCTCTATCTACCTCCTTGTCTTCTGTCCTGGATTATCTGTTACACTTGTCTGGCGCTGGGCTCAAGTCCTCTTCGGTTCAAGTCCACCTTAGTGCCATTGCTGCTTTTCATCAGCCGATTGATGGGAAGCCTATCTCTGTTCATCCTGTGGTTTCCCGCTTTATGAAAGGACTTTTCCACGTTCATCCACCCCTCAGTCCTCCTCCAGTGGTTTGGGACCTTAACGTGGTCCTTGCTCAATTGATGAAATCCCCGTTTGAGCCGCTAGCGCGGGCTCACTTGAAGTATCTTACTTGGAAGGTTGTGTTTCTTATTGCTCTCACTTCTGCCCGTCGGGTCAGTGAGATTCAAGCCTTGGTAGCGGACTCCCCTTTCACTGTCTTCCATCATGATAAGGTGGTCCTCCGTACCCATCCTTGCCCAAGATTATTTCTGATTTTCACATCAACCAATCCATTGTTCTTCCTGTGTTTTTTCCGAATCCAATTCTCACCCTGGTGAGGTGGCTCTGTATTCTCTTGATTGTAAGCGTGCGCTGGCCTTCTACTTGAAGCGCACCACTCCCCAGCTGTTCATCTCTTTCGATCCTAATCGCTTGGGTCGCTCTGTTTCTAAGCGGACCATTTCTAACTGGTTGGCCGCTTGTATCTCTTTCTGCTATGCTCAGGCTCGTCTCTCCCTGCCGGGTCGAGTCACGGGCCACAGGGTCAGAGCGATGGCGGTGTCTGTTGCTTTCCTTCGCTCGACTCCCATCGATGAAATCTGTAAAGCTGCCACTTGGTCCTTGGTTCATACGTTCACCTCGCATTACTGTCTGGATGCTTTCTCCAGGTGTGATGGCTGCTTTGGCCAATCTGTTTTGCAAAATCTGTTCTCCTGAATTGCCAACTTTCCCTCCATCCCGTTATGGTTAGCTTGGAGGTCACCCACATGTAGAGAATATGCTGCCTGCTTGTTCTGTGATAAAGCACAGTTACTTACCGTAACAGGTGTTATCCAGAGACAGCAGGCAGATCGCAACCCACCCTCGTCCCCGTGGTTGGCTTCTTTGCTTGCTATCTGAACTGAGGACACGCTGAGGAGACGCATGCCCTAGGCAGGGCATGAGGGGCACGTGCGCAGGAGCTGGCCAATCGCAAGCCTGAAGGTTTTCGAGCAAGTCTGCTTGCGAAAATGTCTGCTAGGGGGCTCTGTCGGTGACGTCACCCACATGTAGAGAATATCTGTCTGCTGTCCTTGGATAACACCTGTTACGGTAAGTAACTGTGCTGTTTGTTGGGACCAAGGAAAGGATTAATCCAGTTTCTATTATTTTCAATGGGAAAAATTGTCTTGGAACTTGAACGTTTTGGAACTCAAATGGATTAAGTTCGGATTTCAAGGTACCACTGTAGTTAAATAATGGTACTATTCCATTTGTTTCAATTTATACATTGACCTCCACTGCCCAGGGGTCATTATGCTTTCTGTGGCTGTTGAAAGATTGGTAAGCGCTGCTCTTTAACAAGTAATAAAATATTTTGTTTGTTTAAATTTCATTAGATTCACTATTTTGGTTTCCTTTGTTTGCCATGGGTAGCTGAGTACCTCCGTATAGACTCAGTGATTCAACTAACATGGGTATAAGGGGGGGGGGGATTAGATAAATCAGTTCCACAATTCCAGAAGATAAGAAAATGGTAGTGCTCAATACTTCCTTAATTTTCTTTCGGGTTTTCTTGCATTTTTCTTCTTTAGGACATTGGACATATGTGTAGACATATATCCTTGTATCGAAGATATTTTGCTGTTACACAGTTTGGATTTCTTCCTTTGTGTTTGTTGATCATATTGTGTGTGTTTGTTAGATTTGTTTCTATTTTACCAACATAGTATTTTTTTTTTTTAATAGTGGGCAACAGTTACCTTCCACCTTCCTCATCATGTGTTGAAGTCAGTTGCTAGTGCCATTGTAAATGAACTCAAAAAGATAAATCAGAACATTGCTGCCTTACCTGTAGCATCCTCTGTGATGGACAGGCTATCTTACCTCTTACCCAGTGCACGACCAGAGCTTGGTGTGGGACCTGGACGATCCGTGGACAGGTATGTAATAGTATTAGATTATATAATGTCTATTTCTTCCTGAAACAGATGGTTTGCTGTTTCATATTGATCTATTCTGTCTTCATTTTTTATGATGAAAATTAATATTAGAGATAGCTTTACTTTACTATCTGATAGCAAATTTTAACTGACTTGTAAATTGCAAATATATGCTTTTATGATAAACTATGCTGAAACTGCCTGAAATGGTTTGCCTATTTGAAATTATTTGGTCTAAACTACATGAATAGGCTACATCCCACTTCAGTTATTATCTCTATCTTCAGAGGAGGCCAAGGAAAAAAATGTAACAGACACAAAAGTGTAGTTTAAACATTCAAGGTCTTGGGAGACATCAATTAATTAATTATTAAACATATGTAGTTGGTATATCATCCAATTAGATTACAACTGCTTCACTAGGATCCAATTACAAATTGCATTCTCTTGCAATATTATATTGGTTCTATTCAAGTCACATGGTTTCTGGTTAATCATACTTCATTAGTAATTTTCCTTAGCAACTATAATGACTATAATGCTATTGTTTTCAGCCCTGGCAGCAATAGAAGGGGGTGAGCAACATGCTCTATTCTACTGCAAACATCTAGTTAACAAAAACTTTAACATTTGCTAGTCAATGCACTTCTGTAGGCTACAATCACATGGTTACAGTTACATGATTACAATCACATGACAAATATGTTCTTTTTTTTAGATCATATCAATATTATTGACAACTCCCAACATAACAAGCAGAGCCTGAACTCTTGTAGCTCCACTCCACAAAAAAGCTAGCCACGAGGAGTATAGTTCTTCAAGTTTATGTACCATTACAAAGCCAACCTTATCCCACACCACCCTCCCCCCCATACCCATCTAATGGAGGGTCCCAAATTTGTAAAAACTGATGTACACGTTTAGGAGTCCTACGAGCTTCATAAACCTCAAAAAGTAATAAGCGATGAAATTGGTTTCTCCAGTGCCAAAAGCTCGGAGGAGTATCTTGCACCCTGCATTATACATGCCTTCTGAAATAATATAATGCATGAGAAAATGTGTTAGATCCCTGAGCGCACTTGGTACAAGTGGGGGAGTCAACCAAGCCAATATGATAAGCCTTGACTTGGGTAAATTAGGCTCTATATATAAGTCTATATGTACAATCTCTCCAGGTGGAGCCCACGATAATTCGAGGAATTCACAATATTGCCTGACAAATGTCTGCACCCTGTTTGCGTACCCTTAAGTCTACATTATATTTCTGCATCAACCCAGTATAGGAACAGGGAGGCAAGAGATCCCACAGCAATTTATGCAAGTAAGAGACTTGAGTGTGGAAAACGTTCATCCAATTCAAAAAATTATGAAGGCATTCGTGGACCCCTAAAGAAAGATTTGCCTGTCGTAAATGAGTCACGTAATACATCAACTTCATGTAACCATAAAAACCTCCCGGCCCGACATCCAATGTAGTAGAGAATATGGGAAACGCTCGGACAGCTCCTGTCTCATCAAGCACTTGCGCAAGGAAACGAGCACCTTGCTCACCCCAACGTCAGAAAGCTCAAGATGTCAGACAAGACTCAAAATCGAGCGGGACTTGTGGGCAATTGCGCAGGACTTGTGAGAGCAGTTGCCGTGTCCAGACACCTCAGAAAGAGAAAACTCTGAAAAGTGCCCACGAAGATGAGGGAAAGGGAGGGAGATGGCCCCCCGATGAGGGGAAGAGATGCACAGATCTCGGTGCCCAAGGCACCTAACGCTGGCCCTGCCTGTGTCAGCTCCATTGTGGCTCCTGGAACGGGTCTACCAACCTCTTTGAAGCTTCCTGCAGACAGGGTTGCTCTGACTGGAATCTTCTTGCTGCTGAGTCCTCCTTCCGATGTAACTTTGGCTGGCAGAAAGGTTCTAGCCGGAGCAACCCTGTCTGTAGAAAGCTTTGAAGAGACTGGTAGACCCGCCCCAAGAGCCGCAAAGGGGCTGACACAGCCGAGGAAAGTTGCAGTTTTGGGATTTTTTTAATGCCACCAGCGATCAGGAGGGAGTTAGTGTTGCAATCATGAAAGGAGGCTGCTGGACACGTGATCCAGAGCAGGGCTGATGACTAGGAGGGGTAGGAAGGGAGACAACATAGCAGATACTTTACTGTGGGGACAAGTGAATGGCCTTATCCCTGTACCTGTAGCAACCAGTCTTTTTTTCCTCCCCGTTCCTGCAGGGTACCCATGTCTAGCTGCGGGTAACAGTCACTGGGTCATTCTCTAGTCCAGACTAATAAATAATCAAACATGTAAAATCCCTGGTGACCAATTTCATTACTTAGACTGGACTGTAACACAATATTGCTGCGTTTTTTAGGTCTTTGATGTATAGTGAGGCAAACAGACGGGAGACTTTCACTTCATGGCCTCATGTAGGGTATAGGTGGGCTCAGCCGGATCCCATGGCTCAAGCTGGATTCTATCATCAGGTAAGATTGTATTACTTTCCAAACTTTTTTTTTTAATGTTCGTAAATCTAAATTTCAGGTGTGTTATGGCATTTGAGTTGGTGAACCTTTTAGCTACTAGTTCAGCACTAGTTGGGGGGAAATTTATTGTATATACTTGAATATAAGCTGACACAAATATAAACCAAGGTAACCTTTCCTCCACAAAAAGGAGGGAATAAAAGGTTGACTAATATAAACTTGGGATGGGGGAGAGATTAATATTCAATTGCCCTGTGCCCTGCCAGGCTCTACCACCCAATCCCCCTCCCTCCCACCTTGCTTCTGCACTCTGTCTCCGTCCCTTCCTGCCCTGCCAGGCTCTGCCAGAATGGTGCACAAAAAGTGTCTTTCAACTCATCTGATAAATCCAAATGTCTTTATTCATCCAAAATAACTCTTTCATCCAAAGTAACTCAGTGACTCGACATGATCATGTTTCGGCCACCCGGCCTGCATCAGGAGTCTTAGGAGTCTTTGGGTATCAATTGGATAAATATGCTCTAAAACACAACGATCAAACCGTTGCTCCAAATCTTGTGATGCTACAAGGCTGTGTTGGTTTGTAGCGTCACAAGATTCGGAGCAACGGTTTGATCGTTGTGTTTTAGAGCATATTTATCCAATTGATACCCAAAGACTCTTAAGACTCCTGATGCAGGCCGGGTGGCCGAAACATGATCATGTCGAGTCATTGAGTTACTTTGGATGAAAGAGTTATTTTGGATGAATAAAGACATTTGGATTTATCAGATGAGTTGAAAGACACTTTTTGTGCACCATTCTGATAGGACATTTCCACTTTTGCTCTTGCTTGTTTGATTTTTTGTGGATTTGTTTCCCCTGTTTTAGTGTGCCTGCCAGGCTCTGCACCATGTCCCTTCTTCCTAACCTCCCTCCATCCGTCTCTCCCGATGCCTTGCAGGCCTCCAGCAGTGGGCCGAGACAGGAGGGATCTTTTCTGCCTCCTGTGCTGGCTGACTGTGACAACTTGTACCTCCCTCCTGCTTCCCCCGCTTACCTTGCGGGACTTGCAAGAACTTGCAGCAGCCATTCAGCTAGCGGCTCTACACAGGTCAGAAGCACAGGAGGATTGCTCCTTCCCCGGTTCACCACTGGACCACCAGGGAATTGAAATGTACGTAAGGGAGGCGGGAGAGAAGTGAAAGTTTTAGAGTTGGCTGGGACAGCAGATGGGAAGGATCCCTCCTGTCCCATCCCAATGCTGGTCCACCAAGTCTTGTGGCAGGTCTGACAGAGGCCTGCAACGGGTCCGGCAAAAAGGCAGGTGTTCGCTGACCTGAATATAAGCAGAGACCCACATTTTTGGGTCAGTTTATGGCCCCAAAATATCTGCTTATATTTGAATTTATATGCTATAGTTGTTTGTCTTCAGTTGTGAAGATTGCATTAGAAAAAGTCATATGGAGAACAGGAACAACTTTGAGAAGTTCATATCCTTGGGGTAACATGTTGGTCTCTGATTCTTTCTCACTTGGTTGCTAAAGTAAAGCTGTTTTAAGCTTATGTGTAGTTAAAATAACATTTATTAATAATTTTGAACATAATGTAAAATGTCCACGAATGAGTGAACAATTTGATGACCTTGGGCTTAATAAAGTGGATAAAACTGGGATAAGTGAGACAATTCCAACTATCCAAATGAAATAAGCTTTAGCTAGGCAATACATATGAAGCCAGTTGACTAAAGGGTTAAGATCATTAGAAAAATAGTTTAATTCCATTAAAATTATGCAATCGATGCTCTAAGAGAGATAACTAATCTTGAGAAATTTAAATCTTTTCTTAAGACATTCCTTTTTAAAGATGCGTTTCAAAAAAAAAAAAAAAAGAAACTTTTACGAGTCCACTTCTATTGGACTTAATTGTTTTTAACCCCACCCTTTTGTTTATACCTTTAATATCTTACTTTTCTTTCATCATTGTAGTTCTCCCCTTCTTTTCCACTCGTACCCGTTTGTCCAGTCGTGTATGTCATTGTTTTTATCTAATCATGTATGTTTATTTTGCTAAAGTTATGTTAAATTATATTATCTGTTTCTGCCCTATTTTAAAATGTATAACCACCTTGAAATAAATTATAAGGTGGTATATCAAAATTTTATTAAACTTGAAACCATTATTAAACTTGAAGAAAGTTGGCTATTGTAGATGTATTTATTTTGTAAGATTGTTTATCGTGTATTAAACTTGATAAACCGCCTTAGTTGCAGCACAATTCAAGGCAGTTTACAATAAAGTATGGAAATTGAATCTCCCATTGTATGTTCGAGCTCTGGTTGCTTTACATTCTTTCATTGTTTATAATTACAGTGGTACCTTGGATTACGAGCATAATCCGTTCCAGGAGCATGCTCGTAATCCAAAATGCTCGTTTATCATAGCGAGTTTCCCTCGGCGAGAGGGAGAATTAGAAGGGCTTGAGCATGCGCAGATGCATGCTCAAAGCCGGCAGAGACTGGGAAGAAGATCTTCAAGCTGCACCGGCACTTGTGGGCTGCGTGCCGGTACCAAAGGGGGGGGGGGGTGAGCTAAAGTTGGTCGGGCGGGGGGTTCCTGTTCTCACGGGGGGGAGGGGGGGCGATTCGAGCGGGAGGGGGCCCTTTGTGAGCTGGGGGGAGCGATGCCGGTTATTGGGGGGTGCTCGCAAATCGAGTCAACACTCGGTTTACGAGACACGTTTTGCGAGAATGTTTTGCTTGTCTTGCAAAACACTCGCAAACCGAGGTTTGACTGTATTTTATTGTGTTTGTACTGTTTTATTATAGTGTATGTCTTTGTTGTGACTTGCTTTGTTGTGACTTGTCTTTGTTGTGACTATAAAGCAGGATACAAATAAATGAACTATAAACTTAACTAAAACCAATATGAACATTTAGTTGCCTGGTTTGATTGGTGCAAATAGATTGCCATCAGCCCTATCTATTGCTAAGTAGTGTAGTTTGCCACGTGAGAGATTATAGTTAGTTTTCATAGTTCATTTTTTTGTAAATTCTTCAAGTCAAATAACCCCTAAGTCTAATAAATATCAACCGACCACCAACTGCCCAAGCTCTGCCCCAGATCCCATCCCCATTACTAATTGTAATGCAGTTTCTTTCATTCATTTTTCATGTACACGCAATATACACAGCAGATATAAATTCTCAAAACTGACACATTTCAATCACTAAATTAAAAATAAAATCATTGTTCCCCCTTTTATTAAACCATGATAGTGGTTATTAGTATAGGGAAGTGTGCTGAATGGTCCACGCTGCTCTATGAAACTCTATGAGTGTCTGGAGCAATGCGGAGCATTCAGCGTGGCTCCCTACGCTAATAACCGTTATCATGGTTTAGTAAAAGGGAGGGTTTGTTTGATGATTTTATTTTTCTAATCATCTTTTTCCAGACTCTGGTTGAACTTTTTCCTGTCTGTGTGTTTCCAGGGCTTTCTTATCAATTGACTGTTTTTCTCTCCTTCTTCACTTTCTGCCCTAACATTCAACTTTCTTCAGCTTTCTTCTCAAAATCTCTTTTTCCATGACTTACCTTCCCTTCCTATCTCTTTCCTCTCCCATGGTCTGACATATCTCTCCTTCTCTCCCTCCTCCCAGTGGTCCAACATATCTTTCCTCCCTTTTCCCTTTTCCCACAGTCTGCCATCTCTTTTCTCTCCCACATCATCAACTTAAAGTCAACAGTGTGACCGTTGGCAGGAGCTGAGTGTGAAAGTGCACTAAGTTCCTGGTCAGGATCTTATTCAAGATACTCGGGCTCTCCAAGAACTGCTGTAGGAGACAATTCCAAATGAATTGTTCTCTCTCATATGTGAAAGCAAAAGAGATCCGTTGCTTGAGGAGCCAAGGGGATGCAAAATATTAATTTGACAAATCCATTACTTTGGAAAATTTTTTTACTTGGTGGCCTGTCCAAAGATATGTAGGATCAGGGACCACAGAGAATTCACTCTCTATCACTTCAGTGTTCTCTCCAGAAATTTTTTTCCAGCCGGGTGGCATGAAAAAGTAGCCGGGTGGGGTGGGCGGGGAAATTTGGTGGTGGGGAAAATTTAAATGTGTACTACTTTTATTAGTTAATTATCATTAATTATTTTCCAACCTTTTTTAAAGTTCAACACATGTGCCAGAATATTTTTATTAAATTTAAAAAGTATCCAATTAAGGATCCTGCAATCCTAACAAAAATTTTAAATAACAATTGTTATGACATAAACCAAGCACCACAAGTATTGTCGCTGTCAGGAAGAAAATTGAAAACAATGAAAAAAAATATGGGAAACCTAATGAAGAAAAAGAAAAAATATTCCTCGTCATCAACAGCAGATGAATCCAGAAACTAGTAGGATTACATCCATCAAGTTTCAGCTTTGGAGGTACACCTGGGCCCTCCCAGTGTCCCTACCTCACCCTCTTCAAGTTAACACCTGGAAACCTCCCAGGTCCCTTACTCTACTAGATGTGGTGCCTTCTGGACTACAGGGGTTCCTCACAGCTCCTGGATTCTTCGGTGGATTTTGAAAGATATTTCTGTGGCTTAGGCCTCAGAGGAGAAATGTTACTGTGGCTTAGGCCTTAGTGGAGGAGAAATGTTCCTGTGGATTTAGGCCTCAGTGGAGAAATATTCCTATGGCTTTAGGCCTCAGTGGAGGAGAAATGTTTCCGTGTCTTTAGGCCTCAGTGGAGGAGAAATGTTTCCGTGTCTTTAGGCCTCAGTGGAGGAGAAATGTTCCCGTGTCTTTAGGCCTCAGTGGAGGAGAAATATTCCCGTGTCTTTAGGCCTCAGTGGAGGAGAAATGTTCCTGTGGCTTAGGCCTTAGTGGAGGAGAAATGTTCCTGTGGCTTTAGGACCCAGTGGAGAAATATTCCTGTGGCTTTAGGCCTTAGTGAAAGAGAAATGTTTCTGTGTCTTTAGGCCTCAGTGGAGAAATATTCCTGTGGCTTTAGGCCTCAGTGGAGGAGAAATGTTCCTGTGGCTTTAGGCCTCAGTGGAGGAGAAATGTTCCTGTGGCTTTAGGCCTCAGTGGGGGAGAAAGGTTCCTGCGGCTTCGGCAGTGATTCCTTTGCCCTCACTATTCAACAGGCCCTAGTTGAAGTTGGCCTTGGCTGGGGCGCCATTTCACTGGCAGCCTAGTGTACCTTGTTTAATTCCGGCCGGCTGACAGCTGGGGCTAGGCTAGTTGTGGGCTAGCTGCAGCTCTTTCTCTCTGGATCAGAGTTTTTTTCTTTCCACTCCTTCTGGGTCATTCATGTGGAGGAGAGGGCTAAAAGTTGGATCAGATATCTCAGCGTCTGATGTTGTTGCTGTATCTATTTGGGGGCTCTGGGAAAGGCACTTGTCACTTCGGGGCCCAGGTACAGTTTTGTTGTATTGCTTCTCCTCTGGCATTCTTCTTGACTTTGGTCAACAGTTTGCCTCCTGGGGGAGCTGTATAGATTTGTGCTTCAGAGGCCTTCAGTTAGAGAAGGAGTCTTCCCTTGTCCTGTTTCCAGGCTTGATGCCCTAGACCCTTGCGAGGAAAAGGTCTGGTCTGCGGTGGTGCTCATGGGTTTTGACATCAGCTAAGGACCATTGCCAGGCATGATGGTTCCATTCCACAGGAGGATATTTGGGGCCTGTTGGATATGATGGGAGGCTGATTTGCACTCATTCTATTCGTGGGATGTAGCTGTGTTTTCCACAGCATGGTGCTCTCAGGCAAGGATGGCTCCTTTTCACATAGGCTAGGGAGGGTAGCCTCTGTATGATCGTGGGTAACATACTCTCTGGAATGTAGAATCTCCTTGGACATGTGCTACAGGGCAGGATTTGGGGGAGAGGGATTTCCCGTTCGCTTCTTTATTTCCCTCCCTATGTTTGGACTGCTTTGATACATCTCAATAGTCTCTGGATTCATCTGCTGTAACTAAAGGAAAGAAAATTATCAGGTAAGGATAAGTTTTACCTTCAAAGCCAACTTGCATATGCAGAAGGTGTCTTCAGTTAAATATTTCTTCTTCTTTTTTTCCTAGAGGCCCAGTTATCCCAGGACAAGCAGGCATGATATTCTCACACATGGGTGACGTCATCTACGGAGCCCCAGCGCGGACAGCTTTTCAAGCAAACTTGCTAGAAGTTTCAAGTTTGCACACTGCACCATGCATGTGCTAGCCTTCTTGCCCACTAGAGGGCGCATCTCCACCTCGTGGTCCTCAGTTCAATTTCATCCGCGGAGCCAGAAGCCCTGTGGATAATTGTGCTCGTATTTGCCTTCTTTCGCCGCGGCTGTGTGCGGAATTTCGACGCGGTCGCTGCGTTATCTGTGTTTTCTTTCTTTGTTTTCTTCTTTTTTCAAAAAAAAAAAAAAAAAAATTTAATTTCATCCGTTCGCTCCGGGGGCTCCCGGTAGCCGTGGCCGAGGAACCTCGTTTGTTCCCGGCCTTGTTTTGGGCCCATGTCCCGGCCCGTAACGGGATTTAAGAAGTGTGGTAGGTGTGATAGGCTTTTGTCGATCACTGACCCTCACAGGTGCTGCCTAAGGTGCTTGGGGCCCCATCACCCGACAGCATCGTGCCCTAAGTGTGCCACCTTCCAGAAACGGGCCCTTACTCGTCGCAAGGCCCGTATGGCCGATCTCTTTGCCGTCGAGACCCCGACGGGGAAGGCCTCGAGCTCAGCCTCGGCTTCGGCCCCGGCCTCGACCTCGACCTCGGCATCGGACCCCTCGGCTGCCTCGAAGCCGGTTGCCTCGCAGAAGCAAGCCCCGGGTAAGTCTCCGCTTCCTTCCTCAGTTTCATCAACCAGGAAGCCATCCTCGGGCTCTTCGTCGGCGGGACCGTCGACCTCTGCCCAGTCCAAGGTGTCTAAAGGGTTAGCCCCGAGGGAATACTCGAGACCGAGGTCGCCCTCTGCGGAGCGCCCCCAGGTGTTGCCTCCGGGTCTCACGATCCCGGCATTCCAGGAATTGCTTCGAGCTTTAATTTCCTCGGAGCTCTCCGGGGCCATTGAGACCCTGCAGCAGGCTTCGGCCTCGACGCCTTCGGTCTCCGCGGCCCCACAGTTGGCGACCTCGGCCTCGGGCACCGGCCTTTCAGCGGCCGAAGCTCCCTCGGCCTCGACCTCGACGCTTCCCTCGGATCCGACCTCGGTGAGACAGCCTGAGGTCAGTGTGCGGTCCCGAGACAAGCAGCGCCGGGTACGCCGGATCTCCTCGTCCTCGTCCCCGAGGTCTTCCCGGGGTTCGTCGCCCTCGAGCAAGCCTCGGGCGAAGCACCGCCTAAAAAAGGCCAAGCGGTCTCGGGCCTCGCCTCGGAGGAGTCATCGCTCGACGACGCCCGAGGGCGGGGCTTTGCGGGTCGAGGAACTCCGCCTCGACAACCCCGATCTCTTGCGGTCCCCGATCCGGGAGAGTTCCCGTGCCTCCTCGCCGGGGCGGAAGGGACGGGCCTCCGTACCCCGTACTCCGGGGGGTTCCCCCAGGGGGTCTCTTCGGCGGGCTGTGTCCCCAACCCCTTCGAGGTCAAGGGATCGTGCCTCGTGGGGTTCGGGATCCGGTGTGGGGATCGGGTATTCTCGCCAGGCCTCTCCTTTCGGCTCCGTTGAGAAGTCTCGGTCACCCTCTCCGCCCGCACGGACATCTTCTTTTTCAAAATTTGTCCATGACATGGCGAAGGCTCTGGGGGTGGACCTGTTGGCGGGGTCACACTATACCAAAGAATTTTTGGAGGAACAGGATTCTCCTGCCCCTCAGCGGGAATCCCCCCGCCTGCCGCTGAACAAGGTCCTCCTTCAGACCTTGCTGCGGAACCTTGAGACCCCTCTTACAGTTGCGGTAGTGCCCACCAAGATGGAATCCAAATACCGGACACTTCCCCCTAAGGGGTTTGACAAGGGGCAGCTCTCCCATCAGTCGCTCCTGGTGGAGTCGGCTCTTAAGCGTTCGCAGCCTTCTAGGGTCTCTGCGGCGGTCCCCCCTGGGAGAGAGGGTCGGACCCTCGATAAATTCGGCCGTCGTCTATATGCTAATTCCCAGATGGCCACGAGGGTCCTCAACTATGCTTTCGCCTATTCTTCCTACCTCAGATCAATGGTGAAGGATCTGCCTGACTTTCAGGGGGTGATCCCGGATTCGCACAGGGATAGGTTTGCCACTTTTGTGTCGAACCTGTCCCAACTATGTTTCTATCTCTTTCATGCGGTATACGACGCATTTGAGCTTGCCTCATGGGTATCGGCTTCTGCGGTAGCCATGCGCCGGTTGGCGTGGCTGCGGACCCTCGAGATGGACCCCAACCTGCAGGAGCGATTGGCCAATCTACCCTGCGTCGGGTCGGAGTTATTCGACGACTCCTTAGAGGCGGCTACCAAGCGGCTTTCTGACCAAGAGCGCTCTTTGGCGTCTCTGGTTCGCCCGAAGCCTAAGCCGTCGCCTCAGAGGCCATTTAGACAGCCTCCTAGGCGGTATCCTCAAAAATCGACACCGGCCTTTTCAAGGCCTCCACCCCGACGTCCAACCCAACAGGGTAGGGGGGGGGCCCTCCAAGCCCGCTGCGCAGGGGGCATCCAAGCCAGCGCCGTCCTTTTGACGGGATGAGCGGCTGGGGGCTGGCCCCCGCCGCGAGGTCGCCCAACCCCCTCCCCATTGGGGGGTCGGCTCACGGCTTTTGCCAGGGCTTGGTCAGGGATTACGTCAGACGCATGGGTGCTCCGGACCGTCTCAGAGGGCTATTCGTTAAACTTCTCCAGGCAGCCTACAGACATGCCTCCCGGGGCGTGCCCGTCCAATCGGAGCCAGTTGGCCCTTCTCATAGAAGAAGCCAGGGCCTTGTTGAGCCTCCGGGCGGTCGAATTGGTGCCTCTCGATCAGCAGGGCCAGGGATTTTATTCCCGTTACTTTTTGGTCCCAAAGAAGACCGGGGACTTGCGCCCCATTTTGGACCTCCGGAAGCTCAACAAGTTCCTGGTCAGGGAGAAGTTCCGTATGTTATCGCTTCCGATTCTGTATCCTCTATTGGACGAGGGGGACTGGATGTGCTCCCTAGATTTGAAGGAAGCGTACACCCATGTTCCGGTGCATCCCGACTTTCGGAAGTTTTTAAGATTTCAGGTCGGGGAGTTGCACCTGCAGTACCGTGTACTACCCTTCGGTCTGGCTTCGTCCCCTCGGGTGTTCACGAAATGTATGGTGGTGGTCGCGGCTGCTCTGCTCTCCCGGGGGTTGCAGGTCTTTCCCTATCTGGACGATTGGCTGATCAAGGCCCCGACAAGGGAAGGAGTTATTTCAGCGACCCAACAGACTATCACGCTTCTTCAGGGTCTAGGATTCGAGGTGAACTTTCCCAAGTCTCACTTGCGCCCGACTCAATCCCTCCAGTTTATAGGAGCCGTGCTGGACACTGTTTCCTCCGTGCCTTCCTCCCTTCTCCACGGCTGGAGGCACTGCTTCGCTTGGGCCGGCAGGTTTCGCAACTGCAGGTAGTGTCGGCTCAACGTATGATGGTGCTTTTGGGGCACATGGCGTCGACGGTCCAAGTGACCCCATTTGCCCGGTTGCATCTGAGGATACCTCAGTGGACCTTGGCCTCGCAATGGCGTCAGGACCGCGACCCAGTATCTCGACACTTGACTGTGACTCCGTCTTTCAGACGCTCGCTCCGTTGGTGGACCAACTCTACCAATGTGTCCGGGGGTTTGCTCTTTCGCGTCCCTCCGCATCGCAAGGTCCTGACGACGGACTGTTCGGAGTATGCGTGGGGGGCTCATCTGGACGGTCTGCGAACGCAGGGCCTATGGTCGGCTGCGGATCGTCGGTGTCACATCAACGTGTTGGAGCTTCGTGCCATTTATCTGGCTGCTCGGGCCTTCGGTCACCTCCTGCGCGATCAAGTGGTTCTCGTTCGGACGGACAACCAGGTGGCCATGTATTACGTAAACAAGCAAGGGGGGACGGGCTCTTGGCCTCTGTGCCAGGAAGCCCTGCGCCTTTGGACATGGGCCGTCTCTCAGAACATCTTCTTGCGGGCGGTTTACATTCAGGGGGAGCTGAATTGTCTGGCAGACAAACTCAGTCGTCTTCTCCAGCCGCACGAGTGGTCGCTGAACTCCCGGGTTCTACGCGAAGTCTTCGACCCGCTGGGGGACTCCTCAGGTGGATCTGTTTGCTTCACCCGAGACTCACAAACTACCCCTCTACTGTTCTCGGGTGTACTCCCGGGACCGTCTCGAGGCCGATGCATTTCTTCTCGACTGGGAGGGGAGGTTCCTTTATGCGTTCCCTCCTTTTCCTCTGATTTTGAGAACGCTGGTTCATCTAAAATCGACCAAAGCTACTATGATTCTCATTGCGCCTCGTTGGCCAAGACAGCACTGGTTCTCCCTGCTTCTTCAACTCAGTGTCAGGGAGCCTCTGCTTTTGCCTGTCTTTCCCTCTCTGCTGTCTCAGAGTCGGGGTTCGCTGTTACATCCCAATCTTCAGTCTTTACATCTGACGGCTTGGTTCCTTTCCCCTTGACTTCGGTTCCTGTTTCTCAGTCAGTACGGGAAATTTTGGAGGCCTCTCGGAAGGTCTCGACTAGGCTTTGTTATTCCCAGAAGTGGACCAGATTTTCATCCTGGTGCTCCTCGAACCACCTGGACCCGAGTTCGGTGCCTGTGTCTTCGGTGCTGGAATATCTGTTGCATCTGTCGAATTCTGGTCTGAAGACGACTTCCATTCGAGTGCATCTTAGTGCCATTGCTGCATTCCATCAACATCTCGAGGGTCGTTCCCTCTCTCTGCATCCTCTGGTGTCTCGTTTCATGAGGGGCCTTGTGAATGTTCATCCTCCTCTGAAACCTCCTCCTGTAGTGTGGGATCTTAATGTGGTCTTGGCTCAACTGATGAAACCACCTTTTGAGCCTATCGACAAATCTCTTCTTAAGTTTCTTACTTGGAAAGTGGTCTTTTTGATTGCGCTCACGTCCGCTCGTCGGATTAGCGAGCTACAGGCTTTGGTTGCGGATCCTCCTTTCACTGTGTTTCATCATGACAAGGTGGTTCTTCGCACCCATCCCAAATTTTTGCCTAAGGTTGTGTCTGATTTCCACCTCAATCAGTCCATTGTTCTTCCGGTATTTTTCCCGAAGCCCCATTCTCATCCTGGTGAGGCGGCGCTTCACACGCTTGACTGTAAGAGGGCGTTGGCTTTTTATCTCCAACGTACTAAGTCTCATCGGAAGGTTCCTCAATTGTTTTTGTCCTTTGATCCTAATCGGGTAGGACATCCGGTTTCCAAGCGTACCTTGTCCAACTGGTTAGCTGCTTGTATCTCTTTTTGTTACGCTCAGGCTGGTCTCCCGCTCTCGGGTCGAGTCACGGGGCATAAGGTCCGGGCGATGGCAGCTTCGGTTGCTTTCCTCCGTTCTACTCCTATGGAGGACATATGTAAAGCTGCCACCTGGTCTTCGGTTCATACGTTCACCTCCCACTACTGTCTGGACTCCTTGTCCAGGAGTGACGGCCGGTTTGGCCAGTCGGTGTTACGTAACCTGTTTTCCTAAATTGCCATCCTCCCACCTACCCTCTTTCTGGTTGGCTTGGAGGTCACCCATGTGTGAGAATATCATGCCTGCTTGTCCTGGGATAAAGCACAGTTACTTACCGTAACAGGTGTTATCCAGGGACAGCAGGCATATATTCTCACAACCCGCCCACCTCCCCGGGGATGGCTTTTCTTTGCTTGATATGGAACTGAGGACCACGAGGTGGAGATGCGCCCTCTAGTGGGCAAGAAGGCTAGCACATGCGTGGTGCAGTGTGCAAACTTGAAACTTCTAGCAAGTTTGCTTGAAAAGCTGTCCGCGCTGGGGCTCCGTAGATGACGTCACCCATGTGTGAGAATATATGCCTGCTGTCCCTGGATAACACCTGTTACGGTAAGTAACTGTGCTTTGTCTGCAGCTTTCCCATAATCAAAGTCCTCAGGATCTGGGCCCTCCAAGGAGATCAGCATGAGATTATTTAGCGTGCTTTGATACATGCGATTTCTCAAACATGACTTGAATCTTTTAAGGGCAGAAAACCCCCTTTCGCATTCAGCTGTGCTCACTGGGATCACTAGCCCAATATGAGCTAGTTTGGCTAAATTTGGAAACGACTCTTTGAGCGCTAATGTTGTTGCCATTTTTAATAAAATTTGTTTTGGATTGAAGTCTTTGTATGAATGACTTCTGATCATTTTTGATGCAACTGGCCATTCTTGCCTGCTACTTTCATATTTTAAAATTGGAGGGCTACCATTTTTGGAGTAATGAGCAAAAAGAATTTCAGCAGACTCACTTGAATCGTGAGTTTCTGCATTGAAAACTTTTGAAAAGCTGGAAATAATTGGCATGTCAGGGAATCTTGCATCTAGGTGCTTCACAACTGTCTCTAGGTATTTATCATATTTTGCAATTTTGAATGTCATTACATCACTCTATGTATAGACAATGCAGAGATCTGACCATTCTTCTGCCAGACAAAGATGAAGGCTTTGAAAATATCTCCCAGGAGTGTCTTTCAACTGCATGATGGACAATTTTGTGGCGAGCAAAATTGGCTCAATTTCGGTAAGATTGACATCTTGCCTTTGCCAAGCCTTAGATAAGTTGGACAACAAAGATAATACATCTGAAAGCATCATCAGAGAGGAAACAAATTTGTACGTTATAATACATCTGCTTAATCCTTCAGCTGTGATGTCATTTCGTTCAGTGGCCTCTCTTTCCAGCGCAGCTATGACACTCATCATGCACTGTCGTAGTGACTGTACTACAGAGATGAGACAGCCATCTAGTGTCACTGGCCATTTTCAGCTTAATCTGGGGAATGTTCAGAATATTTTGCATTTCTGTTAAACCAGCCATCCTAACTGATGAATTTTGGAAGAAATAGAAAAGCTGCCTTAAAATGTCATTCAGTTTTGTTAAATAAGGTATGGCAGCTGCTGCTTGGGCACTTGCAAGGGCCAATCGATGGTTTACACAGTGGCAGTTGTCAGATGTTTTATCTTTAAGCAGTTTTGCCACACCTTTCTGTTTCCCAATCATAACAGCTGCTCCATCTGACCCTAGTCCAACCAGATTAGCAGTTTTCAAGCCTAGTATGTCCATAATCTCACTCAGTGTGTTGGTTATAGTCTCCGCTTTGCCATCACTCATATTGCGGGTTGATACAAAACTAATTTTGACCTGTTTAGTGACCTGGCAAACATATTTAATGTAAATAATTAATTGTTTTACAACTGAAATGTCTGTGGTTTCATCACACAGAATACTGAAAAAATTTTCAGCGTCATATTTCTCAGTATGTTAGACTTTACTTCTGATTCTAAGACATCCAGCAGCTCTTGCATTATTCTTTCTGAGGTGTAATGTGCATTTTTACCAACATTGAGATGTTCTAAAAAGGAACAACCCATTTCTTTACAGTGTTCCAACAGCTTTTCAAACAACGTTGTATGTGGTAACTCATTTTTTGCCAACCAATACACGGATCTTAAAGCTCCCACAAAGGCATCTCTCTGTAAGATATTTAACATAGATACAGATCTTTCAATTTGACCGATTCCAGTTTGCTCTAGTACATGCTTTCCTAAAAGATCAGAAGAAGACTCAATGTGTGTTTTACTTTTTTCATGGTCCAGCAAGCTTTCTTTTCGAATTCTTGTGCATGGCACATTTACCCAAGGTAACTCCCTCCTTGGGAGGTGTTTTTTTTTTTTAAATATTTCATGCACAATGAGCACCACATACCATTTTCTTTGACCATTAGCCAATCAAACTCTTTAAACCATTGTTTGTTTTTGCCGGATAAGCGGTGCTTAGATTTATCAATTGGCAGAGTGTGTGCTGAAAAGATTTCCCCTGATGGACCAGCCTCTGCAATGTCTTTGTCTGAAATTGCCACATCAGCAGTTGACGCTGCACCTTCATTGGTTTGTGGCGTCTCTTTTCTGAAATAACTGAGCAGTGTTGTTTTCTGAACACTTTTTTTTACTCATGTTGGTAAAATGAAAAGTACCTATGAATAAGACTTTTGAGTGGTAACGTGGGAGTCTATTGGATATTCAGTGCACACTTACACTACAGTAGGGCAAGATATGAACAAAAAAAGGAATGGCAGATGTGTCACTTTAACAGGAACCAGTGAGTGCTACAAGGATTTTTATTTTTTGCTCGTCTGGGCTTAACCTGCCCCAAACACTCTGTGATGAAAGAAGAGGGAAAGGCACAGCCAAGTCTGGCCCTGGACTCTTTTTTCCCCTTTCTGGAGGACCTACTGCTATTAAATATTTCTATAGCACTCTCAGATGTACGCAGCACTGCACAGAGTCACTAAGAGTACTAATGTGATCAAAGAGGGAAAAGCACAGCCAAGTCTGGCCCTGGACTCTTTTTTTTCCCCCTTTCAGGAGGACCTACTGCTATTAAATATTTCTATAGCGCTCTCAGATGTACGCAGCACTGCACAGAGTCACTAAGAGTACTAATGTGATGAAAGAGGGAAAAGCACAGCCAAGTCTGGCCCTGGACTCTTTTTTCCCCCCCCTTTCAGGAGGACCTACTGCTATTAAATATTTCTATAGCGCTCTCAGATGTACGCAGCACTGCACAGAGTCACTAAGAGTACTAATGTGATCAAAGAGGGAAAAGCACAGCAAGTCTGGCCCTGGACTCTCTTTTTTTTTTTTTCTCCCCCCCCCCCTTCTGGAGAATCTACTACTACCCATCTACAGGGTAGTAGATGGGTGATGTGCCCGGCTGAAACACGCTAGGGAGAACACTGCACTTGATTGAGAACTCTCAGGTCTTGCACAAAGTGCCACTTGCAACTGGATTTCTTTATGGGACAAATTGGTGTGTAGGTGATTATCCCATGTTTTCCTAGGGAAGCAATTTTAGATTTAATGCCTTCTATGGCCCCTGGATATAGGGTACTGACTAGCGCTGCCCAATTCACGATTTGAATCGGTTCACCGATTCACTTCGGGTGAATCGATTCGAATCGAGTTAAAACAAACAAAAAAAAATTGGCTTCCCAATTCGGCTGACCCCCCTCCCTCGCCTCCTAAAACAGGAGTGGCAGCGCTGCTCTTGCTGGCCGTCCGCTGCTGCATCTGCTTTAGAGGGCGAGGGGGGAAGGTCAGTTGGGAAGTGGTGGCGTCCGGCTTCCCCTCTGGCCTCCCGCTTCCCCCTGGCTTCCCCTCACCGTTTACCTTATAGGGGTCAGGGTGGGGGGGGGGGACAGGCCTTCAAAGAGGGGGATATGCCTTCAGGGATGGTGGCACAGGCCTTCAGGGGGGTCAGGCAGGCCTTCAAGGGGGTCAGGCAGGCCTTCAGGGGGGTCAGGCAGGCCTTTAAGGGGTAGGATGCAGGCCTTTAAGGGGTGGGATGCAGGCCTTTAAGGGGGGGACAGCCTTTAAGGGGGGGGACAAGCCTTCAAGGGGGAAACAGGCCTTCAGGGATGGTGGCGTAGGCCTTCAGGGGGGACAGGCAGGCCTTCAGGGGTGGGGTACAAGCCTTCAGGAGGAGGTGCAGGGCTTCAGGGGGGGACAGACTTTCAGGGGAGGGGGGCCCTGGTGTAGAAGTACATGGAGGGGGAGGGAAGGGGGGGTCAAAGAGATGTGCATATGCCGGACTTTGGGGGGGGTGAAAGAAATAATGGGTCTAAAAATAGAGGAGAAGGAGAGAGATGATGGACAATGGGATTTAGGGAGGGAAGGAACAGAAAGGGAGAGAAGTTGAACACAAGGGATGGGGGATAGAGATACTGGATAGGAGGGTAGTTGGGAAAAGAAAGGGAGAGATGGTGAACCCTGGGGTGATGGGGAAGGAGGGAGAAACTAATTTTATTTTCTGTTTTCTGATTACAATATGTCAGATTTGAAACGTGTATCCTGCCAGAGCTGGTGTTAGACCGCAAACATGAGCTAGGATTTAACAGAGAGAGGAAAAGTCTTTTTTGTTTGTTTACACCACAGCGCCAGTGTGATTAGGAGAAGGTAAAGGGGGTGAAGAAGATATAAAATAAACCCACCAGGATGTTTGAAAAAAACAACAACAAAAAACACCCAATTGGGAAGGAAAATCAAATCGAAAAACCAATTCAATAGGCTGTATCGAATCAAATAAAAAATTTTTTTCCCTGAATCGGGCAGCACTAGTACCGACGAACTTTAGGTCCTCAGTATCTGGTTTTAAAACTATTTCTACTTCCCGGACATAATGGGCACATCCATAGGGGTCTGACTTTGTAGACCAAACTTCCTGGGGAATGTCAGAGTGAAGTTGGTGATTCAGGGGCAGAGAGGACATCCATGGGAACAAGAAGCAGATCCCATTTCCAAGTACACCAACCAAGTATTCAGATCCCTGAAATGTAACGTAATCTTATTTGTACTCTAATTGTAATCTATTTGTTATATCACACAGTAACGTACAGTCAATTTAATATCCAATTTGCAAGTTCTTCCGGAATTAATCCAGGTCATCTCCTCCCTTGTAACCAAAAAAACCCCCCCAAAAACCCAAAACTATTGTAACTTCACTGGAAATGTCCAGTTAGCTCTTTTGTAATCCGCCTTGAACTGCAAGGTATAGGCGGAATAGAAGTTCCTAATGTAATGTAATGTAACGTAACGTAAGTACCCTCCAACAGGGGTGGGTGGCAAGGAATCTGGTGGACTTCTTCTCTTTGTTCTCCTACATCTGGGCAAGTAAGAGCAGATAGCTTACCAGCAGCTACCCTTGGATGTCTCTTGGGCCTGGAATATGATTCATGCCTAAGGTGACCATATGTCCCTTTTTGAATGGGACTCTCCCATTTTTAATTAGCTTGTCCCATTGTCCCAAAGCACAGCTTCGGGACACTGAAATGTCCCGTTGTTTAGCAACCCACTGAAGTGTTCTCCCTAGTGCAGGAGTGCCCAAAACGAATCAACCCGCTTGTTTCCCTTTGACAACCTGAGGCAGCCTTTCTCAGCTTCCCCTCCCTCAGAGCACACCTCGGCCAGCGCCGGCAAAGCTTTCTCTCTTTCAGACTCCCGCAAAAGCCTACAGTGCTAGTACCTGGCAGAGCCCCACAGGCACTCATAGTTTTGTCCTCGTGTCTGCAACAACCTTCACGAGATCATGGTAAAAATATGAATGTAGGGCAAGTCGATCGCCCAGGAACAAATCAGGTGCGTTTAGCAACTGCACAAGCCTTCCCCCGCCCCCCCAAAGTCAAGTCTGACATCGGAGAGGATATTCCAGACTGGCCCGGAACTTATTCTCTGATGTCAGAATTGATGTGGTGGGGGGGGGAGGCTTGTGCAGTCATTGCACGCACCTGGCCTTTTGCTTGGAGAAATCGGTGGTGACTGGGGGGGGGGGGGCAGGGAGAGAAGAGGAAGACAGAAAGAAAGAAAGGGGGATCAGGGAGAAAGAAAGAAAGGGGGGGGCAGGGAGAGAGAGAGAAAGAAAGACCAAAAGAAAGGGGGCAGGGAGAGAGTAAGAAAAAAAGAAACATAGAAACATAGAAAAAAGCAGCAGAAAAGGGCTATAGCCCACCAAGTCTGCCCATTCCAAGTATCCCCTCCCCTGAATTTACTCCCTTAAAGATCCCACGTGAGTATCCCATTTTCTCTTAAAATCCGTCACGCTGCTGGCCTTTATCACCTGGAGTGGGAGTCTGTTCCAATGATCCACTACTCTTTCGGTGAAAGAGAAAGAAATGAAAGAAAGAAAGGATGTACAGTCAGAAGGAAGTGCAACCAGAGACTCACCAGACAACAAAGATAGGAAAAGTGATTTTATTTTCAATTTAGTGATCAAAATGTGTCAGTTTTGAGAATTTATGTCTGCTGTCTATATTTTGCACTATATTTGTCTATTTTTCTAGTTACTGAGGTGACATTGCATATTTACTAGTTACTGAGGTGGCATGTCATCTGCCTTGACATCTTTGAAATTCCCTCAAATATAAATGATGATTAACATTTTCTCTGCGTATAGTGTGCTTTGTAGGTTTTTTTTAAAATTTTATGGTTACCATTATGCATTATTAAGATGATATGGGCTCCTTTTACTAAGGTGTGCTAGTGTTTTTAGCACACGCAGGAGATTACCACACGCTACGCTTCTAGAACTAATGCCAGCTCAATGTTGGCGTTAAGGTCTAGCGTGCGAGGCAATGTAGCATGTGCTATTCCGCGCATTAAAGCCTTAATGCACCGTAGTAAAAGGAGCCCTATGTGTATATGAAAAATGAATGGAAGAAATGGGGGTGGGATTGGGGGGTGGGACTAACAATTAATAGATGTCCCGCTTTGATGAAAAAAATAAATGGTCATATTATTCATGCCCAAACCATTTCCAGAAAGAGGTTGGGGTGGGGGTCATACTCAGATCACATTGCACTCATCCATAATCCAGCATGGACAATGAGCGATTTAATGCAGGCACATGGAATGTAGTCTTCCTCCAGTGGTTTGCA
The DNA here is from genome assembly GCF_902459505.1 of Geotrypetes seraphini. Lineage (NCBI taxonomy): Eukaryota > Metazoa > Chordata > Amphibia > Gymnophiona > Dermophiidae > Geotrypetes > Geotrypetes seraphini. The sequence goes on from NC_047086.1 coordinate 275,550,440, forward strand.
AAGTTAGGCAGCATGATGTGTCATTAACACAGCAGATTCAGGGATGAAGCGGAAATGTGGGCCAACTGAACCTCTCTTTTAGCATATGGGCCCACAAATCAGTGGCAATTCCTCAACCTCCACTGAAGGGGAGGCAGGGGGGTTGCAGGTGATTATGATTTTCAGTTTGGCAACTAAATCTCTGCCCAGTAAATTCACAAGTGGTCTGCTTGCTACTGAATCATAATAGCTGCTGAGACTTCCTGTGGCAGTCTTGCAAGACTGCTGTGAGGGTACCAGCAACTATTTTAAGATTGGTACCTGCAGATGGGCACCGTTCCTGCCCCCAAAGAGGCTATTAGACTACCAAGGTTTAAGGCCAGGCAGCTCTGGGAGCCAGGTCTCTGCCCAGGGTGTGTGTGTTTGGGGGGGTGGGGGAGCAGTAGCGTGCATTTTCTGTCAGGAGGGATTGAGCCACTTTCAGCTTCAGTTCCAACCAAAACTAAGTGGTGAATCTTGCTGCAGATTGGGTTTCAGATAGAACCAAAACAAATGGTTTTGGCCAGCCTCTAGTCTAAATAGTTGTTTTCTTACTTCATGGGAATTATGTTGAATTTCCTTCACTCACTTATATTTCATGGAAAATAGTGTGATTACTTTGGCCAATTAACTGCAATAGAATGCATTTATGCCACCATTGCTGAATGTATGTTACATTTCACTTTTCTACCTCCTAGCCTGCTTCCTCAGGAGATGACAGAGCCATGTGTTTCACATGTAGTGTATGTCTGGTTTGCTGGGAACCTACAGATGAACCTTGGTGAGTTTAACTATATGTGGGTGATTGTGTTCTTTCCTGTTTTTACATATGTTAACGTGGTATTGGTAAATCTGTTTAATTTAACCATTGTCTACCAATAGTTAGAACTGACTTATCACTAATTATCTGTCTTGCTGCGCCATATGCTTGGAATAAACTGCCTGAATCCCTACAGCGGGCTCCATCTCTAGTAGAGAGTTGCGCGGGGACAGAAATCCCACCCATCCCCGCCAAAGTCCCACCCGTCCCCGTGAGGAATCCCTCCGTCCCCACCCGTCCCCGCGAGGAATACCCTCCGTCCCCGCCCGTCCCTATAAACTTCAGAAATAGTTATTTCATTTAATTATGCTACTGAATTAAAGGCTCTGGTAGAAACCCATTTACAAAAAGCAAAAAGACTTTATTAATTTGGAAATATTAATTGGGAAGAATACATACTTTGTAAACGGGTTTCTACCAGAGCCTCTAATGTTTATAAATTTTTATCAAATATATGTGGGAATTCAATCGTGTAAGTCAGACTAAATGTAAAGACGCATTGAAAATACTGCTATGATAGCCTAGGACCATTCATACCACGTTATAACATCACACCATCAATATATGAAATTATAAAACAACGGAGAAAAATAAACCTCAAGTGTGAGAGGCCGGGACTACACAAGTACCCGAGTCTATTCACATCATCACTGGTTTATAAAAAAACTCCGTGTACATTTAAATCAATACTTCTTCATTCACACTCAATAATTTTTTAAGAGTTTTCAAGGAATATTTTCAAAAATGTTTCAGGGTGATATATAGAAACCTATTCATGGCATGAACCAAATCCCAAACTAATCATTAACAGCACGAGGGCTACAGCTCAGCTAAACAGGTGTATGCAATTTGTTGAGGCATGGAAGATTGGAGCACAAGAATGAGAACACAAAACCACTCATCTGAAAAAACCGGAGTGTCCCAAACGATTCTCAGTCCTTTGTCCCGTCCCTTTTTTTGGACAGAAAAGTCCTTCTGTTTCGCCTGAAAGGCTACATCAGGGGAAAGATCCAATGTCCAAAAGAAACTCCTGCTTCCTTCAACGCCATACAAACTTGCAGCTGGCTTCTCTCAGAATAGTGTTGGGACTGCGAGACGCGCCCGGTTCGAATAAAACAACTTACGAACCGGGCGTCTTGACGTCATCACACAAACGTGATGCGTGATAGGCTAAGCCCCAGCCATTCACACACCAAATAAACTCTCTGTATTACAGATAAATTTAAGATTAGCGATCTTAAAGTTCTAAAGACAATCTAACGTTCAGAAGAAAGGTTGCCATTCATGACAAGTATTTAGACCCTTAGGCTCCAAGGTTTGTAAACGATCTATCCATAACTGCTCCTTCTGCCAGAGCACTCTCCTAATGTCTCCTCTCCTTAAAGATATGGGCAACTTCTCAATCACACAACATTTTAAGTTCTCAAACCTGTGATCTTGTTGTACACAATGTGCTACAATCGGGGCCGTTAATTTACGAGTATTTAAACAACTCTTATGTTCTGTCATTCTTACTGTTAGAGTGCGTGAAGTTTGGGACGGGACAAAGGACTGAGAATCGTTTGGGACACTCCGGTTTTTTCAGATGAGTGGTTTTGTGTTCTCATTCTTGTGCTCCAATCTTCCATGCCTCAACAAATTGCATACACCTGTTTAGCTGAGCTGTAGCCCTCGTGCTGTTAATGATTAGTTTGGGATTTGGTTCATGCCATGAATAGGTTTCTATATATCACCCTGAAACATTTTTGAAAATATTCCTTGAAAACTCTTAAAAAATTATTGAGTGTGAATGAAGAAGTATTGATTTAAATGTACACGGAGTTTTTTTATAAACCAGTGATGATGTGAATAGACTCGGGTACTTGTGTAGTCCCGGCCTCTCACACTTGAGGTTTATTTTTCTCCGTTGTTTTATAATTTCATATATTGATGGTGTGATGTTATAACGTGGTATGAATGGTCCTAGGCTATCATAGCAGTATTTTCAATGCGTCTTTACATTTAGTATAAATTTTTATCAACACAACTAATATGCTACTTTATCCTGAAACAAAAAAAAAAAAAAAAAAGAAATAGAATTCTTTTCCTACCTTTGTTTCCTGGTTTCTGCTTTCCTCATGTTCTCATTCAATTCCTTCCATCCACTGTCTCTCTTCCTTCTGCATCATTTGCTCTGTTACTGTGCCTCTCCCTTTCTTCCCCCTTCCAAATTGGTCTGGCACCCATCTTCTTCCCTCCGCTCCCCCCATAGTCTGGTATCTGTCTTCTTCCCTGCCAGCGTCTTCTCCCTACTCTCTCTTCCCCATTTCCTTTCAGCGTCCTTCTCCCCCCTCTGTCTTCCCCATGTGCTTTCAGTGTCCTTCTCCCCCCTCTGCTTCCCCATGTCCTTTCAGCGTCCTTCTCCCTCTCTGTCTTCCCCATGTCCTTTCAGCGTCCTTCTCCACCCCTTTGTCTTCCCCATGTGCTTTCAGCATCCTTCTCCCCCCTCTGTCTTCCACAAGTGCTTTCAGAGTCCTTCCCCCCCGCCCTTCCCATGGCCTTTCAGCGTCCTTCTCCACCCCTTTGTCTTCCCTATGTGCTTTCAGTGTCCTTCTCCCTCCTCTGTCTTCCACAAGTGCTTTCAGAGTCCTTCCCCCCCCCCTCCGGCCCGTCTTCCCCATGGCCTTTCAGCGTCTTTCTCCACCCCTTTGTCTTCTCCAGTGCTTTCAGCGTCCTTCTCCCCCCTCCTCTCCCGCCCCGGGTGCAGCACAGCCGGCCAGGTCCCCTTACTTTTGTGGCGCTTCCCCGACCGACCGACCGACAACAGCCCCGGTCCGACAAACCTCCCTGCCCTTAACTGCGAATCTGCTGTAAGAAGGTAATTTAGATTCGCGGCTACAGGGCAGGGAGGATTGTCAGACCGGGGCTGTTGTCGGTCGGTCGGGGAAGCGCCACAAAAGTAAAGGGACATGGCCGGCTGTGCTGCATCCGGGGCGGATTGCCCCCTCCCTTGGTAGCCACTCGAACCGCGAGGCTACTCTCCGTCTCCTTACCTGCCCTGCCTGCAGCACAGAGCCGAACGGAAGTCTTCCCGACGTCAGCGCTGAAGCCCTCCCTCCCTCCGACGTCAGCGCTGACGTCGGGAAGACTTCCGTTCGGCTCTGTGCTGTAAGCAGAGCAGGTAGAGAGAAGAAGAGCTGCGCGACTGAGTACATCCAGCCCCGCAGGAACCCCGCGACCCTCGGAGGCGTCCCCACGGGATCCCCGCGACCCTAGGGGGCGTCCCCACGGGATTCCCGCGACCCTAGGGGGCGTCCCCATGGGATCCCCGTGACCCGAAAGGGGAACCCGAGGGATGCCCGTCGTCCCCGTTCCCGTGCAGCTCTCTAGTCTCTAGCAGTATTCAAGTCCAAGTTAAAAGCTCACCTCTTTGAGACTGCTTTCAACTCTAAACTCTCCTTTTTGGGTTTTGCATCCCCAGCTCTCTGTCATGTCTGTCTGTCCAAGATAGATCGTAAGCTGTTCCGAGAAGGGACTGTCATAATGCCAAAATGTACAGCGTTGGGTACACCCTTCAGTGCTATAGAAGTGTTAAATAGTAGTAGTAGTAGTAAACATATCTGTAATTAAACTTCTGACATTTGTTCAGTTCTCAAATTTCTATATTAAAAAATGTATGTGTCTGGTAGCAAAACAGAAAATTTAAGGGAATCAAATTTGGCTTTGGGTGAAAAATACATTGAAGACGCATCAGAATGTGTGATGCAAAGAAGTAAACTTTCCCTTCAAATATGCCCATTGTGTTTCTATGGGAAAAGGAGTTTCAGCAGGGCTCTTAGAAACTTTGGTACAGTAAAACATATCAATCACAGAAGTGTTCCTTTCATAGTAACATGCTTTTCCTTCTTTTCTACTTTCCTGGTCACAAGTTAAAAACACTAAGGATGGGCTATTGTCTATGATGACATGTTTTTTGCCAGTAATAGTGTGTACTATTTCCCACTAATATGTGAATGTGTAATTCTTCACACATGCATGTAAAAGTGTGCATACTCTTTGCACATAATGCAGAGTTTGAACACCTAATGACATTGGTTCTGAGTTCAGAAAGGAACCCCCCCTCCCCTTTCCTGGGAAAAAGGCAGGAAATACTTTGGCTGCTCATCTTATCCCTAAAAAATATACAGTTAACTCTCTGTTAACCAGAATTCAATTAACCAGAGCTCTCAAGTATCTAAAAAATAAAAAAAATCTAAGAAATACTGTAATACTTTAAATGAAAATAAAATCAGTTTCTGGTGGAAATTTAAGTGTAAACTTGCACGCTACACCTGAGTATGTCCACGCTTTGCCTACCACATATCTGGTAGTTAACATAGTAATATAGTAGATGACGGCAGATAAAGACCCGAATGGTCCATCCAGTCTGCCCAACCTGATTCAATTTAAATTTTTAAATTTTTTCTTCTTAGCTATATCTGGGCAAGAATCCAAAGCTTTACCCGGTACTGTGCTTGGGTTCCAACTGCCAAAATCGCTGTTAAGACTTACTCCAGCCCATCTACACCCTCCCAGCCATTGAAGCCCTCCCCAGCCCATCCTCCACCAAACGACCATATTCAGACACAGATCGTGCAAGTCTGCCCAGTGCTGGCCTTAGTTCAATATTTAATATTATTTTCTGATTCTAAACCCTCTGTGTTCATCCCACGCTTCTTTGAACTCAGTTAGTTTTACTCTCCACCACCTCTCTCGGTGGTTTGTCTGGAACAGTTTATGGTATGGTATGGCATGGCATGGCATTAGTTAGGCCTATTTTTAATAGTAACTCTGAAGCAACCAGAAACTATATATATATCCAGCATCTTATCGATCCCCATTTCCATGAGGATGGTCAGCATGCTTTCTCCAGTTGTTTCATTTTTTAACTTACTAAATGCATGTCTCTTGTAGCTGGTTTTTATTGATGATTTGTTATAGAGTTTGTACATTGCCTAGAGCTTATGGGAAGTTAAAGGTGATAAATCTTTTGGGTGGCATGGAGCTAGAGATGAAACATTGCCCTCTGTTAATGTTATATATGGATTTTTCTATTTTTCATCTAAGAAAATAATAATTCTTTCCAGCATTACATTAGTATTTATGGATTGCTAATATGTCCCAGGAGTTCAATGTGATTTACAGTATACAAAAGCCTGGCCATATCTAGGAATTACATTATTTCATTAGAGTTCATGACGCAGATAACTTAGTTTGTGTAGATGTATGATTATGGCATATGGTTTGGAGCGAAGATTGGCTATTTCTGATGTTGTAGTTTTGATATTATGGTTCTGGTAAGGGTGTCTCTTTTCTGGTTTGTAGGGAGCTTGCTCATCTGATAGGAGAGATGGTTTTTCCCCCCCTCAGTTTGTAGCCTGTTTGTGTGGAGGAGGAGGGGGGGTAAGATATTTTTCAAATAGATAGATTTTTAGGCTTTCTATTAAAGTTTTAGTTGGAAGTGCTGTTCCTTAATTGTGCTGGTAAAAGATTCCACCATTTTGCTGGCCAGGTATGCATTGAAAGCAGTGCATGCACATAGATCTCATGCATATTCATTGGGGAAATCCTGAAAACCTGAATGGATTGCGGCCCTCAAGGAGGGACTTTGAGATCCCTGTTGTAGAGCGAATAGTTTTGATTTTGATTCCTCTAGGATAGGGGTAGGCAATTCTGGTTCTCGAGAGCCGGAGCCAGGTCAGGTTTTCAGGATTTCCACAATGAATATGTATGAGATGGATTTGCATGCACTTCCTCCTTGAGATGCAAATCTATCTCATGCTTATTTATTGTGGATATCCTGAAAACCTGACCTGACTTTGGCTCTCGAGGACTGGAATTGCCTACCCCTGCTCTAGGACAGTTTCTTAACCTTTTTAAGCCAAGTACCCCCTAATCCTAACAAATACCAACTGAGTACCCCTACCCAAACTCCGCCCCAAATCCGTCCAAACTCTGCCCCGACTCCACCCCCATAATAATAATAATACTAATTGTAATGCAATTTCTTCCATCCATTTTTCATATACACACAATATAATCTTATTAATACATAATGGTAACCACAAAATTAAAAAAACTCCACAAAGCACACTGTACGCAGAGAAAATGTTTATTTTATATTCGAATTTTTTTCATAGATGTCAAGGCAGATGACTTTAAAATATGCAATGTCACCTCAGTACAACTAGAGAAAAATAGACAAATATAGTGCAAAATATAGACAGCAGATATAAATTCTCAAAACTGACACATTTTGATCACTAAATTGAAAATTAAATCAGTTTTCCTACCTTTGTTTGGTGATTTCATGAGTCTCTGGTTGCACTTCCTTCTGACTGTGCATCCAATATTTATTTCTGTCTTTCTTTCTGCCTCCTACATGCTTCCTCTCCTCCAGACCTCATTCCATTCCCCAACCAACATCTCTCTCTGTCCCTCCATGAGTTCAGCTTTTCTTCCTCTCATCCCCAGATCAATTTTCACCACTGTCCATTTCTCCTTCTATCACCCCTCTCCAACACCATGCCACATCTCTCCCGCCATCACTATGTCCAACATTTCTCCCCCTTGCATCCCCTTCAATCTATCTCTCTGTTCCCTCTCCACCACCATATCCAACATTTCTCCCTCTCATCCTTCTGTTCCCCATGCATCTCTACCTCACTCCTCTCTATGCCCAATTTTCCTCTTCCTTTCTCCATGTGCACTATCTCTTTCCCTCTCACTCACACACTCAGGCCCAACAAGGGACCTTTCTGTTCCCTCCCTCCTTCCTTCCTATGTCCCAAGTTAGTGCCCCCTTCCTCCCTCCCTCTTTCCTATGTCCCGAGTTCGTGCCCCCTCCCCCTCACTTCCTTCCAGCTTTTGTCCTACTCCCTTCCTCCCTTCTGCCCTCCCCTGAAGCCTGCCTGCCCCCAAGCTGACCCGCCACCGATTCCTTCTCCCCTCAGTCTGCTACCCGCATTTAATTATCCCCTGCCGCAACTCTGGGAAGGGAAGGGCCAGGCACGTGCAGTGATTGCACGCTGCCGGCCCACAAGCCTTCCCCCCGACGTCAATTCTGACATTGGTGGGAAGACTTGTGGGCCGACGATGTGCAATTGCTGCATGTACCTGGCCCTTCCCTTCCCAGAGTTGCGGTGGGGGATAATTAAATGCTGCAGGAAGGCAGCAGCAGGGAGGAATCGGCAGTCAGCCCGTGTACCCCCTACGGTTTGTGACCACAGGTTGAGAAACCCTGCTTTAGGACAGTGTTTCTCAAACTTTCTCGAGCCAGGGCACACTAAAGGTAGTGGCCAAGGCTCGAGGCACCCAGAAATTCGCTGATGTCGCCATGATGACATCACATGCATGCGTGACACTTATCACGTCGAAGTCCGCGCATACACAGAGGCTTTCTAGACGAGCCCTGAGACAATAGTAGGGGTGCCAGCAGGGAAGCAGGCCGGAGAGAAAATGCGCTGGAGCCGGCTGATTGCTTGCAGCAGTGTTTCTCAACTACTTCAAGCTAAGTACTCCCTAAGTCTAACTAATATCAACTGAGTACCCCCAACCACAGATTTCCCAAGCTGTGTCCTTGGTCTACCCAAGCTCTGCAGCAGATTCCACTCCCTTTACTAATTGTAATGCAATTTTTTCCATTCATTTTTCATATACACACAATATACACAGCAGATATAAATTCTCAAAACTGACACATTTCAATCACTATATTGAAAATAAAATCATTTACCGTACTTTTATTTTTCTGTGCTTTTAATTAAGTTTCCAGTGCCTTCTTATCTATTGACAGTTTTTCTCTCCTTCACTTTTTGCCTTGCATGCATCTTTGGCATTAACTTAATATTCAATTTTTCTGCTTTCTTCTCAAAATCTACTTTACCTTCCCTTGCTATCTCTCTCCTTCCCTTCCTGTTTCCATGGTTTGACATCTCTCTCCTTCCCTCCTTCTCCCCCTAGTAGTCCAACATCTCTCTCCTTCCCTCCCTTCTCCCAGTGGTCCAACATCTCGCTCTTTCCTTGCCCCCCATTCCTAGTCTGGCATTTCTATAGCGCTACCAGACTCCCCTCCTTCCCTTCCATTCCCTGGTCTGGTATTTCTTCCTTCCTTTAGTCATTTCTCTCTCCCTTCCTCCTTGCTGCTCTCTGCAATCCATATCCCTTCCATTCCTCCTTTCTGATCCTCCTCCCAGTCCAACATTTCTTTCTCTCTTCCTCTTGCATGCTGCTTCTCCTCTGGTCCTGCTTCCCTCCCCCACCCACACACAACTAATTTGATCTCTCCCTATGCACTATCAAACCTCCCCTCAAGTGTGCAGCACCTTTTCCTTTCCCTTCTGCCAGGTACAGCAACACCTCTTCTCCATTCAATCAGAGGGAAGGCTAACGCCAGTGTGAGCAGCAGGCAGGAGAAGCTGCTCACGCTGCTGAACATTTAAAGCGTTATGGGGGGAAAGGAGGATGCAAGAGTGGTGTGGGGAGTGAGAAGCCCCCTGTTTGGGCCCTCAATAACTGGCCTCACGACACTCAATATGCTGGTATAAGTAATATATATATTTTATATAATAAAACCCTAAGCACGCATGCGCATTATCCCAGGACAAGCAGGCAGGTTTTCTCACTAGTGGGTGACGTCATCCAATGGAGCCCCGATGCGGACATCTCACAAGCATACTTGCTTGTAGAAACTTTTAGAAGTTTCGAGTTGCCCACTCCTTGCATGCGCGAGTGCCTTCCCGCCCGATGCACTGGGCGTGTCTCCTCATTTCTTTCTCTTCCGTGGAGCTGAGGTTTGCCTTTGAACTCTCTGCGCGAAGTTCCTTTTTTGTGCCTTCTGTGCCCGCGGGTTTGGGTTCTTTTGCTCATTCCTGTTGGCTCACGTTGCGTTTTGTTGTTTTCCAAAAAAAAAATAAAAAAAAAATTCATTCGAACGTTTGACCGGACAGGTCGCGTGGCCGCGGCCCCATGGCTTCGACCTTGCGGCGGAGCTTTTTCGGCCTATGTCCCGGCCTGTTACCGGTTTTAAAAAGTGTGTCAAGTGCCAGCGCGCGATTTCGTTGACGGACCCGCATCGACACTATCTTCAGTGTCTCGGGCCTCAACATCTTCCGAAATCGTGCCGGCCTTGCTCCACATTCACAGCACGTGCGTTTAAGCGTCGCTGTATTTTGTGGAGTCGCTGTTTGGCATGGAGGCGTCCCCGGTGCGGCCCTCTTCCCAGGGTGCCACGCCTTCGACTTCCAATTCTACACCTTCAGCCTCGAGTCTACTCAAGCCTGCCTTGTTTGTGCCGGCTTCAACCTCGACGCAGGCTGCGGTGCCTTCCGATGTCTCTTCAGGTCAGATAGCGCAGCCTCCTATCCCTCCAGTGGTGCTTAAGGTGCCCAAGGCCTCCAAATCCAAGCCCCCTGGCGGCCAACTGACTGACGTCCGTACAGGAGGTCCCATTTCTGATGTGGATCCCTCTTTGCCGGCGTCGTTTCATGCCTTGATGGAGCAGAGGTTTGTCGAGCTCTTTACTAAAATTGGGCCAACGCTTCTCTCCAAGATCCATCCTGGGCACGCGGAAGCCTCCCGCGAGGTCGAGCCGCCTCCGGTGCCTCCTCGGCGCACACTCTCATTGCTGGGAGCAGAGTCTCGGCGAGTGTCTGGTCTGGCTTCGGGGCGTGTCTCGCAGGGAGCAGAGTCTTTGCCCATGCCACCTTTGGAGCCGATACCCTCATTCCATGGCTTGCCGGGTCCAGACCCTTCCTCAGCGATGCCGGGCCTCGAACCTTGGGGAGCGCCTCGGTGGACCTCGTCTCAGCTGCTGATGCTTCGATCCACGGCCTCCAGTCCCATCTACTCGGTAGCTGCCTCGTCTGAGTGTCGCTCACCTCGTCGCTCGAGGTCTACTTCTAGACACAGCTCCGGTCGTCAATCGAGGCACTCCTCGAGGCACTCATCGAGGCATTCATCGAGACACGCCTCGCCTCGTCGGAAGCAACCTTTCCGGGAGTTTTCTCCAGAATACTCGCCCCCTCCTCCCATGCCGGAACGTGAAGACTGCGGGGGTTCGTTCTCTCCGTGCCGGTCCTCGACATCGGCGGACCAGGCCGCCTCATCGTCTTCGAGCCCGCCTCGTGGCCCGGCTCTGGTCCTTCTCGTCCTTCCTGAGGCAGATGGCGGTGGATCTGGATATCACCCTGGATTCTCAAAGTTCTCGAAGGAGTATCTGGAGACGATGCATCTTCCTCAACCTCCTGCCGAGTCTTCGAGTACTCTGAGGTACTGGCATCGTTGACCCAGCTTCGCCTGCAGATGATGCAATCGTCTTACGACGCTTTTGAGCTCTCGGCCAGAGCGGCGGCCTGTTCGGTGACCATGAGGTGCTTGGCGTGGCTTCTCACCATCGATATGGACCCGAATCTCCAGGACAGACTGACGGGGGCGGACATATTCGACGAGTCCATCGAGGCGGCTACGGAGAAGTTATCCAAACATGAAAAGTCTTTTCAGTCTATCCTCCGCCAGAAGTCCAAGCCTGCCATCTCACGTCTGGCTTGTCCTCCCATGATTTATCAGCGGCGCTACCCGCCGAAGCAGGCCCCCGCCATTCGCCTGCCAGTGAAGAGGCAGCATCAGTAGAAGCCCCAACAAAAGCCCCAACCTTCTGCTGTTCCCAAGGCTCCCAGCCTTTTTGACTGTCTCGTAGGGAGCATAACTTCCATCGTTCTGCCCTCCCCACTTTTTCCCATCGGAGGTCGTCTCCATCATTTTAACCATCGATGGATGACTATTGCCACCGACCTCTGAGTCCTTTCCATCGTAAGAGAGGGATACTCTCTTCAGTTCCATCATATTTCTCTGGAATATCCTCCAAGAGAGTATCCTTCCAACTTAACCCAGACCGCCCTTCATCTTCAGGAAGCTCAGGCTTTGCTCCGGCTTCGTGCCGTCGAGCCGGTCCCTGTGGACCAAAGGAACAAGGGTTTTTACTCCCGGTACTTCCTTGTTCCGAAGAAGATGGGCGACCTGCGTCCTATTTTGGACCTCAGGGTGCTCAACAAATTCCTGGTCAGGGAGAAGTTTTGCATGTTGACCATGGCTTCTCTCTATCCCCTCGAGCAGAACGACTGGTTATGCTCCCTGGATCTCAAGGAGGCCTACACTCATATTCCCATCCATCCGGCCTCCCGTCGATACCTCAGATTTCGGGTGGGACATCTTCATCTTCAGTACAGAGTGCTTCCTTTCGGCCTAGCTTCGTTTCCCAGAGTCTTCACCAAGTGCCTGGTTGTGGTGGCTGCAGCACTCCGGAACCATGGTCTGCAGGTGTTTCCCTACCTTGACGACTGGCTCATCAAGGATTCCACGTCTCAGGGGGGCCGTCCGGGCCACTCAGAGAACAATCTGGTTTCTGCAGAGTCTGGGATTCAAGATCAACTTTCCCAAATCCCATCTTCAACCTTCACAGACTCTCCCCTTCATCGGAGCTGTTCTGGATACTATTCAACTCAGAGCGTTCCTTCCTCCTCAGCGCCTGGCGGCTCTTCTTCATCTTTGTCACTCGGTCTCTTCTCGCCCGTCCATCTCGGCGAGACACATGATGGTGCTCCTGGGTCACATGGCCTCTACGGTTCACGTGACTCCTTTTGCCAGACTTCACCTGCGGATTCCTCAGTGGACCCTAGCTTCTCAATGGTCGCAGATCTCTGACCCTCTGACTTGTCACATTCAGGTCACTCCTGCTCTGCTGCAGTCGCTTCGCTGGTGGATGCTCTCTTCCAATCTTTCCAGAGGTTTGCTGTTTCACATGCCTACCCATCAGAAGGTCCTCACGACCGACTCCTCGACCTATGCTTGGGGGGCTCATCTGGACGGGCTCCGCACCCAGGACTTTTGGACGAGTGTGGATCGTCTGTGCCATATCAATCTCCTGGAACTCAGGGTGATTTTCAGCGCTCTCACTGCTTTTCAGCATCTACTTCACCACATGGTGGTCCTCATTCGTATGGACAATCAGGTCGCCATTTATTATGTGAACAAGCAAGGAGGCACGGGATCGGCCTCCCTCTTTCAGGAAGCTCTGAAAGTTTGAGATTGGGCGATTCGCCACAACGCCTTCCTCAAAGCTATCTACATTCAGGGGGCGAACAATGCCTTGGCGGACAACTTGAGTCGTCTTCTACAGCCTCACGAGTGGATTCTCCACTCCACGCCCCTTTATCAAATCTTCTCCCTGTGGGGAACGCCTCAGATAGACCTCTTTGCAGCCCCCCACAACTTCAAACTGCCTCAGTTCTGCTCCAGGATCTACACTCCTCATCGTCTCTAGGCAGATGCGTTTCTTCTGGACTGGGGGAATCTCTTTCTGTATGCGTTTCCTCCGTTTCCTCTCATTCAAAAGACTCTGGTCAAGCTCAAGTCCGACCGGGCCACCATGATTCTGATTGCTCCTCGGTGGCCCAGGCAACCTTGGTACTCCCTTCTTTTGCAACTCAGCAGCAGGGAGCCCTTCCTACTACCAGTGTTTCCATTTCTGCTTACGCAGCATCAGGGATCTCTGCTTCATCCCAACCTGCAGTCGTTACACCTGACAGCTTGGTTCCTCTCAGCGTAACTTCCCTTCAGTTTTCACCAGCTGTGCGGGATGTTTTAGAAGCTTCAAGGAAGCCGGCTACTAGACTATGCTATTCCCAGAAATGGGCTAGATTCTATACTTGGTGTTTTCCTCATCACAAGGAACCTCAACATGCCTCCTTGTCCTCTGTTTTGGACTACCTTTTGCACGTGTCTCGTTCTGGTCTCAAGTCTACATCGATCAGAGTCCATCTTAGTGCCGTTGCTGCTTTCCACCAGCCTCTTCAGGGGAAACCTCTTTCTGCACATCCTGTGGTTTCCAGATTCATGAAAGGGCTTTTCCATTTCAATCCTCCCCTCAAATCGCCTCCAGTGGTTTGGGATCTCAGTGTTGTTCTTTCTCAACTTATGAAACCTCCATTTGAACCTCTTAACAAGGCTCCTCTGAAATTTCTCACTTGAAAAGTGGTGCTTCTCATTGGCCTCACTTCTGCTCGTCGAGCGAGTGAGCTTCAAGCATTGGTTGCAGATCCGCCCTTTACAGTGTTTCATCATAACAAGGTGGTCCTTCGCACTCATCCCAAATTCCTCCCCAAAGTGGTCTCGGAATTTCATCTGAATCAATCCATTGTTCTTCCTGTGTTTTTTCCAAAGCCTCATTCTCATCCTGGAGAATCAGCTCTTCACACTCTGGACTGTAAATGTGCTTTGGCTTTCTACCTGGAACGCACCAAGCCTCGCAGAACTGCTCCTCAACTTTTCATCTCCTTTGATCCGAATGGTTGGGACATCCTATCTCTAAGCGTACCATCTCCAACTGGATGGCGGCTTGTATCTCTTTCTGCTATGCCCAGGCTGGATTACCCCTTCACAGTAAAGTCACAGCCCATAAGGTCAGAGCAATGGCAGCCTCTGTAGTTTTCCTCAGATCGACTCCGATTGAGGAGATTTGTAAAGCTGCCACTTGGTCCTCGGTTCATACCTTTACCTCACACTATTGTCTGGATACTTTCTCCATACGGGATGGACAGTTTGGCCAAACAGTGTTACAGAATTTATTCTCCTAAGTTGCCAACTCTCCCTCCATCCCAATTTGGTTAGTTTGGAGGTCACCCACTAGTGAGAATACCTGCCTGCTTGTCCTGGGATAAAGCAATGTTACTTACCGTAACAGTTGTTATCCAGGGACAGCAGGCAGCTATCTCAGTTCCCACCCACCTCCCCTCGGTTGGCTTCTCTGCTAGCTATCTGAACTGAGGAGACACGCCCGGTGCATTGGGCGGGAAGGCACTCGCGCATACGCGGTGTGGGCAACTTGAAATTTCTAAAAGTTTCTACAAGCAAGTATGCTTGTGAGATGTCCGCATCGGGGCTACGTTGGATGACGTCACCCACTAGTGAGAATAGCTGCCTGCTGTCCCTGGATAAGAACTGTTATGGTAATTAACATTGCTTTGTCACCTGCGTGGTTCCATTTTCCGTGAGCTCTAGGGCCCTGCTGGCAAGAATGCGCATGCGTGCTTCTACTCTCCCTCCCTCCCTCACTCTGTTTGCAGCCATCGTCACCCCCTCCCCTCCCGTGCACCCTTTCACTGTGCACACGAACCCCCATTGACCTCCCACCCCGAGACACACAAACCTCCCGGCTCCAGCAGCGGCCGCCTCACACTAAAGATGCTGCTTTGCAGCCTTCCTATGCTCTGATTTCCTTTGCCGGCGTCTCTGATGACGTCATCAGAGACGGGCAGTAGAAATCAGAGCATGGGAAGGCCTCGAAGCAGCGTCTTTAGTGTGATGTGGCTGCTGCTGGAGCTGGGAGGTTTGACGGTCGTCTCGCGGTGGGAGGGTCAATGGGGTTGGCTGCACGGCGGCAATAGTGGCTGGGGCGGGGTGAAGAGGGTTCTACTGCACAGGGGGATGACTGTCATGCTGGTTGGCTTCGGAGGGTGTTGGAGGTAGTGAGGGGGAGCAGGGAAAAGGTGCTGCTGGACTGAGGGAGCAGTGAAGAGGTGCTGCTGGATAGGGAGATTAGGGAAGAGGGACTGGGGATCATGGAAGAGGTGCTGCTGGCGGTGGGGGGGGAGAGAATTCTATTGCACAGGAGATGGCAGGCAGGCAAGCTGGCTTTGGAGGGTGGGGGTGGGACAAAGTCTGGAAGGCAGTGAGGGGGAGCAGGGAAGAAGTGCTGCTGGACCGGGGGAGCAAGGAAGAGGTGCTGCTGGACAGGGGGAGCAGGGAAGAGGGACAGGGGGAGCACGGAAGATGTGCTGCTGCACAGAGAAGTGGGTTGGGGGAGGAAAATGCTGCTGCTGCTTCACAGGAAAAGGAGGGGGAGGGTATGCTTCTGCTGCTACTGCACAGGGAAGTGGAGTGGGGAGGGAAATGCTGCTGGTGAGAAAAGGGGGCTATGGCTGAAAGGGAAAAGATGGGAGAAGGGGGCTGGGGGGGAGGGTAAAAATGGGTTTGCAGCTGGAGCTGGGGCTGAAAATAGGGGACATGTGAGGGTAGGAGGTTTTACTAGCACCCGTTAATGTAACGGGCTTAAACACTAGTTTTATTAATAATCAATAACAGGTTACAAGAACAAGTCTTTCAGCATATGGAGCGAACAGATAATATACATCAAGCGCTCGAGTATACCTAGGTGTCTGTCCTGAAACAGGCCTCAAGAGACTGTCCTTTTATATATTTTTGACAGTCTGAGAACATGTTGGTACATACATTTTTAGTTTCTATTGGTTACTTACAATTGTTATCAGTTTATTGATTGGACAGCATTTTTACTTTTTCTGAATCATGCCACACGTGACGCCCTCTTTGTTTACCAAAAATCATGCTATTTCCCCCGACATATGCCATTTCAATATCAAGGTCATCAATTTTCCAGTAAGGCCTGCCCGTTCCGGGACTTTTCTCATATAATGGTTAATTTTATATTCTTGGTCAATGGTATATGCTAATCCTCTTATGTTTACTTCCTTATTTTTATGATACTTTCAGTAGATTTCCATGTTAGTTGCTATGTTAAGAAATAAGTTCCACTTGATTTGCTTTCTCAACATTTCACTTTGCTTGACTTGCTTATCTCAGCAAGAACAAATTGTGTAAAAGTTGACAATTTTATCCAGGGTGTCTCTTAGGCCTACTTTCAGGCCTATAAAATATATTGTCATATTTCTATTATTCTGGGGATTTCAAAGGATCTGTCTTCACCTCTAGTATCATAGAGGACTTACCTATCTTCACCTGTACATACCTGCACAGGTCTTCTTCTCCTCCTTCCTCAGGGGGGTGGGGGCAGAAAGGAGGGCATGGAAGGGTTCTACTGCTCTGGACACCTCCTACCCTTGCTGTGCTATTGATCCTAGTGTATGTGCAGGACAGTCTACTAGCAAAAGGGAGGCTACAGTTATTTTTGAAAACTGCTGACCTCTTAAGACCTCTGAGTGGTTTCTGAAGGTGGAGGAAGATATCTTTTTTCTTAAAGGTCCCATGGCAACAAGAGGGCATCCGTTGAAACTCAGGGGTGGGAAATTTCATGGTGACACCAGAAAATATTTCTTCACCGAAAGAGTGGTTGATCGCTGGAATAGTCTTCCACTGGAGGTAATTGAGGTCAGCAGCATGTCAGATTTTAAGAAAAAATGGGTTTGACACGTGGGATCTTTTCATGGAGGGAGTTAGGGGGTGGGACATTGGTATGGGCAGACTAGATGGGCCGTGGCCCTTTTCTGCCGTCAGTTTCTATGTTTCTATGTAGTCTGTCAGGGATACTGTCTATCTAGTCAAAACACCACCAAATTGCCCACCAAGAACATAGTGATAAAGTTCTTGGCATCAGGAAATATTTTTATAAAGGAGCTTTTTTCTCCTTAGATGCAAATGCAATTGAACCTTTTGAACTAGGAGAAGGAGGGCAGGGATTTTATTCCAAATAATTTCCTGGTAACAAAACCAGATGGGGGAGTCTGTCCTATCATAGACCTAAGGACCTGAACAAGTGTTAAGTATTGATGTTAACTTACATTTAGATGACATCACAAACAAAGACATTTTACATTTTATCTCCTTTTTCAATTCACAGTCTATCTCTATCAACAAAGCTACTACACATGAAAAGGGCCATATGTTAGATTTTATTAATTTTACAGATTATACGCACAAACTAGGTTAGATGAGGTTCACTGGCAAAGAGTTCCTTGGTCGGATCGTTTTCTTGGGAAATTCTTTCTCCCAATTTTTATGTCCCCTATTAATACTTAATGTACAGTAGAAACGAACTATAACTATTAGGAAAAAGATCAGCTCAGAGTTTTTCTGGTCCAATCTACTAAAAGTACTACCTTGCATATCTTCTGATAAGCTGTCAGAAAATCTATGGAAAGGCTGGAAGGGATTATCAGAAAGTACCTTTCAATATCCAAATTAGTGAGTTATGCACGAAAGGTGCCCTGGTTTTCATCTTATCGAGAGTTAAAACAGGAATGTAGAAGATTGGAACAGAAGTAGGAAAAAAAACTAATTCAGAATCTTGACAAGAAGATTTGGAGAGTTATCATCAAGAAATATAATTTAGAAATTAGAATTGCAATAAAAAATTACTATGGGGTTAGGATAATCAAAGTAATATTCTTTTTAAGCTCTGGCATTCATTAACCTTAGTGAGCACAAATTCAAAATAAAACTGTATTCCAACTGCAGAGGAGTTAGCAAAATTTTTAATAGTAAAATTACACTCATTAGAGATACATTTCTGGTTGTAAACCCTGACTACTTTCTTTTAAGCCCCACTAGGCCGATGGTAATTCCTGTGGATTGTTTTTGGAACACCTTTGATCCTGTCTCAGAAACTTATGTTTCAAAATTATGTGAAAAGTTGAAAAAATGCAGTTGTAAATTGGACCCATTTCCTTCTTATCTTTTCGGGGATACTTCTTTACAAGCTATTATATGGCTGACTTCATTATTAAATAATTTTCTTGAAAATAGTTACTTTTCGTTGACTATGGGGAACATAACTTTGACACCGTTATTGAAAAGCGCCAATCTGGACCCTACAGTTCCCTCTCATTATTGTCCGATCGCAAGTAAATCCCTTTTGACAAAAATGATGAAGTCAATTATTTCTAGCCAACTTTCCAACTACTTGGAGAAATTTTCTATTTTGTTACCATTTCAATATGGATTCAGACCAAACTTTAGTATGGAGACTCTCCTAGTCCACGCCACTGCAGGGAGGAAGTCCATCGGCCCTTGCTCGAGAGCTCCGCTCCGCCTTCTCTCCACAGCCAGCCGGGAGTGCTCCGCTCCGCCTCCTCCCCACAGCCAGCCGGGAGAGGAAACTCCTTCTCTACAAATTTGAGCGGCAGTAACGGCATGCAGCCGTTCGGCATGCCAGCTAAGGCGCATGACAAAGACGCGTGCACCTTAGCACGCGCCTTTGCGAAGCAACAGCGCGAAGAGACAGAAGACGCTAACCCAGAAAACGCGAATTACTCCAGCAGACGACTCATCAGCCCTGCATCGAACCTTCAAGAGAACTCAGCTACTGTCCCAGCCTAGAAGAGCTGAGAGGTAAGGAGACGACTCCCACTCTTCTCCTCCCTAGACTCTAACGCCTAGACTAGACTTCTACTCTTCTCCCTAGACTCTATTGCTAAAAAAAAAAAAAAAATCACCTCAGACCCAACTTTACCAACCTACCAACCCTGCTAAGAGCCCACAAGAGAGCACAGCTGCATCCCCAGCCCAGTAGGGCAGAAAGGAAGGGAGCTGTCTTCTTCCCCTCTTTTCACAGCCTCCAATATAGTGCTAGACCTTCCAGGAGCCTATACCCCACGTTCAGCTCCCAGACAGAGGCAGAACTATCTCCTCACACAATAACAAAATGACACCCCGCACAACAAAACTCATGCAAGTCCTCTTACTACTCTTCCTGGTTTTAACAAATTGGAAAACATCAGGGTAGTAGATGTACTACTAGTAGAATCTACTATCCCCTATCCCAGTTTTGACAGAAACCTACAGACATCCTCAACCATCCAGGAAACTCCACTCACCCAGAAATCTGATAAGACTGCTCAACATTCACCCATAAAAGCATCCCTCCCAGTTGGGGAAAAAGACCACCTCCCAAGCCAAGGACAACAGCCCACAACCCCCATCCACAACCAAGACACCTCCTCCACCCAAAATACACTTCCAATCCTCATACAAGATACACCTCAATAGCTTGTGTATATATGAACATTAGATTGATAGGCTCAAAGGCAGACCTAATAAAGGACTGGATAGTTAACAGCTAGATTGCCTATTCCTAGCTGAAACCTGGCTTACCTCCGATTCAGATCCCTGCATAACAGAATTCTGCCCCAAGGGATACAAATTAGAGATGGTCTGCCGAGAAAATAAGCGAGGGGGAGGTTTGGCCATCCTAGTCAAAAATAACCTCAACATAAAAGTTCTAGGCAAATACTCTACTCCCCACTTGGATCTTCTAGCCTGCCAACTATCCGACGATACACTCAAAGGTACCTTGACCTGCATTCTCTGCTACATAACACCAGGAAAATGGATCGCAAAAAAACAAGTACTTGAAGACTTCATCTTCTAGAACTCTCTAACGTCAACACATAATCTGCTCCTTGGAGACAAAAACCTCCACCTAGAAGACCACACCTCCAAACAAGTTGAAAATATACTATCATACCTCAAAGCACTAACCTACCAGATTCTTAACCCCCAACCCACACATCACAAAGGCCACCAACTAGATATCGCTGCATATATGACCCAACACTCTCACACACCTGAAATCCACATCTCAAACGGGGTCTGGCACCCCTCTCTCTGGTCAGATCACTATAAATTCACTATAAATACACATTCAACATCAACTGGGCTCAATGCAATAACAAACATCAACCCCACAAAACCCCCTTCAAAACCCGCCAAAAAATCCAACCCACCACATTCTGGGACAAAGCAGACCTCGCAATCGATACCATAGACACCAAACAATTCACATCCCAATGGCGAACCTTAAATGAAACAATCCTGAATGAGCTAGCGCCTGTAAAATCAAAATACAGAATCTGCAGACCGTCTGACAAATGGTTGTACACCGAACTTCTCCAACTCAAAAAGCATTGCAAAAAAAGAACCAAGAACATACTAAAATAGCATGGAGAAGCCTAATAAAACAATATAATGTCAAACTCAAGGAAAAACGAAAAGCTTATTACTCCAAATTGGTCGGCATGGAGACCCTAAACCCAAAATCTATTCAATCTAGTAAAAAACCTCACTGATACCAAACCTTTCCTAGCCGCACAAGGAAACCATCCACCAACAGCAACCCAACTTGCAGACCACTTCAAAAACAGGATTACTAAGATCAGGACCACCTTCATCAACACACACACCCACCTCGACGAGATAATAACAAACCCAGTAGTAGACTGGTCTGATATGAACCAACTTTACAAAAAAATACAGTCAAGCATCATGCGACCTGAACAACTGTCCCACATATCTGATAACAAATGCTTCCCCCAAATTTAGAGCTAGCCTCATGCAATGGATACAAACCACGCTCACGGAAGGTCTTTTCCCACAGGACCTAGGAGAGATCATAATCACCCCAATTGTCAAAGATCATAAAGGCCCAATAGATATCCCCTCCAACTACAGACCCATCGCTTCAATTCCAATCTACGTTAAATTAATAGAAGGACTAGTTGCTAAATACCTCACTAATTACCTGGAAGATCACAACCTACTTCATCCCTCACAATCAGGGTTCAGATCCAACCATAGCACAGAGACACTACTAGCAACCCTACTAGACACAGCCCGACAACACCTTAGTAAAGGCAGAAGGATGCTGATAATTCAACTTGATCTCTCTGCTGCATTCGACCTGGTTGACCACTCCATACTACTACAGATACTTGAAGCCATAGAGATCTCAGGCAGGGTATACAACTGGTTCCAAGGATTCCTTAAATCAAGAACTTACAGAGTAAAATCAAATGACCTTAAATCAGAACCATAGTCTAACCCCTGCGGAGTTCAACAAGGGTCACCACTGTCGCCTACACTCTTCAACCTCTTTATATCCTCCCTTGGGACCACTCTAGATAACCTAAATGTAACATCTTTCAGCTACGCAGACGACATCACCATACTCCTCCCCTTTGATTCTCCAGATCCAACCTCAACAGAAAAACTGAAAAAAAACACTTGAAGTAGTGGAAAATTGGATGATAGACCACAAACTGAAACTAAACTTAGACAAAACAAATTTTCTTTTGCTCGAAAAGGCCAAAACCCCTCCATTACATAATTAGAAATTAATGCCACCAAATACCCTATACAGTCCGATCTTAAACTCCTAGGAGTGATGATTGATAGATGCTGCACAATGCAAGTCCAAATTAACAAGACTACCCAGAAAGCATTTTTAACCATGAGAAATCTACCAAAAATAAGAAAATTCTTTGTCATAGAGCAGTGGTCTCAAACCTGCGGCCCCGGGGGGGGGGGGGGGGGGGGGCACATGCGGCTTGCCAGGTCCTATTTTGAGGCCCTCGGTATGTTTATCATAATCACAAAAGTAAAATAAAACCGTTTCTTGATTATATGTCTCTTTAGCTATAAATTACAATATTATTATTGAGACTTAGGGCTCCTTTTACGAAGGCACATTAGGGCCTTAACGCACAGAATAGCGCACGCTAAAATGCCGCACACACTAGCCGCTACCGCCTCCTCTTGAGCAGGCGGTAGTTTTTCAGCTAGCGTGCACTATAGCGCGTGCTAATCCGGTGCGTGCATTAAAAAACACTAGCACACCTTCGTAAAAGGAGCCCTTAGCCAAAAGGAAAGGTTTATATACTATAAAGAGTTTTTACCTCATGCAAAATAGTCATTTCTGAAATAAGACATTAACTATTTTTTCTGGGGCCCTCCAAGTACCTACAAATCCAAAATATGGCCCCGCATAAGGTTTGAGTTTGAGACCACTGTCATAGAGCAATACAGTGGTACCTCGGTTTACGAGTGCACCAGTTTGCGAGTGTTTTGCAAGAAGAGCAAAACATTCGCAAACTTGGTGCCTCGTAAACCGAGCTTGCCTCGCTGTACGAGCGCCCCCCCCCGGCGATCCGGCATCCCCCCCAGCGATCCGGCATCCCCCCCCTGCTCGCATTGCCCCCCCTCCACCGCGATCCTATTTGCCCCCCCCCCCCTCCCCGAGCAGTCAATGACACCCTTTACCCGACTTGGCACTAGTGCCGGTGCCCGAAGCTTTCTGGTCTCGCTCTCAATCTCGGAGAGAGCGAGACCAGAAGGCTTTGAGCATGCGCAAATGCTCAAAGCCAGTCCAGCCCAGCCCAGAAGAAGGAGGATCTCCAACGCACCGCCCAGCCGCGCCAGAAGAGGGAGGATCTTCAGGCACCGGCACTGGTGCCAAGTCGGGTAAAGGGTGTCATTGACTGCTCGGGAGGGGGAAAGTAGGATCACAGTGGAGGGGGGCAACGTGATTGGGGGTGGGATGCTGGTTCGCAGGGGGGGGATGCTGGATCGCGGGGAGGGGTTTGGAACAGCGTCGGATTCCTCAAGGGGTGGGGAGAATGGAGCAGCGCCGGTAGCCTCGTGGAGGGGGGGGAGGAGGTGGAACCAATCAAAGCAGTTTCCCGTACTTCCTATGGGGAAACTTGCTTTGATATATGAGCAATTTGGTTTATGAGCATGCTTCTGGAACGAATTATGCTTGTAAACCAAGGTTCCACTGTATAGGCTCATAGTCCAATCCTTAGTCCTAGATCTAGTGGACTATTGCAACATCCTCTATCTACCATGCCCTGCATACATGATAAAACAACTACAGACTGTACAAAACACAGCTCTCAGATTGATCTACTCGCTAAGTAAATATGGCCACATCACCACTGCCTACCTAGACTCACACTGGTTACCAATACAAGCACAAGCACAAATTCAATTCAAACTAAACTGTCTATTATTCAAAGCTTTAATTGGCACCGCCCCCACTTACCTAAACAACTGCCTAAATCAGAACCTTACCACTAGACAAAGAAGAACTCAGTCCCCATTTACTTACCCATTCAAAGGTACTCAGCACAAGAAGATGTTTGACAACCTACTAGTGACGCAGGCAGCAAAACTTGACCGCTCCATCTCCAACTTGTTGACAACGAGTAATTTCAAATCATTTTGAAAAGGAATCAAAACCCTGCTATTCAAAAAATTTATCCAGATATCTTAACTCTTCCCCTTGCTCTTTCTCCTCCCTTGTAATTCCCCCCCCCCCAAGTCTCACCCTCTCTTGTAATTTCTCTCTCCAAAGTATCAACCATATATATAGCTCCCTAAATTGCAAATCTCCTGGAAATGTCCAGTTATCTTCTTTGCAATCCTAATACCTAAACTGTAATTTTCCTGGAAATGTCCAGTTAGCTTCTTTGTAATCCGCCTTGAACTGCAAGGTACGAGCGGAATGTAATGTAATGTATTGTATCGTTAATCTCAAAGATTAAAAATGTACAGCTACAAAATAAATGTGTGGTATTGTTGCAATCTGATCTGTTGGCTGCGTTTGATGTCGTTCATCACGACATCCTGATTCGTATGTTATCAGATATTGATTTAAACCAAGTTGTACTGAATTGGTTTAGTAAATTCCTCTCATTGCGATCTTATGAGGTATATTTGGAGGGTGAGATTTCCTCCACTTGGAAATCCAGCTGTGGGGTGCTACAGGGCTCTCCAGAGGGCGTACTGGGGTTCAAGGAAGGACTGGACAATTTCCTGCTGGAAAAGGGGATAGAGGGGTATAGATAGAGGATTACAGTCCAGGTCCTGGACCTGTTGGGCCGCCGCTGGGCATGATGCTGGGCATGATGGACCTCAGGTCTGACCCAGCGGAGGAATTGCTTATGTTCTTATGTTCTCTATGGAATATTTGATCCTTTTGTTCCTTTATGCCTCCTCTTGAGCAGGCAGTAATTTTTGGCCAGCGGGGGGGGGGGGGGGGGGGGGGGGGTTAGCGCATGATGAGAAGTTGCACGCGTTAACCCCGCTAGCGCGCCTTTGTTAAAGGAGCCCTAAAGGAAAATCAAAAGATATACACTAGGCAAAAAAGGTATCTGTGGCTGGTTCGAGGAGTATAACTCTAATTTACTAGTCCGATGTTCCTTCCTTTTCCAGGCGTTTCAGCATCAAGAAGGTTGTAAGTTGAGCTGGTTCAAAAAACACACATTTATTATCTCGATACCTTACAATACATTTACATGGGAAAAGTAAGAAAAAAATACCGCCCAACTGAGTGACACCTGGCTAGATATGTTTTCTTGTCTCACACAATAATTGATTGAATAATTTCTACATATATTGGGGGTATACTTTAGTATAGTTGACATTATCCCAGGACAAGCAGGCAGCATATTTTCACATGTGGGTGACGTCATCTACGGAGCCCCAGCGCGGACAGCTTTTCAAGCAAACTTGATTGAAGTTTCAAGTTTGCTACACTGCACCACGCATGTGCATGCCTTCTCGCTCACTAGAGGGCGCATCCCACCTCGTGGTCCTCAGTTCAGTTTTTTCCGCGGAGCCAGAAGCCCTGTGGAATTTGAGCTCTGCTGTTTTTTGCCTTCTGTCGCCGCGTCCGGTGAATTTTAATCGGTCGTTGTGCTTTATTTTATCTTTTCTTTTGTTTTTACAATTATTCTAAAAAAAAAAAAGTTTTTCTCTCCGTTCGGCTCCGGGGGCTCCCGTGAGCCGCGGCCCGGCCGTCCTTGCTTTCGGCCGGTTCGGTTTTCATGTCCCGTCCCTTGACGGGTTTCAAGAAGTGCACCCGGTGTGAGCGGTTACTTTCTATCACCGACCCACACCGGTGGTGCTTGCTCTGCCTAGGGCCCGAGCATCCGACTGACTCTTGCGATCGGTGCTCCACATTTCAGGCCAGAGCGCTCCGCCGACGCCGTGCCAGGATGGCGGAGCTCTTCGCGGTTGACTCCGCCCCGGGGAAGGCCTCGACGTCGGCCTCGGCTTCGGCCCCGGCCTTGACCTCGGCCTCGGGACCCTCGGCTTCGCCGCATCCCTCGACATCGAAGCCTACTCCTTCGACCAAACCGGCCTCGGGTAAGTCCTCTTTTCCATCCCCGACTCCAGGGTCGACGAAGAAGCCATCTTCGGGCTCCTCAACGGCGGGTGGGTCGTCCTCGGCCCCGCCCAGGACTACGGCCACTAATGCCCCGAGGGAATACTCGAGACCGAGGTCGCCCTCCAGGGAGCATCTCCCGGCCTCGGACCTGCCTACTATGGTCGGGATCCCTGCGTTCCAAGACTTGCTCCGAGCATTGATTGCCTCGGAGCTGTCTGGGGCCCTCGAACACTTGCAGCAGGCTTCGACCTCGACAGCTCAGGCCTCGAGGGCTCCGACCTCGGTGGCCTCGGTCTCGACTCCCTCGATCTCGGGTACCGGGGCGGCACCGACCTCGGCCCCGACCTTACCCTCGACTTCGGCTTCGGGGGCCCCGCCTGAGAGAAGCGTTAGGCCCCGTGACAAGGTGCGCAGGGTGAGACGGATCTCCTCCTCCTCTTCCTCCAGGTCCTCGCCAAAGAGGAGGGGGCGTGCCTCGGTTCCTCGGACACCTGGGACCTCTCCCAGGGGTTCTTCGAGACGGAGACGTTCCCTGACCCCCTCGAGGCCATTGGATCTGGCCTCTTGGGACTCCGGGTCCGGTAGGGAACCACGCTATTCCCACGAGGCTTCCCCCTTCTGTTCGGCGGAGAGGTCGAGAACCCCCTCGCCGCCCGCCAGACCTTCTCCAGCTTCGTGCAGGACATGGCACGTGCCTTGGGTCTGGTCCTCATGGCTGGATCTCAATACACCAAGGAGTTCCTCGAGGAGCAGGACCTTCCCACTCCCCCAAGGGAAACCCCCCGACTTCCCTTGAATAAGGTCCTTCATCAGACCTTCCTTAAGAACCTGACTTCACCTCTTACGGTCACAGCGGTACCGTCCAAGATGGAGTCCAAGTATAGGACAATACCACCCAAGGGATTCGAGAAGGCTCAACTCTCCCACCAGTCTTTGCTTGTCGAGTCTGCGCTCAAAAAGACACAACCCTCCAGAGTTTCTGCGGCGGTCCCGCCCGGCAGGGAGGGTCGGACCCTGGACAAGTTTGGTCGTCGCCTCTATTCGAATTCCCTCATGGCAACCAGGGTTCTAAATTATGCCTTTACCTTCTCATCCTATCTGCGTGGCATGGTGAAGGACCTGCCTCAGTATCGCGAAGCCCTGCCGGACTCCCATAGGGAAGGGTTTGCCAGGTTTATGTCCAACCTGTCTCAATTGCGCCTGTACCTTTTTCACGCTGTGTACGATGCGTTTGAGCTGGTATCGAGGGTGTCGGCATTTGCTGTAGCTATGCGCCGGTTGGCGTGGCTACGCACCCTCGATATGGATCCGAACCTGCAGGAACGCCTAGCGGATTTACCTTGCGTGGGGTCCGAATTATTTGATGAATCCCTAGAGGCGGCGACCAAACGGTTGTCGGAGCAGGAGCGCTCGTTGGCCTCTTTGGTCCGTCCGAAACCTCGGGCCACGCCGCAGAAACCCTTCCGGCCTCCTCCGAGGCGTTACCCTCAGAAGTCGACCCCGGCCTTTTCTAGGCCTCCGCCTCGGCGTCCACCTCAACAGGGAAGAGGGGGACAAGCGAAACCTCCGGCGCAGGGTCCGTCCAAGCCAGCGCCGTCCTTTTGACGGGCTAGGCGGATGGGGCCGGCCCCCCTCCGCGATCGCGCCGGACCCCCTTCCCATAGGGGGTCGACTCCGGTCCTTTTATGCGGCTTGGACCGAGATAACATCCGACGCTTGGGTGCTCCGGACCGTCTCCAAGGGCTATTCTCTCAACTTCTGTTCTGCGCCGCCGGAACAGCCACCGGGGGCTTCCCCATACAATCGGACCCAGCTCCCCATCCTCTTGGCAGAGGCCAGGGCCTTGTTGAGGCTTCGGGCGGTGGAACCTGTACCCCCCGATCAGCGGGGGCGGGGGTTTTACTCCCGTTACTTTTTGGTCCCAAAAAAGACTTGCGCCCCATTCTAAACCTCAGAAAGCTCAAGTTCCTGGTCCGGGAGAAGTTCCGTATGTTGTCGCTTCCGGTATTGTATCCTCTTTTGGAGGAAGGGGACTGGATGTGCTCCCTGGACCTGAAGGAAGCGTATACCCATGTTCCGGTGCATCCCACCTTCCGCAAATTCTTACGGTTCCAGGTGGGCGCGTTACACCTCCAGTACCGGGTCCTCCCCTTCGGCCTGGCTTCGTCCCCTCGAGTCTTCACGAAGTGTATGGTGGTAGTCGCTGCAGCCCTGAGGTCTCGGGGGCTTCAGGTCTTCCCCTACCTGGACGATTGGCTGATCAAGGCCCCGACCAGAGAGGGGGTTATCTCAGCGACCCGACAGTCTATCATCTTCCTTCAACGACTGGGGTTCGAAGTGAATTTTCTCAAGTCACAGTTGTGCCCGACCCAATCATTGCATTTTATAGGCGCAGTGCTGGACACTGTTCGCCTCCGTTCGTTCCTCCCTCCTCCTCGTTTGGAGGCCTTAGTTCGGTTGGGTCGTCTGGTTTCTCAGCTACCTGTTGTGTCGGCTCAGCGCATGATGATGCTTCTGGGCCACATGGCGTCTACGGTCCATGTCACTCCGTTCGCCAGACTGCACCTGAGAATTCCTCAGTGGACTCTGGCCTCTCAGTGGCGCCAGGATTGCGATCCTGTCTCTCGTCTCATAGCGGTGACTCCTTCTTTGCGACGATCGCTCCGTTGGTGGACCAACTCTTCGAATCTTTCCGGGGGTTTGCTCTTTCTCGTCCCTCCGCATCGCAAAGTTCTGACCACGGATTCCTTGGAGTATGCATGGGGGGCCCACCTTGACGGGCTGCGGACCCTGGGCCTGTGGTCGGCGGAGGACCGACGCTGTCACATCAATGTGTTGGAGCTTCGTGCCATCTTTCTGGCGGCTCGAGCATTCGTCCACCTACTCCGCGATCAGGTAGTCCTCGTGCGAACGGACAACCAGGTGGCCATGTATTATGTGAACAAGCAAGGTGGGACGGGCTCTTGGTCCCTTTGCCGGGAGGCACTGCGCCTTTGGGAATGGGCGACCTCCCAGAACATCTTCCTACAGGCGGTCTATATCCAGGGAGAACGGAACTGCTTGGCAGACAAACTCAGTCGGCTTCTCCAGCCGCACGAGTGGTCACTCAACTCCAGAGTCCTGCGCGAAGTCTTCGACCGCTGGGGGACTCCGCAGGTGGATCTGTTTGCCTCTCCGGAGACTCACAAACTACCCCTGTATTGTTCTCGGATGTACTCCCTGGACCGTCAAGAAGCCGATGCCTTTCTTCTCGACTGGGGAGGGAGGTTCCTTTATGCATTTCCTCCTTTTCCTCTGATCTTGAGGACGTTGGTTCGTCTCAAATCATCCGGAGCCACTATGATTCTCATTGCGCCTAGGTGGCCTCGTCAACACTGGTTCTCCCTGCTTCTTCAACTCAGTGTCAGGGAGCCTCTGCTTCTGCCTGTGTTTCCCTCTCTGCTATCTCAGAGTCGGGGTTCGCTGTTGCATCCCAATCTTCAGTCGTTGCACCTGACCGCTTGGTTCCTTTCCCCTTGACTTCGGTTCCTGTTTCTCAGTCGGTGAGGGAAGTTTTGGAAGCCTCGCGCAAGGTCTCGACCAGGCTTTGTTATTCCCAGAAATGGACCAGGTTTTCCTCCTGGTGTTCCTCGCGTCATCTGGATCCGGATTCGATCCCGGTGTCTTCGGTGCTGGACTACTTGTTGCATCTGTCTAATTCGGGCCTGAAGACGACGTCCGTTCGGGTACATCTCAGTGCCATTTCTGCGTTCCATTGTCACTTGGACGGACGTTCTCTTTCGCTGCATCCTCTGGTGACTCGGTTCATGAAGGGTCTAGTTAATGTTTGTCCTCTTCTGAAACCTCCTCCCGTGGTTTGGGATTTGAATGTTGTCTTGGCTCAACTGATGAAACCTCCATTTGAGCCTATCGACAAGTCTCTCCTGAAATTTCTTACTTGGAAGGTGGTATTTCTGATCGCGCTCACATCTGCTCGTCGGATTAGTGAGCTGCAGGCTTTGGTTGCGGACCCACCTTTTACTGTGTTTCATCATGACAAGGTGGTTCTCCGCACCCATCCTAAATTTTTACCTAAGGTTGTGTCTGATTTCCACCTCAATCAGTCCATTGTTCTTCCTGTGTTCTTTCCTAAGCCCCACTCCCATCCTGGCGAGACGGCGCTCCACACGCTTGACTGTAAGAGGGCGTTGGCATTTTATCTCCAACGTACCAGGTCTCATAGGAAGGTTCCTCAATTGTTTTTGTCCTTTGATCCTAATCGTTTAGGACATCCTGTTTCCAAGCGCACCTTGTCCAACTGGTTGGCTGCTTGTATTTCTTTTTGCTACGCTCAGGCTGGTCTTACGCTCCCGGGTCGAGTCACGGGGCATAAGGTCCGGGCGATGGCAGCTTCTGTGGCTTTCCTCCGTTCTACTCCTGTGGAGGACATATGTAAAGCTGCCACTTGGTCTTCGGTTCATACATTCACCTCCCATTACTGTTTGGATGCTTTGTCCAGAAGCGACGGCCGGTTTGGCCAGTCGGTGTTACGTAACCTGTTTTCCTAAATTGCCATCCTCCCACCTGCCCTTTTTTGGTTGGCTTGGAGGTCACCCACTTGTGAGAATATGCTGCCTGCTTGTCCTGGGATAAAGCACAGTTACTTACCGTAACAGGTGTTATCCAGGGACAGCAGGCAGATATTCTCACAACCCGCCCGCCTCCCCGGGGATGGCTTCTTTGCTAGTTATGGAACTGAGGACCACGAGGTGGGATGCGCCCTCTAGGGGGCGAGAAGGCATGCACATGCGTGATGCAGTGTAGCAAACTTGAAACTTCAATCAAGTTTGCTTGAAAAGCTGTCTGCGCTGGGGCTCCGTAGATGACGTCACCCACATGTGAGAATATCTGCCTGCTGTCCCTGGATAACACCTGTTACGGTAAGTAACTGTGCTTTACTAGTATGTAGAAGTAATTACTATCTCTGAATATGTTGGATTCACATGGGGACTGACTTCTGATTTAGTCTTCCATCAAGCACCCTGCAGTGTCATGAGACCTTTATATGATATTAAGGAATGGAAAAGGTCAAAAACGGACGATAACTGGAAAAAGCACAAACAGCATCAAAGCAGGTGCCATAAAGGCGGTAAGAGGGGCCAAAAGAGACTACAAGGAAAAAATAGCCAAGGAGGTGAAAAGCTTCAAACTGTTTTCGATATATTAAGGGGAAACGACCCGCGAAGGAAGCAGTGGGGCCGTTGGATGACCGAGGAATGAAGGGAGTGCTAAAGGAGGACAAAGCCATCACCGACAAACTGAACACAATTTTTGCGTCAGTTTACCGAAGAGGATATACGCAACATACCAGAAACTGACAGGCTATACGCGGGAAACGAAGATGGGAAACTGACAGGGTTGATGGTTAGTCTAGAAGAGGTATGTGGGCAGATTGATAGGCTTAAAAACAATAAATCCCCAGGACTGGATGGCATCCATCCGAGGTTAATCAAGGTACTGAAAGGGACTATAGCTGAACTGCTTCAACTGATAGCCAATCTGTCGATCAAATCTGGAAGGGTTACAGAAGACTGGAAGGTGGCGAATGTTACGCCGATGTTCAAGAAAGGTTCGAGGGTTGATCCGGGAAACTACAAACCAGTGAGTCAACATCTTCAGACTCCATTACAACTGTATATGGTATTCTATAAGGCTCAATTCTATCTCCCTTACTCTTCAATGTTTTTTTAGCGCCTCTCCTAACCTTAGGCCAATCTATTGGTTTTACAACATTCGCCTACATGGACGATGCCCAACTAGTTCACCCAATACATGTTTTCTGTAATGGTCCCCCAATCATGGAACCTCCTACCTCAATACATTAGAGAATTAAAAGATTTACCCTCATTTAAAAAAACCTTAAAAACATATCTTTTTAAAGATGTATATGATTCTTAGCTTTCAAATTAACAATTTTTATTTAAGTAGCCAAAATTACCCCCCCTTTTTGTTCATTCCTTTTATGTTTTTCTTTTTCTCCTACTAAAGATTGTAACTTTCTCCCCATTTTCCCACACAATTCTTGTAAGTT